>NW_022631000.1:35271310-35871310 GCF_010015895.1 Lontra canadensis | reverse complement strand
CCTTATGGTATCTGTGGCAGTAGGGTGGCCAAGCCAGCCCATTAATCATGAAGATTCAGTGTATGTGCTATGACAGAGACAGGCCCAAGAGGCTGCACTAACCACACTGAGCTGCTAACGGAGTCCATCCAAATAGGCCAGGGGAAATTTCCCAGAGGATGTAATGTGTGAGCCAAGCCAAGGTGGATGACTGGTCTTCAAGAAGGGTCTAAGTCCTGCTGAGTGACCACATCCACTTAATTTAGCCTGCTGGGCTTTTGGTTATGATTGGGTAGTAATTCTTGTTTACTGGACAGTGTTATCTTTCGTTTTGCTCTATGCTGCTAAAGGCTAACATTTTCCCCTTACCAAAATAGTGTCGTCTGAAGGACTCCCTAGCCTCTCTCTTTGCCACTTCCACTTTGTGTTTTGACACTTGAGACTTTCTGATATAGCTAGCCTGAGCTATTTGGAGTTCCCCTACATACCATCACTATTTCATGTGATGCCTCCACATCTTTACACAGAGGGGCTGTCTCTCTGTAATACTTACTTTTGCCTCTCTTCTTCTTCTTATCCTCTTCTAGGCATTTGGCAAACACAGGTGCAAAGTCTTATCAAACTGAGGAGCAACTGATCTCAAGATACTTGCACATTATTATTATTATTGATCTATTTTATTTCTTGAGCACCTATAAGCATCTGTCAGTTAGTCTGCCAAATATATTCCCCTAATTCGCCTTTTGGAAGAGCCTTCCTCCAAATTCCTGTGTTGCTAAGGCAAAAACATGGGTGGGTTGACTTTGTAGGGAGGCCAAGCCTGGAAACATCTCATTTCTCTCTTCCTTCCCCTTCTTCCACCCTTCCTTTCCCACTCACACATGGATCATTTGCCCAGGGCCCATGAGTCTAGGCGTCACTATGCACTAAGCACCACTTACCCCAGAGTCTTTCTCTGATCTACCTTACATCAAGTTTCCCTCCCTTTGGTTCCTCAGGGTACTGGGTGGTAGGTTTGGGCTCAAAGTATTTACAGCTAGGTGGATTGGTTGCAACAAATGCAGGCCTGAGCAGAGCTCAGACTGGGAAGTTAAAGGCAATGTTTGGGAGAGACCAGATGGGAAAGCTAGGTCTAAAGGGAAAGGACTGTTAGTGGGAAGGGAGCAGATTGGAATGCAGCAACTACCCTAGAGACATTTCCCCAAACCCTGGTGGAATGTATGCAATGTCTTATTAATGGTTCTCAATGTTGGGTGGTTGAGAAAAAGGCATCTGATGAATTCTTCCCTAGTAGAATCTCACTAACTCATTATGGCTCAATTCTATTAGCTCTGCTAGAGTAATCTTTTAAAGAAGAGGGCCTAAAAAGGAAAGAAGGACAGACAGTAGTGGAATTTCAGGTAGCATGTGTGTGGGGGAGCCGTAATAGCCTGGGGGAATGAGACTGGTGAAGTAATCTCCTCAAGATCCCCCTAGATCAGACTAGATAGATATTTGCAGTGGCAGACGAATGGGGAGAACTGTATGGATGAGTATCTAAGTTGAATTTCCTGCTGTGCCACGGCAGAAGGCCATGGAGAGGTGCTGGAGTGAGAGCACCAGCTGGTTGTCCTCTACATCCAGTATCAGGGTGAATATACATCACAGCTTCAAGGTTTCCTCCACTGAAGCCCACCTTAAATTTGAGTAAAGCTGATCCCCTGGGCTCTAGGAGACCTGGACACTGACTTATGGTGTGCCCTCTGGAAATTCACTCAAGTAGGGCTTAGTTCCGTCATTCATTAGATGGAGTTAAGCCTGGCCCTGCCTCACAGGGAAGTGACCATGAAATGAAACAACATGTTAAATCACTTTGTAGAACATAGACTTTTATATTATTGTGAGAGGCTACCTTTCTATTGAACTACGAACTCTTTAAAGGCAGGAATCCCGTCTTGTTTGTTGTTGTATTGCAAGCCCACCAGATAGTGCCTGGCCATGGAGGCTTCCTTTGGTGGAATGGATGGCTGGATGAATCCTAGGATTGCTGGTTGGCTTTGTGGGGCAGCCTTAAGCAGGGAATCCTGCTATACCTTGGCTGATTGACAACTGTACACGTTTTCTCTTCCCCCTCACCGCTGACAGTTCCATGTTTTCCTCCTTTAAAACTCCATTTTGGAAATCTGTTCTGTCCCAGAGAGTACATGAAGGTAACTTTGCTTGTGGTAACTTCCTTCCCTCAAAGGCTCATTATTTAAATTATTGTTCATTGTTAGCAGTCTTATTTCCCCTGGCAGCTGTGAGGTGCAATGACATTTTCAGGTCTCTCAAAGCACCTTGGGAATGATTGTGCCAAGTCAGGTTGCTCCCACTGATATAGCAGCAACAGGGAATGTTGCGGGGAGTTGCCTACCATCACATTAAGTGGGCAACAAACACGGAGGTGTCCGAATTCCCTACTGCTGACTCTACTCTGGATAAAGCCCCTTTTTCAGCACTGCCTGAAAGAAAAGAAAGCAGAGGGTACCTGGTTATTGTCCTGTGATAGAGTGAGCCTTAACTGTCAAGATTGGACCAGCCTGGCTGCTTTTGGGTTAAAGTATCAGGAAGAGGAGGTCATAGGCAAGGTGGGAAGGAGGGAAGCAGAGAAAATCTGTCTGTGTTTTTTTTAAAAAAAAAGAAAGAAAAGTTCCTGCCTTTCTTTCCTGCGTGAGAAAAACTATTTAAACTGGCACAAAATATATTTAAGAAGCGTATTCTTAGAGTTACTTAGAAAAATACCCTGCATATTCTGGCAGCAGCAAAATGTATCCTTAATAGAATTCATATGGGGCCTTCAGTGATCGTGCTGTTTGGAGAGGAGCCAGATAGTAAGTAATTTAAACATCACAGGAAATTAAATTTTAGAATTCAATTTTGCATAAAGTTTTCTGTAATGAAAATGTCACACATAAATTATGAAGTCTGATTATATTCTTTTTTGACTTTTTAATAAAATAATAGAGGTACTTGACAGTCAAGAACAAATGCATATTTTATGTGAATAGTATTGCGTTCAACCAACGTCCTCTGGAAATAATGGAACAGATGTTAACACTGCTCTATCAGCTATCAGGTGCTCTGTTAAACAGCTCCAAACACAAGTATTTATTAAAAAATGCTAACGGGGTTGTCTTTTAGGGTTATCTAATTGTAGGCTTAAAATGTAGATGGTTAATGTAATTAATTATACATGTAGAATTATATAGTCAGGCTGTAATTTATTATATGTATGCATATATAAATTATATAATATTCTGTTGTAAATTAATTTAATATGGGCACAGGGAATGACTTCTTGAAAATATTAAATAGTTCATAATGTGGTTATAAATCAAAACTAATCTGAATTTCCACTTAATTTTGAATTTTGAGAAGGAGGATGCTTTAACTCACTGTAGGGGACTTTGGGGGTGCTGATTGTGTTTTAGATTAAATCCACAGCCTGTAATTATTTTTAATAATATTCAGCTAAAAAAATGCCCCAAATAAAAAGCCTGAGCACTCTTAATTTGTTTAAGGCCAAGCAGCATTTTTCTTCAAAGGGTAAAATATAATGAACGTTTATTTTGAAAATTGACCTCCTCCATCATAACTCCAGGGCCCCAAGCGGGTCTTTCTTCAGGCTAACGATGAACTCTTGCTGATTGCAGTGATCATGACCTTGCTGTCTTTTAGGAGAGAGAAGTTCTGCCTATGGATGTCCCATTAAATATTTCCTTCTTTGAATCCTGTTATGACTTTATCTATAAGCTTTGTATTGGGGAAGGGGGCTGCACACATTTTAAATTTTCAAAGCCAACAAAGCTTTCTTACTTAATCAGAGTCACACAAAAATGTGGGCCAGGCTGTTTGTCCAGGAGCTTGTGTCTTCTTTTGGAAAGTAGGCCATGTCAGTTCACAGTGGAAGGAAGATGAAGAAGATGCCTTATATGACTTCCAAGGCAGATTCTACAGACATGGGTACCTTTTTGTTTTTATCTGCTTTTTTAAGAGAACAATGACTAGGGTGACCAACTTGTCCCAGTTTGCCTGGGATTCTCCTAGTTTCAGCACAGAAAGTTTCATGTCCTGGGAACCCTCCAAGTCTGTGTAAACTGAGGTAGTCGGTTACTCTATCTATGGCCCACAAAAGCTTACAAACCAATACTTTAAAAAGATTAGGTACAAAAGCATATGCTGCCTCCACATAGGTGGCATGAAGAGACAGAAGGTGCCTATGTTCATTGAGGCTGGACTTCTGCCTCTGGATTTTCACTGTGTGCCAGGGAGCTGGCCCACGCCTTTATAAGTTCAGTACTTAGACTTTGTACTCTGGCCCTTGGTTGATCAGGCTCTAGTCAAAAATGGAAGGGAGCTTTTGTTTGCATCAGACTTTATATAAACAAATATGAATTTTCATTGAGCTGAGTCACTGGGATTTGGGGATTGATCTGTGGTGGTGACTTGTGTAGAAACTACTATCTTGAAGCGGGGTGCTGTCATTAGAAAAACTTTTTTTTCAAAAATATTTTTTATTTATTTATTTGACAGACAGAGATCACAAGTAGGCAGAGAGAGAGAGAGGAAGAGAAGCAGGCTTCCCACTGAGCAGAGAGCCCGATGCAGGGCTTGATCCCAGGACCCTGGGATCATGACCTGAACCAAAGGCAGAGGCTTTAACCCACTGAGCCACCCAGGCGCCCCCCATTAGAAAAACCTTAAAGACATGCCATTGCTTTAGTCATCACGGGTGGGTTGTGAGTAAACTAACATTGGAACCTGGAAAGATGACGATCCCTTATGTTGTGACACAATATTTAGGTAAACTGTTGCTTCTAATAGCTAGGCAGGCAGACATGTGCCTAATGAACTTGTAGGGCTATCAGAAGAGAGTGAGGAACAGGACCTTACTATTGTTTTATTATTGACTATGTTTGGCAAGATATTATAAGAAAGTTATGAACTAAGGATAGAAGTAGTTCATAAAGCAGAAAAAAAGGTACAGGGAGAATTCAAAGCTCAGGGCCTAAGAATTTGTAAGAATTGTTTGTTTCTAGAACCCAAACAGTAAGAGGTGGTCTTTTAAAAAGACCTTGAGGGGAAAAATGCCTCTCCCTCGATTAATATGCCTCAAAGCAAACACTGGTCAATATGTAGCCTTCTCATTCATGTCTAATAGCCTAATTTCAGTAGCCACCATGAAGGTGAGAGAGAGAGGCATGGAGGTAAGGAAGCAAAATAAAACAGATCTGAGGACCATAGGCTAAGAAGTCCTTTGAGGGTGCCTAGTGTTGAATGAAGAGAGAGAGTTTTTAGAGAACTACATAACTAAAGCAACCAGGAAAGAATATCTGAATATTCAGAAGTTAAAACAACCCCGGGGGCGGGGGAGGGGTGGCCCTGATAGTCAATGCGTAGGAAGCAAGATGAGAAAGCAGAGAAGTCACCCAGAGGTCCAAGTTCCTCAAAGTTCACTTCAGATGTGGCCCAAGAAAAAGTGAAAGAAAGAATCTTCTGGAGAATGAATTTCAGAGCTATGGAGAGCAATGAAAAAAGCAGCTTTCCTGGGAGAGTAGAATTTCATATATCCTAATGTGGGAACCTCCCATTCCCAGAGTGGGAGGTTTCCTGGTCACCTGGCTGAATTCCAGAATTGCTACAGTTCAGTGGCTGCTCTGTTTCCCCCATTCTTCTCCTTCCAAAGGGAAGTATTTATACCCACCTTCATAGGTAGATGTGTATGCATGTGCATATATGTGGAGAGGGAGTAGATAACGTGTCTCTTTTTAGATCAAGACTTTAGAGCCTGAAAAGTCACATCTAACTGAATCTGATGGAGAGACAACTGGACATCACCCAGAAAGATGAACTGAGTTGGATGTGGTGGCTGGATACAATGTTGGCTTGTCTTGTTTGGGGAGGAGTCTAGTGTATTCTGTGTGGGAAGAAGAAAACAAAGAACTATCTGGTGACAAGAAGGGTGGATTGTGGCAGAGTCAGTAAATGATGATCCACTATTACATGTGCTTATTTATTCTTCCCAGAGTCTGTGCAGGTAAATCGGTGATGTGGTTAGTGGACTCCCACTCTGTGTTCCTGCAGGTAGTCATTTCTACTTTTTTCACACAGATTCTCATTTATTTACTTCTTTTTCAGACAGTGTTTCCTGACATGCTGGTACCTATCCCACTTGGAACTTGTCTCATTCCTTTCACTGTCAGTAGATATTACTTTGTTCTGCTCATGACAATGTCACCTAGTGTTTAGGGACCCAAACTTAGTTTACATATATACAACATTGGGCAGGCTTCTCCCCAGATCTACGTGTCCTGGAAAGAGACTCTTATTTTTGCCTCCTTGCCATTTTTGGAATCAACTAGAAATGCTACATATGAATGCGAGAGATTTCATTACCTCCAGAGCACTGTCCTTTTTAAGCCCTTACCATATTTATCAAGCAGAAAATTTGGTCTCAGTGAGCCTTGCAGAGAATGTGATTGGCTGGAATCTCAAGTTTTTAGTTTTGAACCACTTCTCCAAAGTGTTACCCTAAGGATTTCAGAAATTTTATTTCTTGGCCTAGAAAGAAGATGACTCATTGAACCAGAATCTTTTCTTGAGTAAAGAAGTCACAGGAGAGTCTATTGCTGATGCAGTGGCCAAAAGGAAGACCCTTATCCAAGTAATTGCTTCCTGACCTCAAAGCCTGGAGCTCTAATTCTATTGACATCTCTGGTTGTCATGAATACCAGCGGCATTGTTAATGGGACCAGCCTTATCTTAGGACGTACATTCCTTTCCTAGCGTGCCTTCCAGAGACACACATGTAAAACTGTCTCTATTTATGGATCATAGCAGATGAGTCTAGTGGCTTTTCTTCCTTTGATCTGCTAGTTCCTGTGAGCTACCATTTTCACTCTTTGCCTTACTCCTAAGAGAGGTGGGGTTTTGTGTCCTCACGGGACAGCTCTAGGAGGAGAGGCAACCAAAGCAGGCCCAAGGAACAGTACTGCTGTCCTGAGGTAGAGAAAGCAAGAAGAGTTCAGGTCGACACTGTGACTGTGATGTTTCTCATGTGATTTGGGGTGTTAGGGATTTCCTTACTGAGGTTATGGAGCATACCTGTAATGAGTTTACCTGAAGTGCTGCCCCAGGTGATAAGTTATGACATCCCATGGAAAGGGCCTTTGGGCCTAGCTTACTTAGAATCTCCAGACACCGGCTATATCATTCCACATTTACCATGCAGATGTAAGAAAAAGTCATTACAGGAGACTTTTATCCTCTGAGTTTTCAATATCTAAATTTCTTTAGTAGTTTTGAGTGGGTTATTGTATCATAAAACATTAATAAAGTGACCTCCTATAAAATTAGCCTCCACTCAATATTTGTGTCTATCTCTGCTCATGGCATCAGCACCCTTGTCTGATGGCTCTTGCTAGGTTTCTGAGGTGGTAAATATCTGACAATAAAATGCAAACACAAGGGAAATGGACTGCAGGAGGGAAATGGGCAATTATGCAAAAAGTGCAAGATTTCATGAAGTCGATAAAAGTGATGTTAGAGAACTATTTCAGCCATACGTAAAATCATTGACAAATGAAGGATTTGTCGGGGATGACAGTTACAAAGTAGAGAGGGATGGCTTCGCTGTGTATATTCAAAAGAGAATCACTGAAATATCAATTTTTTTTCTTGAAAACATTTCTGAAGTTCTTAGGTCTATTTGTGAAAATGACATTTCCTAGGATTTTCTGCATATGTATAAAGTGAATACCACATTGCTGTTAGTTTGATTTAAAAATTTACATAAAATCCAAACAAACCAATAAATACTTGATTCATTCTTTGTTCCTTCTAAGACTTAGCAACTAGTTGCAATTATGACCCCAATTTTGTTAAATATAGTATAACACTTATTTTCATTATCATAGTTTTATCAGGTTGGAGTCATAATAGAAGCTTCTGTCCCCCACTACATTAAAGGGACTTAAAACCTTTTCAGGTACCAATTAACTTCAGAGACAAAAGGCCTTCTATACTTGTAGTAATGGCATAGAAATTATTTCATTTCAATTTCATTATCAACAATTCAAATAAAGAACAGGGAATAATGTAATAGCAAATATATTTAAATAAAATGTTGTATAAATATAAATTATCTGAGTTCAAAAATATGCTCTTGTTAAAAAACTTAATTATAGGGGCACCTGGCTGGAGGAATCAGTTAAGCATCCAACTCTTGGTTTTGGCTTAGGTTGTGATCTCAGGGTCCTGAGATTGATTTTCGAGTTTGGCTCAGCAGGGAATCTGCTTAAGACTTTCTCTCCCTCACTCTCTGCACCTCTCTCTCTCTCTCTTTCTGTCTGTCTAATAAATAAATACATCTTTAAAAATATTTAATTACATTTACCATATTGTTTTCCCCCACACACCTTAGATTGTCTCCTTTCAGGGCTTCTCACCCTTGGTTTTGTTGTCAGCTGACAAGCAATGTGTCAGTGTTTAAATAATCCACTATTTACTGATCCCCTTGGAGCTGCTTACTTGAATTTATATGCTCTGATTATTATTTCTCAGGAACTGATCCTTGGTGCTTTGGTCCTAAATGTTGGAGAAAACTCTCTTTGCTGGTTTTCCAAAATGTGAGACAGTAGAAGACTTAAGTTATAACCCAAAACCCTTACTGGGTTTATGATAATCACTTAATTAGGTGAGGACCTTAGTTTCATGATTTCTTTTTTTTTAAAGATTTTATTTATTTATTTGACACACAGAGAGAGAGAGAGATATCACAAGTAGGCAGAGAGGCAGGCAGAGAGAGAAGGGAAGCAGGCTCCCTGCTGAGCAAAGAGCCCGATGTGGGGTTCAATCCCAGGACCCTGAGATCATGACCTGAGCTGAAGGCAGAGGCTTAACCCACTGAGCCACCCAGGCATCCAGTTTCATAATTTTTAAGATGGAGTTAACACTATCCACTTATCTCCTTTAAGTGGTGGTTGTGACTTTAATGGGACAATGTCTATGTTTGGGAAAGCACTTTATAGTGTGAATGGAACTAACATTGACAGAACATCTGTTAGTGTATTTGCAGACCTTTTCTCGTGTGCTTAAGTGCAGTGTTTGGATATTATGATGATGATGATGATGATGATGATGTGGTGACTGTCCTAAGAGTCTTTGATTATTGTGAAGCAAATTCCCTGCTCTAGTTCTTTGACCTGCACAGTGGAGACCTCCAATCCCATTATGTCTTGCTGAGTTGTTTCTAATAGATTCACTCAGGCTATCCCTGGGTGAGCAGCTCAGTGAAACCCTGTGACCTTGGAGCACACACTGCCCATGGGAAGACCACCCAGTAACTGAGAGTCCAGATTGTAGAGCCATCTTTCAGTGCTCCCACTCTCTAACCACCTCCAAACATCCAGCAAGTTAAAAAGATCTTTGAATTCCACCATTGCCGTACCTGTTGAATCTATTTCTACCCCGTCTTTCCTTTTTTATTGGTCTATTCCAGGTGGTTGTTAGGGACACCCCCTTTAGGTGTTGGCAGCAGGACTTCTCAGAGGGTATAAGGCCCCCTGTCTGTGTGCTGGGTGCTGCTGCTCCTGCATCCAAAGGGCAGCTGGAGAAGCAGCAGGGCAAGAGTGAGAATTCTGCCAAGGGCCCTGGTCTCAGTCCACTTTGACTTTGATTGTCTTCCTCTTCCTTAGTCCTATTGGTTGTACCAAGAGGGTGACTTGGTGGTATAGGTTGAGGGGGCTTCAGTTTCTCCATAATTTCCATCAGAACCCGCTGGATGTACTCCCAAAGGATGTAATCCAAGTTTGTCATGTGACTATAGCTTTCAGTCCCTAACAACCCTTCCAATGAGATTGTCATTCTGCGCTTCCTGTAATATAGGGATTCCAGAGTCATGGAATAGTCTTGCAACTGGATTTTCCATCATTGGTGCCTGATTTGACCTTCTCTGCTTGCTGGATCCAGCTTTGCTACTTGTTTTTCCTCCCCACTGCTTTAGTCCCAGCCTGGGAGAGGGTCTTCATGGCAGTCTGACAATGAGAGCTAGTGGAGTTGAGGATCCAAGAGAAGAGCCTACTTACAAAGAACTTTGTGTCCCAGGGGTCCTTAACGTGGTATACTGTGGAACTGCCTACAAAGATTGTATATTGATTGAATTTTTTAAAAAGGTTTTATTACATAAACTTTCAAACTTATATGAAAGTAGAAAGGAAAATACAATGAACCCCCATGTACTCATCACTTGGCTTCAACTGTTATCAACTCATGGCCAATCTTGTTTCTTCTATACCTTACCCACTCCCTGTACCTGCTTCATTATTTTGAAGTAAATCCCAGACAAAATAACATTTCACCTATGAATATTTCATTTTGTATCTCTAAAAGATGAAGGCTCCACTTCTTAAAAAAGCTACAATACTATCAACCACACAGGGAGCTTTGGGAGAATTCCAAATGCCTGGACCCCAGACCAATTAAATCAGAATATCTGGGGGTGGGCCCCAGGCATTGGTAGTTTCAGAAAGCTCCCAGGTGATTTAATGCTGTTATACTTGGTTTGGAGGTTGAAACTGAATAGTGAGGGCTAAGGCTCATATGCAGGATGGTCATAAATAGGGAACAAGAGCAGCATATGCTTCTTTTAGTGTGAGGTCATGTTTGGTGTTCCTCTGACCTTTCTCATCTTTAGCAAACCACGCCACTTCAGTCCTCACCTCTCTGCAAGTAACTCCCAATATCAACATCTACTCCTGACTCATCTTCTGAACTCCAATCTCAGACATTTCCCCTCACTGTAGGCCATTTCCATTAGTATATCCTACCATTGCCTAAACCTTAGTATGCTTTATATAAACTTTTGCCTCTGTTTCCCAAAACAGGCTCCTCACTGAATGATTCCATTCTTGCTATCAGGATAGCAAAAGGATGGTTATGTTTATATTCTTCCTAGTCATTTATGTATCAACCAGAGCCTAAATCTGTCCATTTGTCACATCCATCTTATTCTTTTTGTTCACATGTTCACCACCTTACTTTAGTTTTCTATCCTTTCAGGCTATCTTATTGCAATAACTTCCCAATCATTCCTTCACCCCTTTTCTCTTTTGCTTCTGATCTACTCCATATTCTGAAATCATATGTTCTCAAAATGCAGTTGTAGATAAACCCTAAATGAATCTCTATTACTTATAGGGCTTTAAAATTCACCAGGCAGGGGTGCCTGGGTGGCTCAGTGGGTTAGGCCTCTGCCTTCGGCTCGGGTCGTGATCTCAGGGTTCTGGGATCGAGCCCCGCATTGGGCTCTCTGCTCAGCAGGGAGCCTGCTTCCTCCTCTCTCTCTGCCTGCCTCTCTGCCTACTTGTGATCTCTATCTGTCAAATAAATAAATAAAATCTTTAAAAAAAATAAATAAAATTCACCAGGCATTTCAAATTCCCATATTTCATGAACTCTTACAAGACCCTCCACTTTAGCCACATTGTACACTATTCTTAAATCTGCCACATACATTGCCATCTCCTAATCTCTGCCCATACCATTCTCTCTTCTCATCCTGCTCTATCCTGCCCTATTCCATCTTAACAGATCTCAAGTTTTTCTTCTTTCAGAAATGCCCTTACAACCCACAATAACATCTTTTTCTCTTGATTTCCTCTAGCACTTATTATAGTTTTTATTGTTCATTTTCATTTCATATATATGAATATATACACACGTGAGTATGTATTTTACCCAATTTCTGCCCTACAAGAGCAGAGATCTTGTTTTATGTTGCTATGTTTCCATCACATGAGCCCACATCATATTTTGTATATAGTAGATGATGAAATAGGTGATTAGTACATATTGATTGATTTTGAATTTACCCTCTAGAGTATAGCACTATGTCTTCAAGGACTCATCATTGGCAGGGGAAGGGTCTTTTAGACCTATATGGAAGCATATATATCACATGATGCTTCGATAGGAGCTTGATTTTTCTTTTCATTGTTCTCAGTTGATGGTGATCATTCCAAATTTGGTAATTGTTTGTGATCTACTATAGATACCACAGAGCAGAGTTGAAGTTTGGCCTCATATAAAGGAAATACAAAGTGCTTCTTCTTTCAAATACAGCAATAGCACCAGAGGCTAAAATTTCACCTCAGTTCTGTAAGCAACTTGGGCAAGACACTTCCATAACTTTGGTGTCTCCCTCTATGAAGACAAGCAGTTAAGACCAGACTACATGGTCTCAAATGTTTTTCCAGCTAGAAAAGAGTTGTTAAGAGTTGATGTCATTTTCTGCTCATTGGTGCACTGTGGCCAATCACAACTTGAGTTTGGATAGAGAATAATGGAAGCATCACTCATGGAGGATTTAAGTAGTAGATAAGGATTGTGTATAGTCAAAATTCTCTTAGTTAGGATTCTGTTTTGCTTGTACATCAGGCAAAGAACTGAGATTGGCTCACATTTAAGAGGCATAAAAAATAATGTTAAGCACTAGAGATCCCATTGGTATGAGGAGATACACAGTGAGACACTCAAAAGACCTGGGAATAGCTGAGGGAATAGCACATCTAGTTTCCCCATCTATCCTTCCTTGGGTCCAGGTGCATTGAATGAGATGACAGTTGGCATGGCCTTCTGTATTAATGTTCTCTCTTTCTGGTGTGTGCTTGAATTTGCTCAACTTAATTGACCATGTGTATAAAATCAGGGGTAGAGCTACCACTCACAGATCAGACCATGCTTCTGAAAGAATGAGGGGAAGAGCCAAAATGCCATAAAGAAAAGATTTATTGTCTTAAAAATTCTTTGCTAAGGGAGCATCCACTCCTCTCCCCTTCTGCTCCTAGGTCTCTTTTGGAAAGAAGCCAATCCTCTCTCTGATCCCTTCCCAAGGCCAAAGAAATGCCAATTCAGCATTGAGAGTTATCAGGAAGTGATCGAGAAGCTGGCAAAATCCCAGATCTCATATTTAGGGCAGAATGTGTGAGGGAGGTCTCATTATTTCTCACAGAGAGATGTCAAGACATTGTATCCCTCAGATAGAAAACATTGAAAAGGAATGGGCATGTGGATTTGGATATAGCTCCTAGACTAATTTAATTTGGTTATCACTGCTTACTTTTTGATATAGGAGACTCATTCCTGAGAATCTCCTCTGAATTTCTTAGACAAGAGAATCCCAACAATTTCTAGCTTCAACACAACCATTCTTACATTTCAAACTAATGTATTTAAGTATGAGAAGAGGGTATAATTGTGAAGAAAAAAAATTAAAAGCTTATCAACCAATTAAAATGTTTCCTTTTTTAAATAAAAGAATGAAGATAATTAAATATGTGCTCAGACTCTTCATTTTATTTGGGATTTACTGGAGACCATGTAAGCTCAGATATAATTGGAAGGTAAAGTTTCTTCAGTTATGGAGCATGGTTAGAAATAAGAATCATGGACAATCTAGGATACTGGGGTGTGCCATATAGTCAACACTTCCCTCTTGAAGAAAATTCTAGAATCCAAAATTGTATTCTAGAACTTGGCCCATGTAGAGTGGTCATTAAGTGAGTATTGAGGAGAGGGGGGTACATCCTAATTCAAATATTGCAGATGTGGAGTCTGATGTTTTGTGTACTTCATCTTTTCCTCCTACTTCTGCCATTACTCTATGCATCTATTCCTCTATCCCTCATCCCCTTCTAGCTCTTAGTTCCTGGCTAACTAATCTCTTCAATGCATTAACTAAGCATAGTTTAACATATTTTCTCTCCCATTCAATAATTCAAACGTCAAAAAATTGATTTTCAAATACAGAATTTTTAGGTGTTAGGGGAGACATCTGGAGACAGGGAACCTTGACCAGCTATTTTATTCCCCACATAAAGGCTACTGTTGGGCACCTCCTTTCCCTTGTTATTGCTTATACATAATTGTTATCAAAATACTTCCTTGCTAGAATAATAAACTTCTTGAGGGTAAGGACAGTGCTGTCCCCAAGACATAGCACAATACATGGCACCTAAAATGTGGTCAGAGAGGGAAATTGAAGAAGGTTTCAGAGTCAAAGAGAAGTGGAGCTAGGAGGTCATTTAGAGCTCATCTAAGACTCCTTTATACTATAGAAGAGAGGGGGAAATGACACATCTTGGCATCCCCCATGTGTATTATTCCAGGCACATATTTCTTACATCATTCCATACCCCTAATATGGTTTTATAGTTAAAATTTTTATGCTCAGTACAGATCAGGAGACCAAGCCTCATGGAGGATAAATAACTTACCCAAGCTCACCCACCTGTCTTCTGGGAAAATGCTGGGGATAAATAAGTATTTAGGCCCAAGATTACAGAGCTCACTGGAAGCAGAGCCAACACCAGCATTAAATCTGACATCTCTCAACTCCAGTCTAGTTTGAGGAAACTAATGAAATGAAATAATGAAATGTAATAAATGTAAATGAAATAATACTTTAAGATTCCATACTTGTCTCCACTGTATTAGAACATTTCAAACACTGGCCTAAATAGTAACAGCACGTCAGTACAATAGTTACCAAAGGAGGCCTATTCCATCACCCCTCTCTTCTGATGCCATGAGCATGGGCCCCACATTTCTGATCACCTGAGGTTTTCTTCTGTTTAGGGGCCTTTTCCATTGGCTAGTACACCTTCACTCATTCTTTGCTCTCTTCTATTGAGTTGGCAACTGTTCTGGAAGAATGACTTTGCTGTTGAAAAGCTTTTACAAAATCCTTGACATAATTTAGAATGGTTTCCAAAAGATGATAGTCATTTTGGTGGTGTTTCTTGTATGTGTTCCATATAGATCTGGCCTGGCTTCTTGAAGGATTGACAATTTGATCACATTACCGTTCAGCTTAGTGGTCACTGTTGGTCACTGTCACTGCAGGCTGAATAAAGCCCAAAGCCTTAACAGGATACACTTCTTGCACAGGTCCTCTCCTGCTTCCCTGACTTTATTCCCCTCTACTTTTTGCCATTGATACCTTGCTTCATCCATAAGAATTTCCCCAACTTTCATGACCTTCCATGACTTATGTATATGGCATTACCCCTTCTCTGATGGGTAATTTCCAGACTATATTTTAAAAACTAGCTCAAATTCACCATTTTGTGATACCTTTCTTAACTCCTGAAGGATAGCACTTATGACCTCTAGACCCTTTTTAGAGTACTTTGCACAAATCTCTCTGACAAGGGAAGGCAGGAGAGTACCAGGCTGAGGAGTATCTATTTTGCATTTAAATCCTGGCTCTGCCTTTTTAAATTTGTAGAAACTTGACAAGTTATTTAACTTGTTAAGCCTCAATTTTATTACTTAAAAAACAGGGATAATAATGGTACTGCCTCATGGGGTCATTGTGAGAGTTATATTGATGATCCACTAAGATATTCAGCAGAATGCCAGGCATTCAGTGAACCACAGTCACACTGTGATGTAGCTTGTTTGTTTTTTGTTTTTTTTTTGAACCTGCTGTGTCCTCTGCTAGACAATGAGTTCTCAGAGGCCAGGAAGTTGAGTCTTACTCTTCTTTGGTCCTCTGGTACATTACAGGAAGGCTGGCTACATGACCAGTGCAACTGAATAGGACCCTTGCTCAGAAAGGTCCTATGCTTGGGGTTTAATATTCTACAACCCCTGTCTTAAAATTCTTAATTGTTTCATCTTTGAGTTTGTATTTGTGTTTAGGTTTAGGTTTGTATAAATAATGTATGCTGGAACAATGGAGGGTGTGTCAGAAGACTTGGAGCCTGGGCTCACATCTCCTCCCCACCTCTCTAGGTTTAGTGCCTTACCTCACCCAGCCTTCCCTTCCCTGCCTCCCCCAAGCCTGCTGCTGCCCTGCACTGGGGGTCATGACCAGTTCACTTGGCTGAGGTGGGAGGATGTTCACATTGCATTGGCACTGTGAGCTGCCAGCAGGGACATAGGTGTGGGTGTGGGATGGGTTCAAGTTGGGTGTGTGCCCCACAGCATCTCAGTGGGGCAAGGTAACAGCCATCCTTACCCCAGGCTGGCAGCTCCATGATGCACTGGGCTGATGTCTCAGTAGTCGTCTCGCTAGATCTCACTATGAGTCCATTTACTAGAGGATATCCCAAAGCAAAGGTTTCAATCCTTGGAGGGTGGTGCCAATCTTCTGTGGATTGGGGTGGCTGGCCCATGGGGAGATTGTCTTCATAGTTCTGGGAGGAACCCCAATTTTTATTTTGTACCAGGCCCTCAAGTTATGTAACCAGTCCTGTGTGTAGATACTTCCAGAAAAATACTTACTGAAGGACTGCAGACCAGCTAGGGTTGAGTGAAGATGGAAGAAGACAGTGTTTACGAAGACCAGACTCTACCAAAAATCCCACGTCTGGAAAGACAGATGGCAGGCTGTAAGGCAGCTGGGAGCTGGAAGGGGGAGCATGCCATTTCTTAGAATGACACGTGCTTTTCCATGTTCAGATACATAGTTCACTTTCTCCTTCCTAATTCAGTTTTACTCACTTTTTCCCTCACTCACATCTCTTGCAAGGCCCCCAAAATATCTTCTGTTTTCCTTTTGCCAGGATGAAATAAGGATCTACATTTGGGAGATGGTGAAATAGTGATAAAATCTCATTAGAAGGAGTTCCTTATCGTGAATATAATAACTAGGCTCAGACATGTGAAGAGCTTTCTCTTTAGCAGTCACTGTTCATAATGAAAAAGCAACGGGTGATAAATTCTCAGCAGCTTTCAACACAGTCTTTGCAGAGATCTCCTCACAGTGAGAGGAGACAGGCGCTCTGGCTGTGTCTTACAGATCTTTTATCCTGCTTCCAGCAGCTCCCTCTTCCTTGTCCTGTCCTCCACCTTCCCCAAACACCCATAAACATCCCAATCCCTAATTACCATGCCAGGAAAGTTCACTTTAGCTGTTGCAATTTCTTCCCATATGTTACATGACTTGAAAAAATAAGAGGATCGAAGTAAACTTAGCCATATAATATCGACAAATACTTTTTGAGACCCCAATACACAGCAGACTTCTCTTCATTGGCTAATTCGGTTCTGGAAAGAGAGAGGAGAATGTGTGTTTGTGTGGGGTGGGGGGAGTGGGGAGAGAGAGAGAGAGAGAGACCAGACGTCACTTTGATATCATCTCCAGCATATACAGACTAAGAATATGATTTATAGCAAAACACTAATTAAAATGAAATCATTGAAAAATATTTGGGAGCCCAGTGGAATTCTTTATAACAGAGTGTGATCTATAGCAGACAATTAGAAGCATACATCAAGTCAGCTAACTTGTGTGTTAGGGAAAGGCAGGGGAGAAAAAGGCCAAAATGAGAAAGAAACAGACCTCAGTGGAGGCGGTTTCTCAAGAACCAGCCTGAAGTTTCATATCCAACAGCCCTTGAGAGTGCTGAGTGAGACTGCAGTTCTAGCTCAAAGATTTTCCAGCTGATAGGTTTTAACCCTCTTCCCCAGGTCTCTGCCAGTCCTGAGGCTGCCAACTCTCAGTCAGCCCCCCGTCCTCCTAGCTTCCTTTCCCCTCCTCTCTTCCCCCATCCCCTTTCTCCCCACTTCCTTTTTTAAAACCTGGGACAAAGTATGAAATGCAAAATGTGCCATTGCCTCCAGGCACCATGGCATTTCAGGGGTTGCCTGTTTTTACACTAATTTATCAAAACACAAGCAATAAAATGGCAATGCTAATCTAAAGTATATATTTTGTCAGGGAAAAAAAACAAGAGAGAGAAAAGGAAAGAAAAGAAAAGAGCCCAGTGAAAATAAACAACACAAACGCAGTCAGTCCGCAGAGTTCAAACTGCTTTGAAAATAAAGTGGGATTTGTTTGCAAGGATTTAAATTGGTAAATGATTTGAATTTCTCCACCCCTAGGTGAATGATTTAGATGGCCTTGACCCCAGTCTGACTGCAGGGATTAATGTGGTATAATGATTGCTGAGGCTATCATTGCAGCCGGCATCATTAATTATCCTTATTGATTGTAGCTTTCAAAGATAAAGCATTATGCTGACTGGAAACTACCCTCTTCCTGCAAGGTCAAGGCTAAAATAGGGAAGCTAAATAATTGCATTAACAAACAAAGAAATAAAAATAACCTCTCAGAGCATTGTGTAATTAAGATCCAATTACAACGTTTGTTCTTGTTTACAAAATGACAGAGTTCTTCTTGTCAAGTCATTTTCCCGAAAATTGCTTCAGTACATGATAATTGCATTATAGCAGGTAACCAGAATGGAGCATTAAAAGGGGGATCAGTTTCCTTGGATAGCTGCCATGGCTCTTCCTGTCTGACTCACCTACAAAGTGTGAGAGCCCCTGGAGACTTGTCTAAAAATACTAATGATATGTTAAATGAAGGAGGTTAGATGGAGGAAGTAATAATTGGGCTTCAAATCCTATTGTATTTCTTCTGGATAGTGTAATGGAGCTGAGAGATATCCCAAGGACGTTATCGCCAACATATTTCTTTACCTCCTTTCCCAGGCCACATTATTTTCACTGCTGTGAAAATCTTTGCTCTAAGGCCCTATTCTGTTGTAAATCTCTCCAGTGAAAAGAATTGGTATTAGAGTTTCCCTGCTATTGATTAGGATTTGGGCTCCTAAAAAAAGAGGCTTCTAAGTGTAAAACACAAAGCTACATGTGTTTTTCCGTGTGAAAATATGTCAAACAAATGCTTAGCTTTTTCTTTTGCTAAAGGTCTTCTGATGCTGAACATATTAAGTTCTGATTAAAAAAGGGATAGGCTTGAGCCAGTGGGGCTGGTGGGGGATTTGGGTGTCCACTCTTCAGTGCCCGGGTTTATGACTTGTGCCAGACATTTTGTCTTTTGGGGACTTAGTTCCTCCACCCGAGAAAGTGGGGATCATTACAACCCTACCTTAGTCAGGAGGAACTGAAAACTAAGGACCTAACAATGACAAAAATCCTCTATGTAAATTGTTTCTCATGGAGTGGGATTCTTAAATAGAAGATATTGTCAGAAGAGAAGGTGATGCTTTATACTTCCTGAATTTTATTGAGAGAGAGAGAGGGAAAGAGGGAAAGAGTGAGTCACCATTCATAACCCCCTATACAATGGATTGGGCACAAGTGCTGAACATTTTAATTAATTATTTATTTATTTAGTAAAGATTTTATTTACTATTTTTTTGACAGAAAGAGACACAGCGAGAGGGGGAACAGAAGCAGGGGGAGTGGGAGAAGGACAAGCAGCCCCGATGCCAGGCTCGATACCAGGACCCTGGGATCATGACCTGAGCTGAAGGCAGCCGCTTAACCACTGAGCCACCCAGGTGCCCCTTAATTGTTTCATTTAATCCTCACAACCACTCTGTGAGAGATTCTATAGCTATCTTTGTTTTATAAACAGATGGGGAAAATGAAGCTCAGGGAGGAGAAATCATTTTCCCCCAACACACAACTGGGAAATGACGGAGTAAATATTTGAACTCAGGTCCTGACTACCAAGTCTGTGCGCCTCTGTTTTTGATCCACATAGTTATAGAAAACTGTGTTCCAGGCTTGTACCTCAACTACTTGAAACTAGTCTTCCTTTTTTAGCTTCATCTACCAGCCTACATTTCTTAATATAGAAGTGAAAGATGGATATCTTCTTGTTGTAAAAGCTCATGCAATACATAAGTTCAGAGAATAAAATGGGAAAGCCCCTGTCTTGCTAACCTCCAACTCTTAGATCCCTATATGTAGCAACAGTTAAGTTTGGTATTTTTTTAATACCTTTCATTTTGCATACATGGATGCATTATTTTACATATAATGGGATTATAAATTTTATTCCATAACTTGTCTCTTTTCCTTAAGAGTATACGTAAGAGAGATTTCAAGCAGCATATATAAAGCCATTTATTTCTTTATAATGACTCTGTAGACTTCCAGTATGGGAATATATCATAATTTATTTAACCTGCCTCTTTGAGAATTTCAGTTGTTTTCAATTGTACTATTACAGCCAATGCTGCAGTGAACATCTGTGTACATCTATCTTTGTGGACATATGTGAACATTTTTCTAGATCATATTTCTAGAAGTCAAATTTCCGGGGCAGAGGATATGCACATTGTAAAGTTTGATAGATAATGAAAAATTCCCCATCAGAAAGACTACCAACCTACACTAGTGTAGAATGTACTTGTTTTTTCCCATATTTGCAAACACAAGATGTTATTAGTCCTCTAATTTTTCTGTCAGTTTTTTGATGAGAAATTATTTCTTATTATGCTTATAACTTGCATTTTCATAGTGAGGTAAAATAGTTTTTATATGTTAATTGGCCACTTGTTTATGTTTTTGTAAATATCTATATATTGTGATTACTTTTCTATTGGGTTATTTAATAGACAGTGACCTTTTTTTGTCATGAAACATCTAAGCACCCTGGCCTGGCCAATTGGTTGCTCTTGTCCAAAGCACCTGAACCTTGAGGAAATAAGGTAAAAGCACAGGGATAGTTGATTAGTTATCCCTGGCAGCTCTGGTAGCATCAGTAGTCTTTTCTTTACAAGATTGTTTTTGTGGCAGGACCTTGTCCTATTTCCTGCTGTCTAACCTCCCCTTGTTCCTGCTCAATCCCAAATATGCTGACATACCTGATGACCTTCCTAGAAATTCTTTTTGCTTAAGTTAGTCAGAGATGACTTTTATTGGTGGCAACAGAAGGCTCCAAAAGTTAGAGTAATCCACAAGAGAGTGGATCACACTCAAAAGACCTTCAAGGAGTTGAGAGGGATCTGGAATTGGTTATGTAGTATAAATGAGACTAAGACAATGAAAATCCTATTGGTATTCAAAGATGCCAATCTGGCAAGAGATGGTGAAGCAATTATTATTATGTAAAATTATTTAAATTATTGCTTGTGGTGACCCAGAATCAAGTGCCTATTGAGGACCTCTTGGACGCTCTGTAAATATCACTATTAAAATCCAGTTGTATTTAATGAACAGCTGACTGAACAACATAATTACCGCAATGTAGTTAGGATAATGTTGTGACTACGGTTGTGTTTTTTTGTTGTTTTGGCCCAAATTTATAGATCTTATACGAAATAGGAATGACTAAAATTTTTAAGGCATTTGTTTAAATTTTTATTCCAGTATAGTTAACATACAGTGTTACATTAGTTTCAGGTGTATAATATAGTGACTCAACAATTCCATACATCACCCAGTGTTCATCACGATAGGTGAACTCCTTAATCCTCATAATGTATTTCACCCTTCCTCTGCCCACCTCCCCTCTGGTAACCATCAGTTTGTTCCCTGTAGTTAAGAGTAGGCCTCTTGGTTTGTTTCTCTCTCTTTTTTTCCATTTCTTGTTTATTTTGTTTCTTAAATTCCACAGATGAGTGAAATTACATGGTATTTGTCTTTTTTTGACTTATTTTAATTAGCATTATACTCTCTAGTTCCACCCATGTTGTTGCAAATGAAGATTTCAGGTTTTTTTAAATGACCAAATAATATTTCATTTATATACCACTTCTTCTTTATCCATTCATCTACCAGTGGACACTTGGGATTTCCATAATTTGACTATTGTAAATAATGCTGCTATAAACATTGGGGAACATGTATCTTTTTGAATTAGTTTTTTGTGTTTTTTGAGTAAATACCTGGTAGTGCGATTACTGGATAAAAAGATAGTTCTACTTATAATTTTTGAGTAACCTCCATACTGTTTTCCGTAGTGACTGCATCAGTTTGCCTTCCCACCGACAGTGCAAGAAGGTTCCTTTTTCTCCATTTCCTTCATTTCCTTGCCGACACTTGTTTCGTGTGTATGTGTGTGTGTGTGTGTGTGTGTGTGTGTGTGTGTTTTATTAACATATAATGTATTATTTGCCCCAGGGTTACAGGTCTGTGAATCATCAGGCTTACACATCTCACAGCACTCATCATAGCACATACCCTCCCCAGTGTCCATAACCCAGTCACCCTATCCCTCTCCCCCACCCTCCAGCAACCCTCAGTTTGTGTCCTGAGATTAAGATTCTCTTATGGTTTGTCTCCCTCCTGATCCATTCTTATTTCATTTTTTCCTTCCCTACTCCCCACGACTCCACACCCTGTGTCTAAAATTCATCATATCAGAGAGATCATATGATAATTCTCTTTCTCTGAATGACACACTTCACTTAGCATAATACCCTCTAGTTCCATACACATCGTTGCAAATGGCAAGATTTCAGGTTTTTTTTTTAAATGTCAAAGTGTTTTGCATCTTTTTTTTTTTTAAGATTTTATTTATTTACTTGACAGACAGAGATCACAAGTAGGCAGAGAGGCAGGGCAGAGAGAGAGAAAGAGAGAGGGAAGCAGGCTCCCCGCTGATGAGAGAGCCCAAAGCAGGGCTCAATCTCAGGACTCTGGGATCATGACCTGAGCCGAAGGCAAGGGCTTTAACCCACTGAGCCACCCAGGTGCCCCAAGATTTCAGTTTTTTTTGATGGTTGCATAGTATTCCTGTGTGTGTGTGTGTGTGTGTGTGTGTATTCATATATATGTGCATATATATATTTCATATCTTCTTTATCCATTCATCTGTTGATGGACATCTAGCTTCTTTCCAGTTTGGCTATTGTGGACTTTGCTGCTATAAACATTGGGGTGCATGTGCCCCTACGGATCACTACATTTGTATCTTTAGGGTAAATACCCAGCAGTGTGATTGCTGGGTCATAGGGTAGGTCTATTTTCAACTTTTCAAGGAACCTCCGTACTGTTTTCCAAGGGGTGGCACCAGCTGGGATTCCCATCAACAGTGTAGGAGGGTTTCCTTTTCTCTGTGTCCTCGCCAACACCTGTCATTTCCTGACTTGTTAATTTTAGCCATTCTGACTGGTGTGAGTTGGTATCTCACTGTGGGTTTTATTTGTATTTCCCTGATGCCAAGTGATAGTGATCTTGAGCAGTTTTTCATGTATGTTGGCCATCTGGATGTCTTCTTTGCAGAAAAGTCTGTTCATGTCCTCTGTGCATTTCTTGATTGGATTATTTGTTCTTTGAGTGTTGAGTTTGATAAGTTCTTTATAGATTTTGGATACTAGCTCTTTATCTGATATGTCATTTGTGAATATCTTCTCCCATTCTGTCAGTTGTCTTTTGGTTTTGTTGACTCTTTCCATTGCTGTGCAAAAGCTTTTGATCTTGATGACATCCCAATAGTTCATTTTTGCCCTTGCTTCCCTTGTCTTTGGCAATGCTTCTAGAAAGAAGTTGTTGTGGCTGAGGTCAAAGAGGTTGCTGCCTGTGTTCTCCTCAAGGATTTTGATGGATTCCTATCTCACATTGAGGTCTTCCATCCATTTTGAGTCTATTTTTGTGTGTGATATAAGGAAATGGTCCAGTTTCATTCTTCTCCATGTGGTTGTCCAATTTTCCCAACACCATTTCTTGATGGTGTTTCTTTTTCCATTGGGCATTCTTTCCTGCTTTGTCAAATATTAGTTGACCATAGAGTTCAGGGTCCATTTCTGGGCTCTCTATTCTGTTGCATTGATCTATGTGTCTGTTTTTGTGCTGGTACCATACTGTCTTGATGATGACAGCTTTGTAATAGAGCTTGAAGTCTGCAGTTGTGATGCCACCAACTTTGGCTTTCTTTTTCAACACTCCTCTGGCTATTTGGGGTCTTTTCTGGTTCTATATAAATTTTAGGATTATTTGCTCAATTTCTTTGAAAGAAATTGATGGTATTTTGATAGGGATTGCATTAAATGTGCAGATTGCTTTAAGTAGCATAGACGTTTTCACGTTTTCACAAAAATTTTTCAATATTTGTTCTTCCAATCCATGAGCATGGAACGTTTTCCATTTCTTTGAGTCTTCCCCAATTTCTTTCATGAGTACTTTGTATTTTTCTGAGTACGGATTCTTTGCCTCTTTGGTTAGGTTTATTCCTAGGTATCTTATAGTTTGGGGTCCAATTGTAAATGGGATTGAGTCCTTAATTTCTCTTACTTCTGTCTTGCTGTTGGTGTATAGAAATGCAACTGATTTCTGTGCATTGATTTTATATCCTGACACTTTACTGAATTCCTGCATGAGTTCTAGCAGTTTTGGAGTGGAATCTTTGGGTTTTCCATGTAAAGTATCATATCATCTACAAAGAGTGAGAGTTTGACTTCTTTGCTGATTCAGATGCCTTTCATTTCTTTTTGTTGTCTGATTGCTGAGGCTAAGACTTCTAGTACTATGTTGAATAACAGTGGTAATAGTGGATATCCCTGCCGTGTTCCTGACCTTAGCAGAAAAGCTCTCAGTTTTTCCCCATTGAGAATGATATTTGCGGTGGGTTTTTCATAGATGGCTTTGATGATATTGAGGTATGTACCCACTATCCCTACACTTTGAAGAGTTTTAATTAAGAAAGTATGCTATGCTTTGTCAAATGCTTTTTCAGCATCTATTGAGAGTATCATATGGGTCTTGTTCTTTCTTTTATAATGTATTGTATTAATGATTGATTTGTGGATATTGAACCAACCTTGCAGCCCAGGAATAAATCCCACTTGGTTGTGGTGAATAATCATTTTAATGTACTGTTGGATCCTATTAGTATTTTGGTGAGAGTTTTTTGCATCTGTGTTCATAAAGGATAGAGGTGTGTACTTCTCCTTTTTGATGGGGTCTTTTTCTGATTTGGGGATCAAGGTAATGATGGCTTCATAAAATGAGTTTGGAAAAAAATTTCCTTCCAGTTCTGTTTTTTGGAACAGTTTCAGGAGAATAGGTATTAATTCTTCCTTAAATATTTGGTAGAATTCCCTTGGGAAGCCCTTTGGCCCTGAGCTCTTGTTTCTTGGGAGATTTTTGATGACTGCTTCAATATCTTTACTGGTAATGGGTCTGTTCAGGTTTTCTATTTCTTTCGGGTTCAGTTTTGATAGTTTATATGTCTCTAGAAATGGACCCATTTCTTCCAGGTTGTCAAATCTGCTGGCGTATAGTTGCTCATAATATGTTCTCATAATTGTTTGTATTTCTTTGGTGTTGGTTGTGATCTCTCCTCTTTCATTCATGATTTTATTAATTTGGGTCCTTTCTCTTTTCTTTTGATAAGTCTGGCCAGGGGTTTATCAATATTATTGATTCTTTCAAGGAGCCAGCTCCTAGTTGTGTAGATCTGTTCTACTGTTCCTTTGTTTTCTATTTCATTGATGTCTGGTCTGATCTTTATGATTTCTCTTCTCCTGCTGGGATTTAGGTTTTTTTGTTATTCTTTCTCTAGCTCCTTTAGGTGTAGAGTTAGGTTGTGCATTTGAGACCTTTCTTGTTTCCCGAGAAAAGCTTGTATTGCTATATATTTTCCTCTCAGGACTGCCTTTGTTGCATCCCAAAGATTTTGAACAGTTGTGTTTTCATTTTCATTTGTTTCTATGAATTTTTAAAATTCTTCTTTAATTTCCTGGTTGACCCATTCATTCTTTAGTAGGATGCTCTTTAGCCTCCATGTATTTGAGTTCTTTGCAACTTTCCTCTGATGGCTGACTTCTAGTCAAAACATTATGGTCTGAAAATATGCAGGGAATGATCCCAATCTTTTGGTACCAGTTGAGACCTGATTTGTGACCCAGAATGTGATCTATTCTGGAGAATGTTCCATGTACACTAGAGAAGAATGTGTATTCTGTTGCTTTGGGATGGAATGTTCTGAATATATCTATGATGTCCATGTGTTCCAGTGTGTCATTTTAGGCCTTTATTTCTTTATTGATCTTTTGCTTAGATAATCTGTCCCTTTCAGTGAGGGGGGGTATTAAATGCCCCTGCTATTATTGTATTATTGTCAATGTGTTTCTTTGATTTTGTTACTAACTGGTTTATATAATTGGCTGCTCTTATGTTAGGGAAATAGATATTTAAAATTGTTAGATCTTCTTATTGGATAGAACCTTTAAGTATGATATAGTATAGTCTCTTGTTCTTTTTTTTTCTTTTTTTTGTGTTGAGTTTTTCCACTGTCATTTTATCCAGATAAGAATAGATGAATGAGAGAACAAAATGCTAAAAGGGTATCAAGGACCCCAGAAAGATATACACTAACCGAATCAGAAGAGACTCAAAAATGGGGAGAGAAGAAAGGAGGAGGGGAAAAAACTTTAAAGATAGGAAAATTCATATATATATATATGTGTGTGTGTGTGTGTGTGTGTATGTATACACACATATATATATGTTTACCTTTATTTTTGCATATATGTGTGAATACACACACACACACACATATATATATACACACACACATATATGCAAAATATGCAAAAATAAGGGTAAACATGATTAAGGGATAGAATATGAGTGTAAAGATGAAAATTTAAAAAGATTGTAAAGAAGGAATTGATAAGTTAAGAAGTTGGTTTAAAAAAGAAAAGAAAAAAAGAAAAGAAGAAAGAATGTGATCAGGCTGGAGACTAGAACAAAGCCATGTGCTAGATTTAGGGTATATTTTGATCTATTAGAAGAAATTGTATCCCAAAGTTTTAAAGAAAAAAAAAACCCTATATGTATAAAAAAATAAGGTTAATACAATGAAGAGATAAAATATGACTATAACAATGAAAATTAAAAAAAGATCTTTAAAAAGGTATTGATAAGATAAAATAGTTAAAAAACAGTAAACCCTGAAGTGTGTAAACCTGGTGATTCACAGACCTGTACCTCTGGGGCTAATAACACATTATATGTTTATAAAAAATAAAAAAATTCAAACAAACAAACAAAAAACACATTAAACTAGGAAAGAGGAAAAATTAAAAAAATAGAATAAGAAAAAATAAAATTAAAAAATTTAACTTTGAAAGACTAAAGGATCATAGGAAACAAGCCATGGATTCTATGTGTTCTGGAATTTGCAGTTCTCGTTGATTGGTGACGTTGGTCTTGGCTGGATGTTCTTGCTGATCTTCTGGGGAGGAGTCTGTTGCAGTGATTCTCAAATGTCTTTGCTGGAGACAGAATTGCACCACCCTTGCCAGGGGCCAGGCTAAGCAATCTGCTTGATTTTGCTCTCGGTAGCTTTTGTTCCCTGAATGCTTTCCGTAGAGCTTTGGAGGACAGGAATGAAAATGATGACCTCCCAATCTCCAGTCCTGTAGGAGCTGAGAGCTCAGGGTCCCACTCCTCAATGCACCTGCCAAAAAAGCAGTCAATCCCTCCCATCTCCCTGGTCTCCAGCTGCACTCTGTGCTCATCAGGCTTGTGATGGAGTGTTTCTATCTCTGGTGCATGGCCATATTTGGAGTCTCCAAACCCAGCAGATTCCTGCAGCATGCTCTTGCAGCACTCCTCCTGGAGGAGAAAGGTGAGATCTCCAGATCTGCTGCTTGTTTGTCCCTGCCTGAAGAACAGTGGTCCAGCTGTGCTGTGGGTCACAGTTTAAGGTAATCCCGAGCTGAGAGCTCACTCCTCGGCTCCGTCTCTGCAGCTGGGTTTCCCACTCTGATACCTGGGAGTTTTGCCACACTCAGACATCCCTAGTCTTTTTGTGACCCTGTGGGTCCTGAGACCACACTGTCCCCATGAGGAGTCCACCCCCTGCTTAGCCTCTGGAGTGACATCCCTCAGTGGAGCAGACTTCTAAAAGTTCTGATTTTGTGCTCTGCTGCTCTATCACTTTCTGGGAGTCTGCACCACCCCCCTCTCTCCCCACGGTCTATCTTCCTGAATGTTTCCTCGGATTTACTTCTCTGCATATCCTACCTTCTGGAAAATGGTCAATTTTCTATTCCTAGAATTGTTGCTCTTCTTCTCTTCTCTCTCCTGTTGAGTTTGTAGCTGGTCAGAATGGTTTGATAACTATTTAGTTGAACTCCTGGGACCTGATGATATTTAGATCTCCTACTTCTCCACCATCTTGCTCCTCCTCCTTTTCTTGTGTTTTTGATTTTAACCATTTTGATAGGTGTGAGGTGGTATCTCATTGCGGTTTTTGGTTTGCATTTCCCTGATGATGAATGATGTTCAGCATCTTTTCATGTGTCTATTGACCATCTGGCTGTCTTCTTTGGAGAAATGTCTGTTCATGTCATCTGGTCATTTTTTAATTGGCTTATTTGTTTTTTGGGTGTTGAGTTGTAGAAATTCTTTATATATTTTAGATACTAACCCTTTATTGGACAAGTCATTTGCAATATCTTCTCCCATTCAGTAGATTGCCTTTAATTTTGTTAATTATTTCCTTTGCTATGCAGAAGCTTTTTATTTTGATGCAGTCCCATTAGTTTATATTTACTTTTATTTCCTTTGCCTCAGGAGATATATCTAGAAAAATGTTGTTACGGCTGGTGTCAGAGAAATTGCTGCCTGTGTTCTCTTCTGGGATTTTTTATGGTTTCAGGTCTCACATTTAGGTCTTTAATCCACTTTTAGTTTGTTTTTGTATATGGTGTGAGAAAGTGGGGGAATTACTAATTTTTTGACAAAAAATATTAGGTTAAAATCAGAGAACTGACGAGAATTAGGCTAAAAGACTCCTTTAGCTCTTAGGACCCCAGGACTGATATAGCTTAACATCAAAGCAAAGTTTAATCCTGTGAACTGGCCAAATTGTACTATTCATTGAATTTATAGCTTTCTTGGGTCTTTTATATAAAAATTAAGTAATTGATAAAGAAAAGTAAAAAAGAACTGGAATAGGGATATACAGTAGGTTTTAAGGAACTTGGACTATGCTGAGCCCCCAACTCCCACTAGAGCTCCCTTGCTCTCCAGATTAAATAGCCCCTCCTTCGTGGCCAGATGATACTATAACATGTTCACCTGAAGAAGGCAATTTGTAAAAGGATGCCAGTATTCATTATACCCTTCTCCATCTATTGTCTCTATACACGTAATTAGGCTATGTGCCAGAGTGTTGCTTGGGACCAATCACAAAGTCAAACATAGGAGTGGAGGAACTTAGATACACACCTGTGTACTCACACACACACACACACACACACACACACACACACACACAATCTCACTGTCTGTATAGTTTATGGTGAATTGGATTTTCATTGAAAACACACCAGGGAGAGTTTATATTTTTATAGAATGATTATATGTTTGATATTAGTAGATAACAGTTTGCCAAAGAGATGTACCAATCTTAAATTCACATGAGGAACATATAATAGTTTCACCTGTTTGACATCCCTACTAACACTTAGTATTGTCAGTCTTCATTTCACCCCTTCCAGTGGATATGTAGCGATCTCAATCTGGTTTTAGTTTCAATTTCTGATAACTAATGAGATTGAGCATTATCTTGTATGTTTATTGACCATTTAGATACTCTCTCATGAAATATTTCATGCGAGATACATGGTCTAAATTTCTTGATTTTTTTTTCAATTGATTATCTGCTTTTAAAATATTGATCTGTAGGAATTATTTACATAATCTGGGTATGAGTTCTTTGTGACATATATGTGCTATAAATATCTTCTTCCACTTTGTGGCTTGACTTTTCACTCACTTGATGTTATCTTTTGATGAATGTTGCTTATCTTTCAACTTTGTTTATAACATCTTTCCTTATACAAATATTTAAATATTCTGGATACTCAAAACTAATATTTTTAGTTTGTAACTGTATATCTTGTGTAAAATGGTCTTTACTGCCTCAAGATATAAAAGCTCTTCCTTCAAACTTTTAATTCTTAAATAGCAATAATTAAGTAGTACTTTTGTTTCCATACTCCCTTTTACATTTTAATGTTTTGTATATAATCAAACAAACTCTTATATATCCCTGGGTCTGTTTTAAGACTCTAGTCTATACCACTGAACTATGTTTATTTCTGCATCAATATAGTACTCTTTGATTTACTATAGTCTCCCAATATATTTTGATGTCTGGTATGCAAGTGCCACCATACTGGTTCTTTTCAAACATTCTGGATCGTTTCTCTTTATATTAATTTAGAATCAGGTTGTTGACTTCCATATAATATAACTAATGGGATTTTGATTGGGATTGCATGAAATGTATAGAATAATTTGAAGAAAGAATTAGAGTTTTAAAATATTGGGTCATTCTATTTGGGAACTAGGTATGCTTCTCCAATTACTTAAACATCCTTTTATGTCCTTTAATAAAGTTGTAAGTTTTCTCCATATTGTGCTTTAGTTTTTGGACATTTTATGCCAAGGTACTTTATGGCATATAACTAGTTGCCATTATTTTTTTTGTTTAAAGATTTTATTTATTTATTTGACAGACAGAGATCACAAGTAGGCAGAGAGGCAGGCAGAGAGAAAGGCGGAAGCAGGTTCTCAGCTCAGCAGGGGCTTGATCCCAGGACCCTGAGATCATGACCTGAGCCTACGGCAGAGGCTTAACCTACTGAGCCACTCAGGTGTCCCGCTAGTTGCCATTATTAATGGTATCCTATTTTCCATTTTATTTTTGAAAATATATTTAACCATTGTGTAGGAATTATTTCTATATGTTAATCTTGTGTCAGGCCACCTTAATTACTTTACTAATACTAATAACCTACAGTTGATTTTCTTTGATTTATTACATATTGTTTGAATTTGTTGTAGCATCAACCAATTTTCATATTTTTGATTATGTGTGAGAAGTGAATATTTGACTTAATGGATTTGAATTAAGAACAAGTATTGCTGTCTGAGCTGCTGGTTTGCCAAAGAGCAATGCTACATTTGTAGTAGATGCTGAATATGAACTTCATGAATTCCTGACTGGATGTGGTGCACTTCACACACCACCAATTATCTGCAGCCCACATTTGGGGACTACCATATAAAAAGGGACACTGGAAGATACACAATTTGTACCTATTTTGGAATAATACTTTGCTTTGGAAAATTTTTTTTTCATTATTTATTGTTGCTCTTCCTTTCCTAAATTAGCACAGGTTACTGTGGTTACCTGTATTTTCTATAGATTCCTAAACTCCCACTATTCACTTAGCAGGTATGTATGAAGCTTGTATTGTGTGTCAGGAACTGAGGACATAGAATTAAATATCACTCCATCCCTCTCTTCAAGGAGCTTATTGTCTACTTAGGAAGCCCCACAAGTAATGAATGATTGTAATTCAGAGTGCCTCAATGTGAACCATAATTAAACAGCACTATTATACCGGTGATGGAAAATTAAAATCAAGGCTTGAATTTTAGGTATAATGTTATTGAGAGTCTGAAATATATCCAGAAAATGTTTAATATTCCTCATTGCTTCAGACTTATGGGTATTTGTTGGATCACAGAATTTTAAATTTGAAAAGGACATTAGAGATCACCTAGTTCATTCTACAGATGAAGAAAGAGAAGCCCAGAGAGGCCATGTGCCTTTGCCAAGTCAGTAATCTGTATAAATGCTGTGGTGTGAAATTTAAACTCTCAGATTCTTTATTTAGGACATCTTTCATTATAACACATATAATTTATTCTTCCTCAAGTGATGTTCCATCCAGTGATACTTTTTTTTTTTTTTGGATCAGTAATTTTTTTTGGTCTCTGTTTTAAGGCATCATAAAGTGTTATTGTTGGGTTTTCAAGAATTATCTATTATCCATCTATCTAACCATCTATGATTTTCTAGGTAGGAGACTTTATGAAATAAAATTAGAGTGAAAGATTAATCTTTGATGAATACAAACTGAACCATACCTGCTGTACACTCCAAGTTGATGACATGGGTCTTATAAGGGTTAAAATCTTTCGCTTTGATTCCACTGGTATGGAGCTTTCAATTCAGTTCTTCCATTTACAAGTCCTGTGACTTTGGGCAAGTCATTTATCCTCTCTAAGCCTTAGTCTATCCTCATTGATAAAATGGGTTAATCATATCTACATTACAGGATTATTGTGAAGATTAAGTGAGATAATATGTATAAGGGATAAACACAGAACCTGGAATACAATAAATTTCCTATAATTGATGGCTATTAATTTATTAGATATGGACCATTACCACTGGCTTGCTCTGTTCACATTTTATGATGTAAATTGCCTATATCTTTAGATGTTTTTGTATGTCTGCACTTCTCAAATGCAGTAAAGTCTCCTGTTAATATCACCATATCATGTTATGGTGTGACTGAAGTAGTTCTTTTTTTCATCCATCTTTTACTTCATCATACTGAAATATGACACTAAAGATTTATAGTGCTGAGGTAGATATAAGACAATCATTAAAGTATCTAGGAATATTTGAAAGACTTAAAACTAGTAGCTATTTCATTTTAAAGCTGATGCTTAATATTATTTCTTTTCTATCAATAGTCTAACTACTCAACAAAATGGTTATTGAAACATGTGAGCAATGGATGGTCCCTGCCTTTAAGGAGTTCAAAGGGTAGTGTAAAGTTATAACCATGTGAAAGGGGCAAAACATTCTGAACTCTATGGAAGTATGGCAAAGTACATTATTATAATAGAAAAAAAAAAAAAGAGCTATGAGTATAAAGGAGGGGAGAACTTTTTGACTCGCAAAGCCTGATCTGGGAAAGGCTCTTGGGTGAGGACTGATGAGAGCTGGTTATTGGATAGGGAGGATCTGGGGATAGAATGGAGAGAAGGCAGAATTGGGGGGTAAATTGTGTTTAGGGGACCATAGTTGATCATTTGGCCTGGAAGACAGAGTTCATGGAAATATAAGTTAAAACCAAATTTAAAAAGTTTTTGACTACTGTTAAGTATACAACATTAAGGACTTTAAAGTTTATTTTTTTGACAGTGAAGTTTTCAAATAAGGGAGTGAAATCACCAAGATAGTATCTCAGAAAGATTCATCTGTTGGCCAAATATAGCTGGATTTAGGGGAAAAGCTAGAGAGAAAGAAATCATTTAGTAGGCATGATTATGAGGTGGCGAAGGGCTGAGTGATGGAAATGAAAAGGATGGGGAGAATGCAAATTGCCAAAAAATTGGTTACTGACTGGAAATGTGACAAAGTAGTTTCAAGTTTGGTACCAGTTATAGAAATGGGGAAGTCAACAACAGGAGTGAATTTTGGCTAAATTTTTGTCGAACTGTGTTTGAAATGATGGAGAGATATCCAAATGGGATTGTTTAATAAATACTCAAGATCAAGGCTAAAAACGTAGATTTGATCATTAGCACCAAGAAGTTAAGGAGACCATTGGTGATAGGGAGTGAATTGTTAGTGAGATGAAGCTTTAGAAATTCAGGAGTGGAAAGAAGAAATAATGCTGGAAGATAGCTAGCTAGAGGGAGGAGGCAACTGGGTGACACAATTTTTTTCTTTCTCTTTTTCCAAAAGATGGGGAAGCGTTGTAGAAGTTTGAAGTTAAAGATGATGCAGAGGAACAGGAGCTATGTAGAAGTGAAATATAGAGAGAGGGATTTAATGTGAACTATGAAATCAAGAGAAGGATGAAATGGGACCCATGATGTGATGACCGTTTTCCTTGCCATGTCTTGGGTACTTCCTATCAGGTTTTGTATGTCATTTATAAGACCCCTTTCTCAGGATAATTAAGTTTGGATGAAACAGCACGAATCTTGTGTATATTTTTTAACTTTTCTTTGGGTAAGACTATCCAAATCTGACAGATCAGCAAATTAGTGCTGCTCTTTTTGCAAAAACTATAAAACTCCAAATTTGAATTCTATGTGGTATTGTGTTTATAGGTGAGATATTTGCTTCTTAGGTTATGCAGGCAAAACAAAGAAGACTACAAGCATTTCCTGATAGAAAATTAGGAAAATGAACTTGTCAACTGCTGAAGTATTGTTAGAGTGCTAAGGTTTGGATTTGCAGTGTTTGATGTCACAATTAATTTATCATTGTCAAACTATGACTTCCTGCTTTTGACCCCACACCAAAAAGGCGTAAAAGAGTTTGTGAAGAAAAGCTTGTTGGAAGTTAAATGGCTCATCCAAAACAGCATTTTAATGATTTAAGTAAAAATGAATCAGAAACATGTGGATTTAATTTCCCTTAAAATTCACATGGGTTTGAGACTTAAAGGAAAATAGTACTTGGCACAATGTGTTTAGGATTTGGTTAAACTCAAAACATTTGAAAAACTTTGGAACACTGGATGACTTCGAAATACATCTGGGTTTGCCCATCCATGTGGGCATGGTTACAAAACCCTCATCCTTCATGGTACTATTCAAACATTCTATCAACATGCTTCAGCTTTCAAAAGGTTTAATTAGGATAAAATCAACAAATTTTATTGCCTACTATGTGTAGTCAATAAAGTAGAGAGTCATAGTTTTCCCCACTTAGGTTAGGAAGTCTTCATTGGAGTGTGGTCAAGAGAAATCCCCACACAGACAAAGTCAGAGTGGACCACTAGAGTGGTCCTTTGGGAATTAGAATTCAATTCCACCAGCCATTCCTATTCATATCCTCTGCTATTATAGAATTCCATTAATTTCAGGAGCATGAAAAAGAGAAAAGTTATGTTATATGGTACTGAGTTGGTAATCAAGCATTGCTTTGGGTTTTTAAACCATTGCTTTAAAAGGTCATTCTGGCATGTGTTGAAAACACAATACATGTTTAAAATGTTACATTGGGGACATTAATTAAAATATGTAAAGAAGACCATGAAAATGAGGAAAACCAGGGGTTGGCAAAATAGCCTTTTTGCAATTGCAACCCCAACTAACCCGCATGGCAAACCCAATTGTTAGCAACTCAGTGGCAAGGGGGTTGTAATGAAACCCGCAGAGGTTCTGTCTGAAAGGTACTCGTATTATTTATAGCCAATTATATTAATCCCAAAGCTGAGCGACACCTAGGGAGATAATTGAATTTCTTAGATTTCTCTCTTTACACTCATTGCCATGATCAGAAAAACACAATTTTGAATGCTCTTCTCTCTTAGGGTAAGACCATGCTGTCCGTGTAATTGGATAAGTCTCCAGGGAAAACTGGCTTCTCCATGGCATTTTATAAAAAGCTTTATGGAAAGTTGGCCTCAATTTTTTGGGCAACTTTTTCAAGTAACAAAAAGGATGCAAGTTGCAAAAATCTCTTCTGATTTGTACCCAAGGAAGTTTAAGAACCTTAATCATACAAAAAGCACCGCTTAAGGAAGTAGCCTCAAAAGGTCTAGGCTACGCGAACAAAACAGTCTTTAGAGAAGGACAGCTTTAGTTTGAATAAACAGTAAAATGAAACTCAAAGAGAAATCCCTCCCCACCCCCTCCCCTAAAATCCTAAATGATCCTAAATGATCACAGTTGGTAAACGAAGCTTGGAAGAGGCTGTCGTATACAATGCCCCAAGTAATTTTGATCAACTTAGATAACCAGTCCACAGGCTATAAAAAGACCAAAATGACATGTTGGCATGTGTGAGATACTAGGAAATATCTGTCTTCATTCATAGAAAAGCTTACAGAGCCCTTCTAATCACCTTTCATATTTGTGCTCCTCGATGACCATCTGACATTCTTGGCAAACTTAGGAGGAAATCAACTGTAGATATAATATCCATCACTTTAATTCAGCAAATTTGAGATTCTGAGATCTGAGACTATTGGAGGAAGCAAAGCAGTATGTCTTTCATTAAAGGAGGCAGAGAGGTTAATGGAGACTTCTGCGTTACTCAGAGCCAGGTCTCTTATGATCCTGTAGCTGAAGCTATATTATTCTCATTTGCCCTGCTGGGGAGAGATGAAAATATCCCTCACAAACTTAGGTAAATAGAAGGGTGTTAAGAAAGTAAAACCTTCCTTGGTGTTGCTAAAATCCTCGTGAATCTCTTTGCTTATTTCTCTGTGGCTGCTGCTGTGGAATTGCAGAGGGAGGCACCACTGGTCTTTTCTTCACAGAGGACCAAAGAACTAGCTGATGAATACATCACAGGCAATATGCCTACAAAACAGTCAAGGGAAACAGTTCATTTCTTCAATTAATTACATAATGAGGCGAGTTGTTCATGGCACTGATTAGGCCCATGAAAAGCTTTTCTTTCTTTCTTTCTTTTTTTTTTTTTCAAGATGTTTGAATAAATAGAGGGTATATATATGTATGTATATGTCTATATGTATGTATTCTTTTGGTATGAATTAAAGCCTCCTTTCTCCCTCCTCTCTTATTTCCACATAAATTAATTCTACAATTTAATAAAATAACAGGTGGTTCCACTTCAGGCTGAGCAGATGTTAGACTGAATGAATGGAGACCCCTCTTGTGTTCAATATATCCCTGAGCTCTTTCTTTCTTTATCTCTTCACTTCTCCCTTTTCTCTCCACCCCCCACCCCCAATTTCTGCCAGATTTATGAGCAGCTACAGTATGAGCTGTTTTGTTTGAGCAATATGAATATTGATGACTGACACGTGCTGATTTTAGATGTATCAGTGACATTCATAATCCTGAATATGTAGACATTTTTCACCAGATAATGAGGTACCAGATTGCCGTACAACGAAATTCCCTTCTCTTGGTTTCTATAAGTAGATAATTTCTATTACTTTACAGATGGAACTTGAAATTTGAAGCTTATTGCAGAAGTTAAGGGAAAATATAAAATTAGATTTGCAATTCAGAAAATCTCTGTGTTGCTCAGAAGTCTCATGTATTACTTTAGTGACATTTTTGACTCCCCTGTTGGTTACTTCTGAGAAATAACCCCCCCCAGTTTAAAAACAAGAACTTTCTGTGTTCTTCTCTCTCATTAAGTCTAACGTAGAATTGATTCCATGTTCTTTCTCAGTTTCACAGACTTTGTAAACAATGGGACACAAGAAGTGAATCAAGAGAGTTGTTTTTTCCAATGAATCCTCTTACAGTTGTTCACCCAGGAAATGCCCTTGGGACAATAAAATAGTGGCCCTCAGGTGAAAATTATTTTTCATTTTTCATACTAAAATCACATGTTTATGTTTATGCTTCTAACATTATTTCAGATTGTGTTTAATAAGACATTTTCTGTATTTTAATTCTGACTTCTTCCTAAAAACATACCTGGAAGTTTATGGCATGTTTCTGGTTCTCCCAAAGCTTTGATGAAAGTAATTTTCTTCCCTTGGGACCAGTCAGATATGGCTGAGACATTGCTGATGAGAGGAAAAAGTCACTCTCAGCCATTGATTATCAGAATTGGGATGAGCTTGATACTATCAATCCCATTCTTGGCTATTCCCCATTTTCCCCTTCTTTCCCCCTTCTCTCCTCTCCTCTCCTCTCCTTTTCCTTCCTTCCTTCCTTCCTTCTTCTCCTCTCCTCTCCTCTCCTCCCCTCTCCTCTCCTCTCCTTTCATCTCCTCTCCTCTCCTCCCTTTCTTTCCCTCCTTCTTTCTTTCTTGGCCTACCCTGCAATAAGAAAGGAAAATATAAAGCAAAACCATAGGAGATGTTAGTTCTCTTAGTGTTGGGATATAGTTTCTTCAGTCATCTTGGATTTTTCTTGGAAAATCACCTAAGTATATAAATTCTATTTCCATCACTGATTATAAGTAGCATCTCTTGGAAAATTACTGACATTATCTACATAACACAAATCAGTTTCTTCCCCCTGTAAAATGGAGTTGTCAGGATCTGTGGGGATGCAGAGGGTTCTGAGAATATGGGGTTAGTTTGTGAACCAGCTGTGAGTATAAAGGCCCTCAGTTCCTTTACTGTCTCTGGTGTTATTCTCCCTTTTTGATTCCGTTGGTATCAGCAGCTTCCTTTATCATCCACATTCTGATTTCTCTTGTTTTTGACCTTGACTTTACTTATTAGGCTTATAATATACCTGATATTGATTTGGCAACATGATTGTCATCCCTTAGATTCCTTACTTAAACTTCCTGTTTGCTGCTTCAATTGCTCCCTAAATCTTGACATCTGTGTTCTTGACTCCAGGCTGATAACCTGATCTCAGATCTGGAAATTCTTCCTAACAACCTCAGGATCAAGTTGCTGAGGCCTGCCTCTGGTAGGGGTTGGTGTCTCAGATAATGTAGAACTAAAATGTTGCTAAGGACACTATCAAGTACCTCTAATGTTCTAGACTTTATGATAGTAATTTTTTAAAAAATATTTTATTTATTTACTTGTTAGAGAGAGAGAGAGTGAGAGCACAAGCAAAGAAAGAGGAAGAAGTAGGCTCCTTGTTGAGCAGGGAGCTCAATGCAGGACTCAATCCCAGGACCCTGGGATCATGATCTGAGCTGAAGGCAGATGCTTAACTGACTGAACCACACAGGTGCCCCTGTGATAGGAATTTTATATATATAATTTCTACTGTCATGTGATGTCTCTAACCTAATGAGGCAATATAATGCAATGGTAAGAGTGTTAACTCTGGAGTTCAGATCTTTGGATTTGAATTCTCGTTCATACTTATTAACTGTGTGACACATTGGGTAAGTTACATGAACTCCCTATGCTTTGGGTTTTTCTTTTCTTAATCTGTAAAATGAGGATAATAATAGTGCCCATTATATAGAGTTCTTGTGATGATTATAAGATTTAAAAGAAGGAATGTGCTTATGATAGTTCCTGGCACAGAGAAAAGCTTAATAAAAATGTTAGCTATTATTACTATTTAAAGTCAGTGTGTTTGGAAGGACAAGTACATTAAAATATTGTTAAAGTGACTTGGTCTAGATTTGTTTTCAATTACTTATTTAATTAAAGAAATTGTAGATTCCATTTTCTTTGGAATAGCTATGTTAATTATTTTGGGTTTTGATTGCAGTGAAAAGTGAAGCCAGGGAAATATATGGATGCTGCTGCTATTTTACATAGACTTTCTAGTTCTCATAGACTTCTTTGGCCAAACAAAAATAATTTTTGTTCTAGTGAGGAAAAATTAGAATAGAAGCAAACCTAAAAAATCCCATATTACCTAAACCTACAGCAAATTCAGTCCTCTGGAAAGATGTAATTAGGCAAGACCCAAGAACCCGTTTAGTGTTTTCAAGTATCTTGCTTCTGTTCTACAGTTATTTCTGCTTCTAAAGTATCAGAATCTGATCTTGACTAAATATCACCTAAATTGGTGAGTTATGAAATCTGTACAAATGATTCATTTGTCAAGTGCTTTTTGAGCACCTACTCTATCTTGGCTTATCTATCTTATCTCCCAGCTCTGGGAGTTGAGCCATAAATGAGATAGGTGAGGTTGGCCTCTTCTTGTCACTTATATTCCAAAGAGAGAAAATGGGGCCATGAAGAATGGAAAAGATGGCGCTGTGACAGTGAGTGTTGGGGTGGTGTGGTTGGGCATTCCTTTGGTTAGGGCCATGGAGGAGATGATAAAAAGGAATCAGCCACGTGAAGATTTGGGGTCCACAGTGCCCAAGCAGAGAGCACACCACATTCCAGCTAATGCCCTGAGGTGGGAATGAGCATGGTCTATTGGAGGAAACAAAAGATGCCACTGTGGCTAGAGGGACATGAATTTAGATTTTTAATAGAATAAGAAGTCACTGGAGGATTTTAAGCAGAAGAGTCATATCCAATGTTTACTTTATACCAAGTTCGTTTAGCTGTGATGAGAATGGAAGGAAGTGGGGCATGTGTATGACCAAGATGATCAAAGACAGGACTCCATGGCAGTGGTTCTGGCAGAGGCAATGGGTGGCTGGGACTAAAGCTGGTGCAGGGGAGACACAAGGAGCGGAGACTCAGAATATGTGTTGGAGATAGGACTTGGCAGTGGACTGCAATTTGAGAAATGAGGGACAAGGACCCAGAAATAATTCTTAAATATGTGGCTTCATTGGCCGGGTAGATGATGGTACCATTCTTGAGATGCGGGAAAACAAAGGAGGAACAAGTTTGTGAGTAAAATCAAATGCTTTGTTTTGATCTAGTTATTTTTGGAGTGCTGTGGGCCAAACATACCAGTGAGTAAAAACAATACTTTTGCTAAACCTATCTGCAGTAGAAGGCAAGTATATGAATAACCAAATAACTTAGATATTAAAAAACTCCATTTTAAGACATAATATTGATTTGTTAAATAAAACATGCAATGAAATATCCCTCTGATTTTTTTATGCATATAAGGAGATCTTAAAGTCAAAATCAAACTATTACCACCAGTAGTTCTTTTAAAGACAATAAGTCTTTTTTTTTTTTTTTTTAAGATTTTATTTATTTGTCAGAGAGAGAGAAAGCACAAGCATGGGGGGCAGTGGGCAGAGGGAGAAGCAGAATCCCTGCTGAGCAGGGAGCTTGACATGGGGCTTGATCCCAGGGTCCTGGGATCTTGACCTGAACCAAAGGCAGACACTTAACCGATTGAGCCACCCAGGCATCCCAAGACACCATGTCTTCTTTTAGGAGTATGGCCATTGATCCTTCCAATGTTTTTCCCACCTACTTTCACATACCTATTGTGCTTTGAGATTTTATTGTTTTCAGATTTTATTAACAAAGTTAATCCTGAATATTTTTGTCTTATTTTGAGTTGATGTAGATTCCTCATGATTAGATAACAAATGGCTGAAAATAGTGTTAGGACGTAGTTGCTAATTGGCAGGTGAAAACTGTAGAAGAGTTCTATCTTCATTAGTCTTCAGGGTGAGTATTATCATTGGATACCCTTGTAAGCAATAGACTCAGAAAGATTTGAGCCCAACTCATACATTACATATATCTATGAACTAACCTGGCAGTCATCACTCCATCTGTAGTTCAGCTGCCTTTGATTTTATTATGTACGTTTTATAAATAGACTCTTGAATACTGTATTATCTTGCATTAACTTTAGACACTAACAACTACTTTTAGTGTATTAAAACATACAGAAACAATGAGCTCCCATCATTTAGACATAATGAAATACTAAACTTTTCTTATTTAGCTAAGGATTAAATTACAAGCTTAATTTACCGATTAAAAAAAAATTCCCATCTAGTAGACTGTAATGCACGCAAAGATATGTGCTGTTTATATAAATAACATGGAGGTTAATTCAGACCATTTCATGGGAATAGTTTATGTATTGTAATCATGAGTCAATACACAGTTCTCTCTAAATTTAAAACAATATAAATTCGCCAAGCCAATTTGATTCCTGCCAAGAAAGAATATTCCTTAAAGCCATGTTTTTAAGTTTATTAGGTTAAATGCAACTATATTATGTAACTAATAAGTGAGAGGATTTATTGAATTTTGAAACTCACTGATTGTAAGTTATGTTTTTAAAGTTACTTAAGCCAGTTAAATATGTTTATAATAATTTCATTTCCTATATTACATCTAACTAATAAGAAAAAAACAAGGCCAAAGCCAAGTTTAAATCCTGTACAAATGCCACTTCTCAATCACAGCTTTAAAGGATTAAATGTGATTATCATGGCATTTCTCTACTTTTCTGATATACAAGTTCATGTCAAAGCTATCTTGAAACGTGCCATTGAGTTTCACCCTTGCGGTGAGAAAGTAGCCTGATGAGTGAATACTTTATTTCTACAAAGAAGATACATTTGCTTACTATAAATTGGGTAGCATTTACAGCTATTGTATCTGACTTCTTTATGCAGAAATCATGTGAATACTGGACTATAAGAAGAGAATTTATATCAGTGTTTTTGCAGATTTGAGTAAGTTTTTCTGTGCTCAAGAAATTTCTGCTTAGTAAGTCTGGCTTTCTGCTTGTTTCATTTTGGAGAAGAGTCTAATTTAGTTACAATGATTTTAAAGCTGACTGGACCAAACATATAATATGCAGTAATTTCTTTACATTTTGGTAACATGTGGGCTCTGAGATGGAAAAATAGTTGGTTTAGGATATTCCTTCCTTGTTTGTCTCAGAGTATAGTCTAATTTGAATATGTTTTCTCTACTATGATCCTTTCTCATTTTTCTTTTTCTTGGGAGTGTACTGTAAGGAGAATCATCTTGCCAATGACAATTGTAGTTTTATTTATTTCTAAGCTCTCTGTATCATGTTACCCATATTTCCTGATTAAAATATTTGGTTTGATTATCTCTCAATGTACGTTACTATTTACATAATAGGTATTTTGAGTTTGGATTTGGAAAATATGGGCACAGTCTTCTAAGCTTGCTTTCCCCATCTCAATGTGGTCATGGCAGAGCCTCAGCAAGTTTTCTCTGTGCTTTGTGCTTCACTTCCTAATGTACAGTGGCCTCCTGATGCCTCACATGGCTGTGCTGTGAGGGGAAGTTTCACTTGCCCTCATGTAAACCACTGAGGTCCTCTCTGGGCAGGACCGACACGAGTTCCAGACTCCTGTCAGAAGAGATGCCTGTCTGCTGCAGCCATTCATTTGAAGAACAGGGTGTTGCTGGAAGTGCTGAGTCAGCCAGCTTCAAATGGTATTTAAAGGAGACTTTAGAGAAGTTAACTGCTGGGAAGCTATTTCTTCAAGAATTTTTTGAGCTTGCTCTGGTGATAAACCTGCCACCTGATAAGTACTAAGTAGTAACTGTACATTTTCAAGATAATGATGCAACCAAAAGGTGGTCATTATATGCCACCAAAGGAAATGCATTTGCCCTGGGGTTTTAGATATGATGTTCCTACTTCAGGGGTGTTAGCGGGCATTCCCCAGTTAGCCTGTTCCTATCAGAAAAGTCCTGTCTTAGCGTGACGGCTACTTGGAGTGCATGCCAGACATATATGGCAGATTGTCTTGCATTTGTGAAATCGCTATTGGTTAAACCTTTATGAAATGCCATTAACCATGCTCAGTATAGGGGATATAATGATAGTTAAGTCACAGCCTCTGCTCACAAGGATTTTCACACAAGAAGAGACAGACATGTAAACAAACAAGTACGATAAAAAGGACCAGATATTGGGTTAGAAGTGTGCATGGGGAAGTGACAGTATAATGAAGAGGGCTCAGTCTACTTATTTGGAACAAGAAGGGAACTGGGGAAGATTTGCAGAGGTGTTGGGCTTGAGCTGAGCCCTGACGAATGCATAATGTGGGCACACAGAGGGAGAATGTGTAGGAAGGGCTGCACCTGGGCCAGTGGCTCATAGGCTGCTGGGGTCTGGAAGAATCTGGTGGGAGATAAACCTGAGGACAGAGGCAGGAGCAAGATTATGGAGGACCTGGTAAGCCATGGTAAAAATTGATACTTCATTTAGTGCATGATGGGTTTTAAGCAACGGAGTCATACTGACATATTTACTTTTTTTTTTTTTTTTCCTCTAAGAGTAAGATCACTGACAGCAACATGAAGGATAATTGGGAGGGATTTGGCTTGACAACATTTTGGAAATCAGTTAGGAGACCAAGGCAGCAGCCCAGGAGAGAGACCATGAGAGCTCAGACTTAGGCAGATACGGAGTATGAGGAAAAGGGGAGGAGGTAGTTTAGAGAGATGTCATGGAATAGAATGAGTAGGTCTTGTATTGGTGACCGACTGACTGCAGGAGGAGATTCCAAGTCCCAGATTTCTGGTCTGGGTGGTCAGATAGCTAATGGGGCCGTTTCCCAAGACCAAAACAGTGGGGCAGGCTTAGCCATGTTCAAACTATTGGATGAACTCATATCAAAGATATTGATGAATTCTATATAGGATTAACAGTGCATTCCACTTTCTTCAAGAATATCTAACAACTTGATAATTCAAGTCCTCTCAGCATTTCCTTGCCTCTTCCTCTGTCAAGATGTGCCAAGATAGTTGAAAATGGGTGTGTGTTGATTTTGAATTTTTTGGTGGATTCTTCAGTTCTCCACATACGAATGCATGTGGTACAGCACAATTATCAGCTCTGGAAAATACTGCTGTCTGCATTCACAGTGACTCTTTCTAGCAACTTCAGGCAATTGTCAAAGCCCCAGTGAGTATACAAATATAAGTTGGAGGATTTATGAGAGGATGAGAATGTTTGGGTGAGTCACAATGCCATTTTTTAAAAGTCTCAGATTTTATAAATAAATAAAACTGAATTATAGTAATTTTAAATGTATTTTATGTGTATGTGTCTCTTTAAGCTTTAAAAAATACATGAAAGGATGTGAATTGTCCCCTAGGATCCCAACAATAGAAAGCAATAGTAATTAAGCAAAAAATAAAAAAAAAATTGACGTGGATGTATTGGAGCTAATATAAATCCTGTGCAATTGGCATAAAGGAATTTGTTATTTTCAAAACAGAACTAAATCTCTTTTCCATTATAGATTTAATTTAAGTAACATGATAAATAGTGGTAAATTGAACTTTATTATGTATTCATGAAATGCAGTTTAATACAATTGTTATTTCTGGCATTTGTGGTTTAAAGATATTCCCTTATGGGTAGATGTTATTTTTAATGTGCAAATTCAGAAATAATGACCTCCAGTTCCACTGGTGAATTAGGGCTGATATATACACATGGACAATAAGGGAAAAATAGTCTCTGAATTCTGGGCTTTATGAAAATTTCTAGTGTAATCTCTGATCCTTTAAAAACTGACATTAAACAAATTATTTTAAGGTTACAACTGTACTGCCAGTGAAGAAGAAAGTAATAAAGTAAATATTTTCCTAAGGTTCTTAAAGGAATGGTATTTGACAAGGACATACCTGAAAGGGGAAAACTCACTTACCAAGAACAGGTTATTGAAAAATCTCTGCACAATTTAAAAAAAAAAAAAACAGATTAAAAATTCACATGAAATGATGTCTTCCTGGCATGTCCAGAATATAAAATTGGAAACCCAAAGGGAACGGACAAATAAACAACATACGCCAAATAATTTCTACGAGCTTCTCTTCCAGATAATCAGCAAGAACCGGTTCAAGGGAGAGAAAAAAGGACTAGTTCTTTGTCATAACTTTATATTTAGCTCAATTCTTTTCTGTGCCGGGAAGTTTGTTGGCTAGGTAAACCAACAGGAAAAACTGTAATTAAAAGGCAGGACTTCAGGAGGCCCTCAGTTCATAACTAATGGTGTGGGGTGACTTCTCTTCAACTTTTCCTCGTTGGACCAAGAGGGCCTTCTAGGTTGAAGCTGTGTTCTAAAGACTACTTAAGCTACCTCTTTTAAAAAAAACCTTTAGAGGGGATGTTGGCTGGTTGAGTTTGACTTTCATCTGATCTGTCGTTACAGTTTATAAAGTTTAGGTCAGGCCTGTATGTAAACGGAGATCTCAACCAGGAGCATGTAGCTATAGCTTGGAAGAACAGAAATGGTTTGGAGTTATCCGCTTGTGACAAATGTTTGTGGAATGTGAGGCCTATTTTGGGTGCTGGGCCCTGGTCTTGTCAGCATAGCTGTGGTCCTCTCTGGAGGCAGGCAGGTGTCTGAATGCAATGCTTAAATCCTGATCCACTTTGAAGGTTCACAAAGGTTTCCTTAGATCTCCGTTGTTCTACGTAGGTTGAGGGAAGCAGAACTTCAGCTACTGGAATCATCACAATGTTATTCTCAAAGTTGTCCCTTGAGCAATGACCTCAGATTCATTGACCAGAGTGCTCTTTCTTACATGGAAGGAATAATTCAGCATGCATTGAGCCCACATTCAGAATTTGGACACCCCACAACTCTGGAAAGTGGACATCACTGCCATAACTTATTTGTTGGCAAAACTGGACCCCATCTGAACTTACTTGATAGAACAAGCTGACCCGACGTTATGTAAGACTATGTATATCCCTTACCTTATTTAGTGCAAATATTCATGCATTTTGATTACTGGGGACTGCCTCAGACTCTACTCAGGGTGTAGTAAGATATATGATATGCACACTTTATTGACTTCCTAAAACATGAGAAATTCCGAGTTTTGAAACCCATCTGTATCCAAAGGTTTTAGATAAGGAAGGAAACTGTGGAGCTGTATCCACAAATGAGGCTTAATTTTCCTTTTTCTGCATGCAAATACCTTCTAATAATGTCCTTAGGGATAATTTGTTTGGGGAAGTTAAATACTGTTACTAAAATCTGATTTAAACTATTAATTTGCTTAGCAAAATCATATATTGCACATTGGCAAATTCAGCTCTGTTGTGGTAAAATTATCACAAATTATAAATTAGTTGCCTCTGAATTAATGAGGTTTTATTATAAACATAAAGCAGCATTACTTCCAATGCCTAATTTTCATTAGTACAAAAAAAAAAAAAAAAAAAAAGAAGACCAAATAAAGCCAAAGGGGAAAATAAAAAGAAAAGAATTGCTTCTGCTATCTATGTACCCCTCAAATATTTGAAACGTGGCTGATTTTTTTTTTAAATTTATAAGGGTCTGAAAAGATGTTTATATTGCCTGCCCCAATTTGATTTAGATTAAGGCTGCCATAAAATCCTTTTAGTTCCAGTGGTCTGTGTATGATTCCTGGACTCCTAATCTCTTATTTTTAAATGTACTAAGGCTAGAGTTTTCTCAAGAAAACAAAGAAGAGACATGATTTTTTTTTTTTTTTAAACGAGAGGACAGGTGGGCTGCCCGGGGTACCAAGGGCATTGTGCAAAAGCGCCAAAGCAGATAAAACTCAAGCAGGTTAAGGGTGGAAGGGCGGGATGAAGGAGGGGTGGGCGGGTCAGGGCGGGGTGGCGGGGAGGTGTTGGTGCTGGGGGTCCCCGGCTCCGTGGCACAGGGGGGCAGCGGGGCTGAAGGCTGGCCTGCCAGCCCTGAAATCCACTCCGCTTCTTTAAAATCAGTCACGCTCCTTTCTGCTTGTTTGCAAAGAGGAACTGTGTGTTTAGTTCCTACTGAGTATAAGGAGGTTTCCTGTCTTTTAACCATAAACCCACGCATAAATACTACATAATAATCCTTTTATTAGACAAAAATGCTTTTTATCTTGAAGCCTATAGGGTTACTTCCGGACCTGTGGCTCTTTTAAAATCTTGGCCAGCTCACCTTTCTCTTTTTTCTTGCTGTTCTGGACTCTTTCTTTCTGGTTTCCCTTTCAAGGGGATGTTGTCACTGTTCTATTCCAAAGCACACGCTCAGACGGAACAGCAGGCAGGGGTTGCAGACTCCTTGCGGGAAGGAAGAGAGGAAGGTGTTGATGTCAGCCGATTGGCTGCTTCTCTCAAATACGCTGGAGCAGGGGCCCCAGTAACGACGACCTCCCAAACACTGAGGAGCCCCGGAGGATGGCAGGAGACCAGCTCACCCACGGAGATGCTGTTCGAGCTGGAATCACTTCTGTGGCAGAGCTGTCTTCAGTTCTGTGGGAAACGTGCAGGCCCAGCGCTGCCGCGCCTGGGGTGTCAGTGTTGGGCCAGGTAGTTGTAATTGAGTCAGGCGCCTGCTTCCATTCTGCCTTGCCGACTGATAGGATGGAACCTTCACAAGGGTTCCGCCTATGAAGGATGAGAAAACCCCTGCCAGCAAAGGGGCTGCGTCCCGCTCACATTCCTTGGTTAGAATCTTCATTACAGGAGATGGAAAGAATATAGGAGGCTGAGCCATCCATTCCAGACCTCCGAGGGAGGCTGTGACATGAAAACTCATTATACTGCGACCCAAATAATAGCAAGTTCACCAGAAAATGTAAAATAGTCCTTGGGGGGTATGAAAGAGAGAGCAAGGTTTAAAGCAGAGGGGTGGTGGGCAGAGGCATTGGGAGTGTTTGGCCCAGACCCAGACAGCCTTCAGTTTGCTTCCCACACTGCTGTTGGTTATCATTTGGAAAAAAATAAAACAGCTAACTTTGTTATGTCTAATTTACAGAAATCAGCGAACTCCCTGTAGCCTCCAGGATAAAGTCCTGGCATACAAGGCTCTGTATATGCTGATTCCAACCTAAATCTTTGTGGGCTTTCCCATTCTCCCTCCCTGTGCCTTTGCCCCTACCATGGTGGTAGGTTGCCAGACCTTTGTGGGCCTTAGACGTGGATCCTGTTTCTTAACTCTCATGTTCTCCTCTTGGCAGGTTCCTCCTCATCCTGCAAGGCCTTGGTTCAAATGCTACCTCTCATTTTTTTCTCTCATTCACTCACTCATTCATTCAACAGAGAGTGACTAGGCAGTGTCAGGCACGTTGCTGGGCTCTGGGGTACAGGGCGTGGAAGAACAAATGGTTTGGGTCTTGTTCCTCAGGAGCATCAGTCTTCCTAGGTACCTTGCCAATCAGGGAAGGAGTCCTGGAGGGAATTACTATCAAGATGACAGCTGAAGACTCAGGAGGCCTTAGCCAAGTAAAAGTTTGCTGGCATGCACCATGCAAAGCAGTATCACAACAAACTGTTGATTGCCTGCTAGGATCCAGACATTCCTCTGTCATGTTGTATTGTAGTGATCTCTTTGCTGTCCCTGGTTTCATTCCCAGACTGCGTGCTCCCGATTAGTGAGACCCATGGCTTAACCTCTTCCATGCCCCTGGAGTCTAATTCACTGTCTGGTACCGAAGACTGTGGCTCAGCTGGGTTAGTAGGAACTGGGACATTGAGGCAGGATTGAAGAGTGCTGTGGTCATATCTCGAGACCAGACAGATCGCAGTGGTAGCAACTTCACCTATGTTGAATGGCAATCCCATTTTTTTCCCCCCTATATCCCATTAGCTTGGGAAGTAATTTTTTAAATGTTTTCATTGTTGGGAGGTGTGAGAAGCACCTCTTGCGTCCTCATCACTTCATCCCCAAAGCTGGCAGTAAGTAGCACCCTTGATCATTGTTGCATGTCCTGAAGGAGTTTTTAGTCCCCTGATGGGCCACCAGGAAGTCTGACAGCAGGGGCTGGTATAAGAATGGTAATCACTGGCCAGATCAAGAAGGGAGCTATGAGACTTACTGTGTACAAGCTAGGATGCCTCAAAATGTTATGGGTGCCCTGAAGGGACAGGAAAGGAGAGAGGACTATAGAGCAACAGGGGCCTGTGTGGCTAACCAAAGCACTGGGAGGTCCTGAGTAGGTGATGCGAGCAAAGCATAGTGCTGCGTGCTCCGAGAAGTCAATAAGGAAAGTGTCTTTATCCAGGGATGGACAGTGGGTGTTGGGTTAGGTGGTTGGTTGGATGTCTGAAAGATCAAGCTACTTCGTGTGCCAAAAAGATGACCATGATCTCTCTAAGAATTACTCTCTCATAATGTGGCTCTGTCTGGATCGCCTTTGGACTCAGCTTATGTTCTGGTCTCCCAGGAAAGCCAGCCCCTTTGAAGTATTGCAGAGAAGATGATGGAAATTTCATCTTATTCCTGGAGCCCTTCCTACCATTAAAAAAGGAGTTGGACACCCCTTCTCTGAGGGACACTGTCTTTTCATTCATGTTGACTAAGCCACTCCTGTTGTTCCTAATGTACTCTCAGGCAGGAATAAGCAAACCTTTTATTCTGTTAGGAACAAGTGCTGGACAACAGGTAAAATCTCTACTTCAAAACTTTTAAGCCTGTGTGCCCAGAGAACCAGTCTTCAATTCCTTTGGATGTAAGGGTACAATTGGCAGGTGAGACTTGAGATTACGAACACCAGTTGAAGCTAAGCATGAGACCCAAAGAATAAAATTTACCAGAACATCAATCTTAACACACAAATTAAGAGGAATTTTGTAAATAAATGAAGCCATGCAATTCCTGAAAAGCAAAGAGGAGAGGGCTGGGTTTCCATTTTAGTATAGATGCCAAGGGTCCTTTCCAACCTGATGGTGCTTGTGTGGCTCTGAAATTTGAGAATCATTCAATTTCTCTAACAAGTGAAGATTAGTGATCTATTCTTTAGAAAAGTTTTTGTGAAATAATGGTTAATAATAGATAATTCTCTAAGAGAGAATCCAGAACCAGATTATCTGACTAAAGTCTTAATGGATATTCTAATCAGCCATTGTTTTTTAAGCTGCTGTTTGAAGGGTTCAGTGGCCAAGGGCTACGGAGGGGCCACAGAGCTGTGGAAAGTCTGATCCGTATTTAGTTGGGGTAAGGAAATATGTGATAGACTTTCTGCTGTTTAATTGTTGAATAAAGAAATGAAGGAATGTAAACAGATCCTAACTTCAGAGGGTCCCCCTCCACCAAGGATGCAACTTTGCATTATGAACATAGGTAGAATTTGGTTACTGGATAGAAATGCATTTCAAGGATATCAGAGTCAGTGCCAGTGATAACATACCTTTCTTCTTAATGGGTTAAAACAGTGATGTGTCTGTATGTACTTGTATCCCTTGAGTTTTAAGAGAAATCTTAGGTCCCTGGAAACTTCAGGCATATTGTCTGTTCAATAGAATGGAGAACATTTTCCCTGTCTGAAAATTGTATTACTATTTATTTCTTAAGGAGAAAAAAGCAATTTAATGGTGCTTTTGTTGTAGAAATTCTCAATAGGAATGAAGAGCTAGAGCAATGGTAGGATTAAAAGTTTTACTGGCCCCGATTAGCTCCTAAGATCTCAGCCTCGAATACCTTGATTCTGTGCCTCATCTATAAGCAAGGCTGGGCTGTCCAATCCGCTGTGGTATGCTTTGTGGGAATCATCTGCTCCCTCATGCAGATTGCGTTGCCAGAAAGATCTCAAAGCACACATATCACAATGGTTTCTTTTGGTATTTTATTTTCTTCAGAAATAATGATGTCTGTAGTATAACTTGGGTTTCCATGGAAAAAATACATATCACTTGGGATTCAACCTTTGAAACCAGGGGTCGGCAAATTATGGCTGGTGGACCAAATCTGGCCAGCACCTGTTCTTGTTCTGTATTCAAGCTTAGAATGTTTTTTACATTTTGAAATGGGTAGCTTTTATTTTTATTTTTATTTTTTTTTAAAGATTTATTTATTTATTTATTTGACAGAGGAGAGATCACAAGTAGACAGAGAGGCAGGCAGAGAGAGAGAGAGGAAAGCAGGCTCCCTGCTGAGCAGAGAGCCCGATGCGAGACTCGATCCCAGGACTCTGAGAACATGACCTGAGCCGAAGGCAGCGGCTTAACCCACTGAGCCACCCAGGCGTCCCATGGGTAGCTTTTAAATTGTTGGACAAGTTGCTTACATAATATCCTTAATTTTGCCTTTTGGCCCACAGACCCTAAAATATTTACTCTCTGAACCTGTACAGGAGAAGATGACCAACCCCTGCTCTAAAACACCTGACTGTAATGGCTGTTACTGGAAATAGGGATTAATGAGAATGGCACCCAAAATAGATCTGTAATGGGCATAAATCTAGTTACCTCTTTATTTTTGATCAGAGCTCACAAGGCAGAAGCCACAGCTGTTTGTTGACTTTGCCCTGAGAAAAGGCAGCGTGTTTAGGCAAAGGAAACCCTTCAATGTGACACTGGGAAGCAGTGAGGAGAACTCAGGCTTGGGAAGAAGATATGATTTTGGAAGTGTCCTCCTAGGATAAAGTTGATTAAATTTGAAGGGAGTAAGATCCTATCACAACAATATGCTACTTCATATGGTTTTTCATTATTTCTTGGAGCAGCTTCTGGTTTCAGGCTCCAGCCTCCTCTTCAGGCTTCTAGATTATGGATGAGGTACAGCTGTGACCAATAAAGCTCCTTCTTTCAGAGTAAAAACAGGTCCTGTTGGTGTGGCTCAAAGGACAGCGCAAGACAGTCAAGGGGCGGACCCATTCGGGCATGGATCTCTGGTGGGCCTTCCAAAAATGGGATCCTTTTTGTTTGATTCTTGCTTTGTCTCTCTGTTAGTCCCTAAATCCATTCCCCATCCCCCTCAAGTCCTTAATACTGACAAATTCAAAAGCAACATGAAACAATATAGAACATTATCAGTGTTTATACCATGTAAAGAAAAATAGTCAGGAAGCACTGAGATGCCCATGCAGCACCAGAATTGATTCTGAATTCTGCACTTTTGGAAGTCAGTGTGCAAATGGAATGCTCGGAGAGCAGCTGCCTTGAATGGCTTCAGACGCCATTTGCGTTGTGGGCAATGATGTTGTGTCGTGCAGCTAGCCCTTCCTCCTGTATGGCTCCTGTTGCTGTAGTTTTGACCATTTGAGAGAGAACATCAAGGAAAAACTTGCTATTTTAACAAATATCCAGCTCCTACTATGAGATGCTACAAGGGATGAGTCAGATAGTTCCTGACTCCGGGATGTTTCAGGCTGAGAAAGGGAGAAAATATAGAGCAGAGCATATGGAAGCATATGCCTAGTGTTGGACAGAGGCACAGATGAAGTATTTTGGGAACTAAGAGTCATAAGGTACTGTTTTTGGCAAGGGAGGCAGGGAGATTTCATGAAGAAGGTGGCATTGGAACTAAGCCTTGGGAGGTTGTAGGGTTTCATCAGGTAGGGAGGGAAGTTGGGAGAGGGACAGGAGAGAAGCCGTGGTGAGCAGGGGTGAGAAGGGGGGAATGTGGAGTGTTGGGGTGAGTGGCCCGATTTGTTTGAAGTGAGGTTTCCCATCAGAAAATTGTGCACTGTTCAGTTGGGGGAACTGCTCAAGGCCCTATGTTTGAACTGACCTGCATGACCTTTAGCTCCAGAGTTATACTTTCTCTCTGACCATCAGGAGTAAGGGAGAGGAGGACTGGATGCTTGTCCCTGACACCTCATTTCAGAATAAAGGGCTGCAATCATTCAGGGAGCTGTCTCAGAAGTGATAGATTTTCCATTCCTATTTGAATAGCACTCTTATCTCATTTCTGGATACAAAATGATCATGCATATCCAACAGTCTTCTTTGCCTTATTCCCGTCCTAGCAGAAAAAAATACACCCACACCCCATCATCCATCTAGAAATATCCATGTGCTTAGCATTCTTTCAGTGCCGGGCTATCACCTGTCTGATTGCCACTTCACTTGAGATAGCCCAGAAATTTCTTTTACTTTCAGTAAGCAAAGACCTGATCAATTTAATCTGGCCAACATCAACCTGAAAACCATATGCTGCTTTATAGGAAAAACACATGTGTATGAAACTGCCTGATCCCTCACCTTCTTCATCATCCGCTGCTCTCTTCCTGTAGGTGAGGCAGAGATTTTGCATGCCTCAGAAAGAGGCTGAATATGTTATTCTACCCAGGGAAATTACTGCTCATCCAGAAAAAGGGCCTATTTATACTGAACAGGGGAAAAGCAAACACTGAGGCCATTTATTTGCTAACTGCGAACCCCTTGGGCAGAATGAACTTGAAGATTTAAAATTCTGTGTGGACTGCCTTGTCAAGTTTCAAGCTCGCAAGATCAATTTCTGCATTGATTTCTTATCTCTGGTACATAGTTTGCTTGAATGTTCTACATCGAAATGCCATAGACCTACTCATTGCTCCCTAGCAGAGTTTGGGGTGTCATCAAATTGTTACCACGTTGTGTTAGTCTGCTCAGGCTGCCATAACAAAATACCATCAGCTGGGTAGTTTACATACCACAGGTTTATTTCTCACAGTTTGCGGAGCTGGTTAATCCAAGATCAACATGCCAGCCAGTCCAGTTCCAGGTGAGAACTTTCTTCCTGGCTTGTGGAGAGTGGACTTCTCGCTACTTCTACAGATAATCATCCCTCTGTGCTGGTGTGTATGGGGAGAGAAAGGTCTTTCCCTCATTTTCTAAGGCCACTACTCCCAGCACAAAGGCCCCACCCTCACACCTGATCTAACCTAATTATCTTCAACATCTCCAAATCCCATTACATGTGAATTTTGAGGGGACCCAAGCATTCGGTCTGCACAAATGCCACAGAGACCATGGTTTCTTAATAGGTATTGTGGGGAGATGAGACCAGGCAGAAGTCCTGGCATGGCTTATTATGTCCTGTCATGGATGGGCACTAGTGTGTCATTAATTGGAAAAAAAAAAAAAAAAAAAGAAGAAGAAGTCATGTGGAAATACAATATCACAATGGTGTGTTGACATTTGCACACAAAATGATGATGACTAATTATGAAGTTCATACATATTGAGCACAGGTTGTGCCAAGTACCCTGCTAAGTTCTTTCATATAAATCATTTTGATCCTTACGAGAAGATGTAAAGGTAACTTTTATGTTTTCCAACTTACACAAGGAGGAGCTGAGGCTCTGTGAGGTTATGAAAATTGCCCAAGGTCACATATCTAGAAAGATCTGTTTGACGTTAAATCTCATGTTCTTTTTTCAATAGCACTTAGACTAAGGGAAAAATAACATCCTCTCTGAAATCTACTTGTGAAATTTAATGGGAAGACTTACAAATAGCTTTTTTAAAAAATTGGGTGAAAAATTGATAGTTTGAGATCAATAAAACCATGCAGAATTTTCTGCTCATAACGAGGGAAGAAAAAAAGTTAAATGCCAGGGAGGACTGTAGAAGTGGATTAAGGTCAGTTGGAAAATGTTTGCCAGACTAAAGTAGCACGAGTGTGATCCAGTGGAAGAAATGCAGCACTGAGACAGGTCTATCAGATACTGCTGGGCTAGTGGCACACTGCCCAAATTTGAGGGCCGTCATTGAACGCCGCATTCTGCACAAATGGTACACTCTGGAGTTGAGCCATCCCCAACCTGTGGGAACATGTAAAGTGGTCCTGGCAGAGTCCTAAACTCTATCTAGTCCTGAACTCTAACACAATTGCAGAATTGAGTTGGGCCACTCGTTTCCCTCCTAGTTTTGATGTTTCCATTGTAAAATCATTGTGAATGATGGCTTTTCAAATTTTGTTTTTTAAACTTGTACTTGATTAGAATTTTTTGAGAGAAAATGGGAAAAAAACATGGTTAAGTATTGTCTTTGTGAGTTTATAGCATAAAAAATAGAAGACTAGATTTTGCTTTAAAACTTTTTTGGGATTTTTCATTTATAAATGTAAAATTATCTTTTATGTCCTATTAATATCTTTTTAAGCATACAATCACCTAATGATTTTTTTCTCATGTTTAGTTGTTAGTACCCGATTTTTATTTTAAGTAAGTGAAAGAACTGAAAGGATTTCCTACATTATATAGGGAGTTGTTCTTGAGCTGAGTTAGCAGTAGTAGAGAAGTGGAGATGTGTACCTTAGTCTTATTGTTGTACTTGGAAACATACATTTATTTTCAAATGAATGAAATAATGATGGGAGAAAAAATATTTTAATCTCTAGCATAGAAATGTTATCCAGAAGCAAGATTACTTTTTTTTTTAAGTGATGAGAATAATTTAAAGGCCTTTTCTTTTGGATTATATATTTAGGTAATATAAATAAGATGTAGTAATGAGATTTAAGAACAGATCTTAAAATTTCCTTAAAGGTGGAAATAAACTACTTAGGCTATAAATTAAATGATCAATAATGACAATGAGGCAGGTTGCAAGAAATATTCCTTCTGTTTTCGTAAATTATTTCTCTATCAGTAGAGAAGCTTTCATGAAAAATTAAAAAGCCTAGAGCAAAATTAGTTATGATATTTATGTCTTAGCTTTGAAATGGACTTGATAGTTAGTGTTTTGTTGTTTTTGTCCAACCCCTTTAAAAGGAGAAGAGATAATTATTTAATAATAATATACTTTGTAGCATTATTTATGATCATTAATTAAACCTGGCTCATTTGAGGTGGCTTCATTTTATAAAGTTCATTGTTGGAAGACAGGTTTTCACGGGTTTTCTGTAAATATTCCATTATTCTGAATCTTTTGCCTTGGGAATTTTTGTCCTTGAAATTCTAGGTTATTAATTTAATTGATGTCATCCTTGGGGATCCATTTATCTTATCTTTGTAATCAAATAACTGGGATTTAAGCAGATGTTAAACAGAAATCCAAGAGAGAGGGTCTAGCTCAGGAGGAGAACCCTTTGTCCTTGGTGACTATCCTCATGTGTCTTCCTTTCCCCACTAGCTTCTCTGGGGCAAGGCACCAGCACCTTGTGCTAGAAATAACCACCATAAACACTTAAATTTTGATCCAAGCCCGGTTTCTATGTTTTTTTTTTTCCTGTGTTCTTTGAAGTGCTAATTAACTGCAACAATCTAAGATGTCAGTGGTAGCTATGTATGGGCAAAGGCAGAAAATGATTTATATTCTGATTCGATTGGCATCTTTTTGCCAAAACACAAACCAGGAGTTGATGATGTAACTAAACAAAAGTAAAGGATGCAATGCCAGTCTCCTGAGGACATGATTTGAATTGAAGAAGAGACCTCTGCAGAGGCTTTTTTCTATTTCCTGACCTTTTCATATTGTGAACCAACAGGACATCAAACCTTGTCAGGCTTTAAGAAGGGCTGTTCAATTTATCTCCATGTACGTAAGTGCAGTTGAGGGCAGAACACGCTGAAAGTCTATAGCTGCTGAAATGATGGGTAAACATGCAGTACCCTTTGAACAAGTTGAAAAATGTGTTTTCCGGAGATTCTTGACAAAGAAAGTATCCAGTGGTAGATTTTGTTTTTCCAAGACAAGCACAGGTAAAGGTCAGCAATTATTAATGATTTGGAGCCACCGTTACCAGTTGGCTATTCTTCGTGATGGTTGAAGAACACTTAAAAAGACTAGTTCTAGTCTTTACCACAATGTCTGATGTGTCTACAGTCTTCATAAAAACAGTATTTTTCATGAATAATTATAATTGAGCAGTAATCAGATGCCCAGCATATAATGAGAATGAAATGCAAACACATACAACATCCACCACCATTGTTAGCAGCAGTGGAAGCCACACAGCAACTTGTCTTATCATCCACGTGTCAAAACTGCCCCTTTGAAAGGAACCATTTCCTCAGTCAGTATATTTTGTCCCTTGGGGAAAACTCAGAAATGATAACCACTTTAGGAATATCTTTGTCAAGGCTGAAGAAAACAAAGGGACATATTGGGACAATAATGCAAACCATATTTAAAAAAACCAGAAAGTAGATGGCAAATGTGCCTGTGGGAAACACAGCCTGTAACAAGGCCATGACAAGAGAAGCAGCTGCATAACGATATTGAGCAAGGTGTTCTTCTCCTCAACTCTATGGTTTGACCTTGTTCTCTATTCTTCTCATTGTCATTTCTCGACTTACGGGAATCTCTTTGGTGAGGGACCTGAAATCATGAGTAAAAGAAAACACAATCGAATGATAACCAATAAAGGAACCTTGGGTGATTTCATCAAAAGGCAAGAGCTTTGATTCATTACAGAACAGTTGGTGGAGAGAGACCTGACAGTTTATGCCACCTCCTTAATTTTATAGATGAGGAAACTGAGGTTAATTCATTAATTCATTCATTCATCTATTCATCTATCCATGCATTTGACAAATAGATATTCCCCTGATCTAGGCCCTGGGGAACAAAAGAGATAATGCCCTTGACCTACTGATTCCCATACTTTAGTCAGGGGACAGGCAATACAACATGTAAATAACTAATCTCTGAGATTAGGCTGTGGTGCGTGCTGGGAAGAAAATATATCAGGATGAGAATGACTGAGAGCTAGCTCTAGGTTGGATAGCCAGGGAAGGCTTTCCTGAAGTGGTGGCATTTGTGCTGAGACCTGACTGATAAGAAGAATCCAGCCACAGGGCATTGCAGCCAGAGGAAACAGCAGACACAAAGCTGCAAGGCATAAATTAACTCAACAAAACTGAGTAACAGAAGAAAGACACGGTGGTTTGAGCTAGGTGGACAGGAAGGAGAGGGAGAGGATGCAGTCAGGTAAGTTGGCCAGAGCAGGATCACAAAAGCCTTGTTGGCTATGGTTGTGAGTTTCAATTAAGGGAATCTAATCAGCAGAGCAGAGCATGATGAGGTTAAGAAAGGGAGTAGCTCTATGACTTCCCTAAGCAAAATCACATGGTGTAGAACATTTATTCAAGGATTATTTATTGAGTATCTTTTCTATGCACAATGCAGTTCTACGTGCTATGTGCTGAGAAGTTACAGAAAAAAAATCCTGGACACCCTCCCCCGCTTTTAGAAACTCACAATTTAATGAGAATATAAAACTCACAAATGAAACAATTGATGTTGCACTTATGGAACAAATCAAAACAAAAGGCACGATATGATTAAATGGGAAGGAGTACTGGGTTAAGAATTAGAATTCTTGACTTAATCTGTTTCTCATAGTCTTGGCTTTGTCTTCCAGAAAGAGAGGAATAATAATGCCTGTCTTGCCAATCTTCTCAGGGTGTTGTGGTAGACCAAAAGAGATAATGTTTGCAAAAATGGTTTAGGAAAACACTTTCAGAACCATCCGCTGTCACATAAATGTAGCCAGATGGCTCGGTATAGGTCACTGGGGTTGGATAAGGGATCATGTTATGGAGACTCTTAAATCCAGATTAAGAATTTATTCTGAGGGCAAAAGTGAGCTCTTTAGAGGTTTTAGAAGAAGGAAAAACCATGATGAAAAGTAGTTTCATTCATTCATGAAGGCATGGAATACTGAGTAGGGAGGAAGGAGAAGAGGAAAAGATTATTCTCAAGGTGTTGAATTTTAATGCCTGCGAAAAGGATGGTGCTATTGCTTGAAAGCCTGTGGCTATGAAGGGACCACTGTTCACAGGAAGATAATGAGCTAAGGTCTTAAAACACCGATAACCATGAGATGTTGCACCCTTCCTGTGGGGCTGTGATCTGTGATGTGGGGACATGGGGATCCTGGGCATGAGGCTCAGATTTGACCACCATTTTGCACTGCAAGTAGTTGAACCTTGATATATATATAGGTCCTGTGAATGAACAGAAGTGGAGAAAGTACTAAGAATGAGGACTGAGCCTCAGTTTGTACCCAGAATCAAAACAGAAAAGAACTAAAGAGAATGACAGGCGGGGAAGCAGGACTAGAAAAGCATGGATATTAAACTCCCCCACTCCACCCCAGGAATGTCCTGCCTGCTTTTCCTTCCTTGTAAACTCAACTCTGATCTCTGGACCCAGCTCACATTCTCTAGGACATTATCTTTGGCTTGGTTTGTTGGTAAGAGGATAACAAGGCATGTGCTTCTGACACCCAGTGCATCTTCCAATAACATGCCATTCTTGTTTGTAAATGTAGGATTCTTTTCTGCCTTCTGTATTGGGTTATAGATTTCTTGAAGGCAGGGATGGTACTAACCCCCATGTTTAGCACAGACTTGTGTCCACCAATAGATGTTTGACAAATGATGGCATCCAGAACTGAGACATAAGGTGGCTCTGAGAAGAAAGGATGGTAGACAGAAATAATGCATAGTGTAGTATAAAATATTAAGCACTGATGAGAACATTTGGTTTAAGATTTGGAGTTATTAGAGAACTTTAAGGCAGAATCAGTAGAGTAGGACTGAAGTGGCCTGACAGAGATGTCATTGTGTGGGCTGGGGAGGGGTTGGAGAGGGAATGGTGATAATCAATTGGAAGTGGAGGGGTCTTTTGCACCCAAAATTTTGGTAGGGAAATAAAGAAGATATGGAGGAGAGGAAAAGCAGAGGTTTTGTCCATTTTTAAATTGTTTTTGAGATAAGGAAAACCAGGTATCGTGTATAAGTCCCCTCAAAATGCAGTTAAATATTATGCCTACATAATGCCAGACATTCAGACATTTTTGACATTGTGCTATCCACCTTCACCTGGAAAACCCCCCTCAGGCACAAATTAGAACTGAATGTGGTAGAACCATATTCCCTCATGAGCTATGACTAAATGCTCTGCCAATAGTTAGTCTAGGGATTATTTTAACCTAGATGGCAACTGCAAGTTTTAATTTATTATTTATGAACCTTTACAGCTGTATTTCCATGAGAATGAATTGCTGGCTCATTTATCAGGTGTGAAGGAGGGGATGTTAACAGGTAGGTCTGAAAACTTGGGAGAAAGGATAACCTATTTAAATCATTGCTGGTGAAGGTGCAGAGAGGTTCCTGACAGGACAGTGAGGTAAGGCGGAGGAAAAGCCAAAAGTTGATTGATATCCCTCCTTTGGGTCAGAAAGTGTAAATTTCTCTCACAGAGATTTTGAAGTTGACAGCATTTGCCCCTCCAAAACTTTATTGGCATGTATGTTAAAATAGCTTTCTATTTCTTCCAGTCAAAATCTGTCAATGCCTCAGGTATACCTGTGCTCAGATTTTCAGACTGATAAACTTCTATCTACCTTCTGGGACCTAGTTTTGGGGCCATGTCCTTTCCTTAATTCTCCCAGGAGAGTCAGTTGCTTCCTTCTCTGTCTTTCTTCTGTACTCCTGTTGTGTGTGCTCTGTGGGATCATAATTTATTTTGGACACAGTATCTTTTCTGCTAGACTGAGCTCTTCTAGGTCAGGGGTCATGTTTTATCCTTGGCATCCAGCACAATCCAGCCAGAGTAGGCTTTTAATAAAGAGTCTGTTAAATGAATGAAAGAAATGGCAGGGACTCAGCCTGATGCAAACTTGGATTATTCTTAAACACACAGGCAGTTGATTAATTTTTTTTTAAAGACCACCTGTGTTGAAACACAAGCAGCAACTGTGGAGTGAGGGATGGGGGGAGGAGATAAAGAAGCCAAGCAATGGTGCTACTGAAGAGTTTCAGAAGAGGGAGCCACCAGGAGGCTGGTGAGGGAGTGGACTGATAGACACTGAGGGGACTGGCTAGTGTTTGTTGGACTCCTAGGTAGTGTGCCAGGGAGGAATTTACACGGATCAGGGATGGGGAGGGCTCTTTCCTGAAGCTGAGTCAGGCACATCCCCATAACGCTACTTCTTGGTGTAAGAAAATGAGCTGTGTGGAAAATAGACAAGAAAAAACTTCTCTCATTCAGAACAAAACTCTAATTTTCAGAAGTCCACTGAAAGATACATAAGAAACTTCTGAAAAGCAGAAATTGCTTGTAGAAGTTCTGGACAATAGAGGCTGATCATCTAGATATACCTGCATGTGACAATTTCATCATTCAAAGAGTGTTTTTCTTTTTCTTTCTTTTTTTTCTTGAGCTCTTTGGTTAAAACTATGGTCTCCCTTCTGTCCTATACTGGAGGACTCTGCCCGGAAAATATAATAACCTTCTGTGTTACTGGAATATAATATTTCATTTATTCTTAAGAGTGCCTGCTTCTCAAAAATTCAAAAATATTAAAACCAAATAAATTGTTTAAAGGTTGGCAATATAATGTTCCCTTTATATGAAAATATAATACATTTAAATATAAATTCAATTAACCTATTGAATGGTTTATTTGAACAACAATGAAACCTAATGATTTTGTGAGCAAATCAAATTATAATTGATACATTTCATGTTTCATAAACTAATGAGTACTTTTACATTCCTAAAGGCTTAAAAAATTCTTTCAAACCTTAAATATAATGTTTGCATATATTTTACCTCTCCAATTTATTAAATTTCACCATCTCTTGAAATTTTCAGGGGATTTGTCATCACTAATGAGTGTGAATTAAGAAAGGCTGACACATAATTTGGGTGTGGGTTTGTGAAAGAAAGCAGTAAGAATTTCCTGGCCTTGCTGAGGTACTTGCATTGGACAATAAGATTAGGAATTTGGGGAAAATCCTGTGACCAAGAAATCTTTCCTGCAATGGCTTTTCTGAAGACCTAGGTGTATTTCTGTGCTTAGATGATATGGAGGAAGTGACCGTCCCAGCTTCTTGTGGCTCTTCAAAGGCCCCAGAGCAGGAAAAAGCAACGGATTGAATCTCAGCTTTGTGACCTAGACCCTGGATGACACTGAACAGATGATTTAACCTTTACATGCCTCTATTTTCTCATCTCCAACATGGAGCAGCTAATGCTTGCCCTACTCACGTCACAAGTATGAAGTCATAAATGTTACTGAATGCTACAACTGAAAGTAAACATATCTTCAAACACAAACTCTTCACTTTCTGGGTCAGGAGTCAAGTGACTTTGGACTAAAGAAAGCAAAATGGGACTTCTCAGTACTCATACTGATCAAAGGTGCATGATTTCTTGCCACAGAGGGATCTAGGTACAGTATTTCCTGGACTTTGAGTCTCTTTCTTCGTGGAGCATCTTCTGGGTCTAGTGTTTCAGGTAATACACTTTGGGAAATGTAAGGGAACTCCTAAAAATAATGGAGAACACTTTGAGAGAAACTAATTTCTGAAAAACAAGCTAGTGATGAATTCTGTCATAACTTACTTGATACTCATAAATGGATGAGGACTGGATTGTCTGCATTATAAGATAAGAATATTTTTAGTATATTATTTATTTATTTATTTACTTACTTACTTACTTAGTTTGACAGAGATAGCGAGAGAGGGAACACAAGCAGAGGGAGTGGGAGAGGGAGAAGCAGTTTTCCCGCCAAGCAGAGAGCCCCATGGCGCTTGATCCCTGGATCCTGGGATCATGACCTGAGCCGAAGGCAGATTATTAATGACTGAGCCACCCAGGCACCCCTATTTTTAGTATTTTAAAAAGAACCATTTAGTTATATCTGATGACAACCATCTCCTCTGAATTTTGTGGGAACAAATGGAAATTATGAGAAGAGCCTACTGTACCATTTAGACTTTTAAACTGCTGAGTAGTGTTTTAATGTTTAAAAAATGCCATTTTTTATGGTTTCAATTCCATGCTCGTGGCTATTCTTTCTCTCTTTTTATATGACGATGTCTCCAACTGCAAAGGGACATCTCTGCTCCTTGAACTGTTCTTTTACCTGTCGCCCTATGGTGACTGAGCTTGTGAATGGTGGTGATCATGTTTACAAACACTGGATGGAGTCCTCACGCAAAGCTCACTGCTCCCAGAGGAATAATTCAGTCTCCCATAAGAAATCCATTTAGGAAAAGGTCATTGGCAGTTTGTGTCTTTGTATCTAAGACATTTGGAACCTAGGACTTTAGAGAAATGTCAAATTGAAAAAATTGACTTTACCTTTCCTTGTCTCAGTTAGAAGTTTGGGTGGTGGTAGTTGAAGAACCCACCTTTGGAACAGGGAAGGGGCTCTTTAATTTTATTCTAGAGCCCGCTTATTCTAGAGGACCATTTCTTAACTTTTTTTAAAAAAAATTTTTCTTTTCAGTGTAACAGTATTCATTGTTTTTGCACAACACCCAGTGCTCCATGCAATCTGTACCCTCTCTAATACCCACCACCTGGTTCCCCCAACCTCCCACCTCCCGCCCCTTCAAAACCCTCAGATTGTTTTTCAGAGTCCATGGTCTCTCATGGTTCACCTCCCCTTCCAATTTCCCTCAACTCCCTTCTCCTCTCCATCTCCCCTTGTCCTCCATGCTATTTGTTATGCTCCACAAATAAGTGAAACCATATCTTAACTTTTACCTTTAAAGATGTAGGGGTTAAGGAGGTAGGAGAAGAGTAAATGAAACAAGTTGGGATTGGGAGGGAGACAAGCCATAAGTGACTCTTAATCTCACAAAACAAACTGAGGATTGATGGGGGGAGGGGGGTTGGGAGAGGGTGGTGGAGTTATGGACATTGGGGAGGGTATGTGCTATGGTGAGTGCTGTGAAATGTGTAAACCTGGCGATTCACAGACCTGTACCCCTGGGGATAAAAATATATGTTTAAAAAAAAATAAAATTTATTAAAAAAAAAAAGATGTATCCCTTTTTTATTCTGTTGAAAGCCGTGCACCTTCTCCATAGAAAAAAATGCATAGAATCAATAGAATCTGGTAATTCATAAAAACCCTGTTTGTGTTTCCTCTTTGCTTAAAGCTGGAGCCCTTTGCATTTAAAAATGTTCTTTGTGTTTCAAAACTCACCTGATTTGTGTTTTGTTTTTCCAAAGAGAACTTTAGAGTTTGATATTAGGAAAATATTTTGTGGGAATACTGGGGTCCTTCCCAAGTTATTTCTGTTAGCTGTATATTGGGATTAACTACTTCATACATTTTCTGGTTTGGACTGGATGCCTGTTCTTGGGCAAAGATAACTTCTATCCTTTTCAAGAGAAAAGAAAGTTTCCCAATTGAAAGAAATAACTCAGAAATCTTTGGTTGAGGATTCATTTGATTTTATATTTGCAATAATAACCTAATATATTCTAAAAGAGAAGATTTGGATTCACCTGTCAGAACAAGGCTGAAATGTTAAATAGTGACAATGTAGGTTTGAAATCATACATTTCAGTTGTTTCTGAAAAGGTATATATTAACCACTCCTTTCAAGAGTCTGCCAACAAATGACAAGAGGAGCTATAATTTACAGGACCAGAACACGTTTTAGAAATAATCAAAGCATCACAGGCAAGGAGAAGAAACTTTAAAGATGTCCTTGAGCCAGGATAAACTTTCTTTCCTCAGCAAGTTAGGATCTCAGGGCCACAGGATTGTGTTAAACCACATAGTTCCTGGCATACGATTGGTGTGTGTGCATTCTAAAAATGAGATCTACTTATGATGTAAAATGGAAAATTTAGGATAAATGTCTGATGTATGGTAATGGACATGGTTGTTTCAGGTGCCACATGTAACTAAGGAAGTATCAGTATTTTATAATGTTAATACCAACCTAAACATGGCAAATTTTAGATATGAGAGCATACAATAGCATAATGTGAGAAACCAGCTAAGTATGAACTGAGCAACACTACATCAGTACTTAGTAACATATTTGTATGTTGGAGAGTTGAAGAACCCAAAACACATAAAAATGAACTTGGGAATTTGAAGTTAAGTCTAGCTTCAGATATAGCACACTATAGACACAGAACTAAAATGTGCAGACCAAGACATTTCCTATACTTTTGCTTAGTTCTGGGAAAAGTGAAATGTAGAGGCCATTTATCATTCTTTTTAGGCTTCTCAGTGAATAAGCTCCCTTTCTGTGTGAAGAATTCCCCCACCTTATGAATCTTAGTGGGAAATAGAGAACATGTTCCACTAAGGGCATAGAAAATGCTAGATGAGGGCTCTGCCAGCTTCCCTGAGAGCCCGGGGGGGAGGGGTAGACACATAACCATGTTTTGCTGATTTAGTTTCAGTAGTGGTGACACAGAAGCAGGCACTGCGGGGGTTCCATTCTGGTGTGGATGGTGGACAGGATTCGTTTGGTAGGACTCCAACCAATGGAACTAAGATTCCATTCTGGTACAAGTCAGGGGTCTAGTTATATATCCCCTGCAGCCCATACTGGGGATACCAACAGAGTAAGTGGCTGGGGCATGGCCAGGCCTGTGCCCCAAGAGGCGGGGCTCTCACAAGACAGTGATGAAGTATGTTGGGCCACTGCTCCTAGGTTTGTAACCTCAAGTCTGGTTTTTTACTTTCTAAAGAGTAGCCTTTTGAGAATTCCTTTTCTGCCTAAATTAGAGTTGTTTCTATTGTTACTAAGGACTCTGGCAAATACAACTCATATTTGATTATGTCATATTTTAAGTTCCCTGCTGAGAAGCCATAAAGCCAGTCTTTCGTAATGCTCAATACTTAGCATAATTGTCTATCACACGAGAAGACGTTGGAAAACATTGCAAAGTTGATTGTAGTGCTTAAGATAACATATCTTTGACTTACAATTGTGACATTATCTCATGTTGTGTGCCAACATCACATTCTTATTTTGAAGACTATTAGACAAGAACAAAAAGTTATAGTCACTTCCAAGAAAAAGATACACACCTACCAATCAACAAAAGCCAAGACCAATTAATGGGAAAAAAGTTGCTCCAAGGTTTTTCCAAACCAGTGTCCTCAACACTAGATGGCCAATAGCAACCTCTTGGACAGCTTTAAAAAATCCTCATGGAATTCCTGGTGTAAGGCCCTAGGCATCAGTATTTTAAAGTTCTTCATTTGATCATGGATCAGGATTACAGCTAGGTTTGTAGTCCACTTTACACAGAACCTTTTCCCTAGCCCTAGGCTCTGGCTGTGGTGTCAATATCCTGTGTGCAGAGAGGGACTATCGACTTCTCTGTAACATATATTCCCTGAAATAGCACGGACCCTTTTGACTTCCATATCATATTGCCCTGATATCAGATTCAGTGAAATTAGGCACTATCCCTGACATGTCTCCTTTTACTTTGGCTGCTTTCTAGGTTTCTGGGTTTGCTGAATGGCTTGCTATGGATGCTTATCTGCATATAATAAAATTCCATTCGTTTTTTTAAACTATATTCCATGGGGTCATTTTCCATATACACTTGTCTGCCTTACCATTTTGAATTCTTCTCTTTAAGCAGTTTAGATAATTGCATGCTATATGTGTTTTATTTTAAAGGCACAAGAGAATATATTACTGTGTTTAATTTTAGACATCTCTTCATTCTGTGTGCTAATAGGGTGGTCTTTAAAATGTGTCAATCTATCTTTTACAATGATTGGCTTTAGTTGGTTATCCACTTCAGAGTTTGTTTGTATTAAAAATTAATTATGCTTTAACTCTTCTCATTATACCCCATTGCATATATCCAATTAAATTTTACTAATTAGCTTTCTACCACCATTAATGTTTGAATGTTGTGTGTTTAGGCAAAGTCACTATGAACTTCCAACTATTCATATTGCCAATTATCTACGATCAGATTTTATTTCACTAAGGTGTTTTCTCTCTCTCCCCCCCATATATATATATATATATAGATTGATATATATATATCAATTATATATATATATATAATTGATTGGATATTAGGTTGTCTCTACTGTAACTGGAGTGCAACTTACGTGTCAGTTGATGTTGAAGCTGTAAGATTTATCATTCAATTAGAAATTTTAGAGGGATAAAGATAATGTATCTTAATCCTTGAATGACGAAAACAAAAATCCCTTCATAGTCACCATTTAACAAAATCAGAAATTTTGACTCAAATGACTCATTTGCTCTATGTCCTTATACAACACTAGAAGCTCAAGAGAAATTTTATTCTTCACTCATATTTAGGATTTCACAAAAATCTATGTAAAATTTATCTTCTTCTAGATATGTAAAACCCAAAGTGTCTTATCTCTTTCCAGCATGAGATACTTTTTTTTTTTAAGATTTTGTTTATTTATTTGACAGAGAGATCACAAGTAGACAGAGAGGCAGGCGGAGAGAGAGGAGGGAGCAGGCTCCCTGCTGAGCAGAGAGCCCAACGCGGGACTCGATCCCAGGACCCTGAGATCATGACCCAAGCCGAAGGCAGCGGCTTAACCCACTGAGCCACCCAGGCGCCCCCAGCATGAGATACTTCTACATAGGATGGTTTTTCTCACTCTTGTTTAAATATTTCAGTTAAAAAAAACAACAACAGACTTTACTTATGATAAGAGCGCTTCAATAATAACTGAGATGCCAGAAATGAATATAGCTTATGTTTTCCAGAAAAAAAATGAGATGTAAGAGAATGTTCAATTGGTATTGTGGTCTGTCTTTTTTTCATAGAAAAAGAAAAGCTTTTTAAGTGCATGTTTAGTTTTGGTCTCGATATACATATGTGTGATAAATATATCCTGTTCTTTGAGTAATTGATAGGCAGTCAATTCACGTTACATTGTCATGTGATCATTGCAGTTGCAGTGAGATCACAAACTTCTTGAGGATTCAGACTATGTCTTCTCTTCTGTATTTCCTCATCTGTAAAATAACTTCTGATGGTCAAGGTGATGGCTAATATCTTGCCCATCTCCACAATTTGAGTTCTTGACCTTGGCCTCCAAAACCTAGCACCAAACTGAACTGTCAATGAATACTTAAAACCATAGTGATGAGAATGATGTTACTGTATTTTGCTGATTCAAAGATGGACTTTTTGTTTCACATTTATCATCTCTGAAATCAGGATGCATCTTGTAATCAATGATGTGTCAAAGTTCAATTGGCAGTGGGTTTCTTATTGGTTTATTGCCACCTGTTAGTGGCATAGACATTAATGATGCAACTTACAATAAAGGGGGTCTTAGATTGAACAAAATAGGGCATTTACTCCCACTTTCATAGAGAATGAAATAGGGCATTTGCTCCAATTCCAAGAAGAATTTGAAGCACTTTTTCAAAATACATAAAATAAGGTAAAATGGATAGAGATAATATGAAAAAATGTAAAAAACTGAGGTAAGGTAAATTTTAAAAATAAACCAAAAAAAATTACAAAGTTTTGTCAATTTTCAGGTGTGAGCCCCAAATTCAGTTCTGTTTTTCTTGGTATCCAAAGCAAAATGAGAAATTTCCTAGACAAGCTTAAAGTAGTGGTCTGTATGATACTCTTTAAAACACAATAAATATGCTCTACGGAATCCAATTTCCTATATCAAGATTTTTTAGGATCTCAGAAACATTCCTTCCCTCTTTCCCATGCCCTGGCACATTTTTCTTCCCTTTATAAATTTCTTATCCTGACTACACTATGTCTCATTTGTCACTTCTTATTAATTTCAGCTTATCAAAAACCCAATATTTAGTGTTTTGCAGTAACAAAGCCGTAATTGGAATTGCATGTGCTAGGAGAGCAAACACATCCCTGACTTTATGGTATTTTTCTCAACCTCAAATTGATAAGATTAGGATGATGCTATTTTAGGCCTAGAGCTCAAACAAATGGTTAATGTTTAGAAATACCTTGACGTGTTGCATTTGTTGTAGAGATTATCACAGTAGTAAGTCTATTTAAAATTTGTGGTTATTTTTTCTTCCCTCCCATCACACAGTATATTGATATATGTGCCTAGATTCTGGTGTTTATCATCACCTTGACAGTATCTATTAACAGGCTGTGGAGAAAAATATCCATCTGGATAAAAGTGACAGTGTCATGGGCTTGATTGTATGGCTCAGTTTTATGATGGAGCAACTAGATTGTTATAGTGTTGCCTCAGTGAAGCAATCCTTTACTTGTTTAGTTAAAAAAAAGAAATTTTCCATTTTCCTTGTTAACTGTAATGGAATGGTAAGCTAATTTTATTATTTTGTTCATAGGATTTTTATTTGCATTGAAATATTTTAAACACCACATCAAGTAATTTTAAATATTTATATACAACTTTTGTTAGCATCTTTATTTAGAATGTTGATTAGATTTTTCTTTATTAAAATTATATCCAACATTTGACATATTTAAATGCACTCACGTTTTTGTAATCATAACTTATTATATTTCATGTCTACTTTAAAACTTCTTGTGAAGTTTTATGGGGAGTTGGTGATGCTGAATGGTATTTAATAAAACCCAATACGAGATTATTGGAACATTTAAAAATTATTCACTTATATTTCCACAAGGCTTTGTCTGTAGTCAGCATACAATCTGACTGTGGACAACTGTTTCATTCATCTTGATAATAAAGAAATTGAAGCTGTTTTCCTGTAAAACAATTAGTTCTTATAACAGAAGCATGTGTCAGTTGAAGTACATCTGTGATACAACCTCCGCTTCTGCTGAACATAAGGTTATCTCCGAGTTGTTTTAGCTGAACATGAAATGGGATGTCCATGACAATTCAAGGCCAGCGGTCCATGTGATTCTATAATTACTTTTGCCACTTTGCTTTTGTGGAGTCATTCATTATGAGGGTGGGCTTATCTTGTCTTACCTCCGTGTCATTAGCAATGTTTTAGTGTATTAGTGACCAAATGCAGGTTTAACGGTTGTTGATTAGAGTGGGACAGCTGCCAGCAGAATGAGTGGGATCTGAAACTCAGCCATTGTTTAGTGAACTTCTATTACTTACAACAATAGTATTGGAATGGTGATAAATGAACTTGTTTTCTATGAGTAAGATACACAGGAAGGAAAGTGTCTATAAAAAAACAAAGCCAATAGGATGGTTAACAAATTATAAATCATTGATATTTTCCAAATTAAAATAAACCGATGAATTAATGTTACCCTGACTTCTCATTGTAAAAGTTACAGATCTGACTAGTTTCAGCTTTCAAAGGGGAAGAGAAAGAAAAAAAGAGCCTGAACCAAAACTCAGTGCTAAGATGTGATATTTTGATATGAAATAGCCTCTATTCTGAGATCAACTGGTTTGGATCAGCAGTTCATTTGTGTGAGCTTAGTGTTTTATCCAGTTAATGTTCCTTAGTTTCCCATACCCCATCCGTCCCCCATCCCCATTCCCCATCCCACTCCCACTGAGCACTTATTTTTCAGTTTGTTCTAACTTTCCCTGGTAAAGGTCAAAGTGATGATGATATGCTGGGAACAAGGTTGAATTTGAATGATATTTTCTGTTACAAAAATAAGGGAAGCTTCATTTTCTTTTTAAACACAATTTGTCTTTTTCTGTACAGCATTTGCATTTTCAATAAAATACAAATGATACTGTTTATTTGGTCACAGCTTAAAAAACCATTGAGTTAGGATATCTCTTCACCTGAAGTAAGCATCTTTAGATTAATTTGTTTTTAATGCGATGGATTGTTTTCACTTATAGGGTGGACTGTAAAATATGTAATTAGGTAATTTCATGGTAGCATATTTACAACTCCTTAAAAGATTTATGAAATGTGAGGACTTTGTTTTCACAATAAATTATAGGAGAAATAATAAAAATTTTAAATTTAATCATGGGTCAAGAAAATAAAGTTAAGCATTCCATGACAACATTAGTAAGGTGTTTACGTTGCATGAATATAAAATTTTGTGTTAGACATGAAAATATGAACTTCACTAACCAGCTTCAACAAGATGAACAAGTTGCCATTGCAAGGAAAACCAGTTCTTCGGTGTTTGGGGCTTTTTGTTTCCATTGGCATCTATGAAATCAGATGTTTTCAGGTCACTGGTAAAAAATGGAAGCATTAAATTGAGGGGAAAGAATCGAGTTAGTTCAAATTGAGTCTTAATTAACTTGAAAAGATATGTTAACCCTTTTAATCCATCTCCAACTAAGGATTGCATGTTTTACGGCATGACTGGAGATTTGAAAGCATTTTAAATTGATGAAGTCATTTCATTCCATTTAGAAGTATATATCTAACCACAAAAAGTTGATTTAGAATTAGATTTTATAAGCTCTTTTTTTTGTAGGGGAAATAAAACACTTAAATCTTACATGAAAGAGGTAGACTCAAATAAGAAATAATATTTAAACATTTTGGCTAGAAAAAATGGTTAGATTTTGCCTTTCTTTGTCATGTCCCAAAAATAACCATGAGGTTCACATAAGAATTTTGGCCCTTATGTAATCTAAAATGGAAAAGAATTGATTCAAACTTGTCTCCTGCTGAAAGCAAGTTGCCCTAGATAAAGGCCAAAATCTTAGGGACTTTTGTGCATGTAAAATCTCTTAAAGTAAAATCATGTGTTGCATTAAATTAAATGTATGTTATTTTGACCATTTTTTACACTGGTAAATTTACTGAAAGGTTTATCGTTAAGTATAATAAATGCAATAAGTGTTACATCATTTTTCATAGAAGACATTTCAGAGAAAGTTGAGTCCAAATAGTGTAATAATAAATCAAAATGAACAAAAAATACCAAAAGATCTTACATACATAATCTAGATCCGGACTGATGTGTAAAAAGAAAATTATAGAGACAGTGCTTTGGGACCATGTAAATCATTTTTAAAGAATCAAGTTCACAGCTGGCTGTCTGGACTTGGGCGATACTTTATTATCTGAGAATGTTCTCTTCTTCTTTCACCAAATTTTGCAAATGTATTGCATTTTATTTGTCAGTCCTAATAACTGAAAGGCCATCTAAGCCTTGAAATCACCCACATTCTGTCTTACAAATAATATCATATGAGTGGGCAAAAGTCTCTGCCAGCAGGCCCCTTAATGAGATAGCAGCTCATTAATAAATAGTACTTAATTCAAAGGGAGGGTCATGTGTATTAAGGGAAAGTAGTTCATATAGGAGACTCAGCTCTATGGCTTTTGGTGGTACTTTTAAATGTACACACCTGAGTTTAAACAGTAAATAAAACTCCTAGAATTATTTAGCTAGAAGTCTATTTTAATTATTCAAATATGCACAGGACTTCCTTTCCAAAATTTGTCCATGGTGTTGTAGACATAGTTACAGATTGAACAGAACGCAAAAAAAAAAAAAAAAAAAGCAAATGAACAATGACTTGTTCTGAGTTAAAGTGACTGAAAAGGTAAAAAGATAATAAGGATAATTTGTTTTTTAGCTAACAATATCAAGTACAATATGAAAATTAAGTAGAGGAGTTTTTGTTTCCTTATTTAAAAAACATTTGTGAAACATACATGTGTTCCTAAGAAAATGGAACAGTGAACAGGTATTCACTTTTATTTATTTATTATACCAAACTTACTAGAAATTATAACTCATGGATAAGATTATGTTTAAAAATCTGTCATGAACGTAACAATCTTGAATTTATAACCAAATTCAAGATTGAATTATAGCCAAATGTTTGTATTTAACTTTGAGTAGTTTTTCCAAACCAAACCAAATTTAACAAGGATGATTATCCCTATCATTGTTCTAACACTGTAATGTCCACAAGTGAGGAGAGTTTACTTCATTACAGGGAAATTATATAAAAGCAGTGAATGCATCTGTTAGTGGAGACTGTAGATCTTACTTACCTCTTTGTTTTATAATATGGGTATGATGTATAGTAACAGTTCTCAAACTCAGGAATATATCAGGATCACTGGGAGGGCTTGTTGATACTCAAGACACATCTTTTGAGTTCTGATACAGAAGGTCTAGGATTGGGTGGAGAATTTGCATTTTTAACAAGCCGCCTGTGATGCTGATTCTGCTGGTCTGGGGAGCACAAATTTATTCTAACTCCTTCACTCTGCACACTCTTTCCCCCAAACCAAGAGCTGTATTTTTTCAGTTATTTATTTATTTATTTAAGTCACATGATTATTGTTTGAATCTGTCTCTTATGAAGCCAGGTCAAGGGTTGGGACTCGATTTAGGACTTCAATTGGCATAATGATATATTGATGTAATCAGGCTTTGCCTGTGGAAAGGGCTCCACAGAATATGAATAACTATATGGTAATTGTATGTGGTTTTCCTAATTCCTGGGAAGATAATTTCCTATGGGAGATTTCCCATTAAAATATTTTTAGCATGAAATATTTTGTAATAATTCAGTGGATATTAATGTGCTTACGCTATGTCTCTTAAGTATTTTCTAAGCGTTGCTCAACAAATCCTCACAACTGTAGATGAAATAAGTAGTGCACCTCATACAGGTGAGGTGAAGTAACTTGTGCTTAGTACATGGCAGGGTTGGGGCTTCTAACCATTTTGTAATAAAGTCCACTTCTCTTCCTGTCTTGAGAAATTAGGCGGATGTGTCTTGGGAAGTTAGTTGGAATCGATGAAGAAGACCTTATATTGAAGGGAGTGTTTACGCTTCTATGCTGACTTCTAACTCTTGTTAATAAAGCAGTAGTATTCAAATTAGGAACCAGTACTAGGTGAGTCACATGAGGCATTGGGATGCAGAAAAGATATATTAACATTTATATTAACTTATATAAAGAAATTAAATCAAACCACCAATTATCTAAGGTATGGACTTCCCCACTCCACAGCTGGTGATCAGGTGACTCCCAAAGGATGGACAAGAAGAGGGCGTTGTAATGTGCCCGCGGTGGATGGAGGGGCATATGGAGGACCCTGACTCCTGTGTTGGTCTTTAGATGCATAGCTTTTTATGTGTCAAGTGTATTTATGAGTGCTATCTTGTTTTGTTTAAACCCTCACTTAATAAGTAGTTTAACAATATTTCTGTAAAGGAATTAGTTTTAATCTGGTACTGAAAATGCACAAGTAACTCACAAGAAAACTGTGGAGCTGATCTTTTCCTTCCTGCCAGATGGACTCTTCTTCAGTTACTTCACACAGTAAAATTGATGTTGAGCTAATCATACTCTGACAAGAAGTTTAGCCAAAAATATTCAAAATTATCAGGAAGGCTTGTCATATGATTTACATCTAGTATTTTAAAAGCATGAACCTTGCCCTAAGCTGATATTATGTCTTGAAATATTAACTATTGACAGCAGTACTTATTCTATATTACATAATTTATAATAAATAAATGCATATATGTTGTGGGTATGTGCACAGGAATTTTTCTTTCTTTTTTTTTCTGAGAGCAGCATGTGACTAAGAAAACCCTGGAGACCATTGACTGCAATAATGAATTTTTGCAGCTAGTGAGTAGAAATTTTCATATGTCTGATGTTTCTGGATCTCTATTGATTTTGCTCACTGATAGCAAGTATACAGCTTTTCGGCATGACTGAAGTTAGCCTAAGGTTGGTTCTGTATGTCAGTCTCCTCCTCCATAAAATGGGACTATGCATGGGGCTGTTGTGAAGACTGAATACACTAATGCATGGAACATCCTAAACACAATGCTAACCACATGGTAAAGATGCAATAAATTTTAGTTCCCCTATATTCTCTAGTATATCACTAGAAGAAGAACAAGTTGTATTATTTGAGTAGGAAATTGGTAGACAGGTTAGTGATTTTCATCCTCCAGTATTCTTGAGACACCCAGATAGGCTCTGGAAACAAGCCCTTTAATGACCAAGAGTGCTTTGAGTTACCTTGATCAGAGAATTTGTTTGCACTCTCTAATTCTCTGCTTTTACTTATAAAAGAAACTCCTGTGATGCTCAACATATCCTAACATAGTAGTATGTAAGAGAAAAATAGAATATGGAGAACTCATTTAAAGTTATACTATACTTTAAAAGAAATTGTTTCTAGGCGCTTAGAAAGATCTGAAGGGTTATGATTAAATTTCAAAATGGCCAGTACATTTCTATTATGGAAAGGCCTTTTGACACAAGTCTAATAGCTGTCCTTCTTTCAATCAGTTTTAGATTCACATAATCTGAAAACGATCAGGTTCTTGCAGAGTAGGAGAGTCTGACACATTGCTATCGTATTTGCAATACAAGTACAAGACATCTTTGCAGATATCAGCCAGACTTAACTCCATCTGCTGACTTCCTTGTTTTCCTCCCCAGCTTTATTGAGATATAGTTGACATAAAACATTGTGCAAATTAAAGATGTATAGAGTAATGGTTTGATGCATGTATATATTGTGAAATGCTTAACACAGTAAGGTTAGTTCAAACATCCTTTGTCTCACATTATTACCTTTTTTTTTTTGTTATTGTTATTATGGTGAGAACATTTAAGATCTACTCTCCTAGCAGCTTTCAAGGATACAATGTATATAATACAATATTGTTGACTGTGATCACCATGTTGTCCATTAGATCTTTGGAACTCACTGATAGCTGAGGGTTTTTACCCTTTGATCAATATCTTCCCATTTCCCCCACCCCTGGTAACCATTAATCTACACTCTGTTTCTATGACTTTGACATTTATAAGTTCCACATGTAAGTGAGATCATATAATATTTGTGTCTGTCTGACTTATTTCACATAGTTTAATGCCCTCAAGTTCCATCCATGTTGTCACAAATGGGAGGATTTCCTTTTTTATGGCTGAATAATATTTCACTGTGTGTGTGTGTGTGTGTGTGTGTGTGTGTGTGTGTGTGTATCATGTTTTCTTTATCCATTCTTTTGTCAATGGGTACTTAGGTTGTTTCCGTGTCTTGGCTATTGTGAATAATGCTGAGTGATCATGGGAGTATAGACATTTTTTAAAGATAGTGATTTTATTTCTTTTGGATATATACCTGAAGTTAGAATGGCTGATCGTATGGTAGTTCTATTTAAAAATTTTTAAGGAACCTCCATAATTCCATAGTGGCTTTACCAAGTGCTGACTTCTTCTTCTTTTTTTTTTTTAGAAAGAGAAATCACAAGTAGGCAGAAGTAGGCAGAGAGGCAGGCAGATAAAGAGGGAGAAGGAGGCTCCCTGCTGAGCAGAGAGCCTGATGTGGGGCTCAATCTGGGATCATGACCTGAGCTGAAGGCAGAGGCTTAACCCACTGAGCCCCCCAGGAGCCCCCCAAGTGCTGACTTCTTGAGTGGTTTTGACGCCTCTGTCAACAATGTGCCATATTTTGTCATAGCTTTGGAATTTTTATGTTTCAAAGCTTGATTGCTTTTATTTCTGATTTGAATTTACTTTTTAAAAAAAATTAGGAAAGCTGTACTTTATTTGCTGTTTAATCTAATATATGTATCTTCTCTGTCTTTTATATTTGCCTCCAAACAACTCAAAATATTTTGCTTCTGAACAACCTTAAATATTTACAAACGTAAGAACTATTGAGAAAATAACTTTGGCACATGTCGATGTTTGCCTTAAGTGAGCCCTTCCTTTCTGTAATAGATCAGATGCAGGCAATTGTTAACATTTAACACTGGATTGCATTTGAGTGAGTTTACATCAGAACAGCATAAACCATCTTGGACCCTACTTAATAGTGTACTGCTGCTTTCTAACAATTTCTCAAGTAGTTATATTTTCTTCTATAGCTATGCATACAACTTCTATGCTGGGATTGATTTTTTTTTAACTTCATTGTAAACAGCAAGATAAGCAACCTGTGGACTAAATTCCATGTAAGTGTGCATACTTAAAGTAGGGTTAAAGAACTCTTAATGTTGATATTTCTTTAGCTTGGCAGTAAAACAAAATCAATGCTAATTTAATAGGAGCTCACAAACCAAGTTTTGCTTTCATTGCCCTTTTAAAAAGAGTAAAGGGCTGTAGTTATAAACAGAATTAGTAATTGCTTGGTTGATATGCCTGTTGAATAGCAGATGATTTTTATTCAATCTATTCCTTTTAAAATCCATTACCTTAATTTTAGATAGATTACTCAATAACAAGACTGTTGATCAAAATGGTTGCATTAAACCTGTTTATAATTTTGCAAAATGATTTTTAATTCTCCCTAAACACCCTTCCTCCTGGCAGAGGAAAAAAAATTGCTTGTGGGTTGTTCAAAATTGGCTCTGTTTTTCTTAGATGATCTTTAATTACACTTTAAAGCGGGATTTCTTTATGGGGAATTGAAATTCTGCTTGTTAGAAAATTACAGAGGGTATTTTGGGATCTGCTATTAGCTGCAGGAAAAAATAGAGAGATTAGTAAGACAAATGATCAGTAGCCTAAAAAAATTACCTATGGGAGACAATTATTAGCCCGGGGAAGATCTAGCTGTGGTGATGAAGGTTGCCTAAATGATGAGTTTATCAAACCTGTTTTAGAAGCTGCTGAGAAGAGAACAGGAGGTTTATATTAGCCACTAGGATTCAGTGGAAGGGGTCAACTTGGAGATTAATAAATTTACTGTGGTGTGTTTTCAGACCTCAGTCTATACCAGCAGTGATCAAGGCTGGAGTTAGAAGTGTGGGAATAGCAAGTAGAAGTCCATGAGCCCAGGTCCATTGAGGAGAAAAGGAGAAAGGTTTTATGGTGATATTTTGGAGCAAGAAGGTAAGATGTAGGTACACAGAGAAGGCAAAGTAAATGGAATGCTTTGTCTCTTTCAAGGAATCCAGATGTGATAAAAATTTGGGGTAACCATCTTGTCACTAGTAATCTTTCTGAGTCTCCCATGTCATGGTAGCTTAGAACTGAGAGACAAGAGAAATCAGAGCTGATACACCAAACACGTTGCCTAGCAATTTTATTGAGACAAAATGAACATTTCATAAACTGATTCTTTAGCTTTTTTACAGATGTAGTATTTCTGACATGAAATGTGAATAATCTCTGTGCATATACATAGAGCTAGAGGAAAAGGAACTGTGTGTGAGTTAAGGGGATGAAGCCATGGAGAAAAAGGCAAGGAATCCTAGAGTAATTAAATACACAGTCTTGTCTTGTACCTGACATTTTGACCTTCTGTAGGGTTTCACCCTAGTGCGATAAACACAAAGATCACTCAGAGACAACTTTTACATCAGACAACCTATCCATCCCTCTGTATGACCATTTGAAAACTTGACACCTCAGTAAAAGATCAGCACGAAATAGGTGTTCAGTGAAAATGTATTGACTCGGTGAATGAATAAGTATGTTTATAGATCATTTTGTCAGACAAAGATAGGTATTATTTATAAATAGGTTGATTTTGAGAAGCTATTGTGTTGAATTTTTTAATTTATTTTTTAATTTTATTTTTTATTATTGTGTTGAATTTTTTATTCCCAGTTTTTTTTTTTTTTTTGTCTTAAACTTGAAATGGGTAGGCCTCTTATTACACCAGAGCTTTCCCCCTAAAATTTACAATTTTTTTTAGTCATTGTTTAGGTATTTTGGGAAACTCTGAATAGATCCAAGTCAATTTAACTGCTTTTTAAGCAATTCCTCTGGGTAAGGTACCTTATTAGGCATGGGAGGATGTAGAGAAAATAAAACTTGTTCTGTGTTCTTAAAATATACACTAATAATTTTTATTCCAATTTTTAATTAGAATCATAGCAAAGGATAATGGTAAGGCTATAGTTGAGTATGGTAAAAGAGATAGATATTGTACCAGCTATAATCCCATCAAAAGAATCAATAGTCTTGATCAAAATAATGGCGGATGATACTTGAGGTCATCACTGTCTTGGGTGTTGTCTAAGGAGACTTGTCTCTGGAAGTGAGGTCATAACCATGTTGGTCATGGAAGGCTTATTTTTCATGGGCCAAGCAGCATCAAGTTGTCTGCTGAAAGTTTCGTAGGAATAAATAACATTACTAACAAAGTGGAAGAGGCAATTCATTGGAACTCTTTGTTTATTGATGTTTGCCTTGTGGGCTGGTACTATGTTTTATATGTGTTTGTTTCCATTTTCTTTAAGTCATAGAGTCATAGGAAATTAGTATTTGTTGAATAAATGTATGAAAGGTTGTAGACAACTTTTTCTCCATATTTGTAAGTTTGTAACAAGAGCATTAGCAAGGGCAAGAAACCATTTTATGGGTGGTCCCTGTCGATGTCCAAAAAAATACTGCAGAGGACAGGGGGGAAACACTGAGGCCACTTCTGAATCGTTCCATTAATGTTCACATTCCCCAGATCACAGGCTGTCCTAGGGCAGAGTGCCCCTTTGCTTCAAGGTGAAATAGTTCTGCCTTTATGAATTTTGAATAAAATGCAGGATTTGAAGGAGTAGCTTATGACCTCTTGGTTGAACTGTAGTGTCAATATCCATGAACTTTTTTTAAACAGAGAACTGGCATATTGGGGTTCACCATTTCTGTCTTCTTTTTCATCCCCCTGACAGGGTAAACTTAGATCAGAGAGATACACTCTGCTTACTCACCACATCCATGCATGTGTGTATGCACACATGCACACATACAATCACACCAATATGTAGAAGAGACGGTGCAAGTAATGGGGTTGGTGATGGTGTTGGTAGAAAGCTGGGAAAAGTTGGGGAAACTTCTTATGTCTGAAAAATTGCAATGTCTATATTTGAACAAGTCTATAATGGTACCTCAGTCCCTAATTACCAGATTTATAATTTTATTTTTTAATGGACTTAACTTCTGAATTGGCCAATTGGATAAGCCATTCCTGATTGGGAATGGTCTTAGAACCTTAACAAGCAACTTGAGCCTCAGGAACTTTAGTCTGAATTGCTATGGGACTTTTTCTTTTATGTTACTATGTAGGAGAACAACAATCTTAGTTTAAGCTGTAGCTGGAATTGTTCTTTAAAAATATGACAGTTATAAGGTGTATACAAATACCTTATTTTAAAGAACCTTGAGATATAGTTCTATTATTGTTCACTCATTCTGTGCTATAAAAAATTGGACAAATCTAGTGGTAACAAAATATTATGCTGACAGAAGACCTGAGACAAGGAATTTCTGCCACTATGCGGTTATTTTATGATACCCACAAACTTTAGTTAAAGGTTTGCACTCAAATAACATTCTATTCAAAGTAACCCTGAAGCAGTCTTAGTTTGGCAATTTAATGACCCTCCAGTGGAGCACCTTCAGATTGACCATATACATTTCCAAAGTTTGGCAGAAGTTAGAGCTTTGATGACTCATCTAAAAATATTGAGTCTATCTCCCTGCGAGACCACTATGAATTTATTGTTTCCTTTAAAAAAAAAAATTCCCAAGCTCCAGAAGGCTTTGAGGGTGTTCCTAGCTTAAATGGTAGTGGCAGAGGGGAAAATAAGATACCATGTTTACCATTGGTGATTTCCAAATTGTTGTGTCTTCCAGATGGTTTAGAGGAATTAAATTACTACAATGAATACCATTTTGAAAATGTTTCTTTTGATATCCAAAGGCATCAAATTAAAATCTTCATTTTGTGGAATTTTAACAGAACCCACATTTTCGTGGTGCAGGCTGGCAGGCAGGGGCCGGGGGGACATCACAAAAGGTTTTCACTTATTGTTATCTCCAAACTCCGCAATGATAACTGACCGCTTGTGCTGTTGTCTTGGGGCAGATAATGTTTCCCAGCTGTCTTGTTACCCCTTCTTCCTTCTCTTACTTGGGACACCACTTGCTTTCAGTGTAATGAAGCAGTTAAATGTGCATTGACTATATCATCAGATGAAAAAGAGTAGACTGAGTTTATAATATGTCGCATCTCTATCAATTAGAAATCAACTCTGAGTTTCAAGGTGACTGTCATCAAGACGTAGAGGAAGAGAACAGCCACTAAGCCAGCTGCAGAGAGGCGTAAGTCCTTTCCTGAAATGTAAAAGCTCTCAATATTTGTTTTAACCTGGCTAATTAATTATTATTAATGTAGAAATGGAATTATAGAAAAGGCAGATGATCACATAGATTCTGATACTGGCCTGCTTTACTCAATGTAGAGTCAGGAAAAGGGACAAGTGCCCATCAGATCCCCATACTACAAAGAAGCTCTCACATGCACCTGTAAGGGCAGCCCTCCCAATACTCATATTGGCTTTTAAAATATGTCTTCTTAAGGTTCTCATAGGTTTAATAAAACCTCCATCAAATTTTGGTGTTGCAGCAGCCCCAAACAATCAAATTTTAAGGACTTGTGAGGCCTCACCTGGATTTGCACAGCCCCAGAGCCAGACAGAGTTTTTATTAAATCTGATCTCACACTGTTGGAGATGCTTGTGGAGTCAAGTGAATGAGCAAGTGGACTCATTCCACAGTGGGGCAGATCCAATCGGCAACCCTCCTTGCAGGCATCCCTTCAGCATTGCTTTCCTGTTGTATGTTGCAGTGTTTACATAGAGTTTTCACAGAAGGATTCATTTAGGATTAACCTAATTGAATAAACACAAAGCTGCATAATTTATGGACCAAAATAGTTTTTCCTGGTTGGGTTGCTGACTAGCATTTCCTTTCTCCCTAATGGAATATTGCAAAGCCCCATATTGTTATAATCAGAACTTCATCTTTGAGTCAATCCAGTTCATTTGCATGATATGATTTTATTCTAAGCCAGATGTATAAATAATTGCTCATGAAGAGAGCCTTTTCTTCAAGCGAAGTAATGGATGTGTGTGTGTATATATGTGTGTGTGTGTGTGTGTGTGTATGTGTGTGTGTGTATTCTTTCTTCCCCCCTAACAGAAATGGCTAAGGCCAGTAGCAGAACCTATCATTATGGGAATTATACTGAATTCTTGTTACTGTTTCCAAAAAAAGATAACTTAGGAAAATAATAAATATTGTGACTTAGATTTTGCTAATATGATAGGATAAATAAAAGAGCACATGCTGGGAAGATGTGCTAATTTATTTAAGATCCTAGAAAATTAGCAATCATAGGACTTCCCCATTTAAAAATGCACAACGATTCTCTATTGCCTGTTAGATCAAGTTTGGGCTTCTTATGTTTCAAGAGCTTGCATAATCTGGCTCCATCCTAACTGCCCAGGCTGATTGACCTTGCTCATTACTATATGCCCTCCATCAGGGATTGATGAGCAGTGATAATCACTCCCCATGGGCTCTACATATGGTCTCATGCCTCATTTGCTGAAAACACATGATGGCCTTTGCACCTGCTGGTCCCCTCACATTGAATGCCCACCTTTTTGTTTCTGCCAGTTTAAAGCTTAACCATCTTTACAGGTGCTTCTCAAGACCCATCATCTCAGCAGTAAGAAGCAAATGCAGACTATTCTTCCCCTGATACACTTTTGCTTTTGTGGGTAGGCTGAAAAATGGCCTCTCGAAGATATGCCTGTTTTCTAATCTCCAGAACCTGTGAATGTAATCTTATGTGGAAAAAGGTCTTTGCAGATGCAATTAAATGAAGTATTTTGAGATGAGGAGATTATCCAGGATTATATAGGTGTAATAAAGCCATAGCCAATGTCCTTACAAGAGAAAGGGAAAGGGATAATTTAAGATAGCAGAGGAGAGTGAGGCAGTGTGATCATGGAGGCAGAAACTGGACTGATGCAGCCACAAGTTGAAGAATTCAGACCACCAGAAACTGGAAGAGGCAAAAACCAAAAGTCTCTCTAAAGCTTCCATAAGCAATGTTGCCCACTGACACTTGGAGTTTGGAATCCTGGCCTCCAGAACAGCGAGAGGACACATTTCTGTTGTTTCAAGCCATCAATTTGTGGTCACTTGTCACAGTAATCACAGGAAACTAATACACCTTCTTTAGGAAGTACCATGCATTTACTCTGCTTGGTAGAGGTAAGTGCCAGATGGTACCCTAGTGTTTCCCATGGAAGGCTGCTCTTTTCCCAAATAGATTACAAATTCCTGGTAGGCTTTTAGAGGTAACTGGTACAGATTTGGTCATGGAATGTCACTGAACTCTTTGGAATAATTTATTGGTTATTTTTAATGTACTGGGAGAGATAAAATTCTGGTTGTATCTCAGTGATCTATTGGTGATTGATGTCCTTGCTTCAGGTATATAGTTCACTTCTATAATGAGACTGTGGGTCTAATAAAATGTTTTCTCTTAAGCTGGCTGTTGCAGAAGAGTGTAATAAATGTAGGTCTTTGATATGCTTTTGTTATCTAGTTCAATCTCCTCCTCACCTGCAAGTCTTCTTTAAGGTGACTTTCTGGTTCCAGGATTACTGACCCATCTGTAGTCCATTCTCATCTGTTGCAGAATATCAGCATTATTATGATATCAGTAATATAAGCAGGATATATTACTACATACTGCTTAGATTTCTCCTGTTCCCAAAGGAGAGGTACCAAGAGGTTTATGAGTTTGGCAGTGTTGTATCTTGGTTTAGAATGCTGGGTTTACGCAACTCAAATTGGGTTAGTGAAATTAGCAGGTGTAGGAAACATGCAATGCCACACCTCATGAGGTAGGTAGTGCTTTCATTTCCTCTGATATCCAGGGCTTTCTGGAGCAGTGCTCACAGTGATTCAACATTCTTTCATGGAACATGGGTAGATGGGGAATTGAGCTCAACAACCTACACTGATAGACATCTGACAATCTTTCAAAATGATTCATTTATAAGAAAGCTGAATTTTTAAGAATTAATTCCTTCAAGTTCAAGGTTTGGAGCCCCATTTTTATTTGGTCACTCACTATAATTATTATTTTGTCACAAATGTAGCTTGTAATTGTAGAGAGTATAGGCTGGTTCTATCATTTACGGCTTTAGAACCTTCTCTGAGGTGCATAAATACTTAGGAATCTGAAGTGCAGAGGGAAAGTTCATCTAAAGATTTATCTACAGGATATCTAAACTAGAAAGGTTGGTTCACCACAAGACTAATCTCTTGAGACAAAGATGAAGTCATTTGATCAAATTAATCTACAACTGCATCTTAAGGATATTAAATAGTAACCCACAGGGTTGGTCTACAAGGAACTTTCATAATGTTTCCAATCCTAAGACTACTAGTATTAATATAACTAGTGACTTCCCATCTGTAGGAGAAGGACAGGTTAGATACTGTAAAAAAAAAAAAAAAAAATAATAATCGCATCCCCTTACTTTGCTATTTATACTGCCCCCAAGTGGGTCCTCTTGGTAAGCCAGTGTGTGGGTTCTGGGGTGTTCCTGGCGTGGCTTCCATGAGAGGTATCAGGTAAACAAAATCCCTTTGATAATGAGATAGTTTTTCCTGATTTACTGATGCCACAAATTTACATCTGTAGAACTAGGTAAACCTACTTATTGTAGCACTTTTGTTAATTTCCCTTAGAAAGAAAGTCCTTGTAGAGGGAGGTCTTTAGCTGTAAAATGACTTTAATCCCTCTCTGAGTGATGGCGCAACTTGATTAACTCTTCAGGTGTAGTTAAGGTAGAATGGAACAAAGAAGAGTCAACCTAATTTATACAAAGGGCAATAATTTATGACAACCAAAGTCATCCAACTGGCTTCTAAGTGTGTCCTCAAATCTCTAAATCAACTTTCTTTTCAACAAACTACATACAGGTCTGTGTCTCTCAGTCTATTGTTCTGTAAGAGGAAGGGGTAGGCTATAGGCATAATAATTGTTGCCACTAATCAGGACTATATTCAGTATAACTCAATTGAAAATATTTAAGAATAATTTTAGACATTTTGTAGCATTTTTTGGCTTATCAATGGCCTTTGATTCATATATGGGAACTGTCACTTAGGCATGCCATCTGATCTTGATCTAGCCTTTTAAAGTTTTTTTTTTTTTTAATAACATTTGTCAACACACTGCATCAAAAATCACAGTGGGCAAAACAAATTCCATTCTTAAGTAGCACAGGGAAGACTTTCTGTGTTTATAGTCATTTCTAATGATTTTCTGTGGTCCTAAGATGAATTGGATGCCCACTACCAAATGCAATATATACTTTACATTCTGCTGATTCCAGAATGTCACCTAGACTTAAGATTGCCTTAGGACTCAGGGATGACTTCATAGAGGAGGTGATACTTGGAAAGTGGCTTGACCAGACAGATGAAGGGTCAGAGAGAACTCTGGTAGAAGAAACAGCATATTTACATGTATATATATAACAACTTCTGTTGTTACATCATTGTTTGTATAATACATTAAAAATTAATATGAGATATGAGAAAGAATTTCTTTAAACTTCCATGTGAACAATTATCATAATATAAACACCATTTTTTGATTAATTTTAAAAGAATGATATTTTCATAATTAACCTCTAGTACTTTCTTCTAAATATTTGTGTTAGTATATGGATTCTCTATATCATTTTCAAGATCACAAGTCAGGGAATTTCCTGAAAGCTCAGAATATGAATAAAGCACAAGTTTAAAAAAAGTATTAGATAAAATCTATTCAGATTATAAGATCTATTTATTGAACAATCTCTATATGCCAGACATTATACTCATGGTACATAAAAAGAAAAAAACATACTTCCTATCTTCAGGCTTTTTAAAGTTTAGTGCAGGAAATGAAGAGTGAATAGGCAATTATTCTATAGTTAATGAGTGAGATTGTAGGAACTTACCCATAATTCTAAGGGAACACATCATAGGGACACTTGGGGGCTTTCCCAGGTGAGATGGTGTCTGCACTGAGTTTTGGGAAAATAGAGAACTTGAGCAAAGGAGCAGGGGGAATTACTTTCCAAAAAGGGGAGAGCATCACATGTAAACACTCAAAAGTAAAAAAATTATGACAAGTTAGAGGAACTTGTAGAAGTTCATTCTGATGGAGAAGGGAAGTAAAGTTAAGAGAAGAGAGTAGGTTCTGAATGGTCTTATTTGCTAGGCTCTGGATTGTGGACTTGGTCCTGTAAGAAGTGGAGAATCACTGGAAGACTTTAGCAAAGGGAGTACCATGGTTAGAAAGATGATTCTGGATGCACCCGTGGTGAATGGATTGGGAGGGATTAGAAGGGGGATCATGAGACCTGCAGCTGTTGCTATGATGCAGAAAGAGAAATTAGACCCCAAGTTAGTCAAACAGGACTGGAGACAAGGGCATGGGGATGAGAAATATTCATTAAGAGGAATCAGCACTATTTGATGACTGAATATAGAAGGTGAGGGAAAGAGAAGAGTCAAGAATGACCTCTGGGTTTCTAGCTTGGGAAAGGGGGTGGTTTCCCTCTCTCCTGAGATGGGACGAACAGGTGGAGAAGCAGACATGGGTGGGAAGATGGTAAATTTAATTTTGGTAATTTGTGTTGAAAGAGTCTGTGGGATGGCCACATGATGGAAGAGTCTCATGGGCGGTGGTATGTACCAATTTGAACTTGGATGAGAAATATGGGCTAAGATTTCTCTAATTCAGGGCATACAATTGGCATTGGAAGTTGAAGGACAAGGCAGTGGTGCTCTGTGTCTGGTACACATAAAATGCAGATATAAATTTAGATGTATCAGTGAGTCAGTTAAGGCATGGAGTCATGAATTCTTTGGAATTAAAGAGAACTTCAGGGACCATGTATTCTATAAGATTATGGATGAGGATATTGAGGTCACACAGAGAGGTTTACCCAAATATACAAGTTGAATTCAGATGAATTCAACATCTATGAATGTATGTCCAGTTCTCTTTCTACCCTATATTGTTATTGGGTGTGGATCAAAAGGCGAACTGAATGAGAAAATACATGAAAGCGGAACTGGCTTAGCTAGAGTAAGAAGCAAGAGTTTGCCACCATGCAATGATGAGCAAGGCCATCATCCCTGACCCGCATACCCCATCCCTTTCCTAAAAGACAGTCATTCAAATTTTCATCTCTCGGACACCATCTCAGAGTCCATATTTCTCCCCTTTTTCCTGAGTTAGAGGTCATTTTGTCTCAACCTGAAAATTATGAAGGTTTGCTTTGTTCTGGGAGAAATTTTTAATCACCTGTACAAGTCAGAAGCCATGACTTTCATTGCTCTGTGACCCAGGAAAAGCTTCAGATTTTCAAAAAGAGAGATGCAGTTGTGTAATAGCTTTTTCACTGCTGTGATGTTTCAGGGCAACCTCACTGTAATGTCATTTCCATGCTTCTGAATTGTTTTTATCGTAGATGAAATGAAATGAAGCTGTTAATGACAAGCCAAATGGGAAATGCATCTGGCAGCTCTGTGTGATACACATCGGGCTGCCCTTTACTCCGTGAGAGTGACACCTTGCTTTTATTTTGCCCAGCTCTTCAAAGGGAAATGGTCAATAGCATTAGCAGATCAGGTCGGAGGACTTAAGTCGGCTTTGTAGTGCAACTTGGTGTTTCTTTGCTGTTAGACGCATTTGTGTGAAGTGCCTCAATCTGTTCAAATATCAGAGGAGGAAAGTTGGGATTTGGACAGTAGTGATTCTCAGGTTGATGGGCAGTTCGTAGGATAGGTTGCTGTATTAAAGAAAAGAGGCCATTTCTTAAGGTTGGCCTTGGCAAGGCCTGGGTAAAAGTTAGGAAGACGGATCTCGTTAGGCTAGAAGGTGTTTTATATTATCAGAGCAAGACTTTCCCTACGAAGTTTGTCTTTTGCCCGGGGGAAGATGAGTTTTCTAAATGACTTAACTAACTTCTTTTTTGGCATACTTTTGCAATTGGTTCATTTCCAGGTACCAGAAAGAATGTAAATATGGAATGAATCAACTTTTTCCACATTTTTCTCTAGCAGTTCTTTTATGAAGAACAGATTTTCCATAGAGGAAATTAAAAAATACATAAAACTGCGAAACTGTGGTGTTGTTGAGAACGGCCTCATTTTCCCCGTCACTTTGTAACTGGCAGTGTATTCAAATGGCATTAATATAAAGTACGGAGTTTGTTTCAATTAGCTTCATTTTTCCTTGAGACGAGGAATTATCATAAATCCCTGAAATAACAGTTGACTCACAGAGATGCTTGTGTCATTGCATTGGGAATTTTTTTATGGCATTTTTTTTCCTCACTACATCTAGTTCTAAAAATGATTAAACTCTGATTTAATGCATTTGATATGGGCCTTTTGCCTAAATTAGGAATGGGGAGAGAAGGGCAATGGTATAACTCATTTCTTCAAGACAGACAAATTACTCTTTTTGCAGTAAATTTGGGTAGAATGATTTTTTCCATTTTAGAGCATTTTCCTACACAAAACACAAGAATTTTCATTAGCATTTGGTTCACATTTTTTCTTGGATGCCATTCTTTTGAATGATTTGAAAATATTCTTCTGGTGCATCTGTAAACATCTGAAAATTAGATATTTGGTAAAAGACAATTGATCCGGACAGCTCAAAAAGCCAGAACTTAATGCAAAACGGTATCTGGATTGCCATCTAAATGAAAACCGCATGTCAAACAGATGTCATAAATATGAATTCAGACAAATGCCCATTGATAGTTTTTCCGTGGTGCGTCTTAGATGGTTCAGCGAGTTACAGATCTCATGAAGTGCAGCCTGTTTGGTATGCTGAAGGCAAGTTAAAGTTCTTTTCCTTTCTATTGTGACACTACAAGTCTAACCTTTATTGTCAGGGTCTCAACTGAATTTTCTAACAGCAGATGAGTGGGAATTCATGGAAATAGCATGTGTTTCACCAGTTTCCTTTATTTCTCCCTCAGGATAAGCAGCTGTCAGGTCAGCCCCCCATCGCAGAGCTTGAAGCCATCAAGAGCAGGGATATATTTGCCTTGTTCTGAGGGCAGGCTTTCTGCCGACTCAGGAGATCACATAAATACCTTCAGGCCAGCATATCTGAGTCATCAGTGAGTGACCTCCCTGACAGGCTGAAACCACAAAATGCGACTTATGGAGCCATAGGAGCGAGCTGCCCGGCTCTGGGTTCAGCTGAAGCAATAAACAGGAAGGGATGAATTCATTCATGTTCACACTCCCATTTTTCTACATGGTAGGAAACTAATTCCAGAGAGTAATAGTAGCATAAAAATGCAGCCACATAACTTTTATAACCTCGTTTCCTCGAGTGCTTTACAATGAAATTCAGAGTCTTTGATAGAACTTGCTCTATATCCTAAGTTCTTAATGATTACAGCTAGTCATGGTTTCGGAGAGGAAACCTGACTTTTTAAAATATGAATTTGGTTTCTTTTCATTAGCAGACCTCATGTTGGCAAGACAAGGAGGACCAATTTTGCAATTAATCTACCTCTCTTCTCTGGGTCCTTGGAGGTGGACTTCCTGGAGTGATGAGAAGGAAAATGCTAATCTTTAGTTTCAGGTATATGTCATTCATATGTGGGGATGGAGGATTTATTTCCTTTGTGTCTTTTAAGAGTGTTGGTCCTCCTGTTTTTCTTCTCAATATCTAAAATCTATTCATTGCTAGATTATTCACTAGATCATTGCACTTACATCTTCAATCAACCTTATGAGATTGATATTAATATTATTGAACTTGGGGTGAAACCAAAGTTGATGGAGGTAAATCCAGAAGTTCTGCTAATGAGTAAATGACCTGTTTGAATCCTGACCATCTGACCACAGAACCTATGCTCTTATTCATTCCTTTACCAAGGCATGAAAAGATGTGTGAACCAGCAGTGGGGTATATTAATTTACCTTCATACCACAGGGTTGTTAAATACCTGTATTTGTTATGTATATTTATTTAGTACACTATCATTTAAGTTTTTGGTGTTTTATTTATTTATCTAACAAGTATTTATTAAAAACCTTCTACGTGTCAACATTCTATGAGGTGCTGGGGATATAACTGTGAATAAAACAAGTCTAGTCCATCTTTTTGGGAATTTACAGGCCGGTGGGGGACAAGTGCCATCTGTACTGCCAAAGAGGAGCCCTGAGGATGGAATCCCTCACCCGGTCTGGGGAGTGAGAGTTGGGCCTTTCAGGGTGTTTAGGAGTCTTGCTATGTGTTCAGGGTGGCAAAGAACATTTTAAATGAGGGAGGACTCATTTGGAAACTATGAAGAAGAAGTGTGAGGGCTTCCAGAAACCACCTACCTTTGTCCCCTAGTTTGGAATCTCCCTGTACCATCCTCCCACAACACACATACTTTGCCCCCACTGCCCACTTACCTGGTGGATCCTTCCATAGCCTTCATGTCTTGGTATAGATTTTACTTCATCTGAGAAAACTTCCCTACCTCTGTCAATACTATTCAGATGTTCACCCATAACAATCAATGGTTCTCAGTATTCTAACACTGAAGACATTATTATTTTAATTGCTAGCTGTCTGCTGCTTCAGACTGTAGGCCTTTTGGAACCTAGCACATAGAATGTACTAAGTAAATGTTAGTTGAATGAATGTGTATGGGAAAGAGATACAGATAAGGGATAAGTGGGAATAGATCATGAAGGACAGAGTATGGCAAACAGGTGTTCTTCCTGTGTACAACCATGGCTAACCAACAGACATTCCCAACCCCGTCTCTTTTGCCACCTCTATTCAGTGGCTACAAAAGTGAAATATTCACTTTCCCTACCTCCCTTGTAACAAGGGATAGCCATATGACACGGTTCTGGTTAAGGAGTCCTAAGCAGAGGCCTCCTGGAAGGGCTCTGAGAAAGTGTTCGCCTTCCTGATAAAAAAGAGAATATTATATTTAGAATGGTTCTTCATTGCTTTGAGTGAAAAAGTGAGGTTGGGATAGATATAGTAGTTACCTTGTAGCTAGGTAGGAAAGGCCAAGAGAATCAGAAAGATTTTGATATCACTGAGCTGCTGAGCCAGTGCCAGAAGCCTGGACTTCTTCTTGTATGAGAAAAATAATCCTCTGCTTCAGTTGTCTGTTACTTATAGCCAAATGCATTCTTAATTGCAATACTATAAAATGATAATAGTAGTTATACTTATTGAACACTTACTAATTCTATAATAGTTTCAAATACTTTCCCTATGTATATCTCAAGTAATATTCACAACAACTCTACATAGAAGGTACTATTACTATTATCAACTCCATTTTACAGATGAGAAATAGATATGTTCATCCATTCAAAGTTCACTAGCCAAGGAGAGTCAGAGCCAAAATTTGAACCCAGGACATCCCACCTTACATTTGTGCCTTTGACCCCTGTACATAATGCCAGGTCAAGGAGCTTGAACTCTGTTCTGAGGTTGGTGAGGTGGTCAGGTAGGAGGAATAATGATGTCCTCCAGATGTCCATGTCCTAATTCACAAGGTTGCTAACCAGCCGCCCTTAACATGGGGAGATTATCCTAGGTCATCCAGGTGAGCCTAATGTAATCATAAAGTTTCTTAGAAGGGGAAGAAGGAAGCAATAGAGGTCAGAGTGAGTCAGAGAACTCAATCTGCTGTAGCTGAAGATGAAGGAATAGGCTAGGACCCAAGGAAGAAAGATGGCTTCTAGAAAGTGGAAAATGCAGGGAAATGCATCTTGGAGCCTTCCTCAAGGAATAAAACTTTGCCAATGTCTTGATTTTAGCCCCATGAGACCCATGTCAGACTTTTAACCTACAGAAATGTAAGATAGTAAATTTTTATTGTTTTATGTCACTAAATTTCTGGTAATTTGTACTCATACGGGTAGCACCAAAGGATTTTCCACAATTAGATCTGCTGTGCAATCAGATCTGCTGTCTTTTTGAAATCCCTGTGTTAACTATGGAAAGTTTGGATCACTGGGGCAGAGAGCTGAATTAGGAGGCATTGCAAAGGCAAAAGCAGTAGAGTGTCCACCCAAAAGCAGTGGATGTGGTTCTGTTTGTTTTTCAATGTGTTTGTGGAATAAATTTAAAGTTGAAGAGAAGTCAGAGATGAATAATACCTTTTAAAAAATTTAAGATGAAGAGTAGATACTTGTTGGAACTAGGTGTCAGAACCAGTAGGAGCAGGGATGGGTGTTAGTCTTTGGAATGGGAGCAATGTGTTGATAGGGAAAGTATCACACAGTTTCTGGTGGTATCTGGGAACAAAACTGGTTGTGGTGTGATGGTGGAGAGGACAACATTGTGGGGGGTGGTAGCTTTGGGCACAGGTAGAAGGAAAATGCAAGCAGCCTGCTTAATATCTTCCATTTTTCTTTGTTGGCAAGGAGGAGAGTCCATCAATGGAAAGTGAGTGAGGTAAGGTTTAAGAGTCCCTCTGTAGAATGGAGGGAGGGGCAGTCCAGGTGGGATTAAAATTTTACCTGTTTATGGTACTGTGTTTTAAGATTGTGTTATATTTGGAATCAGAGCCTTGGAGTTGGAACAGAGATGGTGTATTAAGGAAAGGGAATTTGGAAGAGAGAAGGAAGTGAGAATTTTTACTCCCCTCTTTAGTAGGAGAATGGTTCTTATGTGGGACAGAAGGAAAAACCATCTCATTATGTCTGAGGCTGACGTCATGAATTCTTAATAAGCACATCCCTCATACCATACTCTACAAAACTCCCTCATTCAGTTCAATAATACCTCCTCCTAGTATTGCAACTAGATCTTTCTTTCAAATTGGGGTCATTGTCTCCTGTGAAGGCAGATGTCTCAAAAAGAGGGGCAGAGCAATTCGTGCCAGCCTTTGTACAAATAAGTCAGCTCCTCTCCTGGGAAAAATATAGCTGGAGTAGGAATGGGGGAGGACTACAGTGAGCTAGATGGGAAAAGGGCTCCATTTGGGGGCTAGAGGTCTGAAGGTAAATGCTTTCTCAGCCACTTATGACCTCCTTCCTACTTCCCAAAGGGAGTGCCTGGGCCTGGAGAGGTGTAAGGAGATGGCAAAATCCTTTTTCCATGGGGTACCTGGATATTCTGTACTCTGTCAAGGTTTGCTTACACTCTGAAGTGTGTCTGCAAGGGATCGTTTGGGAGGAAAAGGTGAGAAACCACAGGAGCGGTAAAGGGAAGGCATACACCCTCCTTGTGGGTCTGGAAGAAGATGTCCCTCACACCCTCTGGCAACAGAGAGAAGGAATGAGCAGAACTAGTGCCATCTTATGTCAGACAAAGTCAGGAGGATGAGAAGATACAGCATTCAATCCAAAAGGTTCCTCGAGGGCTGGTAAACCTCTTTGAGAGGGATATCCTACAAGGAATGCACAGCTTGCTAGGTTTAGAGTTCTGCTTATTATCAAAGGAAACCTTTCTCATCTTTGAAAAAAAAATTTAAAAAGAGAGCCTGTAATCCCTAGGGCCTCAGATTTATGTTTTCCAAATGTGGACCTCTATTTCTCCATGTGCTCAATATCTTTTTAATGGACCACAAATATTTGAAATGTGTAAATACACCGTGGGAGGATGAGTATTTTAAGTGTGTAGGGATGTGGCTGGATTAGGAGAATGAGGATGTCATTATGAAAGAGGAAAGCAGGAGATGAAATGTCCCAGCAGTCTGAATTGCTGGACTGGAGCACACTTGTAGGACAGGCAAACTGGAAACATTCTTGCGTTTGAACTTTTAGGCCAGTCACCTGGACAAAAGCACACAACATCTTTCTTATTGGAGGTATACTGTCTTTGGACTTTATCCTTTCTCTGGGGAGAGAGGGATTGTTTCACTCTTCCTCCATACTGGCCTATCTTCCAGTGGAAGTGGGGTCAAGTGTGTCTTGGAACTGCTCCCCTGGTGTTGCTGATAGACTCTTCTCTGCTTCCACCCCAATCCTTCCCAGTGGGAATTAATAAGCTCAAAGCCAAATACTGACACGATCAGAAAAGATTGCTCGTTCTAAATAGGGTGATGTGTTTCCACTCAGAATAATCTCTGGAGTCTTCTCTGTGGTTTTCCTTAATGGACTCTATTTTTCAGACATACCTCCGCTGGAGATCTTCTGTTTCCCCAGGTGCAGAATGGGATGAGGATATCCTGCATGATGTTTTGGTGAAGATTAAATGAGATATTAATGTAGGTGAATCACTTGCATATGGAGAGCCCTCAATAAATGTCAGTTCTCTTCTTCATCATGTCATCAGTTGATAATAAATTATTCCCTACTTCTCCTAATGCTTATTAGTATTTCCATGCATTTACATACCTATTAGAGAATTTAGAACTAGAATGGAGGTCCATGGGTCTCAGCTGTCAGTATTTTGTTTGCTTACTTTTGGTCATTGAGTCGTTGTCAATAAGTGGCAGGATGGCATATGGTGAGAATATGGGCCCTGGAATGAGATTGACTGGATTTGAATCCAAGTTCCATCCTTTTAACTGCACCTTCCCAGGCAAGTCTCTTAACTTCTTCATGCCTCAGTTTCCTTATTACAGTGTAGGGGGGAATGATAATAACAATGCCTGCCTCATAGGGTTGTTCAGAGGATTAAATGGGCCAGTACATGTGAAGGATACGGATCAGGGCCTGACATCAAGTAAGACCCATAAATTGTGATTGCCATTACTGGTTTTTGGTGACTACATATAAGGCATTCATGATGGTGTTCAATACATGTTAGCTATTGTTTTTATTATAATATGGCCTATAAGCATGGTCAGAGATCTCTGACCCATGAAACTAAATTCCAGCTTCTTGAGAATAATGAGACTCAGAATGATTTCTAGGACCAGAACTGGGAATTATTAGTTGTAGTTAAGGTGGCAGCAAAATTCAGTCTGTAGAAGCAGATGGCCTGGCTGGTAGGGACTTCAAGGTCTTATCGGGAGCTCCCATGAATAACAGAGGAGTATTTGTTTCTTTTTTTTTTTTAATGATTTTTATTAACATATAATGTATTATTTGCCCTAGGGGTACAGGTCTATGAATCGTCAGGCTTACACACGTCACAGCATTCACCATAGCACAAACCATCCCCAGTGTCCATAACCCAAACACCCTCTCCATCCCTTCTCTCCCCGGCAACCCTCAGTCTGTTCTGTAAGATTAAGAGTCTTATGGTTTGTCTCCCTTGCGATCCCATCTTGTTTCATTTTTCCATTTTTTCCTCCCCTACCCCCCCAAACCCACCACTCTGCCTCTCAAATTCCTCATATCAGGGAGATAATATGATAATTGTCTTTCTCTGATTGACTTATTTCGCTAAGCATAATACCCTCTAGTTCCATCCACGTCATTGCAAGTGGCAAGATTTAATTTCTTTTGATGGCTGCATAGTATTCCATTGTGTATATATACACCACATCTCATTTATCCATTCATCTGTGGATGGACATCTAGGTTCTTTCCATAGTTTGGCTATTGTGGACATTGCTGTTATAAACATTCAGGTGCATATGCCTCTTTGGATCACTACATTTGTATCTTAGGGTAAATACCCAGTAGTGCAATTCCTGAGTCATAGGGTAGCTCCCTTTTCAACTTTTTAAGGAACCTCCATGTTGTTTTCCAGAGTCGCTATACCAGCTTGCATTCCCACCAACAGTGTAGGAGGGTTCCCCTTTCTCTGCATCCTCTCCAACATCTGTCATTTCCTGACTGGTTAATTTTAGCCATTCTGACTGGGTGAGGTGGTATCTCACTGTGGTTTTGAGTTGTATTTCCCTGATGCTGAATCATATGGAGCACTTTTTCATGTGTGTGTTGGCCATCTGGGTGTCTTCTTTGCAGAAATGTCTGTTCATGTCCTCTGTGCATTTCTTAATTGGATTATTTGGTTTTTGGGTGTTGAGTTTGGTAGGTTCATTATAGATTTTCAATACTAACCCTTTATCTGATATGTCGTTTGCAAGTATCTTCTCCCATTCTGTCAGTTGTCTTTTGGTTTTGTTGACTGTTTCCTTTGCTGTGCAAAAGCTTTTGATCTTGATGACGTTCCAATAGTTCATTTTTTGCCCTTGATTCCCTTGCCTTTGGCAATATTTCTCGGAAGAAGTTGCTGCGGTTGAGGTCAAAGAGGTTGCTGCCTGTGTTCTCCTCAAGGATTTTGATGGATTCCTGTCTCACATCGAGGTCTTTCATCCATTTTGAGTCTATTTTTGTGTGTGGTGTAAAGAAGTGGTCCAGTTTCATTCTTCGGCATGTGGCTGTCCAATTTTCCTAGCACTATTTGTTGAAGAGACTGTCTTTTTTCCATTGGACATTCTTTCCTGCTTTGTTAAATATTAGTTGACCACAGAGTTGAGGGTCTATTTCTGGGCTCTCTATTCTGTTGCATTGATCTATGTGTCTGTTTTTGTGCTGGTACCATACTGTCTTGATGATGACAGCTTTGTAATAGAGCTTGAAGTCTGCAGTTGTGATGCCACCAACTTTGGCTTTCTTTTTCAACATTCCTCTGGTTACTCAGGGTCTTTTCTGGTTCCATATAAATTTTAGGATTATTTGTTTCATTTCTTTGAAAAAAAAATGGATGGTATTTTGATAGGGATTGCATTAAATGTGTAGATTGCTTTAGGTAGCATAGACATTTTCACAATATTTGTTCTTCCAATCCATAAGCATGGGATGTTTTTCCATTTCTTTGTGTCTTCCTCAATTTCTTTCATGAATACTTTATAGTTTTCTGAGTAGAGATTCTTTGCCTCCTTGGTTAGGTTTTTTCCTAGATATCTTATGGTTTTGGGTGTAATTGTAAATGGGATTGAGTTCTTAATTTCTCTTTCTTCTGTCTTGCTGTTGGTGTATAGAAATGCAACTGCTTTCTGTGCATTGATTTTATATCCTGACACTTTACTAAATTCCTATAGAAGTTCTAGCAGATTTGGAATGGAGTCTTTTTGGTTTTCCACTAAAAGTATCATGTCATCTGCAAAGAGTGAGAGTTTGACTTCTTCTTTGCCAATTTGAATGCCTTTAATTTATTTTTGTTGTCTGATTGCTGAGGCTAGGATTTCTAGTACTATGTTGAATAGCAGTGGTGATAGTGGACATTCCTGCCATGTTCCTCACCTTAACGGAAAAGCTCTCAGTTTTTCCCATTGAGAATGATATTCGCTGTGGGTTTTTCATAGATGGCTTTGATGATATTGAGCTGTGAACCCTCTATCCCTACACTTTGAAGAGTTTTGATCAAGAAAGGATGCCGTACTCTGTCAAATGATTTTTCAGCATCTATTGAGAGTATAATATGGTTCTTGTTCTTAAATGTATTGTATCACATTGATTGGTTTGTGGATGTTGAACCAACATTGCAGCCCAGGAATAAATCCCACTTAGTCATGGTGAATAATCCTTTTAATGTACTGTTGGATCCTATTGGCTAGTATTTTGGTGAGAATTTTCACATCTGTGTTTATCAAAGATGTTGGTCTGTAATTCTCCTTTTTGGTTGGGTCTTTGTCTGGTTTTGGGATCAAGGTAATGCTGGCTTCATAAAATAAGTTTGGAAGTTTTTCTTCCATTTCTATTTTTTGGAACAGTTTCAGGAGAATAGGTATTAATTCTTCCTTAAATGTTTGGTAGAATTCCCCTGGAAAGCCCTCTGGCCCTGGCCCTTGTTTGTTGGGAGACTTTTGATGACTGCTTCAGTCTCCTTACTGGTTATGGGTCTTTTCAGGTTTTCTATTTCTTCCTGGTTCAGTTTTGGTAGTTTATAGGTCTCTAGGAATGCATCCCTTTCTTCCAGGTTGTCAATTTGCTGGCATATAGTTGCTCATAATATGTTCTTATAATTGTTTGTATTTCTTTGGTTGGTTGTGGTCTCTCCTCTTTCATTCATGATTTTATTAATTTGGGTTCTTTCTCTTTTCTTTTGTTAAGTCTGGCCAGGGGTTTATCAATCTTATTAATTCTTTCAAAGAACCAGCTTCTCGTTTCATTGATCTGGTCTACTGTTCTTTTGGTTTCTTTTTCATTGATTTCTGCTTTGATCTTTATTATTTCTCTTCTCCTGCTGGCTTTAGGCTTTCTTTGCTGTTCTTTCTCCAGCTCCTTTAGGTGTAGGGTTAGGTTGTGTACTTGAGACCTTTCTTGTTCCTTGAGAAAGGCTTGTATTGCTATATAATTTTCTTTCAGGACTGCCTTTGCTGTGTCCCACAGATTTTGAACAGTTGTGTTTTCATTTTCATTTGTTTCCATTAATTTTTTCAATTCCTCTTTAATTTCCTGGTTGACCCATTCATTCTTTAGTAGGATGCTCTTTAGCCTCCATGTATTTGAGTTCTTTCCAACTTTCCTCTTGTGATTGAGTTCTAGCTTCAGAGCATTGTGGTCTGAAAATATGCAGGGAATGATCCCAATCTTTTCGGGCCAGTTGAGACTTGATTTGTGACCTAGAATGTGATTTATTCTGGAGAATGTTCCATATGCACTAGAGAAGAATATGTATTCTTTCCTTTGGGATGGAATGTTCTGAATATATCTGTGATGTCCATCTGGTCCAGTATGTCATTTAAGGCTTTTATTTCCTTGTTGATCTTTTGCTTGGATGATCTGTCCATTTCAGTGAGGGGGCATGTTAAATTCCCCTACTATTATTGTATTATTGTCAATATTAATGTCAATTCTTTGATTTTGTTATTAATTGGTTTATGTAGTTGGCTGCTCCCATGTTAGGGGAATAGATATTTAAAATTGTTAGCTTTCTTGTTCTTGTTGGACAGACCCTTTGGATATGATATAGTGTCCTTCCTCATCTCTTATTATAGTCTTTGACTTAAATCTAACTTATCTGATATAAGGATTGCCATCCCAGTTCTCTTTTGATGTCCATTAGCATGGTAAATTGTTTTCTACCCCCTCACTTTAAATCTGGAGGTGACTTTGGGTCTAAATTGAGTTTCTTGGAGACAGCATATTGATGGGGTTTTGTTTTTTATCCATTCTGATACCCTGTGTCTTTTGATTGTGGCATTTAGCCCATTTATATTCAGGGTAACGATTGAAAGATATGAATTTAGTGCCATTGTATGGCTTGTAAGGTGACTATTACTGTATACTATCTCTGTTCCTTTCTGGTCTACTACTTTTAGGCTCTTTCTTTGCTTACAGGAACCCTTTCAATATTTCCTGTAGGGCTGGTTTGGTGTTTGCAAGTTCTTTTAATTTTTGTTGTCCTGGAAGGTTTTTATCTCTCCTTCTATTTTCAATGATAGCCTAGCTGGATATAGTATTCTTGGCTGCATATTTTTCTCATTTAGTGCTATCAATATATCATGCAAGTTCTTTCTGGCCTGCCAGGTCTCTGTGGATAAGTCTGCTGCCGGTCTAATATTTCTACCATTGTATGTTACAGACTTCTTGTCCTGGGATGCTTTCAGGATTTTCTCTTTGTCATTAAGACTTGTAAGTTTTGGGGCACCTGGGTAGCTCAGTGGGTTAAAGCCTCTGCCTTTGGCTCAGGTCATGATCTCGGGGTCCTGGGATCAAGCCCCACATCAGGCTCTCTGCTCAGCAGGGAGCCTGCTTCTCTCTCTCTCTCTCTCTCTCTGCCTGCCTCTCTGCCTACTTGTGATCTCTCTCTCTCTGTCAAATAAATAAAAATCTGTAAAAAAAAAAAAAAAGGCTTGTAAGTTTTACTATTAGATGACGGGGTGTGGACCCTTTTTTTTTTTTTGAGGGAGATTCTCTGCACCTCCTGGGTTTTGATGTTTGTTCCCTTTGCCATATTAGGGAAATTCTCTACTATAATTCACTCCAACATACCTTCTGACCCTCTCTCACTTTCTTCTTCTGGAATCCCAATTATTCTAATATTGTTTTGTCTTATGGTATCACTTATCTCTCAAATTCTCCCTTCATAGTCCTGTAGTTGTTTGTCTCTCTTTTGCTCAGTTTCTTTATTCTCCATCATTTGGTCTTCTATATCACTAATTCTCTCTTCTGCTTCATTTATCTTAGCAATAAGAGCCTCCACTTTTTATTGCACCTCATTAATAGCTTTTTTAAATTTCAGCTTGGTTAGATTTTAGTTCTTTTATTTCTCCAGAAAGGGATTTTATTTCTCCAGACAGGGATTCTCTATTATCTTCCATGCCTTTTTCGAGCCCAGCTAGCACTTTGAGGATCATCGTGCTGAACTCTAGTTCTGACGTATTACCAATGTCTGTATTGATTAGGTCCCTAGCCATCAGTACTACCTCTTCTTTTTTCGTGGTGGGTTTTTCCATCTTGTCATTTTATCCAGATAAGAATATATGAATGAGAGAACAAAATACTAAAAGAGTGGCAAAGACCCCAGAAAAATGAACGCTAACCACATCAGAAGAGATCCAAAATGGGGGGGAGAAGAAAGAGGGAAAAAATAAAAATAAAAAAATAAAATATATATATTAGACTGGTGAATAGAACAAAGCCACCCATTTCATTTTGGGTGTATTTTGGTCTCTTAGAAGAAATTATTCCCCCAAATTTTAAAGAAATAAAACATACACACACACACACACACACACACACACACACACAAAACAAGTGTAAACATGATGAAGGCATGGGATATGACTGTAAAGATGAAAATTAAAAAAAAAGATCTAAGAAAAGGAATTGATAAGTCTATTGGAAAAAGAAAAAAAAAGGAGGAGGGGATGTGCTCAGGCTGGAGACTAGAAAAAAACCATGTGCTAGATTAGGTTATGTTTTGATCTATTAGAAGAAATTGTATCCTAAAATTTTTTAGAAAAAAAAAAACACTTATATGTATAAAAAAAATAAGGTTAAATACAATGAAGGGACAAAATATGACTATAATATGAAGGTTTAAAAAGATTTTTTTAAAAGAAAGGTATTGTTAAGATAAACTAGTTTTAAAAACTCTAAAAGAAGAAAGAGGAAAAGTTAAAAAAATAGAATAAGAAAAAAAATAAAATTTAAAAAAATTAACTTTGCAAGACTAAAGGATCATGGAGAAAAAGCCATGAATTCCATGCACTGCTTTCTGCTAGCTCTGGAGTTTGGCTCTTCTCCTTGATCAGTGAGCTTTCTTTTGGCTGGATTTTGCTGCTGATCTTCTGTGGGAGGTGTCTGTTGCAGTTTTTCAGATGTCTTTGCCTGAGGTGGAATTGCACCACCCTTGCCAGGGGCCGGGCTAAGTTATCTGCTCAGGTGTGTTCTCAGAGCTTTTGTTCCCTGAATGCTTTCTGTAGAGCTTTGGAGGACTGGAATGAAAATGGTGGCTTCCCAATCTCTAGCCTGGAGGAGCCGAGAGCTTGGGCCCCACTCCTCAGTGGGCCTTCAGAGAAAAGCAGTCAATCTCTCCTGTCTCCCTGGTCTCTGGCCTCACTCCATGCTCACACAGCCTGTGGCCAAGCATTTCTATCTCTGGCGCACGGCCCAGTTTGGAGTATCCAAACCCAGCAGATTCCTTCCATGCTGTTTCTCCTGGAGCAGGAAGGTGAGTCTTCCTGGATCGGCCACTTGTGGGGTCCCTGCTCAAAATGTAGTGGTCCGATGGTGCCTTGGATCATGGTTTAAGGTAACCCTGAGCTGAAAGCTCAGTCTTTGATTCCATCTCTGCAGTCGGTTTCCCCACTCTGATACCTGCGAGCTCTGCTACACTTTCTTTCTGTGACCCCGATCTTTCTGTGACCCCACAGGACCTGATACCACACTGTCCCTGTGAGGGTTTCACCCCCGCTTAGCTTCTGGAGCGATGTCCCTCAGTGAAGCAGACTTCTAAAAGTTCTGATTTTGTGCTCTACTGCTCTGCTGCTTGCTGGGAGCTGGCCCCTCCCCCTGAGGTCTATCTTTTCATCACTTTGAATTCCCTTCTCCGCATGTCCTACCTTCCAGAAAGTTGTCAATTTTCTGTTCCTAGAATTGCTGCTCTTTTTCTCTTCTATCTCCTGTTGAGTTTGTGGGTGTTTGGAATGGTTTGATACCCATCTAGTTGAACTCCTGGGATCTGATGTCATTACAGTCTGCTATTCCTCCACCATCTTGCCTCTCTCCTGGAGTATCTGTTTCTTAAATACCATAGACTACACCTGCAAACTTATGATCAGCAGACCCAACTGTGCCCACAGACACAAACCAAATAAATTGGATGCCAACATTGAAAATTTGGGTGATTTCACATAAAACTGGGCTTCCTGCATTTCAAACAATTACTGGATCTACAACTCTGGTCTTGCTCTCCTAAATAGTGACATCTTCATTTGTATAGAACTGCCTATTTTAGATTGCTTTTCATTTTTCCACAAACTGTACTATTTCATGTTGTATTACATTTGGCCCATTTCACTCACCAGTGTTATTGAGTAATCTCAGTAGGTCTCTAAATTTGCAACTCCTACTGTAAACTGGTAAGAGGGAAGTGTTCCAGAGATGCAGGACAGGTGGTACATTTCTGCCATATGTGGAAAGAGATACTGTTCATCTTGTCTTGATTTGTGACATGTTCTCTCAGCCCACAAATGGGTCACTTAGTGTAAACTATTTATCATTGCCTCTAAGTGAAGTCAATTCCTACATCTCAGGTGTGCTAAGTGTGCTTACTAATGTCCAACAGTGACAATTACTATCAGAAAATGTTTATCGTAGATAAAAAAAAAAAATCAAGTAGTACCAAAGAGAAGGCTGGGTTAGCACTGTATTTTCACAGTTACACAAAATATGTTTGAACCCAAATATTATTGGTAATTATGGTTTTGTTACATAATTCTTCTGGAAACAATAAATGGAACAAATATATTTGGAATTGAATTATGGGGACATCTTTAGAAGTTGGGTAATTAAGAACTTGGATACCAAGTTCTCATTTCTGGAATTAGAAGCAAGAAGGCTAAATAAGTAATATGGTTGATCTTTGGTATATCCAGGAGGTTGGGGGATATATTTTAAATCTTACATGTAATTGTGTTTACTACCACCAAACCATCACTCTGATCCTGACATCTCTCTCTTTTTTTTTTTAGTGTTCAATAATTCATTAGTTAAGTATAACACCCAGTGCTCATCACAGCATGTACTCTCCTCAAAACCCATTACTCTGTTACTGCAGCCCCCCTCCCTGCTGAAACCCCTAGATTGTTTCTCAGGATCCATAGTCTCTCAAGTTTCATCTCTCTCTCTGATTTCTCCCCCTGGCACCTTCTTTTGAAACAAGTCATTGAATTGAAACCTATCTTCAAATTACTGTTGTACTGAAAGAAATGTTCTATCATTTAGATCAATCAGAAACCCACAGGTATGTGTCAAGTGTGCCTAGGTAAGAGATGTATTTTTCAGAAGTAGGTGATGTTCAATCATCAGAATGAAAATATTTCTCCTTCACTTGCCAACAGGGAGAGGGTTCAGAAACTGTTGCCTCAAGGCTTTCTGGACCAAGTAGAAGACCGTCACTGTCAGAGTATACAGTTAGTGTTGCATCATGCAATGCAAATTATAAGACATGCTTCTTTATCAGCAGAGCTTTATGTTAATGTAACTGTCACATTAAATATTTGCTGCTGTGACTCAGTTAATGACTGTCATAAAAGTGTGGCAGTATCTGGCATTTTAAGTGTTTGTGGTGCCTAATGTACAGCTTGCTATTGTAAATAGGCCACACATTTAGAACTAATTACATGCAAGCTATGATAGCAGGTTTATATTTTACAGCTATCTGAGCTGTGATCAGCACTTGTAATCACAAAACAAGGAAAAAATAGGCAGTGACAGCAATACCTTCATGTTGAAAGCAAATTCTTGTTCTGAAGTGTTATGAAGTATTAAGTATTTTTCAGTAGAAAGTGAATATGATTAGTCAGAAGCAAATATAATTATGAAATAGCCTGGATCTGGTTTATATACTCTGTTTACATCAATACACGTTTTTTCTTTAAAGATTTAGCCAGTCCAGTTAACAACCCAAATTGTATCATTCTTAAGGCAATATATACTCTTTTTTTTTTTTTTTCCAAACTTCCAAGCATCAAGGAAAGGAAATTTGCTGTCTGGGAGTCTACATGATGCGTTGTTTTCTTGTGATTTTTTTGGTTGCAGCAGAGTTACAAACTCTGCTTTGTAACTTTATGTACTTTGTAACTTTTGTAACTTTATGGTTAAACCATAAAGGAGGCTAATAAACTCTTCTTCCTCCTGGCTTAGCAATACCTCTTACTTGGGCTGCAGTCCTGAGCATTTTCCAATGCTATCCTCCATGTCCGAAATAAGAAATTAGAGGTTTCTGGAAAGCAGTTATAGATCAGGGAATCTTAATCTGTAATCAGTGGACTCTCTGGGGTCCATGGATAGGGTAGGGGGCTAGAGGAAAGCAAAACCCCCAAAATGCATGCAAAATTTTATAGGTACGTGTCTTTTTCTGCCCTTAGGGAGATTCTCCAGAGCTTTCTTCAGAGCCTGAGAAGGAATATTAAGCATCACCAATTTTCACAGCTTGCTTAGACAACATGAAATAATGAAGAAGTGGTTCTTGAAAGTCACCTGGTGTCTGTAGTCTTGAGGATGATGACAAAGGGGCTTGTGATAATTGAGCAGAATTCTCTGAGTAACTGCTGCTAATTTTTAGAAAGCCCCAGAAAAACCTGACTGCTGGTGTCCTCCTGAGAGTGTTGGAATGTGTCCCATTTTCCTCTTCTCAAGTACAGGGCTGGGACCCCAGCAGGAGTATGAGAGAGGAGGTGGAGATGAGGGAGGCAGCCACGATGGTAGGGTAGCGGCCCCTATAACAGCAGCTCACCAGTCTCCCTTTGGTCCAGTGTCCAGCCTGGGAAACCAGTGCTTCCTTGGCTCTGTGGGAAATCTCTTTCCAATCCAGTGGAGATTGTACAACTGACTATGCTGGGCCATTTCTGGACCTCAGGCGGATGGAGACTGGGGCTTGGGACTGAGGGGAAAGGTTGTGGTCTAGGAACAGGCCAGGAACTCTGAGGCAGGCTGTCGCCTGGCCGACCAGGGAGGGTGACAAAGGCCAGGAAATCTGCAGAAGATTGAATGGAGACCCCCAATCCCTACATGTCTTAGAATCTCCATTCCTTTATTTTCCTATGTCTTCTCTTTTCCCCTTTTTGCTCCCTGGGCAGACTCCAGAGCTCAATGCAAACTCTCCTCCATATCTGCTAATTCCCTGCTCTCTGTTTCTTATTTCCTTTGAAACCTGTTCCCTCTTTCTCTCCTTTCCCTCCCTTTCCTGTTTTTGTTCTATCTTATTAGTATCTGGAGCTTGCCTTCTCCCTACCTTTTGGTTCTCCTTATCTTTTGTCACCAAATGCAGTTTTTGCTGCTGCTGCTGCTGTTGTTGTTGTTTCTGGTGCATTCTTTCTCTCTCTGTCCCCCCACCCCCTTCCCCCTTCTCCTCTTCTATGTTTTTCATTCAAGAGAGGGAGAAGGTGGAACAGATGACCTTGGTGATCTTTGCCCTTTTAAAATGATCTAGGGGAGCCTGGGTGGCTCAGTGGGTTAAGCCTCTGCCTTCGGCTCAGGTCATGATCCCAGGGTCCTGGGATGGAGCCCCGCATTGGGCTCTCTGCTCAGCAGGGAGCCGGCTTCCCCTGCCCCTCTGCCTGCCTCTCTGTCTACTTGTGATCTCTCTCTCTCTGTGTCAAATAAATAAATAAAATCTTTTTAAAAATTAATATAAAATAATCTGAAATTTTTGAGCACAAAGCATCTTTATTTTATTAACATAAAGTCTAAAATATCCCATGGGTGATGAGAAGAGAATGGTTTTTGGGTCTATGGGAATCTACCTTAGGCAGCCCACCTTGTGAAGCAGAGTTCAGCTACCCTCTGCCCTGGCTCAGCTCTAGCCATAGCTCCGGCTCAGGATGATTCTGGATGACATGTGGATTCCCTGGAACCATCACTGAGAACCCAGTGGTAGACTTTATTGCTTGGTTGTTTTTATGCAAGTCAAAGAGTAACATTCTTTATGAGCCTGAACTCTTCTACCTACATTTCTACTGAGAACTGAGTTGTATCTTGGAGAGATTTTGGGGGGACTTGGAGCTCTCTGGCTCAGTCTCATTCTTAACTAGAATCCTAGCTACATTCAAGCCCATCTCCCCATCCAACTCCCTCTATCTTTAACTTTGTTCCTCTAACGTCTCACAATTTCAACTTTCGTGCCTTTGCTGCTGGTCTTCTCCTCCAACCCACTTTATTGAATCACTTCTCCCTCTTCACTGCCACCTGCTCCATGAAGCCTTCTTAAGTCCTCAGCCAGGATGACTGTCTCCCTTAGGCTCTATTGTCTCAAGAAACTTACCTATGTTTCTGTACATATTTATCATAGTTTCTTGAATTATAACCAGGTATGTACCTCAGGAAACAAAAATGTGAAGGAAGGGACAACATCTTTTTTATCTTCACTGTGCCTAGGACCATAGTTTAGTAAATGATCGTTCAAGTGACTTGCAGAGTGGCCAATGAGGATATTTATCAATAGTCCTCTGCTTATTTTTCATGCATGTCTAACAGAGATTCTCTTTGATAAGTTTAGTGATGTTCACAATAATTATTAGCATATCTGTTTTATCTTTTTGATTTCCATCCTCCCATTAACGTTTTGAGGGAGTGGATTGTCTCCACTGCACAGAAGAGGGTGGATGCTCATCATGAAGCCAGCATTCTTATCCTTGTCAATGATCTCTGAAGTCCCTGCCCTTTCTACTTTATTCTGAGATTTCTTATGGTAAGGGAAAGCCCAGCAGGCATATCCTGATGGTCTCCACTTTCCTGAAGCCATTGTGCTGTCTGTACTTCACCTAGGAGGACATCACAGTTGGGTTGGGGCACCTTGCTTGGTTTCTTTTTTAGGGGAGCAGACACCAGTCCCCCTATACAAGGCTCTGGGGCTGGGTGTCTGGTGCTCTCTCTGGCTGAGACAGCAGCATGACCATGCACTTGAAAAGATCACAGCCCTTGTTTGCATACAGTTCCCACTCTCAGCCTGCTCTGGGGCAGAAGCCAGCTTTGATCCCTGTGCAGGCCTGGGAGGTTATGGCCCTAATTAATTCATGCATAACAATCTGAATTTCCTTTTCATTTGGCAAAAAACGTGATCATTTCAAAACTTTCATGATGCTGGAATTCTTTTTTTTTTTTTTTCTGATGCTGGAAATCTTTATACTCTGAATCTTATTTGTAAATCTGGTCATGGTGACCTATGGAATAGCACTGAAACAAAAAGATAATGGGAAAATGTTTCCTTTAAATAACTGAAAACTGTTTCTGTTAGAAGAATAGTTCTTGTCATCACGCAAGGTTTCAGAAGAAAAAAAATTATAATAAGCAGTGGAATGTCAACAAACTCTTCATTAGAATCCATTTTTTGTTACCTGAATGTACCAGCTTACTAAACCACCCCATTCAATGGAAATGTCATATAAATTGAAGAAAAATAAAGGGTATGAGGGAGACCATGGATATGAAAGCACTTTGTAAACAGCAACGTGCTTTATAAATGTGACATATTATTATAGCTTGACTTCTGCAGTTCCCTTCCCCATGGTTAGAAAGTTATTAGAGGTCCCCTGACTCCTGTCAGATGCCTTTTTAATGATCTTTAAGCCTTATTCCTAAAGGCAGGACAGTGATAATGGCAGGAAAAGTGCTTAATAATTTGTTTATGGTAAAATGCTATCCTAATTAGTAGATCTCATTAATTTCAATAAGGCATCACCCAGCATTTTCTCTCACTCCCTGAAGTCAATCAGCCAGAAAGTCTTCCTGCCTTTACTGAGATCTCTTTCTTACCTGTTTGCTTTGTCCCCATGGCCACCACTCAGGTTTGTGACCTCTTGGCCCACCTGGGCAGCAAAAAAACCTCCTACACCCTCCTACATTCCATCCTCGCCAGAGTCAGGGGGATCCCTTAGAAACAAATCACATTGGTCACCCTCTAGCTTCAAACTCAGCAGTGGGTTCCATCCCAGACCCAGCCCTGGATGCTGTCATCCTCTTCCTGTACCACCTTCGTCTTCCCTACTGGTCTTTTCCATCCCTCAAATACTCAATGCCTCTTTCTGCCTCATGGTTGGCCTCTGCTATTCCTTCTGCCTGGAGTGCCATTCTCCCAGATCTTTGTGTAGGTTGACTGCTCACCTGTTCATTATCCGCTCCCCCACTCCTTCCTCAGTGAGGCCTCCCTGACCATACACCCTGCAGTGACTGCCCATTGCCACTAGCCTCTCTTACTTGGTTCTTTCACCTTTAACTCTCCAACATTGTCTTATTTATGTAATTGTTCATTTATTAGTCATCTCTTTCTGCTCAAATATATGTTTCACAAGGGCAGGGACTATCTCTGCCTTGTTCTCTGCTATTTCCCCAGAGCCTAGAATAGGGCCTGGTACAGGAAACCTTCCTCCATTTATATATTGGACGAATGAGTGCTAACTAAAGGCAGAACCTATGGAGTGAGGGGGAAAAAAAAGGTATGTTCCAATAAGGTGATTTTGTTTATGTTGGCAGGATGTTAAAACAACTAGCAAAATTCAATTCAATCGAGAAAAATAGTCAAAATGGGTGTTTTTTCTAATTATTGGTTAATTCAGCTACAGAAGTAACTCATTGTTGATAAAATTATGGCAGGTATTACAGAATTTGACAGCTATCCCTCTCTTTTAGTTAAGCTAGCCATAACTTCTTATGATGCATATGATTCTTGGGATGCTTCTCATTCAAATTTAATAAATGAAAAAAATACGGGAGTCAGATAATCTATTTTTCCAGAAAATAATTATTTCTGGGAAAAGTCCTAAAGCCCAATCTGAAAGGTCTGAAATGATGCTTTTATTCTTCTCTTATGTCTTATTCATTTATTCTAGTGTGTATCACTTCATCATGGGGAGTGTTCACTCTACAAATAACTTTTGTGAGCTTCCTTTGTGCTAGGCTCTCACTTTGCCAGTGGAGAGCTCATTTGGAACCAGACACATAATATCCCTGCTCTGGTAAATGTTGGTTAATGAGTTCGCCTCTATAGGAATTTAGAATGAACACATCTCCCCTGTGCTGTCACTTCCATGGAGTTTCAAGGAAGACAGACGGTGATAGTAGGATGGTATGGAGGTCCCAAGAAAAGTTCATGTCCTTATGAAGACCAAGTAGGAGATTATCTGTAAAAAAGAAAGACAGACTAGGTCACATGTTCTTAAAATAAACTTTATAGTTAGGCCACAGTAACAGTCATGCTCCTAGTAGAAGCCTACCAAGTAGTCTGAGTTAAGAGAGAAATTTGGGGCAAATTTAGAGTCTTTTCAAACTCCCTCGGCTCCATGTCTAAAACCACATTTCGGCCTTTTCAATATTGGTATCTAGTCACTGCTAAAGGAATGCCTAGTTAAAAGATAAATGAGGTTATAGAGTCTGGGTTAGATGGAAAATAACTGGAACTAAATTGTATTTTGTTTAATTTCAAAATGGCTCAGGAACAATTGGACCATATTTTCCTCAAAATTAACATCAGTAAAACAGATTAAGCAAAAATAAGTCCCTCCTGGGCAAAAAAAAAAAAAAAAAAAAAAAAAAAAAAAAATTGTAAACTGAGATTTGCTCAAACCAAACTTCTTCCAGTTCTTCCATCCTTGGTTGACAAAGACATAAACTTGGGAGTGTGGGCAGGTTTCTAAGCCTTTAAGATTATTATGAAATCAGAGTTCCAAGTTTTGGAAATGTTTAAAGAAGAGGATTTTTTTCTTGACATTTCTAATTTCTGCTAAGTATTGAAATATACCACCCATAAAATAATTACAGGTCATAGGATTTCAGAGCTGGAAAGAACCCTGGAGACAATTTAGTCTAGTCTATGTATTTCTACAGAGGTGAAGACCCATTCAGGAAAGCAAATGGACTTGCTCAAGGGTATGCAAGAGCTTGTGACAGAGCTGGGGTCTAAGTTCCTTTCATCTTATGGAAATGCCCATATTGGACAGGTCCAGTCTCACTTGACTATTTATGAAGCTCTGTAAAACCCCTGGAATTTTGTTGTGCTAAAAATGTGAGACTTTGATGGTCAGATAACTTATGGGTTAATCTTATGTTCACAGTCTTGCTTTTTCTTCTGAGATGTGGCTGTTCAGAGGTAATGGGCACTGAAGATACTCATTAGAAATGGAATGTAAAGATTTAGGGAGGTGGAATGGGACTGAAACAGTGTGTGGCATGAACAGATTGTGATTGGAAACCCCTTCCTTCACTCCACCATTCCTTTATGCTGTGATGCCCTCTTTATTCATGGTTGAGTTTTGAAGCCTTCATTTTCTCCACTGCCTGGTGGGAAGTAGTCCACAGCCTAAAATCAGAGGTGGCCTAATGAGTGAAACATCTTTGTGAACTTCTCTTTTTGTTAGAAGGGTGTGTGCGTTTAGGACCCCTTAGTTTCTGATTTCATTGCATGATCCTGACTGCAAGGAGTTATTTACACTAAACTTTAAGAATGAAAAGCAGGAAAAAGAGTGCTTTTGGTTGTGTTGGGATTGCCCCAAGCCTCTGTGATGGGTTGGGGTGTTAGTCATCACCCTCATCTTTGAATGCCAAAGTCATGTCATACAAATAGAAAGAAGGGTCCTATATGCCTTTAATACAGAGTAACACTTCTTTTTCTTTCATCTTTTTTTTTTTTTTAATATGGGAAATGTTCAGCTATGGATTCCTGTAACCTGTGCCCCTCCCAACCCCCTTGTATGACAGCTGTGTCCAGACAGGGATGGGTATGGATATAGAATTTAAAGGTACCAAGAATTTAACATTTAGAAGGTACCAAGTGAGGAGAAACTTCTGCAGGGGAGAATGGGAAGAGGCTGCCTGAGTAGTGATGATCTGATTTGGCCCTTTGAAAATACTTAGGACTCAACAAGTTGCAACCAAAGTTGTTTTGCTTTTGTTTTTTTAAGACTGTTTTAACTGAGGAAAATAGCTACCTTGCTTCAACACCCCCAACACACACACAGCCTACAACTGCATTTCCTGAGGCTGTGAACTCCTCAGTTTTTACAAGCCAAGAAGAAATTTAGCAGGTTGGTAGTTGGAAGACAGATCTGTAGGGAGTAAGTAGCATGAGTAATGAGTGGGCCATATCCTTTTCCAAGATGTTCCCAACTAGTTTTGGACCTAGGCCTGGGAAATAAATATTATGTGAATTTCCCTTGGAGACACTGTTAAAATGTATTTTATTAATTAGTGTCTACTTAAATTTGAGTCAGTACCCAGGGAAATCAGTACTGTTCTTAAATCATACCAATACTTAATGATGATAATAAAACAATACTTTATAAGTATAATGTCTACTGCCAAAAGTCCTTACATCTATTGGCTTATATATTGCCTTATATATACCTTCCAGAATACTTCATTAATCAATTTTTTGATGGTAACATGGAAATTCACCATTTTTCTAATATCAGATGATGATAAAAACATTCATATTCACAGTACTTTTTAAGTACCAATTCCTTATAATACCAACAATACTGATCTCATTTGACTTAAGTGAAGAACCACAAAAGAAGTTTCTATTTCAATGAAGTTTATCTTTCTGACATTCTCCACTTTATGTTTAAAAGGAGAATGGGCAAAGCCATTTGGTTATCAGAGTTTAGCTGGATGACACACATTCCACTTGTGAAATTGGTCAAGATCAGAGAATGTCTTCATTTCTTGTCTCTTAGAAACTTAGTAGTTAATATAGTTATCTTCTCTGGCATTGAGGTCGTGAGTTTTTCACAGACCCACATGAAGGAGAAAAGAGACCTTTTCTATGTTAGATTTGCAGAATAACTTCAGATGTTTTGAGTGGAGAGCTGCAGAACACAATGGAAACCATGCAAAGTCATGTTGCCTTCCAGAATCCACTGGGCTCTGTTATTGTTAGTTATCTGTTGGAATATCATGCTAGGGTCCTTAGCCAATGTGGTTTGGCTTTATAATTCCTCTTAGGATCTTGTTAATGTTTAGTTGACCTGCTTTCTATATCAGATCTCCTGTCAGTATCTCCTATCTAAACTTTTAAAAAATTGAAATTATTTCATGTAAACCTTCTACATAGAAATATACGTACATAACCATCTTCCCTTTCTGTGGAGAGCATCGGAACTATCTTAGGAAGCTTGCCTTATGGGGATCATCATGGAACCTACACACTCTTTTGATGAGTAATGCTATAGCCTCTGAAAATCTGAGAAGCTGAGTAACTGTCCGTTCTCTCTTTACTCAAAAACTGTGGACAGAGCACCTGGTGGATTGCGGGGAGAAGATACAGAGTGGGATAAAAGATGATTTTTTGCTCCTCACTGAATGGCCTGATCTCTTCCCTGCATAGAAGTCTTGTCCTTGAGGAAACCAACATCGTGTTGCATCCTGGATGCATCCAGGGACTCGCTTACCTCTAATTTTTTCAGCGAGTCTATTCTCTGGGGTTAATTTTAGCTGTGTCCGGAGATATCTTTGGAAGTCGGTATTACGCAAATTTTTTGTTTTGAGTGAAGACAGCGGGGGGACATGGTTAGTAGGGTAGAATGTGCCTGTATTAGCCAACATCACTGCGTTGCAGAGACACAAAGAGACTTGTTCCAGACTTTCAACTTTTCCTTGAAATCCACAGTTTACTGGCCCAGGCTGTGTGCATGAGCAAGGCCCTCAGATGGCTCATCTTTCCCCACTTTATCCCACCTGAAGAGAACTACCACCAAAGAATTGGGCCATGATGGCTAGGCATTCCCTTAAAGCTACTTTGCTTCTTTGAACACACTCAGAAAATGGGCAGTGCCCAATAGTCTGTCTCTTCCTTCATCTTATAGGCCTTTTTTGGGGCATGAAATAGTCTTCCTAATTTTTTTTTTTTTACCAGCTTTTTTTTTTTTTTTTTTTACCAATTTTTTATGAATATTATTAGAGTGTATTCATAGGTGGTTGTCTTATTTGGGCTGAAGTTAAGGTCTCATTCTCTGTTGGGAGCAGCATGTTCTCTGACAAGGATGGTCAGCTCAGGTTTTAGTCCCAGGGAAGAGGTCTAACCTGAGATTGGACACCAGAACACTGGACAATACTCTCCTTAATTTGTTATCTTGGATTTCTTATGTCAGGAGCTGAGATGTTTTGGAATGTATTCTGGGATGGTGGGTACAAAGATGGTGTCTAACACAAGGAGCCAGACGCAGGGATGGGGTGGGATGGGTCTTGAACCCAGGAGATCTGGTTACAGGTTTCTGTCTCAGCCTCTTTCACTTAATTGTTTAAAACTCTTAGGGGCACCTGGGTGGCTCAGTGGGTTAAAGCCTCTGCCTTCAGCTCGGGTCATGATCCCAGGGTCCTGGGATCAAGCCCCGCATCGGGCTCTCTGCTCAGCGGGGAGCCTGCTTCCCCTCTCTCTGTACCTGCCTCTCTGCCTATTTGTGATCTCTCTCTCTGTCAAATAAATAAATAAAATCTTTAAAAAAAAAAAAACAAAAACAAACTCTTAGCATTTTCTTAAATGTCCTGGGCTGGTCTTAGCTTGACTTTAAGTGAAGATTTGGGCTATACCTGGCATGGATTGTTAAAAGGAGCAGTATCCTTTAGATTGGGACTGTGGTGGCAGCAGGAATTAGGGAGAAATACCCAAGAAGGAAAACAGGAGTGGCAGTGAACCTAAAAGTCAGTGTCAGGACGTTGACCCTGCCTCACTGCTGAAGGGGATTCTTTCCTCAGGGCTGGCTTTAGAGGATCTAGACAGTGTTTTCTCAAGAAAGGAGGTGGCTTCCTAATAACTCTTGGGCACTTTGTTTCTAGAGTATGTTTTTGTTGTGTTGTTGTTGATTGTCTGGCTGGTTTATTTGTTTCAAAAATACTTAACAAGAGTTGAGCATCAACTGCTGCTTCAACAAACAGAAAGGCCAGAGGCTCCCTCTTTGAAGACAATACTCTGTGTTTAAAATCTCTAGAGAGAAAGTGAACCCTTGACTCTATATGATCATCATAAGAAGGGATTTTTTTTTCTTAAAGACAAAATTAAGAAAACATGTATTATATTGTTTGGCGATAAGGAAGATCATAGATATCTATCAAATGCCATCTGATATGATGAAGTTGTAGGTGAAAAGAATAGATAATGGAGTTTTTTCTCAGCATCTTAAATATGACATCAATCATAAGACCACTCTTGTCCAGCACAGCAGTATGGGGAAAGTTATCCATGATGGCTAATGTTTAGGCTGACCAAAATGATTCACTAACATGCCTCTAGGTCTGTGGTTTGAAGTGAATCCACCACTTAAGTCAACCTAAAGTAATTCAGCTGCACAGCACCACCTGTAGGAAAACTATGTCTGGGTGCTGTTCAACACCCAGACATAGGGTAGATTTCATTTTTGGAAACATGATCATTTATTTTCTTTCTGAATTGAATGAGTATGGCATGTTCAAAACTATTTTTTTTTTTGAGAACTTAATGATACTAATGTTTTCTAGGCATAGCACTGTGACTCATAGTTTTGGGGCTGAATATGTCTCAAGTACTCTTCTTAACTGACCGGCAAAAACAAAACTAAACATATTACTAACACAGGTATTTACATTCACTGACTTCTTTCTCTTTTTAAATTAAATGGGTTTTTTTTCTAGAGTCATTTCCTACAGCTTCAGTGAGACATTAGATTTGAGATTTTTATGAGACCAGAAACTCTACAAAGATCGGACCAGATTTCTGCATTGTTCACCAGTGTAGGTCTTGCACCGGACACAGTGCTTTGCACACAGCAAGTCCACAGAAGATATTTGTTGAATGAAGGAAGGGATATATGTAGTCTCTTCATCTGACCCTCTTTTAGGGTATGCCAATAATGGTTTCAATAACAGTGCCCTTTCTTTGTAGAGCCTGACTTCCTAATACAGAATAACCAACTATTTCCTTCAGAGAAACCAGATTTCCCAACCACCCCCAAAGTACTTTTTACATTGATATATTTGTAGTTCATTTACTTTATGTTTGTCCCATCCGTTTGACAGGAAGCTCAAAGAGGATGAAGCCCAAGCTGTTTTGTTCTTCACTCTAGAACAGTGCCTGACACAGAGCAGTGCTTAATAAATAGTAGATGATTGGATGTGTGAGTGAACATTGCCTATCCACCTGCACATCTGTGGTGACAGTCATATGCTGGCCCTCTTTTACCCTTGAATAATAAAGAACAATTAAAACTACCACAGGCATGCCCATAAGCACATCTTGTTTCAGCAAACTGTTAGAGACTGAGTAGCTAAAAAGAGTAAATTTTATCCTATAGTCAGCTCCAGGGTTATCTGGTTTGGGATAGAGAACGTGTCCATTTCAATGTATCATAATATGGCCTTAGATAGGCCCTAGATGTAATTTTGTCTCTAAGAACAACTGTGTGATCTTGGGGAAATTACACAACCTTTCTGAACCTCTTTTTCTACTATGTCCATGTAGAACACAAATAGTACTGACTTCCTGTGGTTATTTAGAGGGCTAAACAAGATAAAGTATGTTGAATATGTAGTCTAGTGCTTGGCACAGAATAGGGAATAAGTACTCAATAAAAATTATTATTAAATTAATAATAACGTATGAAGTCCATCAGTGGGCTAGCAGTGTCCCAGGACTCAATTTTGTTGTAATTAAATGTATTAAACAGTATCTTAGGCTCAACTTCAGTGAAAGGAATTATTGCTTTGCTTTTAATGGCTATAAAATTCTACTTATCTAAATAATGGAATCAGATGAATTCCCTACAGTCAAGGCTAGATTTAGTAAGATCTGGAAGGTTATGGCACAAGCACACAGTCACAGCAGATTAAAATATCTCTGCAACCCAGCTATTATGTTATTTAGTAGCATGTTGGATGGTCTCTTAAAATTTCTCTGACAACAAGGATATTCAACCACATAAGATAAGAGTTTAAAAGAAATCTATATCTGTAACCTCACCAAAGTGTGATATAAGCAATATCCTGTGGTAAAAATAATTATGTGAATATCTTTTTTAAAACTTTTGGCTAAGTATTACCAGTGTATTAGAGTTTTTTAGAAAATAAAATCTTTGAATGTAAATGTTGAAAAATATTTAGTCTTATTGACATGACATAATTTTTTATATATATGTATGTATATATAACAATTTAGATAATTTGCAGTGACAGGTAAGGCCTAAATTACATGAACCAGAAACCTAATTATTTCAAATTGAATAATCTTGCTAACCAGAGCCACTCATTTCACGGGAACAAAGGCAATGGCTTTTTAAAAATTTCTTACTTATCTTAATAGTTGTTATAATTTCCCATTAAATTTTATCAGAGTTCTTATATATCACAAAAGCTGGTGTATATATGGGGATCAGTGGAGGCTCTTATTCTACAACAGTCAGCCTACAATCTTCTCATCACTCTTCAATTTGGACCAAAAAAAAAAAAAAACCCAGTATTCAGGAAAAAAAAAAATCTCACATTTCAGACATTATGGTAGATGTGGGTGGTATATTGTAAAATAGTTTTTCTCCCTGTTACTCATACCCTCGAGTTTTTGACAGGATAAAGACTTTAGTAAGCCACTAATCTCTTGTGTTTGTCATCTCTTTCTTTTTAAGGGGTTGACAGGGTGTGTGTTTAAGAGGAGAGGGTTTAGGTTCTGGAATTCTAGCTCGCAGCTTCTGAGGCATGTTGGAGAAACCACCTCACCATGCTCTTCCTTTATGTCTCTGGAACATCAAATAAGCAGGCTGTCTTCAGGGATGGCAGAGGGTAGTGATACCAACAGCTTTCTTTATTATTACCAGATTTGCTGCTACCCACACCCTGTGAAAAGGGCTATGAACTTAAGACATGGGTGAGAACAATAGTGAAATAATTGCTTTTTTAGATTAAGAAGACCTATTTGACTGAACTTGTATTTTAATTCTAGTCAAGGTAATGCCAGGCAGATACTACCCTTAAAGAATATATATTATGTGCTTTCTGAAACACTTGATATTAGGTAGGTTTATGCTTGCACATGCCTCTTGCACAATCAGCTTCTCTCCTTCTCTCTTCTCTTTCTCTGTCCCTTTGTCTCTCTCTCTCCCAGATACACACACATACACACACACACACACACACACACACAATTTTTCATTGGCATACTCATCCAAAAAACAAAACAAAGAAACAACAACAAAAAAACCCCAACGTAATGCTCATCAGATACTTCTTCATTCTCTTCTCATCCCAGCAAAACTCATGAAAGAATTGTCTATATTTTGTGTCTCCACTTTCTCACCACTCTTTCCCTTCCAAACCCACGTCATCCAAGCTTTCATCCCTATCACTCAATTAAACTGGCCCTTATCAAGGTCACCTGTATCCAACTGAAGCCACTGGCCGATTTCCCATTCTCATCTTACCCTGTCAATAGCAGTTGACCTTGCTGAACACATTATTCTTTCTAAACATACCCTTCTCTTCTCTGTCTTCTGTGGCATCATTCTCTTGCTTTTCCGTACCTTGGGGGTAGCCCTATCTCCTCTCTGTTCCTGCTTACTCCTTTTCTACTGATATGTAGAAGGGCTCAGGACCCCAATGACAGAAAACTCCTCTAGATGCCCTTTCTCTGGTTCCATGACATTAATACCTCCATACACTGACACATCTCAAATGCGTATCTCCAATCTAGCTCTAGACTATTTATCCCAGTGCCTACTAAACATCTGCATCTGCTTGTCTAAGGGATACAAAGAGGAAGGGGGAGATAAGGACCCAGTTGCAGTCCTCTCTCCACAGATAAGAGAGAGTTATTTTATTTCTTGAAGCCAAGAGAAGAGTGAACTCAAGTGAATTCTTGAAATGGTCAATTGAACTGTATTTTCAATTTTGAACACATCTCAGGACCAAGAACAACTTATAGTTGCAAATAAAGGTGTCTGCTGAATAAAGTGGGGGTTAGGGGTGTTGACTGCCTGTGTAGTCAAAAATCCACTTTTGACTCCCCAAAACCTTAACTACTAATAACCTGCTGTTGACTGGAAGCCTTACTGACAACATAGTCTATTAACATATTTTCTGTTATATGTATTATATACTATAATCTTACAATAAAGTAAGCTAGATAAAAGAAAATGCTATTAAGAAAAATCGTAAGGAAGAGAAAAAACATTTATTGAACTGTACTGTATTTATTGAAAAATATCTGTGTACAGGTGGAGCTCTGCAGTCCTAACCTGTGTTGTTCAAGGGTCAACTGTATAAGCTTATAGTAAGACACCACTCAGCTCCTAGATAATTTTGCATACTCCAAAAACCTCTGAATGTCTTGTCCTAAAACTGACTACTTACTACTAGACTCCCAGTTTTCCCCTGCCACCTCTACCCTCACTGCTAAACCTTCATGTACTTCTCAGACTAAGATTTGACGGTTCAACTCTTCACATTCTCTCTGTGTGCCTGTAGTAGCCATAAACCCCACTCTTCCAATGTCCCAGCTTCACACCGCTCAACATAATTTCCCTTCACTCTTATTCATGAGACAAAAACAGTGAATATTGATACTGTCCTAAAGGACTCCTCTCAAATGATCCATTTTTATACTAGTCAGGAATTTTAAACACATGTGAGAATCAAATGCTAAACTTATAGAGAAAGATCTAATTCTTTATTCCTTTTCTTATATCCAGTGATTGTTTCTGTCATCACAATTATTTTAAAAGCATCTGGGATTTAGTGCTTTAAAGGAATTTACCCTGCCAGCTTCAGATATAGTATTCCAAATGGTACCGATTCACAGATTCCCACATTCTCTGCTCCATCTCATGACCAACCAAAAAGAATATTCAGCCTGAAAGTGGTAGGGAGAGTCCTTTCTACCTTCCCTCATATTTCAGCCTTGTTCATGGAAAAAACTTCTACTTCTCCCACCCCAACCATCGATAACTCACTCTCCCTCAGTGGAACAGCAATGCCTAATCTGACTGGGAAGAGTCCAGTATTCACTGGGTCACCACCAATGGGCAGTGTCATTATGCTCTCAATGCCTGTGCGCCCCTCCTGCCCTTGACGGTAGGAGCCTCTTGGCGGCAGCATGCTTAGGGAGGACCATGGTCATATTTTTAGCCCTTTGTCCCTAGTTTCTGAAGAACTGTAGGCCCATTCTCAATTAGGAAAGAAGACATGGGATACTCCAAGTTGTCCTCAAGCTTAAGCTCTATTCTTGGATATGCGCTTCTCAGGAAGCCCCTGCTTCTCCAGAGTTAGCAGTACTTGCCCAAATTAATAAAACAGCACTTCCTATTTCATGAGGTTATCAACCCTTGGGCAGTTCCTCTGCCAGAAATGACCCCTGGGGAGGGAAACAAGTGAAGGGTGCTAAACTCCTAACATAACGATTAAAACAATTTAGAAATTAAAAGCAGAATTTCAGTTGTGTCAGTTTTCCATTATACACAAATGACCACAAATTTAGCAGACTCGGACAACATCTGCTTACTGTCTTGTGGTTCTGTAGGTTGCAAGTGTGGGCACAGCACGGTTCAGCTACTTCTCTGCTTAGGATCTTGCAAGGCTGAAGGCAAAGCATCAGTAGAGCTGCTTTGTGGAGGCTCTGGAGACGAATCTGCTTCCATATCCATTCACGTTGTTGGGAGAATTCAGTGCCATAAGGTTGTAGGACTGAAATCCCTGTTCCCTTGCTGGTTGTCATCCAGTGGTGGTTCTCAGCTATTGGAGCCTGCCCACATTCTTCTCTTTGGTCCCCTGCCTCCATCTTCAAAGCCAGCAGCGGCAGATAGAATCCTTCTCAGCCTCACATTTCCTCTGCTGCATCTGTGGCCTTCCTCTTCTCTTAAAGGTGACTAGACTGGGGGCACCTGGGTGGCTCAGTGGTTTAAAGCCTCTGCCTTCAGCTCAGGTCATGATCCCAGGGTCCTGGGATGGAGCCCTGCGTCGGGCTCTCTGCTCAGCAGGGAGCCTGCTTCCCTTCCTCTCTCTCTGCCTGCCTCTCTGCCTACCTGTGATCTCTGTCTGTCAATAAAAAATAAAATCTTTAAAAAAAAGTGATTAGATTGGGCCTGCTGGGAAACTCGCCATATTTTAGGTTCAGCTGATTAGTAACCTTAATTCCACATGCAACGCCCTTTCTCAGCGATGGTCTAAATGAGCATTTGGCTGAACAATCAGGGGATGGAAACAACTCTCAGCTCCTCTCACACTCTCAATTCTGACTAAATTTTCACGTTTGCCCCAAATGTCTAGGCATCAAATTTTACTCAGTGACACCCTTCCATCCCAGGGGCAGCCACATTCCAGCACTGTCTGTATATCATTGGACAAGTGCCTGAACCTCTCTGAGTCTCACTTTTCTCAAAGATAATAGAGATTTCCTATACTACAGTATTGTTCCAATTATTAAAGGAAAATTTATTAAGCAAATAGATTTCAAAGACTGTAAAATGAAATGTGAATGTCTGTAATATGTATTCATTTTGTTCTAAGAAACACATTTTAAAAATAATATTTTAAAAAACAGAATGGAAAGTTTTTTAAAAGAAACCAAGGAACAATAACTGTTCATTCTAAACCAGCACATATATTTTCATATGATGATTTGTAAACCTAACTGGAACTGACGTCAGAAAACACAGGCTAGAGCCCACTCATGAGCTGGATGACCTTGGTCATGTCATTTAGTTTCTCTAGGTTTTTTTTTTCTTTCTCACCTGTGAAATTAATGTGGTTAACAAGAGAACCTCCCCATTCAGCTCTGAAATTCTATGCTTCTATTTTATGCTCTCTTTTCAAGATACACTAAGAATCAGAGTTGCAAGAAGCAATCTATTTATAGTGAGCTCTTCACAGGATGACTGTAAAATGCCGGAGACAAGCTCATAACACTGGGACTAGAAATCTCTTCTAGGATAACCTGAAATATGTCTGTAAATCCCCACAGGTTTTCAGTCCTTTATCATTATCATCAAGCATGTCTTCAGCATGCAATGCCAAAATATTCGGCTAATAAACAGTTCCCGTTCAGAAAGTCATATTGTTTAATTGACTAGATCCTATGGTGTTTCAGAAAAATACTAAATATAATGCACTAATAAAAAGAAGAATTTTGTTTCTAAAGAAAAAAATCAACCATTAGCATCTAATTCAACATTTGTGAAATTCTGGATTCCTCTACTTTTTCAGAATCTCTACATTGAGTTATAACGTAAATTGTAAAATCTGCCTTTTTTTCTCCATAAGAATTCTGCTTTTTGTTTCAAACTAAACCATGAAGATTGAGCTGTGTGTCTTTAGTGATGGTATCAAGAGTCACTGATGAATGCATTTGGTTTGCGGGGTGGTAGTCTCTTCTACATCCCGGATCTGGAATAAAGATGATTTTTTTTTGTTTGTTTTTAATGAATTTTACTTTTGGATTTTAAAAAGGAACCATTTTCCTCAAACTCCCTTTGGGTGGGTTTTCATTTCTATCAGGGCATTGGTGCAGGATTTTAGGGGAACGAGGTCCTGAATTTTCGAGCCCCTTTTCATTTGATAGGCACCTTGGAGAGCCCCGCTCCCTGCGGGGGCCGGGCTGGAAACAGGAAAATGACAGGGTCGGCCGAGTGTTAGCACACGTCCTTGTCACATTTGAGTTAGTGCTTCTTAAGGGGGGGAAAATGAGTTATTTTGACCACACTGTGATGGTCAACCAGCCTTCACTTAAGGAAAATAATTTTCTTTGCCATGGTAATCTCCTAGGTTGTTGTAGCTGGCTGGAGCTGAAGTTCCACAAGATGAATGTGGTGTGTAGTGTTTGTAGCTCTAATCAATTGCACGTGTATGATGGCTTCGGCTCCCAGGGCTCTACCTCTGCAGCGGGTGTGAGCTGAGACATCTGCCCGACAGCCGCGCGGAGTGACACGGACGGTGGGTGGGTTAGCGCACTGTACTTGCAGTCTCTCAGCCCGAAGTTGGCAGTCTTCACCTGGGGGTTAAAAAGAGCCCAGAGAAAGAAAAGAAGACAAGAGAGAAGGGGCTGTAAAAAGGCGAGGGGGTGGGGCAGGATGGAAAAATAGCAAAATAGTAGCCGACTTTGAATTTGTTCTTGGAGTTGCAAGAGAAGAAGAGAGGGAAAAAAGAGATGTGTAGGAGAGGCGCTTGTTGATTTGTTTATTACGCATTCAACAGACCGAGTACCTGCTTCTTGCTCCGTGGTCGGGCGAGTTATTGGCGATCCAGCAGTAAGCAGAACAGACGTTGTCCCTGCCCTTGAGGAACTGATGGTTTGTAGGAAAAACTAGTCTGAAATGTGCATTCAGGTCCTACTTAGATGCGTAGCTTTGCTCAGAAAGAGAGGAACTCCGCTGACCAGGCAGATGCTTCGTATCTTCCCAGAACCTATTCCTGTAAGCACTGAGTGCTCCTTCCTGAGCTTGAGGGTTAGGCCCATCTCACTGAGTTCCTCAACTGTAGAAGCTATGTGTTTGAGGAAGCACTTTCCAATTTTCAGTTTGGAAAACTGTTGGTAAGTCACAGTTTATGGAGTTTTCTAGTAGACAGATTTGTTTGTATTGGGGGAAGAACAATCACAGAGTGACATATGAGTGGGGTTGGAATAGTTCTCCAGCATAGTCAAAATACTTAGTACCTCACCTAAGAATGGGTAAGAACAAAGCTGGACAAAATTGGGAAGCCAGTTTTGGTGACTTTCCATTTGCCCCTCTGTGGTCCTCTTCAGACTCTTACCCTACTGAGGGCCTTATGGCACCAGCCTCCCGGATCAGATATCCTTTCCACAAGTCCAGTTTTATTTGTCCCGTATCTCAGTTCTGGATCTTGCTTGGCAACAGGAAGCATCAAATAAACTTATTCATTCTGAACTGTCCCTAACAGGTACCGGGCCAGGAGTAACTTGTCACTCTTCCAGCCAACCATTAGTGTCCGTGTGGCTCAAATGAGTTAGCGACAGGGGATTTCAGACACTCAGCCAGGGCCAGGGTAAGGGCAGGGCCTTTGGACTCTACTCAGTTCTTGTGCTTATTCTGGAAAAGCATAAATCTACTGGGGAAGGTTCTGATGTCTCTGTGACCAACGGGTAAAAAGGGGGAAGCATCTGGGGGCTGTTCTGGTGAAGCTGCTCATTCTTCGCACATGAAAAATCACTACTCAGATCTTTCCACTAGAAATTCTAACAGCTTAGATCCAAATTCTGACTTGAATTAAAAGATGTCTTTCATTCTAAGACTGGGTAAGTACACCTCATATATAATCATTTTTGTCAGATCCTCCCGCATCAAAAAGCATGGCTTTTTAGACCAGTCCCTGGATGAAAAGTGCTTTGAGTTTGAGATGCATCCCCCCACCCCTTTCACCATTTTGCCTTTAGCAGCCTTGAGAGCCACTGAAGGGGGCAAAACATCTGCAGCGCTGTTCCTGGGCTTAAGGGAGGGGCTGAAAGAGCCCCAAGTTTATTCTTCTAATCACTCATTGTTTAAGAAATAAAGTTTTATTTACTTATTGCATATTTTTTAGTCCATTTTCCTATCAAGTGAAAAGATAGGAAACTGAAATTTGAAAAACTTTGTGGGAGTTATGTTTATAAATCTGTTTATCTACCTGCCTGTGCTAGATTTAATACATTAAAAGGTTATTTTAACTGCCGTTTATGGGGTATTTTATCATTCCCAAGGTCCTTAATATACATTTTCTCATTTGCTCCTCATAGCAGCTCTATGGAGCCCGTTACTGCCTTTCCCTCACCACCACCCCCCACTCCAAGGGGGAGGAAGAAAAGGCCCACTTACCTCTCCCTGGATTGCACTAGTCACTTTTATAAATATCTGATTCATATGTATATTCATGCAATTCTTACAGTGAAGTAATATTGTTTATGTCTTTGCAAGTGAGACTCACCCCACTTTAAAACAGAGAAACCAGGTTTGTTGGGCCTCAAAGCCCTATATTCTTGCTCCTACTCCTCCATCACCCCCCCCCACCCCCAACCAGGGCTGGCATTGTTTATTCTGGCCCTGGTGGCTATTTCCTCTCCAAGCACTACTAACCTCTGTCTGCAGGAACAGCTGGCTTTGTTCCCAGTCATGTTAGAGACTTAGCCTTCTTGGGAGGTACACAGGCCAATATGGCACGTTCTCTCACTTAATAAGGACCTGGGTGGATGCTTCTCCCACAGCATCCCCAGCCTCTGAAATTATGTGGTGGGGACAAGGAAGGGTGCTGTTCAATGCCTCACTTATCAAAGGCAAACGTTGCTGCTTTTACCCATATGCTATCAATTATTGCTTTTTGCCTGCCCATCGCCTCCATCACATTTTTCTAAGTCACTTCAATCTGCCCCCAAACCTAGAAAAACAGACCTGAAGTTGTAGATTTCTGAGTTACTCCTTTAGGTCATTCTGTCTGCTTCATCCCACTTAGTAAAATGTAGATTTTGTGCTCGCCACCACACTCATGCATCTTCTTCACTTCAGCCCTTTTCTAAAACCTACAAATGTTGGTTCCACTGAGGAGAGAAGGCAGGGGATGTAAAGGGGGGGGGGGAATCAATGCCAGTCTCTGGCTATCATTTAAACAAAATAGAACCAACTTCTGTGGACATCTGCTATTCGCATGCTAAATTATGGTGTTAAAAGACTTGAAACTGAAGAATGTAAATTATGAAATCTGTTTTTTAAGTGAAACTTTTGTGATTCCAATATTTAAAAAATACATTCAATCCCTTGTTTCTTGTCCCATCCTTTAAAACTACGAATAGCCTAGACCTACTAAAAAAAAACTGATAAAAAATATACCTGGATTAAAATGCAGTAACCCATTTCAAAGCCCAGGCAAGTAAAGCCCTTTTGCCCTAATTTTGGCTATTTTAAAACAAACTCTTGGAAATGTTGTCAACTGTAGTCTTCACTGAACATTTCAAAATGGCGCCTGGAAGGAGCTTTCAAAGCTGACAACTATTTCCTATTTGTCAAGAATAAGAAAGAAAGTTTTTAAAGAAAACAAGATCTCCTCCTTTCAGATGTAAAAAATAATAATAAAAATTACTCTCTGGTCCAAAGGGTTGGCTGGAAGACACATGCAAGAAGAGGCAGTGTGAAAACCTGATGGTCATGTCAGTTCAGATACAGAAGTTATCTCTCCACTGTAGGGGTGGCCTCATTACCCACTTCTGGTTTAGTTTTGCTGCAGCAGCCATGAGTGATGAGGCTACCCTATCTCACAGAGATGAAGACCATATTCTCCATTACCGTGACGTGCTCTTTCTGTGTAACCGATTATGACACAGATTTCATTTCCAAACTACACATGTGCATCTCTCTCTCTCTCTCTCTCTGACACACACACACACACACACACACACAAAACAGAAGAAAGAACTGCCTGTCTTTAAGTGACGTTCAAAGATGAACGTGACACTACTGACATTTTGAACGAGAACTCCCCCTTCCCCAACACTGTAGACACTTGAATGACTTTCAAAAGTCATTGGGGGCACCTGGGTGGCTCAGCGGGTTAAGGCCTCTGCCTTCGGCTCAGGTCATGATCCCGGGGTCCTGGGATCGAGCCCCACATCGGGCTCTCTGCTCCGCGGGGAGCCTGCTTCCCTTCCTCTCTCTCTCTGTCTGCCTCCCTGCCTACTTGTGATCTCTCTCTCTGTCAAATGGGTAAATAAAAAATCTTAAAAAAAAAAAAAAAAACTGACTCCCCATTCTCTATCAACATGGTTTTATACCAGTTCAGCTTCTTGTGCCAAAACATTTTAGAAAACTCAGTGGCACATATTAAAAGCCAAAAAGTGACACTGCCTGTCTGTGGAGTGGAAAGCAAGCAAACTCCTTGTTGCTAAAGTTCCAGTGTATTGAATCATCGCTGTCCCATGAGTCATCGGCGTCACGAAGCTCTGTCAAAATGTACATTCTCAGGTCATTTCTTTTCTAGAGCAGGGCTCCTGGTGGGAGGCCTGGGGACATGAAGAGTAAGGCTTTGACCTGCTTAAATCAACTGATCGCTCTATATTGTGCTTTCTCTTTTTGGTTTTAAATTATTTATTAAAAGACACAATGCCTGTTAGGGCAACCTCATCAGGATGGAGAACATGGATTCAGTGACTTGTGCATAAAATCTGCAGCTCAGATGAAAACTGTGGGGAAACTTCAAACAGTGACAGAAGAGAAGCTACTCGAAAGTAAGGTGTTCCCCTTCCTGATTTCAGGTCAGAAAAAGAGATGGCTCGTAAATATTTTGGCTTTATTCTCCAAACATTTCCCCCCACCTTTTAAAGGTAAAATGTTTTTAGAAACTCCCAACTTGGCTTTTCCTCGTAAAAATGCAGGGAACCCTGCTTGGCGTTAGTTTTGTCACTCCTGCAGGAGGTGCATGAGGGTTGGTTGGGAGGTGAAGAAGGGCTCGCTGCTCTCTTTTTCTTTGCTTTGATGGATTCCTCCCCTCGTAAACCATAGCCCAGCTCATAATTATAATGCAAAACAGCATCCCCCCAGCCCGCTTGGTGCATTTCAAATCTGAACTTCCTTGAAGTTCTAAGGATTTTTAAATATTGATATTCATTAATTGTGTGACTTTTGGTGACATAAATGCACATTACATACTTTCATGTGCTGGAAACAGCTAAAAATGCCATGTCACAAATGTTTACATGGCTGTTATGGAAAATGGTACCATGCTAATCTATGTCTGCTTCTTAAATTCTGTTAGCAGTTGTAAGACAGTTAGATACCACCCGTGGGATCTTGTGCCCTCATGAAACACAATTACAATGAGAATATCTCATTATCTCATTGGCTTTAGCTTACTGCTCTGTTACCATGGTTTCAAATACACAGAGGAGTCTGAAACTAAGAGTGCTGCTAACAAAGAACATATCCTTGTACAATGACATCAGATCATGTTAGACAGAATAGACTTAATTAAATACCCCCTGATGGAGGCCAAAATACAGAAGTTGGGTCTACTTTTTAAAAAAGGAAGCCAGCCATTTCAAAACATTCTGCCTAATTTACTTGGGAATTTTGCATCCTCTTCTAAGAGGAACTGCAGTAATAAAAATAAACAACTCAGATCCCATTTAATATTCACCGCTGGTGATGAGAAGTTAAGGAAACGGTGAAGGAAAAGACAATTGCCAGAAGGGAATGATGGCAGATGCTTGTCTGGCTCCCGAGCCCACCAAACCTCAGACTGAGCAATTGGAACAGTTCTTGAAGGTGCAGACTCTCGGCCTCGCCGTGGTGGGTGATGTGTTGGTGGAATTCAAAGCACGATTTCTGGCCTTCGTGGACAAGAGATCTGGTTCTGCCAGACCCACCTATGGCATTTCACACTCTCTTCTGACGCTATTATGTGGAACTGGAAATTTTACTGTTTTTCTTGATGGGAAACAAGTTGACTCTATGAGAAGACAGCAACTTCGGACTCTGGGATTTCTGGCTGCTGAACAGCAGGTTATGCCAGGATAGATTTCCAGGCCAGGGCTTAAACTCTGCATTGAGGAAAGTGCCTCATGACTCTGGCTAACGGGGCTTTTGTTGAAGCAAATCTTTAAAATACACTTGCGTATGGAAACTCATTTAGGCCTCTGAGTTATGGTAGTGTATGACCATTTTTACCCAAAGACCAGAAACAGGGGTTTGCTGATTTCTCAGTTGTGAAATTAATTTACTTATAATAGAAATCTCCCTTGTCAGTGTGAAGCTTATCCTTCCTCTGGCCAGCACACACATGCACACACACACACACACACACACACACACAGGAATCATAGCAGTAAGAAAAAATTTAAATCACTTATAGGCCCTGGAGACTATCGGGTGACATAATGTGACAATAATGACATCCCTGGTGGTGTTAATTGATTTTGTCCTGGTAGAGGGTAATTTGGCCTCCACAATGACTGCCGGATCATGGACTTACTGATTGGTCTGTCTAGGTAGTATTACCATTAATGAACAGAAAACACACTTACCTCCTTAAAAGATACTGGTAATTATGGGGAAGGGAAGATGGAAAGCCATAGGTCCTTAATCATTTAAGGAGAGTTAATTCTGAGCTGTTTGCATTAAAGGGGATGTATGGTAAAAGACTGTGAATTAGCAATTCAGAGTCTCACTCCATAAAATCCAGCTGCTTTTATGCTACCTTAGGAAGATCTGTGAAAAAATCAAATGATTTGTAAAGTGCGCTTTTTCCGAAAAAAATAGCAATTGGCAGTCGCATGTGCTGTGTGATTAAAAGTGATACATCATTTGTCAAACTGGCTTACTTTATTGGTCTACATTCCTTTCTTTATGGCTTCTAATTGGTGTGATTTTAAAAAATATTTTAAAAATGAAAAACACATCTCATTCTAAATTGTGTGCAGAATAAGATACTGAGATAATTCTGATTTTCAGAAGAGTTGGAGAGATTTGGGGATCATTCATGTTAAAATCAAATCAAATAATTGATTCTGTAAATAGAAATGCTGTTACCCACATCAGTTAAAGGCACCATTATTCTCCATGTCACTGAGCTTGGAAATTTTGGAGGGAGGTATGTCACTTAATTTCTCACCCGTTGAGTTCGGCCGGTTATCAAGTTCCAGCCATTCTCCCAGGCCTGTTGATACTCTGTCTCTAGGTCCTAGCTCTGCATAGCAGTGGCTTAAGGCTGGTCTCCATTCTGATGGGTCAACATCTGTGCAGACTAGCTGTTAAATATTTTGTATATCATCCCTTCCATTTAAATGTCATTGGAGGGGTGCCTGGGTGGCTCAGTGGGTTAAGCCTCTGCCTTCGGCTCAGGTCATGGTCTCAGGGTCCTGGGATCGAGCCCCACATCGGGCTCTCTGCTCAGCAGGGAGCCTGCTTCCCCCTCTCTCTCTGCCTGCCTCTCTGCCTACTTGTGATCTCTGTCAAATAAATAAATAAAATCTTTAAAAAAAATGTCTTTGGAATCCACCCCATTTTGTCTGCCACTGTCCTAGGTCAGACTTCAGTTTGCTCTAACATGATTCCAATAACACTGTATTTTTTCAGGGTGATTATGGGCTAGTAATTTCTTTTTCTCCAGTAATAGCCTTTCAATTGGTCCTTTTTACTCCAGTCTCCTCGTACTGTAATCCATAGTCCACACTCCAGCCACAGATACCTTTTATATTTATAGAAACTATTTTTTTTAAATAGAAGTATGGAGTACATACAGAAAAATGCACAGATTGTAAGTCTACAGCTGTATTGTTTTTGAACAGTGTCCCTAGAAGCAGAACCTGAGATCGGGATTTTTATGTATGTGATTTATTGAGGGAGTGCTCTCAGCTGAAACCTGAAAGAGAACAGGTGAAGCAGGGGACGTGGGAGATGATGTTGTAAAGAAATGTGAAGGATCTGAGATTAGACTCTACTTGCAAGCTAACAAATTAGCTGGCTACTTTCATGGATGCTAGGTCAGAGATAAAGGGCTTTATTCCTGACAGCAACAGCACCAGCAAGAATATCAACATTTGTATGGGTTTTCGGAGCCATAATTCCCACAGAGAGATACAAGAGGGCCAGGTAATGCAGCACAAGTAGTGCATTATGTTACACAAGAGGACTCTGACCTCCGAATTTTTTATAATGGCCAGTAACCTGTCTGAACTTTGTCCTGGAAGGAGGCATTATCTTTATTATAATGGACAGTAAACAAACCTACCTTCTGCTCCAGGGAGATGCTATTTTTATCTTCCAAGGCTATTTACTATATAGACATCCTTGTAAGGATCATGCAGAACAAAGGCATTCAGTGCCTGGATTTTATAAGATATGCAGAAATGTGAAAGACCCGTAGGGAATTGTCTCCCAACAGAAGAATACAGGTTCAGCTTAAGTCTAGCCTTATTGTGATTCCACTGGGAGCTCCTCAGGGAAGGGGCTGCACTTCCTCATCATTTGACCATTGGCTGTGGATCACACTGATAGTAAGGCCTGATCAAATATTTCCAAGGGAAGCCACTCCCTTTGAACTCAGAATAAGGATGCTGCTGTGAACTGCTAGTAGCCACCCCTTAACGTCAGCTGAGGAAAGCATAGATTAGGTAAAGGGGATCTGGGTGAGGCATCAAGAGGATCTACCACATTGATTAATTATCACAGAACAAATATACTCACGTAATTACAATCCAAGATAAGAAATGGAACATCACCAATCCTCAGAAGTCCCCTTTTGTGCCTCCTTCTGGCTATTACCTACCCACTCCTCCTTAAATATAGCCACTATCTTGACTTCCAGCACCACAGATTGGTGCCTGTTGTTGAACTTTTACAGACAAAAATCATGCAGTATGTACTCTTTTATGACTGGTGTTTCTCACTCAATGTTATTTTTGTGAGAGTCATATTGAGGTGCCCAGCATTAGCTCATTCCTTTCTCATTGCTATATAATATTCCATTTTGTGGACATACCACAGTTTGTTTATTCTTCCTTCTCTTAATGGGTATTCTTCTCTTAATAATTCATTCTGGGTTTTGTCTATTGTGAATAAATCCTATAATATTCCTGTACCTGATTTTTGTGTTCACATTTCTGTAGAATATATACTTTAGAATGGACTTGTTGATCATAGGATATTCACATGTTCAGCTTCTGTACCTGCTGCCAACCACTTTTCCAACATGATTGTCCTAATTTATATCCCTCCTAGTAGAATAGCAAATTTTCACTCACCCTACAACATTACCAACCCTTCAGCTTTGTCAGTCTTTTATATATTAGTCATTTGGGCAGGTATGTAGTTGTTTTTATTGTTATTTTTACTTTTTATTTCTCTGATGACTCACAAGGCTCAATACTTTTTCATGTATCTGTTGGCATTTTGGATATCTTTTCTTTAAGTGCTTATTTCAAATGTTTTGCTCATTTTTCTATATTGTCTTTAGCTTACTGCTTTGTAGGAATTTATTGTATATTCTAGATGTAAGTTCTTTATCAGATATAGGTATACAAATAAATGTCTTCTCTCTGTAGATGCTTTTTCACACTTTAAGTGATGTCATTTGTTGAATAAAAGTTCTTAATTTTAATGTTATCCAACTTTTTAATCATTTTAAAATGGCCAGTGATTTTAGTGTTCCCATTTAAGAAGACTTATCTACCCCAGATCCTAAAGTAATTGTGTTCTTATATCTGAAAGCATTATTGTTTTACACTTCACATTTAGATCTACAATTCATCTGGATTGATTTTTTAGTATGACATGATGCAGAACTCTATTCATTTTTTCCCCATACATGTATCAATTAACCCAGTACTGTTTTTGAAAAGACCATCCTTTCCCCTCTACACTTGTTGTCACCTTCATTATAAGTCTAATGTCTATAAATGTATGATCAGTTTCTGGGCACTCTGTTCTTTTTCATGGATCTGTTTATCTTGCCTTCACATGTCTGTCCAATTTCACATACTCTTAATTTTTGTAGCTTTGTAATGTCTTGATATTTAGTAATGTAAGGATTATAACATTTTTCTTCTTTGTCAAGGTTATTTTGACTATTCTTTGCCCTTTGTGTTGTCAAATAAAATTTAAAATTAGCTTGACAATTTCAAATGATAACAAAACTGCTAAAGATAAAACTCACAAACACAACCAGAAATAATGTCTAATCTGACCAGCCTGCGGTCAGTCAAGATGATACATAAAATTAACAAATCATACATGGTGTAGAATTTTCCATCCTTTGATTTTTGTAGCATTCTTTATTCTTTTGTTTATCATCTGTCATTTGTAATTCATGTATAGTTACATTTTTATTTAGGCTGAAAAAATTATCTTTTAGTTGGAATATTTAGTACATTTACATTTGATGTAACTACTGATATAGTTATATTTAAATCTACCATCATCCCTTTTATCTATTTGTCATCTAGTCCTGCTCCTTTTTCTCTTTTTTCTTTTTTTGTCTTTTTATTAATCCCATATTTTTGTTATTCTGTTTCCTCCACATTGATTATTTTTACATTCTTTTACTATCCTTCAAATGATTATCTTAAATTAAAACTTGTATTCCCAATTTATAAACTTGAATACAAATATTTACATTTCCTGAAACATGAAAGGATTTTAGAAAGTGTTAATTCCACCAACCCATGCCATCTTCAATGTGGTTTCATTTTTTTTTTTTTTCCTGAAGAACTCTTCTTTTGTCAGAAGAGCTTCCCTTACATATTTCCTGGTTGTGATAAACTATTTCAATATTTGGTTTTTTTAAAATTTTATTTATTTTTTATTGAAGTATATGATTGCCATATAATATTATATCAGTTTCATGTGTACAACATAGTGATTCTACATTTGTACACACTATGAATTGATCAGCACAATAAGTGTAGTTACCATCTGTCACCATGCAACATTATTAAAATATTACTGACTATATTCCTTATGCTATATTTTTCATCCTTGTGACTTAGTTATTTTATAACTGAAAGTTTGTACCTCTTAATCTCTTTTACCTATCTTCGACATTCCACATTCTACATTCCACATTCCCCAACCTGCTTCTTTCTGGCAACTACCAGTTTGTTCTTTGTGTTTATGAGTCTATTCTTTTTGTTTGATTTTGTTGTTGTTGTTGTTCATTTATTTATTAGATTCTACATATAAGCAAAATCATATGGTATTTGTCTTTCTCCATCTAACTTATTTCACTTAGTGTTAAGACTCTTTAGATGTATCCATGTTGTTGCAACTGGCAAGATTCCATTCTTTTTTATGTACTATTTCATTATAATATATATTTATATATATATATATTTTATTATAATATTTCATTATATATAGATTATTATATATTATATAGATATTTATAATATCTATGGATAGAGATATATCTATAGATACAGATATATAGATATATCTCCCACATCTTTGTCCATTCATCTATGGATGGATACTTGGGTTACTTCCATATCTTGGCTATTGTAAATAATGCTACAATGAACATGGCATGTAGGTCTTTAAATGAGTGTTTTCATTTCATTTCTTTGGGTAAATATCTAGCAGCAGAAACATATCATATGATCCATATGATCATATGATATTTCTATTTTTAATTTTTTAGGAACCTCCATACTGTTTGCCACAGTAATTTTGCCAATTTATGTTCCCACCAAAAGTACACACCTCACCAATACCTGTTAGTTCTTGTCTTTTTGGTGATGATAGCCATTCTATCCGGTGTGAGTTGATACTTTGTTGTGGTTTGATTTTCATTTCCCTGATGATTAGTGATGTTGAACAACTTTTCATGTACCTATTAGCCATTTGTATGTCTTCTTCAGAAGAAATCTATTCAGTTCCTCTGTCCATCTTTTTAATCTTAATTTTTAACTTAATTTTAAATTAATTCCAGTACAGTTAGTATACACTGTTATATTAGTTTCAGGTGTACAATATATGGACTCTGACAATTCTGTACATTACTCAGTGCTCATCATAAGTGTACGCTCAATCTCCTCTACCTATTTCACCCTTTCCTCTACATACCTACCCAATTGTAACTATCAGTATTTTCTCTATAGTTAAGGTCTGTTTTTTGGTTTTTCTCTGTTTGTCTTTGTTTATTTGTTTTGTTTCTTAAATTCCACATAGGAATGAAATCATATGGAATTTTTCTTTCCCTGACTTATTTAACTTAGCATTATACTCTCTAGATCCAACCTTATTGTTGCAAATGACAAGATTTCATCCTTTAAATGGCTGAGCAATATTCCATTGTGTGTGTGTGTGTACATATGTGTGTGTATGTGTGTGTGTGTGTGTGTGTGTGTATCTATCCCTCTCTATAGATATATCCTTACCATATATACCATATATTCTTTGCTCATCTATTCGTGGACACTTGGGCTGTTCTCGTAATTTGGCTATTGTAAATAATGCTACAATATACATAGGGATACATTTATCTTGTCAAATTCATGTTTTTGTATTCTTTGGATGAATACCCAGTAGTGGAATTACTGAATCATATGGTAATTATATTTTTAATTTTTTGAGTAATCCCTCAAAAATGAGATTTTTTTTGCATTCCCACCAGCAATAATTGATGAGGGTTCCTGTCATTCCACATCCTGTCCAGGATTTGGTGTCAGTGTTTCAGATTTTGCCATTCTAAAAAGTGTGTAGTGGTATCTCATTGTTTTAATTTGCAATTTCTTAATGGTGTATGACATTCAGCATCTTTTCCTATGCTTATTTGCTACCTGAATATCCTCTTTGGTAAGGTGACTCTGCAGATAATTTGTCCATTTTTAAATTCAATTGCTTGTTTTCTTAATGTAGCATTTTGAAAGTTTTTTGTATATTTTGGATACAGTCCTTTATCAAATATGTGTTTTGCAAATATCTTCTCCCAATTCTCTGCTTGTCTTTTCACATTCTTAATAGTGTCTTTCACAGAGTAAAGTTTTTAATTTTAATGAAGTCCAACTTTTTAAATTTTTGCTTTCGTAAATCATGTTTTTGGTATTGTAACTAAAACTCATCATGAAACCCAGGGTCAGCTAAGTTTTTTTTTCACCTCTCATCTTCTGGAAGTTTTATAGTTTTGTGTTTAAATTTAGATCTATGATTCTACTCAGCTTATAAAATTATCTGACTACACAGCTTACAAATACCCAACAACCTTGATAAGAAAGGAATTTAGACTATTGTTTCACTTCTCTGCAATCCCCTTCTCTCTGCAATCTTGACCCCCCCAAGTATTGATTGCCTTGATATCCCTCAACTCCAATTTTTGTCTCTTCAACTGTAAAAATGGCTGAAAGATATGCCTAGTTTTAGTTTTTTAGCATCAGCTTTTTCCTTTCCACCCAAGATGTTTATGAACTGGAAGATCCTTAAGGGAAAGGGAAGTGTAGAAATCATGTTTACTTCAATGATTTTCTTTTCTCTTGACACCTTAGTTCTTTAAGCCCTCAGTGGTTTGGCAATTACACAGTGTGTTCAAAGTAAATTTAAAAAATATTAAATTTATCTTTTCAGCTGTTCTTACAAAAGGACTGACCTGCTATGAATCAGTCTTCCAAAACTGAAAGCACAGTTAAAAATACAGTTTATACACAGCTTTTTAAAAACTATGTTCAATTAGCCAACATATTGTACATCATTGGTTTTTGATGTAGTGCTCAACACTCATTAGTTGCTTATAACACCCAGGGTGGCTTTCTTGTCTAAAAACCTTTCAAGGCTTCTTACTGTCCACAACTTGGCGTATATTGGGTAGCATAGCTTACTATCTTTATATTGTGGTTCATGCCTATGCTTCTAGACACAGTCTGTACCTCATACATGTCAAACAATATCATAATTCACATTTTTTCCCCATCCTTTGGGTCCTTTGTCTGTGTTCTTCTTTCTACCTATACCAGCATTCTTCTGACAGTCCTCCAAATTGCCTAATTACTCACTTATCCAGCCCAAATCAAAAGTCACCTTTTTTGGAGACCATTCCTTAACCTCTCTCCCTAGGTAGAATGAACAGTTCTCTCCTCTATATTCTTATTGAATATTTTACAAACCCTAATCATGGTACTTTTTACATTTCATTTGATTAATTTTTAAAAATTTAATTTGTTTTTTCAGTGTTCCAAGATTCATTGTTTATGCACCACACCCAGTGCTCCATGCAATATGTACCCTCCTTAGTACACACTACCAGGCCCTCCCAACCCCCCATCTTCCTCCCCTCCAAAACCCTCAGTTTGTTTCAAAGAATCCACAGTCTCTCATGGTTCATCTCCCCCTCCAATTTCTCCAACTCACTTCTCTCCTTCACCCATTTGATTAATTTTTTGTGTTTCTATTTCATACCTTTTAGAAATTTTCCTATCATCAGTGCAGTAGAGCACAGCCTATAATAGGAACTCAATAGCTAACTGTTGAGTGAATAAGTATTCAAACTATTAAATCTTCTGATTGACATCACTACAATTTCTCACTTTCTTATGTTTTCTCCAAACATTTCTCAGCAATAAAGTTAGTTCATTCACTTAATTTTTTTTCATTTACTCATTCAACAAATGTTTGCCAGTCATCAATCAGGCACTTTCCCAGGAAACACAGGAAACATAATAATGAACAAGATAGAATCAGTTATTACCCACATGGAGCTTCTAATCTAGAGATGTTAAAGCAGTTTTTTGAAAACATGTTTCTCACATTGTTTGATAGGAAGTAGTTTTAGCCAGAACGCTTCCTTCTTGATTTTCTTTCTTTACTTTGTGTCCTAGATCTGTTAAGCTAAATGTCATTATTTTCAGTATTTCACACTCTTATCTATTACTGCACCCTATGTACCATGGAAAACAGAAGGGCTCACATGCTGAGACTTCCCATCTCAAAGAGCAATTAAAATATTTTAGGTAGCTCCTGTCAGTCAAGTTACAGAGAGTATTTCATTAAACAATATAATTATTTTATCTTCATTTTAAGTGACAAGAATGTCAAAACTTTGATGTTAATGATATTGCCAATTGAAAGGTTGTTAAAAATCTTTCATTTGATGCCAAATAGCTATTTTGATGTTTTTAAACCTCTTTTTTTTTTTTTTCATTGAATTGATTCTTTTTGTGGGGTGAAGGCATGGAAGGTGTTGGATATCTGAACTCTGTAGTAAGTTCATGCTATGTGGCAGCTGGAATAATATCTTGAACATATTATTTCAAATACAGGATACTTCTCTAATTGTGACATTGTAATTTTCTTTGTCTTATTTACTACATTTATCTTTATCCCTGGAAATGAAATAGTCCATGGTAGTAAGGATTGTAGGCTATAAAAGAATTTTTTTCTAAAAAGATTTTCCTAATATTAAATTTAAAACTCCTAAAATTTAAATTGTGATTAAAAATTCTTACACTTAATAATTCTTATACTGTTTTATTTAAATTGACCCACAAATTTAAAAATGATTATTGGGTTTTTTTTTTTTTTTCAGATCTCCATTTACCACATTTGTAACAAATAAAGCAAATAAAGCCTGGGAAATTTAAAGTTTGGCTATATGAACTCCACATTGTCTAAGCTAAACTTCTCATTATTTAATAAAAATTATGCTTAGGATTTTAAACACTGTGTAAAAAATTACTGAGAACTTCAAAAATATGTTTAGTGTGAGTCAGCATACAATTATTAGATGAACACAAAGGGCATCTTTTAACAGGTTGTGGAGAAGACAGTTGATCCTGGAGTTTGTAACATGTTTACTTACATTAAAACATTAAGCAGCTATCTAGTGGAGAAATAAAAAAGTGGATCAAAATGTTTGATTTGAACAAGAAATAATGGGTGTTGAGAAGGGAAAATTTCTGGAAAGAGTAAGATGTCTCTAAAATGTATACAAATAACACCTTTCTTCAGATTTTATACTAATCACCCAGGGTAAGTTAACATTTTGACAGTACATTTCCCCATGATGACACTACAAAAGAGGCAAGGAATGGGACCCAGTTATTATAGTGGAGGAGACAGGCCCAGATTGAGAGCATGTGTGTGTGGGGGGTGTAGTTCTGCATGCAGATGTATAAGATAATGAGATCAGAGGGCAAGAAGAATACAACTTACACAGAGCACAGAGCAGTTCACTTCTTAGCTACAAGACAGCAGCAAAGCCTCATTTGGCCACAGGGATACTCAGTACCAAAGAGCATGTGTAGGCCAGGGAAATTAACTGGCAAGCATTGTTTAGAAGCAGCAGAGAAGATAATAGACTGTGACTTCTAGAATATTTACAGTTCATCTTGGGCTTTCCTTAAAATATAAACTTTCCTCTGCTTAAACCTGGTGAGGGATATAAAGAAAGCACAAAATTCCAGTGGGATATTAGTTGAGAACACTCATTCTCTCTAATTACTGGAGGGAAAAAACAAACAAACAAACAAACAAACAAAACCCCACAACTCAGGATCAACTTTCTGGGAGGGAATAGGTATGTGGAAAAGTTTTAAAGTAGGGACAAGATTACTTCACTGGGATAAAATTCAATGCTTTTATTAACTTTCTTCCCAATTCAATCTAAGCTTTGTTCTGGGACATCAGGATCTGGGGCTCACTCTCACACTCACATCAATATAGCTCATATTTCCTGGATTTTCCAGTTCTGGGGTTCCAGGCCACCTCCTGATGGCCTTGCCCCTCCATGTCAAACACCTCTGCTTCTGCCCCAGTGATCTCCCTATGAATCAACAAACAGAATCTCTGTGCCTCTAGTCATGCTGCTCCTTCACTGAGATGCTTTCTCCCCATTTCTCTGGAAAGCTACCCATTGTTCAATATGGACCTCACTGCCCTGTTTCATGACCTGCCACTTCCCTGTGTCTCTGAGTCCTTTGGACCCCTGTGGTCGTGATCACATTCTGCTGTTTTCATGGTCAGTTGTGCACACCTCTGACTCTCCTCTCAGATGGTAAGTTCCTTGAGGGTCTGGACCATGACTTGTTCATATTTGATTCATCCATAGCATCTAGCTAACAACAGCAACAATGACATTTATATGGCAGTGTATAATACATAACACTCACATACCTCTTCTTCATGTGTGCCTTTCAACAATCTTGTGAGGGCAATAAGAGAGACAGTGATTTCTGTAATTCGCAAAAGCTGAACTTGAGGTTCAAAAGGTTAAGTAATTTATCTTCAGTCTTCCAGCCAGCAACTGGAAGTTTCTAGACTTGAGTTCAAGTCTTTTGACTCTGCATTCTAACTCTTCCTTGCCCTATTCCACTTCAATATGACTGTGAAACTGAAGTAAAGAAACCACTGGCTTAGTCCCAAAAAGAAGAAAATAATCTCCAAAGAACTACTTGTATGTAAGGTCTGACCAGTGAATGAGCTTGTAGAAAAGCACCTTGCTTCATGGTTTGGGATTTGTAGCTTCCCAAAACCTATAACTGAATTTGACTTCAAATTAGTTAAAAAGGGCATTTTCAGTTACATTTTGCTGGGGTTTGTGTGATCTCTGATTAAACACAACCAATCTCTGCTTTTTTCTATTCATCTTGTCAAATCACAGGCTTTCCTTTTCTCCCTGAGAGGAACACTTGAAACTCATCAAAGTAAATGGCAGGGGTTTTACTTAACACACATGGCAAACCAAACAGAGAGAGCAGGAGATCTCCAGGAGTGAATCCAAAGAAGCTTCTAACAAAGAGAACAATTTGTGCATGTAGGACTGGGGGAAAAGTCATCAGCAACTAGCAACTGGCAGTATCAACTGAGAAAACACCTTGAAGGAGATATGCTGTGGCTCTTGGTGCCTTGTAACAGAATGCAGGGGACATAGAACTCAGGGAGAGGTGCCCATGATGCTCTTTCTGGGTTCAAAAGGGGCAGGACCCCTTCCTTTCCTGCGCTCCTTTGTATGAAGTTGGTAAAGCTAGAGGGTGCTAGAGGGAGCTCTTAGGAACATATTTTGATCCCTTTAGTTGGAAACTGCCCTCAGACAAAAATAAGAACACATCCTCTTTTGATGTGAACTATCTGACTTCTCCAGGATGTAGTCTCTAAGTTAGAATGCTGTGTCCTTAATTTGTCATTGTGAGTTTCTGTTGGGCTGATACTGCATCAGTAAAGGCACAGTTGATGAAAATTTTTCTGCTAACAATTAGTAACAAAGCAATTTAGAATATTTACTTCATGGCTCTTTGACCTTAGGCTTAAATCTGCTTTAGATACCACATAAAAACATTTTAGTAGTACCGGATACAGAGATGGCAGGGAAGTTTTACCTTGTCTGAATATCATCAATTAATTCTCTTTTTTCTTTTGTGCCTATCATTTATTCAGTCTTGGGTACTATCATAAAAACCTTGGGACCCCAGGCCACGCCACCTGGAGTTAAGAGGATCATATCAAGAATGGCAATCTTGCCTCTCACCTGTTCATGCAGGACCATCAGCCATCCACAAAGGTCTGTTTGATGATTTTAAGAAGGGTTCAGCTTTGTTCATGAATATTCAAGACCAGTATCACTGGGCATCTGCTGGGCGTTGCTGCCTCTTCAGGACCTCATTTCATTGTGTATTGGTATCTCTTGTTAGGTCTCCTGGTATATCTACTATGTAAATGACCATATCTTCTGGGCTCTGCCATTTATGCCCCCGCGAACCCTGTACACCATGGCCCAAGTCACTACCAGACATCTCTGCAGGCTTTCTGAGGTTTCACAGACTTTTGTAGCCACTCCACGGCTGGAGCACACAGTAGACAGGTCTCCATGCCCTTCTGTGTTACACCCTGCTAGCAGGACTCCATAGCTATGCTTCTTTATGGTGGTTTTATTGAAAACAGTTATTTCAATTATTACTTTGCAACACCCAACAGCTCCTGCCAGGGGACTAGATTGGGAACAAAGCCAGTGATAAACACCATGTGCACTTTTCCTCACCTCCTCCTGCCTCCAGCACATCTATAGTTCTGTCATGAGGCTTGTCTTGCCTGCCTCATTCCTATAACACAAGTTCCAAACATATTTAGGGAGATGTTTAGGATCATTTTCTTTGGGTAATTTGTTTCCTATTGCTGTTGTAACAGATTGCTCTAAGTTTAGTGGCTTAAAAAAACACAAATTTATTGACTTGTTGTTCCAGAAGTCAGAAGTCTGAAATGGATCTATTGGGTTAAAATCAAGGTGTTGGCAGGGTTGTGCTCTTCTGGATGCTTTAGGGGATTTTCTTCTCTTCTCCCACATCTAGAGGCTGCCCTCATTCCTTGACTTGTGGTCCCCTTCCATTTTCAAAGTTCACAACGGATTGTTGAGTCTCTCATGAAGTTCTCTCTCTGGTTCTTTCTCTTTTGCCTCTCTTTTCTATTTATAAGGACTTGTGTGATTACATTGGGCCCACCTGGATAATCCAAGATAAGCTCTTCATGTCAAGGTCAGCTGAGTCCTTAATTCCATCTGCAAATTTAATTCCTCCTTACCATATGATGTAACTTATTCAAGGTTCGAAAGATTATGGACATGACATCATGTATCATTCTATTTAACCCCAGGTAGGTAGAAAAGCATAGTTCAATAGTAGCTACTCATGAGGGTTATGTGCACGTGCAATGGAAAGGAAGTGCTGGGTAAGTGAACATGGGTCAGTGTGACTTGGGGTTTCTCTATAGATCGGCCCTTATCCCTGGAGCATATTATTAAACACTACTACACTAACTAAAGTGGCCGCATTTTGTTCTTAGAAAGACTTGCTATTGGGACACCTGGGTGGCTCAGTTGGTTAAGCTTCTACCTTCGGCTCAGGTCATGATCCCAGGGTCCTGGGATCAAGTCCTGCATCCGGCTCCCTGCTCGGCAGGGACCCTGCTTCTCTCTCAGCCTCTGCCTGCTTGTGCGCACTCTCTCTCTCTCTGACAAATAAATAAATAAATAAAATCTTTAAAAAAAAAAAAAAAAGACTCGCTATTCCCACACATAACCTGCTCTTTCTTTCTTAGGATCTTCTATTCCCCCAAACCCTCTGATGCCATAAATATCATTGGCTACTATCCTAATTTTGGTGAATCTTTGTGGAGAACTCCGGACCCAAACTGATACTCTCATCCGCATATTAGATGCCGATAGGTAAGTCAGCATGTTTTAGAAACAATTATTCTGACCTGGAATTATCACATTAGTTACATTAAATGGTCCTTACCTTGATTTTGCACAGAGTTTTCTCAGAAAGCAGGCATAGTGCAAATGGGACTTTCATGCCCTCTTTCCATTGATTTTAAGACCTACAGATCTCCAGGCCACTTACATGGACCTCCATCCACTCTCACCTCAACACAAGAGACCTTCATGGAAGAGGAGAACAAAGATGGTGCTTATGGAAACCATGACAGATAATGAGGTCAGAGTTGTAAGTCAGTGGAATTCTTCCCCTGCAATCCCTGCCTCCAACTGGAGATCTAGGTTGTCAGTTTACCTCAGCCCCAAGGCCCATTCTTGAATCAGTGATATTTTATAAAATATTTATGGTGCTTACATGCATAGGCTTTCTACCTTTTGACCTACAGAAATACATTTTTCAGGTTTGGTTGATGGGGTACACTGACTGGCTTTCCACTGCACTTCCCTGAGATCTTTCATTTTGTTTCATTTCTGTACCTGTTCGGGTTTTGGTGTGCACGCACACACACAACAGTAATACCAGGGCTAGTCCTTGGTAGCATGTGTTAAAACAACCTCCAACCAAACAAAATACCAGCAAATTTCCCCTGATTCTGAGATGGGCAGCTCATTTTCTGTGAAAGCACATGATATTCAGAGTAAGCATCTCTTGAGAATACCAGAAATCTTGCAGAAATTCCTATCTTGGCATAATGTTGATCTAATTTATATGGAAAATATGAGAACTTTAACTTAAGATGGAAATGTAACCCATTTACAATATCTGTACACCCCAGATGGGTAATAAGTTGTCACTCTCATGTGGTGCAAATGCATCTCCCAAGTTTGAATTTTGAGAATTTCTCATTTTGCAAATCCCTTGAGAAGGAATCTCTCAAGAGGGAAGTAAGAGACAGCAAGAGGCAGCAAGTGGTCCCTGCACCCTGCAGCTAATTTGAGCATCAGTGATAGCCTAAGCAGCATCCTGCTGCCACATGTAATGAAGAACATGCTTAGCTCTAATTTGTAGCATTTCTCCCCTTCCTGATTATACAAGATGGGTTCATTCATTATTAATCTGGTTTGTCAGACAGCACAGCCCTCCAAGTGTCAGGCTTCCTTGTTTCCAGGCAGTGAGTTTGTGTAGGAGCAATGAAATTTCAGAATGCACAGATCAGCAAGCTCTTGTCTGCACCTGATTAAAGTTAGATAGACCAACTTAACAACCTTAAAATAATTCTACATGAAGCAGCAGGACACCTTTCTATATTTGTCCTTATTATTGGAAAGGAAATAGACTGAAAGAATCGTTATTTTCCTTCCAAACTGCACATGATTTGAAAGGGAAGGAAAACGATCCCTCTTTGTCCACACCAAGTAGCCTAGAAATCAAAAATAGCAAAGGAGACATAACTCCAACTTTGCTATAAAGACAGTGTCATTTTAGCATACACACACACAGATGCACACATGCACACACAAACATTCACATACACACCATGATCCTTGCTTTGTGGAGCTTATAACTTAATGTTAACCATATTATGATATCGTATTGTCACTGACAAAAGAGCTGGACTTGCCAGATGAAGATTTGGGTTGATATGATTCTTGGGGAAGGAGCCTGAACAAACAATCTGGTCATGGGTCATATGACTGGGCTTCAGGGCACAGCTGGAGAAAAGGAAAAAGTAATACATAATGGGGAACAGTTACAGACACCATGCATTTCACAACAGTAATTATTATGTAAAAGACTAAGAAATGGATTCTAGCTGATTTCCAAGTCATTTGAATGAGCGCTGGAATTATTCTTCTTTTGTAACAACTAGCTTTAGAGGAAGTGGGTAAATAAAACGATGGGATGATAAAATCTTGAACTAAATGAACACATTTCCATCTATGCCTGTTGAGAATGTTTCATTAAAGGTGTCTCTTGACCTTTTTCTTCTTTGTACTCCTCAGAAATCCAGCACTTTCGTCAACCAAAAAAAATCTTTAGGCTGGTTTTTGCTCCTGGGATGGGGGTACCCACATATGTGGCAGGAAAACCATTCATAATTAGGACTTTTGGAATAGCAGCCCTCTCCTGGAGGGCTGTTTGGAAAAAGAGGGAGAACCGTGTGTGAGGACAATGGTGGAATATTTGTATGGACTTGCCAGCCAGAAAAATTAAGTAGATACTAGGTAGAGCCTGAAGCTGGCACAGGGACAAAGAGGGCAGGTTGCAACTGTTGGGGATATGCTGGAAGTCTCATTTGCCTAAAGAGTATAGCTAAGAAATCTCCGACACAGATTGCCAAAAATTTGATCCCCTAAATTTAGAGAAAATAACAAAAGTAGTTTCTACTTTATACCAGTGGCTCACAGCAAGAAAAGGGGGAAATTTTGTCTTTCAGGGGACATTTAGGAATATCCGAAGATACTTCTGAGTGGCACAGTTGGGAAAAAGTAACTTGCTATGAGCAGAGAAGGAAAGAAAAAGGGGCTGGGGAAGTGCTAGCTAGTCCTTGCCACAACCTCATGGAATATCAGTGTCTCATTTGTGTGATGGATAGTTTAGTAGTTACTTCTTTGGTTATTGTAAATGTTAGATGAGATAATGTATGTAAAGTACTTTTCATGGTACCTGACATAATCATGCCTCTACAAATGATCACTATTATTATTAGCATTATTTTTTAAAGATTATTTTAAATTTATTTGAGAGAGAGAAAGAGAGAGAGAGAGAACAGGAAGGAGGGACAGAGGGAGAGGGAGAAGCAGACTCCTCGTTGAGCAGGAAGCCTTACATGAGGCTCTATCCCAGGACCCCAGGATCATGAACTAAGCCAAAGACAGATGCCTAATCAACTCACCCACCCAGGTGCCCCTATTATTAGCATTATTATATTATTTTTAGGAATAGAGTTTGATTATCACACCAAGGGAAAATTACTTTAGAATTTGGGGAGACAAAAAGAAATTTCTGACAAATCCCACACAAAGGATGCCAGTGGAAAACTAAGTAAGGGGGGTGGGGTGGCGTGCAGAGCTCAACAGGGGAAGCTCCTGACTGAATTCTATTTTGTAGAATGCACACAAAGCATAAAAGAACATACTATAAAGAAGTTTTTTTTTTTTCCTAAAAGGAATATAAAACAGAGAGAACAATCTTAATGACTAAAGACTGAAGTAACACTGTCCAATAGAAATATAATGGGAATTCCACTTACAATTTTAAATTTTGTAGTAACTACATTCAAAAAGTAAAACAAAAAATAGAGAAATTAAATTTAATAACATTTTATTTAACCCAACCTATCAAAAATATCATTTCAACATGAAATCGATATGAAAATTATTAACCAGATAGTTTGCATTCTTTTCATCATGAAGTCCCCAAAATTGAGTGCATATTTTAGACTTAGAGCACATCTCAATTTGGACTGGTCATATTTCAAGAGCTTAATAGCCACATATGGATAGTAGCTACCGTACTGGACAGCAAATATGTAAGAGATGGTTGTAAAAATGTTAGGAATGCCAAAAACAAGTCTTTAAAGCTATGTCTAGAATAAGGAGGGTAAGAAAGAAAATACAAACCTGCTGATATATGAAGATAATTTAATGTTAGCACCCCTCACTACTTTTTTTTAAAAAAAGATTTATTTGCTTGTGAGAGAGAGATTGAACACAGCAGAAAGGGTCAGAGGGAGAGAGAGTCTAAAGCAGATTCCATGCCAAGCCTGACTCTGGGCTCAATCCCATGAATCGAGATCATGATCTGAGCTGAAATCAAGAATGAGAAGCTCAACCGACTGTGTCACCTCAACTACTTTTTAACTTCCATCTTCTCCTTCATGAAACTTAATTCCCTAGGAGGTACAGTTAGACCTCACCTTAGTGTAAGATATTTAAAGGCCAGGGGTGCCTGGGTGGCTCAGTGGGTTAAAGCCTCTGCCTTTGGCTCAGGTCATGATCCCAGGGTCCTGGGATCTAGCCCTGCATCAGGCTCCCTGCTCAGCGGGGAGCCTGCTTCCCCCTCTCACTCTCTGCCTGCCTCTCTGGCTACTTGTGATCTCTGTCTGTCAAATAAATAAATAAAATCTTTAAATAAAAGATATTTAAAGGCTAAAGTATGTGATAAAATATGAAGAGATCATTTTGAGTGATAATAATAAATTAAAATATCTTTTATTAGATGAATATGTTTTAGGGATCTGAGAGATTCTGGAATTGTTTGGAGGAATTATGAGTGGCAATAGGGGTGTGGAGAAACTAATGTTAAAAATAAGCAAGTAATGGGGTGCCTGGGTGGTGCAGTCAGTTAAACACTGACTTCTAGTTTCAGCTTAGGTCCTGAGCTAAGGGAGGTGAGATTGAGCTCAGGGTGGTGAGATGGAGCCCCAAGTTGGGCTTTGCACTCAACATGGAGTCTGCTTGGGATTCTCTCTCTCTCTCCCTGTGCCTCTCCCTTGCTTGCACTCTCTCTCTCTAAAATAAATATATCTTAAAAAAAAAAAAAAAAGCAAGTAATGCTTCAAAAGGAAGAGGACCTGTGGGCTCCTGTGCAAATTTGATATACCCTTTTGTGAAAGCCAATCTCTGGGTCCTAGGTTTCTCATGTATAGACTATAGACTCAAAGTCTGAATCAAATGAATTCCATGGTGCCTTGTGTTCTAACAGCCTATGAATCTCTAAGATTATCCAGAGTTGTCTTTTGAGCACTGAGGCAGAGAAAACATGATCAGAAGAGTCCAGCAATAGCTTATGAAAAGGAAATAACACCAGCCTAACTTCATTTCCTCTTGTAAGAGGGTCTCTACCTTTTATTGTCAGGGAAAGGCTAGGGTCATAGACTTCTGGATTTTGGCAAGAAGTTTGGAACTTATGTTTAGTGAGTACCTACTATTCATTTAACATTAATTCAACAGATATTTATTGAGCATATATTATGTTTTAGACACTGAGGCTATGACACTATATATTTCTTAAGAAACTAATTACACAAGGGGGTGCCTGGGTGGCTCAGTCAGTTGAGTGTCTGACTCTTGATTTCAGCTTAGGTCATGATCTCAGGGTCATAGGATTGAGCCCTTCGATGGGCTCCATGCCCAGCAAGGAGTCTGCCTCTCTCTTCTCCTCTCTTGGCCCCACCACATACTCCCACCTATGAATGATCTCTCTCTGAAATAAATAAACAAATTAAAAAAAAAAAACTAATTACACAAACTTCGTCATGGAACAATGTGGAAGATGCAAGGGACATAGATTTGAGGGGTCACTTAATTCAGTTAGAAGAATTTGTAGGAGGATTTCTCTAGAAAATGGCATCTATATGGACACCTAAAGATGTTATTCAGAAAAATTTTGCAATGTGACATCAGGAATAAAATCTCAGGAAGAAGAAACAGTAGGTCTGAAGGCTCAAAAGTCAGGACAGAGCTAATGTATAGAAAAACAGTGTTTCTCAAAGCTTAATGTGCATCAAAATCATCTGAGGAATCTTGTTAAAATGCAGATTCTTGTTCCAAAAGTCAGGGGTGAAGTCTGAGATTCTGGATTTCCAACAAGCTCCGAGGTACTGCTGATGCTGCCAGCCTGTGGACCTCACTTTGAGTTGTACCAGTGGAGATATGCAAAGAGAGAAGTAAAAGAGAGTACTGAAAATGTGGGTATGGCTTAGACCATGAAGGACATTGTTGGTCATGTTGAGGGATTTAAACTGTTATTTCAAGGGCATTCAGCAGAGACGAAATGTGATGAGTTTTGTGCTTTTGAAGGATTACACTGACAGAAGTGAGGAATTAAAACAAACAAATCTAGAAGCAGTTCTGTTGAGAGTTGAGAGGATCTTATGTGAACTCCTGGAGGGAGGATCATGGTATTTAGGAGATGAGAAAGAATGATTAATTCAAGGAGGAATTTAGGAGGCAAGATTGATTGGAATTGACGAGGATGAACCTGGCATGGCAGCTGGAGGGACAGAAGGGGTAAGGAACAAGATCCTGACAACCAGCAGGTTCAGCTTGGACAATGGGAAGGAGGTCAATTTACTGAATGGGGAAAACAGGAGAAGGAGAGGGTTTGAAGGGGACTGGATAATCGTATTGAAAAGGAAGCATAACAGAACAACTACATGGAGATGTCCAGTAAGCAGATAAATGTGCAGGCCTGGTACTCAGGAGAGAATATGAGTTAAAGATATAAATAAGAACCATTATCGCTTCTCGGCCTTTTGACTAAGATCAACTGTAAATAAGAATTATTAGCATAAAATGAGTAATAAAAAATATAAGAGTGAATGAGATTCCCCAGAGGAAGAGAGAATTGAGAGACTGTCCTCAAATGCTGAAAGTGCTGTCATGTGTTTAAGAGTTATTCTGTGTTTCCAGATGAAAGGATCTGGATTAATAAGAGGATATTTACAAAGAGACTTTGTTTCTTTATAGGGGAAGAAATTTCTCATGGTATTCTCTCTCTCCCATTAAGGAATAGGTTATCTTATGAGGTAATGAATCCCTAATTTATGGAGGTATTCAAATAGAGGATAAAAGTCCACTTCTTAGGGAGTGTTGGAAAGAACATTCACACGTCTGCTAAGGAGTTGGACCAATGAAAAAGATATATGCACTCCCATGTTCATCACAGTACTATTAACAATAGGCAAGACACGTGAACAACTTGAGTGTCTATAGATGGATAAATGAATAAAGAGATTGTGTGATATACATTCAGGAATATTATTCAGCCATAAAAAAGAATGAAATCTTGTCATTTGTGACAACATAGATGTACTTTGAGGGCATTATGCTAAGTGGAACAAATTAGAGCAAGACAAATACTGTATGATCTCTCTGATAGTGGTATCTAAAAAATAAAAAAATAAAAACAAAAAACAAACCATCCTCATAGATACAGAGAACAGACTGGTGGTTGCCAGGGGGAGGGGAAGAAAGTTGGGAGAAATGGGTGAAGGGGAACAAAAAGTGTTAAATTGTCTCTAGATGATTCTATGTGCACCTGGGTTCTTAAACTTGGACTACATTGCCTCCTAAATCTGAATTTTTACAGTAATCTTTTTAAAAAATATATCATCCTCAAGATCCTAATGTTTACATCTGTGAAGAGTCAAACCACATTTCCCACAGTGTCATGATGAGACATTTTCTAGTTTTCCACCTTCCACTTGGGGCATGCCTTTTTTTTTTTTTTTTTTGCAAATACCACCTAATGGGTAGCCAACTGTTTCATGTTTTCTCTATGCATATGAGATGATGTGATGGGTCTTACCAGGAGGGCTTGTTAAATGGGAAAGCCATGCTATTAACAAGCACAAGACTCAGTGGCACAAAAGTCACCAGCTTTTCCTTAATTGAAGAAAAAGCAAACATGCATGTTCCTTATATAAACACTGATATATTTTTTTAAGATTTTATTCATTGATTTGACAGAGAGAGATCACAAGTAGACAGAGAGGCAGGCAGAGAGAGAGAGAGAGAGAAGCAGGCTCTGCGCTGAGCAGAGAGCCCGATGCGGGACTTGATCCCAGGACCCCGAGATCATGACCTGAGCCGAAGGCAGCGGCTTAACCCACTGAGCCACTCAGGCGCCCAAACACTGATATTTAACATTTAACTCAACCCTCATGATTCATTAAGGAAAGGAAATTCAATAAAGTTGAGCAGATATGACTATAGGAAAAAACTACCCCCAGTGAATCTGGCTGTTTCTGGAACTTTAAGTAAAAGAGAAACCAGTCTTTGAAATAAATGTTAATACAATGACCATCATTATAAATATTATTATTTATTTTTAGTCCTATAGTGATGATCTTTTATATCTCATACAACTGGGTTTCTTCATTCCTTTGGAATACTTATTAAAGAATCTCATTGTGTGTGAACCTCAAACTCTTGGGTCAGAAAGTGAATCGTGATAGTTAAGATCCTAGCTATTTCTGATTTCCAAAAACAAAAATTGATTTTTAGGAGACTCATTTTGTGGGTTAGAATTTGTGGGAAATGAAGTAGGCACAATAAATTGGCAGCAGAGAGGAGGCAGAAAATAATAGAAAACAGACGTAAGGTCTGGAAATGTATGGCCGTCTGGGACCATTTAGTGAAGTGGCAGACAGTTCTACACACCTCAACAGTCCCTGGGGCATCCCTGGGGCAAAGGGTATAATCTATTTTATAAGGCTTTCCATCCAAATAAATTTTAAAAGATGCCACTAAATAGTATTTGTGCCTAAAAAGCATGAAAGATGCCTTGTAGGGAGTGAACAAGGGGTGCTTAGGTGGAGAGAGAGACCTTTAGGGATTTAAAAACCTAGAGATTTTCAGAGGGAGTCACAGAGAAGAAATATTCCATGATGTTATTTTCCAAAGTCATACAGCTCTGGGTACACTACTTTAAACAATAAGTTGTGAAAAAACTATAAAGAACATTTTAAAAAGTACAACAAAAGTTTCAGTCTAATTTTCTGCCTGAATGGGACTTAAGAAATGAGTGGCAGGTTTCACACTGACTTTCCCAAGGCTTCCCTTTGGAATTATGGGCAGCAGCCCTGCCACTTCCTCTTCCAACAAAATTTTCATTCTGCTAGGCCAAATAAATACCACTGAGGTCATTTTCTTTTTCCTTCACTCTAGTGCAATTAGAGACAAGAGAGTGTGAGCTTGGGAAATGAAGGCCGACAGCTGAAGTCTGAAGGACTCTGTCAAGACAACAACAGTGATGCTGAACTACCAAAAAGCAGGTCAGAGACTTAATACAGAAATAGAAGTAAACCCTGAACTGACCTTTAAGGAAGTGACAGTGAATGGGACAATGGCAATAGTCCCATCTACAATGTGAACGCAAGGACCATTTAAAATAATGCATACTGGTTCCTCCATTATTAGATGGTTTTGTGCAAGTTGAGTCTTCCTAGCTAGTGCAATATGCAAATATTCTAAACACTGTGATTAGGATCATTATACATAAGTTCATTGTAGTTAATTATTCTATTGTTTCCTGCAGAGGCACATCATACTTAGCAAATTTCTTAGTTGCCCTAAGAAAGTATATATGGTACTTTTTGTTTAATTCTGGTTCAGAAGTTCAAAAACCATGGGGGCAAAATTGAAGAGATCTTAGGACCATATGAACAGGTTGAATGATTGATGTACCTTGTGCCCAGTGTTTCTGCTTTCTTTCTGTTTAATTTGGAGAGGGAACTGTTATAAACCAAAATGTGTCAGGATTCTTTGTGACTCAATTATACTATAGTTAGAATATTTTAGAATTTGGGGATTTTTTTCAATATTTATGAATTTGGGGATTCATTACTAGAGTAAAAAGAATGAAATCCTCTCATTTTCTCTGCCTCCTTCCATCCTTCCTTCCTCGCCTCCCTTCCTCTTTTCTTCCCTCCTTCTATCCTTCCTTTCTTTCTTCCCTTCTCTTTTCTCCATCAGTTTTTCTGTGCCTTTGCTAAACAGTGTGCTCAATCTAGAAATGAAAATCTAAGTCTCTGATCCAAGATCCTGATATGACATGATCAGACTTGAGTTTCATGGGTGGAGCAGTAAGCTAAGTTGGGGTAAGAGAGTCATACCTTAATGCTGTGTCAAGGAGTATGAACTCTCTCATCTAATGTCCAACAGGGAGTCATTCAAGATTTTTTGTGCAATGCAAGTTATTATGTTAGACTTAGAATTTATAACTTTTACTCTTGGAAGAAATTTAGTATCACATAATTGATGTTCAATTCATGCTTTGTTATATATGCTAACAAGAAATGCCATATACAAAGTAATAAAGCTTTCTTTTTTGGTACATTTTTCCAAGGCATTCCACATCCCACATATTGACATGCTCCATGAGGTTAGTTATGGTAAAGTTAGAAAAGTCTGCAGCAATTAGATTTTGTTATCAATGATTTATTAAAAATATTGTTATGCATTTTCTACAATGTTGAAAATAACTATTTCTCAGGGCATCATTAACTGGTTAGGTATAGCTCTTTTTTACAGAGAAGCAGCAAAATTTGGTGGGAAGGGCATGGGCTTCAGACTCAACTAGGCCAAGTTCTGAATTTTCTATTTGATCCTAAGTGAGTTACTTATATTATCTGAAACTTGGGTTTTTTTTTTTTAAAGCTGTAACGTTGGGATCACAGGGTCATTTTGAGGATTATATAAATTTATATATATAAAGCACTTAGCACAATGTTTGGCATATATACTAGTAGTGATGATGATGTTGACAATAATGACAATAGTGATGATAACAGTGATAATGATGAAGGTGATGATGGTAATGGTGATGTTAGTGAGGATTATGGGGTATCTTCTGAGAGGTAGTGTGGTATCAATATTTATGAGCATATATTCAGGAGCCAGACTTTTTAGGTTCAAATTTTGGCTGTGCCACTTACTAGCAATATAATCTTGGGTAAGTGTGTTAGCTATCTTTTGCTTCATAACAAATTACCCTAGGGGCACCTGGGTGGCTCAGTGGGTTAAAAGCCTCTGCCTTCGGCTCAGGTCATGATCCCAGGGTCTTGGGATCAAGCCCCGCATTGGGCTCTCTGCTCAGCAGAGAGCCTTCTTCCCCCTCTCTCTCTCCCTGCCTCTCTGCCTACTTGTGATCTCTGTCAAATAAATAAAGAAAATCTTAAAAAAAAAATTACCCTAAAGCAAAGTGCTTGAAACAACATATATTGTCTCAAAGTGTAGAAGGTTAGGAATCAAGAAATAATTTAGTAGTGTTCTCTGATTTGTTGTCTCTCAAAAGACTGCAGTCAAGGCCTTGGCCCAAGGTCTGGGATCTCTTCTGAAGCTTGACTGGGGAAGGATCTACTTCCAAGCTCAGTCATGTGGTTACTGACAAGATTCCATCCTTGATAACTGTTGGATTGAGAGTCTAAATTCCTTGCTGGCTGTTGGCTGGCAGTTGCTCTCAGTTCCTCGCCCCATGGACATTGCCAATGTAACACATCAAAACCAACAGAAAGAGTCTTCTGGTGAGACAGATATCACAGACATTTTTAAACTAGCCATGGAAGCTATGTCTTTTTTTTTTTTTTTTTGTCTGTTCATCTGAAGTGAGTCATTAGCTTCAGCCCACAACCAAAGGGAGGGAATTATAGAGCATGACTGCCATTTGGGGACCATCTTTGAAGTCTGCCTCAATAGCAAATTATTTAACCTCTCTGTACCTTAGTTATTCCACCTGTTAAATGGAATTAACAATCATGACTACTTAACTGGACTATTATAAAGATTAAACAAGTTAGGGGCTGCCTGGGTGGCTCAGTGGGTTAAGCCTCTGCCTTCGGCTCGGGTCATGATCTCGGGGTCCTGGGATGGAGTCCTGCGTCGGGCTCTCTGCTGGGCGGGGAGCCTGCTTCCTCTTCCCTCTCTCTCTCTCTCCCTCTCTGCCTACTTGTGATCTCTCTGTCAAATGAATAAAACCTTTAAAAAAAAAAAGATTAAACAAGTTAACATCTGTAAAGTACCTGTGTCTGTCACACAATAAACACTCAATAAGTGTTTGACATTATTTTTCTAAAATATTAATTTACAGCCTTTTTACCTGTTACCAAAGCATTGGCCAAACCTGCATCAAACTCTGTGTCAAAAGGTGGTTATTGCATCATCAGCTTATACAGGGAAATGACAACAAAGTTCAGGGCAAAGTGTGAGAACACCAAAGGAGCACTGTGGAGTGAGGATCCAGTTCAAGTTCTGTTTTTCTTTTAATGGGAAATGTAGTGTGGGGGCATCCAGTTGGCTCAGTTGGTTGAGTGACCAAATCTTGGTTTGGCTCAGGTTGTGATCTCAAGGATCATGGATGGGATGGGGCCCGCCTGGGGTTCCACGTTCTGTGGGGAATGTGCCTGAGATTCTTTCCTTCTGCCCCTCTCTCCACCTTTGCTTTCTCTCTTTCTCTCTCCCTCAAATAAGTAAACAAATCTTTTTTTTTATATATTTATCATTGTGTCTTTACCTGAGAAATGAGTGCTTCAGACCCTATCAGGAGTGATATTCATGATATTTAGCAACTTCTTGGGATCAGGCACTGGACAATCAAAATAAGGGTTGCCATAAGTATGGTATGGTTTTGCTCATGTGGACTGGTTGCATGACAACCTCAAGAAGCTACCTTTACAGTCCCTTCTAGCCCCAGACATCTGTGATCCTATGACCTATTTCCAAATCACTTAATGATTTTGTGGTCTACACAGTCTTTAGTTTTGTTTCTCTTACTTTTATAACTTTTTTTGCCAAAGTGGCAGGATACTAAAACAATCTAAATAAAAGGCCATTTAATGTGATACGATTACCCTGTTCTGTGGATTTAAACAGTGTGAGCAAATATATCTAAATATAATCAAAGTATTTGGTTCAGGAGCTAATCCCATTAAATGTGTTTTTAAAGCTCAACAAATGTTATTTCAGAGACTCATTACCAGAATGAAAATTTTAGCCTGAATGTTTCTGGCAGACCTTCTGGATCCTTCTCAAGAAGCTCACATATGCCTTCAGACAAAATGTCACCCAGTGAGGTAACAGTGTCCTTGCTCTGTGTCTGTAGTTTTCCAGACTCCGCGTGTGACCTGCCTCTTTCCTAATGCTTGCTAAGTACCTGATACTTTCCTATGCAGGAAGCTTATTTGAACTAATTAACATTTAATGAGAGGAAACCAACTGATTAGAATGCTTTTCGTGGTACTTTAGCTAATAAATGTTGTATATACTTTTGACTACATCTAGGCAGCATGTGGCTTCCTCCTCCCAACTGCATCCCTTCTTTTTCACAGCTCTGCCATGCTTTAAGGCTTTCGGCAGTAACCTGGCTGAACAGTTTGCCTTAGTTAATTTGAGGAAAGTTTTGGACCAAATTACCAAGGTAAATATTTTGATTAAATTTTGCTTAGAGCAGTAAGTGAATGAAGCTTCTGAATCCAAATCAAGACCAAATCATTCCAACCATGGTTGATAGAGAACAGCAAGTTTGATGAAAGGCAAAATCTGCCCAGCAGAGTCCTAGGCAGCTGAAAATGATTTTGCCTGTGTTTATGAAGGCAATTAGGTTGCACTAGTGCAGCTCTGGAGGCCCAAAGGAAGGGGAGGGGAGGTGTAACTTCAGAGGCTCAAGCACTTCCCATGGAGTATCTGGATCTAGCTGTTCAGTATCTACTAGTGGTTTCTGAATTATGGGAAGTGCCCTGAGATGGGTCAGATTAAGGTCTCCTATATCAATGGTGTCCCATTTTTTTGGTCAGGTATTATTATCAGCAAAAGGTTGTTGCGCAGCACTTCCAGTGTATTTATAAATTATCTACATGTGGTTCGGTAATTTGTTAATAGCTCAGAGGACAACATACACTTGGATTGAAGTGCATCTCTGATGACAGTGGATAAATCCACATTTTAAAGAGTCTTGGTGATTTGTTATACTTAAATAAATCCTCATTTTAAAAAATTCTTGACCTACATTCAATTTAGTTAACATATACTGTATTATTAGTTTCAGGATTTAGTGGTTCGTCAGTTGCATACAACACCCAGTGCTTAATACATCACATGTCTTCCTTAATGTACATCATCCAATTACCCCTTCCCCCCACTCCTCCCCTCCAGCAACCCTCAGTTTGTTTCCTTGATTTCAGTGTCTCTTATGGTTTGCAGTTCTCATGGTTTTCTCATGTTGTGGCTGGGATCAAAGCAAATGGAAAGGGTACCATAAGTAGCACTTGGGTCAGTTCTATCATTTTGTTTGCCTGAGTTTGCCTTATTAGTATCATTATCAGCAATCATATAACTTGGCAGGGATATTTTAAGCCACATGACTACTTTATTTTTTTGAAGATTGGTTCTGTTAAAGCCAGGTAACAATTGATTATGTTAAAACGGGTGTGGTAATTAATTTTTTGTGTCAAATTGACTGGGCTAAGGAATGCACGCATAGCTGGTAAAACATTACTTGTGAGTGTGTCTGTGATAGTATTTCAGGAAAATATTCACATTTGATTTAATAGGCTGAGTAAAAAGATTCACTCTCACCAGTTTGGGTGGGCATCATCCAATCTGCTCAGGACCAGAACAGAACAAAATGGCAGGAGAAGAGTAAATTCCCTCTCTTTCTTCTTGAGCCAGGGCATCCATCTTATCCTGCCCTTGGGTAGTGGAGCTCCCCGTTCTCAGGCTTTAAGATTCTGGGACTTATACCAGTGACTTCTTGTTCTCAAGCCTTTTACCTCAGGCTGGGAGTTACAGCATTGGCTGTGCTGTTCCTTGGGTTTTTCAGACTCACACTGAATTATACCACTAGCTTTCCTGGCTCTTGAGCTTGCAGATGGTATACTGTGGGACATCCCAACCTCCATATTCCCATAAGCCAATTCTTATGTTAAATCTCCTCTTATATATGTCTCTCTATGTCCTATTGGTTCTGTTTCTCTGGAGAACCCTGACCAATGCAACCAGATAACATAACCTATAAATCTACCTAAACAGAACATGGAAATTTCAATGTGTTGTAAAACAACCAAATGAAAGAATAAGGGCTCTGCTCTCACACTGCTATGCCATGGAGCTACCATTTCCCTAAAGACGTGACAGATGTGCTATTTGTCCTGTGTGACATAAGGAAGGAATGAAAGCGCTGGTATGAGCCTATTTATTAGGTGTTAGAAAAACTTAATTTCTTATTTTAAAATAGAATTACTACATTAAGAGAAGTTCTCATATTTTCTTCTCATTCCCCAGTGGATTTTTATGAGCATCCCCCCCAAAGACCATTGATTTAAATCTATGTCTGATGGCATAATCTAGCCAGTTCTGTTTACGCTGGAATAAGTCTCTAATAGTCTCATTTATTCCTGTCAGCTCCCAGGGCCTTGACCAAATTTCATAGAGTTGTGTAGGGCATTCTACATAGTTGAAAGCTTAATTATGCACCACATGCACAGCAAAAGGTGGTATTAGCCTTCACTGAGATGTTCAGTTTAGATTTGATATCCCTGGTTTCCCCAAAACCACAAATGAACTTAAAGTTCAGTATGGCTCAGTGTACAGCGAGACCTCTAATAGGTACCCTTTTATGTGAGGTGATCTGAGAGCTGCCAATAAGTCTTTTAGTGTACATAAATCTAAACTTCTCGCAATTAGACATTTGGTCTTTTTGTCATTAGTAAGGAGCATGAAGCTGCAAAATGAGTATGGATTTGGTCATCAGAAAAATATGAGTTCAAGTCCTGGTTTTGGACACTCTAACTGTGTGAACTGGTGCAAATTCCCACCTCTCTGAGCTTCAGTCTTTTTATCTTTCAGTGAGTATAATAATATCTACTTTCCTTGACTTTTATGAGAATTAGAAATAGTGTATATTTGATGGTAGGCACTTAGTAAATTCTAACTACTGCTATTGTTATTGTTATAATTATTTAAATATTTTCTTGAAAAGAGAATGTTTTTGCATAATATTAAAATGTTTGCCAGAAATGAGTTTTATCTGTTAGTATTACTTACATCCTAAGGCAGCTATAGATCACAGATCATGTAGATTGGTGGGGAAGGACTGGCTGTGGTGTACGTCCTGGGGGCTAGGTGAGACTCAGTTACTGAAAGGCATTGATCCAAGTGTGTGAACATAATCAAACAGAAAGCCACCAAAGCACAGAAGTGCAGCTAGGCTGTGAGGAAAGCTAAGCCTCATAAATGCTCTGTGGTTGTGGACCTTAGTGCTTTTGGGGTGCTGTGTTATAAAGGAGTTGGGATAAGGCCAGAGGCAAGAGAATGGATAACCTCTCCTTGGAGTCCACTCTTTTATCTGTCCCATGTTAGTTAGAATAAGCAAAACTAGGTGCTATAACAAACAAACTCCTGATCTCAATGGCTTAATACAAACAGTTTGTTTTTTACCCCTTCACAGTTCAGTGTGGCTTGATGAGTGAGCAGCTTTCCACATAAACATGGAGGGCCTCAGACTTCACCTGTCTTACAGATTCAGTTACAGGAGAGGAGAAAGCAAGAATTATGTTTGGGAAGTTTTCATGGGAAAATTTGAAAGGGATGGATGGCATATGTATTCACACTTCTCGGCCAAAATTCAGTCATGTGGGTACACCTAACCATAGAAAAGGCTTATGATCTAACTGTGTTAGCAGAAGAAAGGAGAAAATACAAGCATTGATGAATACTTATACTTTGCCTTAACTGGCTTTCAAACTTTTTGGATTACAGTCCACAGAAAGCATATCAATATCCAACACACACACACACACACACACACACACACACACCACTTGTCAGAAAATACTCAACCCTATTATAAACGATACCCTTTGATATTTTCTATTCTTCTGTATTTCACTTAAAAATGCTGGTTGTGACACATTAAAATAATTTCACAATCTGGCAGAGTGAAAACTACTAATCTTATACTCAGTAATGTAAGCCTGAATATAATATCCCACTAGTTATCACCAGAGACAGAGCATGAGGCCCTGCCTAGCATGATCAGGATGTAGGGTGCCTAAGAGCACTTTCTGGGGGTCCATGTGAAAAAAATGTGATCAATGGGTCTAAAGACAGCAGAACTCTGAGACAACACTGATGTAGTATAGGGTTCAACCTGGGATGAGACACAGCATTCAGATACTTCCCTTTCAATATAACAGCCTTGATACACAGTTAAAAATAAAGGGAGGACAAAACTAAACATAGAGTCTTGATGCTTGGTGAATGTTTCTCCTTATCTCCTCCAACATTTACAAGTGTGAAACAGAATGCCTTTCTCATTAGCTGTACTTCATACCCCATATCTTCCCACCTCCATGCAAGTAAAGAATTAGTATCTCATACTTTAGATACCACTATTTTAAGAAAGTGACCCGTGGGCAAGTGAAACTGGAAAACTGCTCTCCTAGGGTGAATAACAGGTATATATTATTTTGTACTTAGATATTTTCATTGCTGTATAACTATGGACTCCTCCCTAACTCCTTATACAGGACTGGCTTGATATTAGAGTGGTGCTGAATTGTCGTGGGAACCGAGGTGGAGAGCTTTATTGTTAAGGGGAGACCAAGTCAGGCATACTGAAAGACTTCATACATACAATTTTTCCTCTATGCAGAGAAATTCTAGGGGGCACCAAGTGCCATTCAGATCTCCAAATCATATGAAGTGAAGCATTTAATCTAAGAATACTTTTTCCAAATCCTTCTTGCTGTCCTGACTCCATCAATTACAGAACAAAGTTTGGTTTTCATAGTGTGGCTATAGTTTATTGTTTTGAATATTAAGTAGCCTTGCTTTATGTACGGGTTGCTGATTTTCTAATCTTTAGAAACCTAATACAAAAGGAACTAATAGGTTAGGGGCAACATAAAATTGACTATATATTAATGACAACAGTGTGTATAATGAGTATAAATTAGCTTTCATTCAACAAAAGTTCACTTTCAGGTGTGTATTTAATGAGTAGATGCCTTATGTCAACAGAAAGAGTAAGAGGTAAAATTTGAAGCAACCAAGATAATCAACCCCCTTGATTTGGTGAACAGAGTTCCCTGAGAATGTTATGACACATCATTATAGGCTCTGGGTCCCTAAAATGTATCACCAGGAAGATACTTGTGTTAGATCATTCTGATCTCAGCTATATGCAGAAGAATGAAACTTGACCATTCTCTTACACCATACACAAAGATAAACTCAAAATGGATAAAAGATCTCAACGTGAGACAGGAATCCATCAGAATCCTAGAGGAGAACATAGGTAGTAATCTCTTTGATATCAGCCACAGCAACTTCTTTCAAGATATGTCTCCAAAGGCAAAGGAAACAAAAGCGAAGATGAATGTTTGAGACTTCATCAAGATCAAATGCTTCTGCACAGCAAAGGAAACAGTCAAAAAAAAACAAAGAGGCAACCCATGGAATGGGAGAAGATATTTGCAAATGACAGTACAGACAAAAGGTTGATATCCAGGATCTATAAAGAACTCCTGAAACTTAACACACACAAAACAGACAATCATATCAAAAAATGGGCAGAAGATATGAACAGACACTTCTCCAATGAAGACATACAAATGGCTATCAGACACATGAAAAAATGTTCATTTTTATATTAGATTAAATGTCATTGTAAATTGGTACTAAATATTTTGGCCTTGGTAAACTCTGTCTCTCTGTAGGTGTATTTTAGCTGGACCAGTTTAACTTTTAATACCTGGGACTTTGCTTATGATTTTCAGCACTATATTCAGGGCTAAATTGGCTCAAAGAAAGCTTTCCTCAGTCCCTTTCCCCACTAAGAAGAGAAGAAACAATTACTGGACACTGTTGTTTTTATCAATGGCAACATAACTATAATGAGAATTGTGGAGTCTACAGTTTAAGTGAAAACCACACAGACCTACATTCCCTTACCTTTTAGTCTTCAAGAAAAATAAAGCAATTTGAAGGAGTAGCAGCTGATAATTCAAACTTCAAAGCTTTGATAAGTGAATGGTATTTTTCCAAGTGGTAAAAAGATGTTAATACATGCTTTATCAATGAGCATTTCAAGTGTCTGATTTAAGAAGTGAAAATGTATTAATACTGTTAAAGTTAAATGTTAATATTTTATTATCTCTTTGCTCTCAACTATCTATTTATTAATTTATTTGCTTATTTGACAAATACTTATAAAGCTTACAATGTGCTAGACTCTGCTCTGAGTGCCTGGGGTATGTCAGTGCACATATCAGAAAAAGCCCTTGCCCTTCAGGACCTTACAGTCTAGCAGGAAATAAATGAGCAAATAAAATATGAAATATGTGAGTGCTGAAACCTGAGGAGAATAATAAAGAAGGGAAGAAGGAGAAAAAGTGGCAGAGTGGAGTTGCAATTTTAGACAGCATGTCCAAAGAAGGATTCGCTGATAACATGACACTTAGGTAAAGGAGGTGAGAGAGCCAACCATGTGATATCTGGGGGGACAGGGTTTTGGCACAGGGAACAGCAGGTGCAAAGACCAAAATGGGAGCATGACTGCTGCATGGAGGAATGTCGGTGAGAAGGTGGTCAGATAGGTAGAGTGGGAGGAGTGGAATAGGTAAGTATGGTAGTAGAGCAATGACGGGGGCCAGACCGCATGGGGCTCTGTAGGATGGGGTGAGTGCCTTGGTTTTTACTCTGAGTATGACAGGGAGCCAAGGGAGGATTTTAAGCAGAGAAATAACAGAGATATTTAGTTTTTAAGAGTCACTCTGTCTGCTTGTTGAGAATGGACCAGTTAAGAGGTCAGTGCAGTAATCTGGAAGAGATGACGATGACTTGGACCTGGGAAGTGTGGTTGTGAGAAGTAACTGGATTTTGGAGAAGGTTGGAAGTAGAGCTGCTCTGATTTGCTGATGAATACGGGCTGTGAGGGAAAGACAGGCCTTGAGCATGAAGGGGGTTTTCTGGGTGGGCAGACGATGGGAGAAGCAGATTTGGGACAAGAGAAAAGCTCATTTTGGGTCCTGTTAAAAATTGAGTGGAGATGTCAAGTAGGTGGCTGGCCATATATGAGTCTGCAGTTCAGGGAACATTAGGGTTTACCTCCAGGCTTTTCTAATCCTCCCATGTATTGGGTAACAGAGCTGTTGTAAATTATGAGTGGGGCAGCTGCATCTTCAAAGAAAGAGTGTCTAACCTTTGGTTAAAGGTCAGGTTTCCTTTTTATAAAGACTAGTTATTATGTGGGGTACATTTCTTAGGATTCATCTCTATAGCAGCCCCCTGCCAGTTGCATAGCCTTAAGTTTCTCTTTTTCTGCAGTCTTTGTCATGATCAGTGGGGGTTTGCTTCTGACCACAACCAAATTAGCAATTACTACTTCAGTTATTGATATAAAGATCTGTAACATACATTAGACTCAGGGCATAGCCTCTTTGTCCACGATGTGATAATTATGCATTAGATCATGACTTATCAGAACCCGTGAAGGGCTGTTCTTTTGGGTTTCTGCAGGGTTGTGGCCAACTGCTAATTGAAATAGAGTTAGCACCCCACAACTTGTCAAGAAAAGTGATTTGTTCTAAACTGAGCCGGTCAGGGCACCAAATGTGGGCATCTGAGGTGGCTGAGAATGCACACTCAGAAACATCAGAGAACCTGGGCTCAGCTCTGATGATAACACACAGCACCAAGTGAGCCTCGCTATCTTGGAGAGTGGATATTTTTTTCCTTTGTGTATGATAGGAGGTTGATGGATTGTGTCTGTTGCAGAGACACAAGGAGAAAAAGGTGACTCAAATCCCAAAATAGCCCCTTTGAATGCATTAAGAGAAAGCATCTCTGACACAGACAGGAAGAAACGAAAGAGGGGGCAGGAATCGGTGACAAAATGTTCAGTGTGTTGGTCACCAGCATTGATTCATATTAAGTTATCGTCCTCTGCTAGGAATGACACTGTCCTTTGCTTTTACGTTAAATTATGAAAACCCTCTAAAAACTGTACAATTGTCTGAAGATTAAATTGATTGTCCATTATCTGTATTTTAACAATCTACTTGGTAAGTGTTTCCTATCATTTCTTCATCATTTCACACCCGGTTGAGGTTTGGAGTGGGTCTTATGCACAACTCTATTTGATAATGTGGTGGTTACATATCTGAATTCTCTATAAAAGTAAGAACATCGGTATTGAAGTGGGACTAGGCAAAAGTCTCATTTAAGTTTGCTTTAAATAGACAAACAATATCTGAAAGAACTTTAGTGGAAGAAATTATCCCATTCACAACAGCAGCAAAAACCATTACGTATCCCAAACACAGTAAAGAAACGCAGAAATATATAAAGAAAACTGTAAAACTTGTAAAGGACATGAAAGGAGACTTAGTAATTAGGCAGAAAGACTCAATAATGTAACGATGCAAGTAATTCCTAAATTGATCTATAAATTTGATGCAGTCTCAATCGAAATCCCCTACAGTTTATTTTATTTTCTTTGTTCATCGTTCACTTATTTTTTAACTTGTCGAGACTAGTGAGAAAAAGGAAAAGAATATTGAGGGACACCAACCTTATCATACATTAAAATGTATTGTAAAACTATAATAATTGAAACTGTGCAGTATCAGCATAGACTAGAAAGATTACACCAATGGAACAAAATTGAGAAATAGACCTAACTTTATATAGAAATTTCATACATGATAAACCCATGATCTAATATCAGTAGGAAAAGTATATTTTTCAGTAAGTGGTTTTAGAAAAACCAGCTAGATCTCTGGGAAAAGAATAAAACTGGTATTACTTAATCTTCCTCCTAAGAGATAGATGAATTGAAGATTTAAACATTTAAAAATGAAACCATGGGATTACTAGAAGGAAACATGAGGTTTGTATATATTTTGAGGTGGCAAAATCCTTTCTAAGGAAGAAAAATCCAGAAATCATAAACTTAAAGGTTAATAAATTTCACTATCTAAAAATTAAATGTTCTGCACAGTAAAAATGTCATAAATACACTCAAAAGACAAATCAACAACCAGATAAATATTTAGAACATTTATTACTGACAAATGATTAATTTCTTCAGTATATAAAGAGTTCACTCAACTTAATAAGGAACAGGAACACAAATTCACATTTTAAAAAAACGTTTATAAATATATGAAGAGATTCCCGATCTCACTAATAATAAAAGATATTCACTAACAGTTCGATAACATTTTGCAATTTTCAAGTTGAGGGGGAAAAAACACTTGGGGCAAGGATCTAAGCGTCCTCATTCACTGTGGACAGGAGTATAAATTGTTTTGCCCTTGCTATGGTCTGAATGTTAGCATTCCCCCACCCCCCCCAACATTGCCCCCATCACTGCCCAAATGCATATGTTGATAGCCTAATGCCCTAGGTGATGGTATTAGGAGGTGGGGCCTTTGGGAAGTGATTAGGTCATGTTGGCAGAGCCCTCACAAATAACATTAACACTCTTATAAATCAAGCACCAGAGAAATCCCTTGCAGGCTTCTACCCTGTGACTTTATGAGAAGTCTGCAGTCTGAAAGAGGTTTTTCACCTGACCGTGATCACGGTAGCACCTTGATCTTGGACTTCCCAGCTTCTTGAATTGTAAGCAATACATTTCTGTTGTTTACAAACTACCCAGTCTAAGGTGTTTTGTTATAGCTGCCTGAATGAACTAAGACAGCCCTCATTCAGAGGAGAATTTGATAATATCTACCAAATAATAAGGAGCACACGCCCAGCGGCTAACACCTTGTGGAAATTGTCCCATGTTATATTTACACGTGTGCAAGAAGTGTGAGGGATTATGTTTATTACAGCTTTGTTGGTCATAGAAAAAGTTTGAAAAAATTGTCAACAGGTAGGCTATTTATTTAAACAAATTATGGTGAATACATACAATAGAACACTGTACAGTTTTTAAAAAAGAATGATGTAGTTCTATTGGTAGCATAGAGTTCCAAGATCTATTATTTAGTTTAAATGTGAAGCAGTGCATGTAGTATGCTCTAATTGATGTAAACATAAAACAGGTTGCATATGTATATATACTTGCATGTATTATGTATGCATCACACCTGCTTGTACATGCCTTGCATGCTTGTATATGCCTAGAACATTTCTGAAAAATTGTTCCCTCTGTGGAGGGGTGCTGAGGAACTGGAAATGTTTGGTGGTAAGAGGGAGATTAATTATTACACATAGGTTTTGATGCTTGTGTCCTTTTTTCATGTATATTATTTTTGGAATAAAATAAATTCTTCTAAAAATAAATTCTAAATATATGGGATTTTATAGTATATAAATGTAGCATTTCAAATTAATAAGGAAAAGGTGAATTATCCAATAAATAGCATTGACACCACTCCTGGCCATTTAGAATAAAGTTGGATACACCAAAATAAATTCTAGAGGGATCAAAGTTTTAAATGTAATAAAAAATAAAACCATTAAGCTTGCTGAAGAAGATGATACTATTATTATTATTATTTTAGTTGTTGGGAAACAACTTTCTTTTAAAATGTTTTTGTTTGAGTATAGTTGACACACAATGTTACATTAGTTTCAGGTGTACAACTTAGTGATCTGACAAGTTTATACATTATGCTATGGTCATCACAGGTATTGCTACCACCTGTCCCATTATAATATCATTATTACAGTATCATTGACTGTATTCCTTATGCTCTATGCTTTTTGTTCCCCTGACTTACTCATTCTATAACTGGATGCCTGTATCTCCCTCTCCCCTTCACCTATTTTGCCCAACCCTCCCCTCCTGCCCCTCTGGCAACCATCAGTTAGTTCTCTGTATTTATAGTTTTGATTCTACCTCTGTTTGTTTATTCTTTTTTTATATTCCATTTATGAGTGGAATCATAGTATTTGTCTTCCTCAGTCTGAATTATTTCTCTTAGCATAAAACATTGGTCCATCCATGTCCATCCATGTTGTCCCAAATAGCACAATCTTGTCCTTTTTTATGGCTATGTAATATTCTATTGTGTATAAATATCATGTTTTCCTTATCTATTTATCTGTTGATGGACGCATATATTGCATCCATGTCTTGGTGATTGTAAATAATGCTGCAATAAACATAGGGTGCATATATCTTTTTGAGTTCGTGTTTTCATTTTCCCTGGGTAAATACTCAATAGTGGAATTATTGGATCATATTGTAGTTCTACTTTAAATTTTTTGAGGAATTTCCATACTGTTTTTTACAGCAGCTGCACCAGTTTACATTTCCACAAACAGTGCACAAGGGTTCCTTTTTCTTTACATTCTCACGAACACTTGTTTTTTCTTATATTCTTGATTTTAGCCATTCTGACAGGTGATATCTCACTGATGTTTTGATGTGCATTTCACTGGTGATTAGTGATTTTGAACATCTTTTCATGTGTCCATTGCCCATCTGTATGTCTTCTTTGGAAAAATGTCTATTCAGGTCCTCTATCCATTTCTTAATTGGATTATTTGTTTTTTTGGTTTTGAGTTTTATGTGTTCTTTATATATTTTGGCTATTAGCCCCTAATGGGATATATCATTTGCAAATATCTTCTTCCATTTGGTAGGTTGTCTTTTGGTTTTGTTGATGGTTTCCTTCATTTTGCAGAAGCTTTTATTTTCATGTATTCCCAATAGTTTACTTTTGCTTTTGTTTCCATTGCTTTAGCAATCTGATCTAGAAAAATGTTGCTATGACCAATGCCAGAGAAATTACTGCCTGTGTTCTCTTCTAGGATTTTAATGGCTTTAGGTCTCACCTTTAGGTCTTTAATCCATTTTGACTTAATTTTTGTGTATGGTGTTATAAAGTAGTCCAGTTTCATTCTTTTACATTAGCTGTCCAGTTTTCCCTGGGCCATTTATTACAAGGACTGTCTTTTCCCCATTGTATATTCTTGCCTGCTTTCTCATAGATTAATAGATTAATTGATGAGTTTACTTCTAGGATCTCTATCCTATTCTATTTTTGTGCCAGTACCATATTGCTTGGATAATTACAGCTTTGTAGTATATCGCAAAATCTAGAATTGTGATCCTCCAGCTTTGTCCTTCTTTATTGATTGCTTTGGCTATTCAGAGGCTTCAGTGGTTCCACAAAAATTTCAGAATTATTTGTTCTATTTCTGTAAAAATTGTTATTGATATTTTGATAGGGATTGCAATGAATTAATTGATAGATTGCTTTGGGTAATATGGATATTTTCACAATATTAATTCTTCCGACCCATGAACATGGAATATCTTTCTAGTTCTTGGTGTCATCTTCACTTTATTTCATCAATGTTTTTTAAAATTTTTTTTTAAATTTTTTGGAGTACAGGTCTTTTACCTCTTCGGTTAAGTTTACTCCTAGGTATTTTATTCTTTTTGGTGCAATTGTAAATGGTGTTTTAAAAATTTCTCTTTCTGCAACCCTGTTTTTACTGTATAGAACTGTTACCAATCTCTGCATATTATTTTGTATCCTAACACTTTACTGAATTTATGACTTCTAGTAGTGTTTTGGTGGAATTTTTAGAATTTTCTATGTATAGTGTCGTGTCATCTGCAGATAATGACAGTGTAACTTCCTTTTTACTAATATAGATGCCTCTTCTTTTTTTTCTTTTCTTTTCTTTTCTTTTCTTTTCTTGACTTGACTTTTCTTTTCCTGTTTTGTTTGTCTGTTTAATTGCTGTGGCTGGAACTTCTAGTGCTATGTTGAATAAAATTGGCAACCTTAAAGGGAAAGCTCTCAGTTTTTCACCATTGAGTATGTTGTTAGCGGTAGGTTTTTCATACATGCCCTTAATTATGTTGAGGTTTGTTCCCTCTAACCCCATTTTGTTTAGAGCTGTTTGTTGTTGTTGTTGTTGTTGTTTTTAACAATTAATGGATTTTGAATCTTGTAAAAAAAATTTCTGCATCTATTGGATGATCATATTATTTTTATCCTTGGGTTTTTGATGGGGTGTATGATATTGATTGATTTGTGAATTTTGTACCATCCTTGCATCCTGGGAATAAATCCCACCTTATCTTGGTGAATGATCTTTTTAATGTATTGTTGTATGCAGTTTGCTAATATTTTGTTGAGGGTTTTTGCTTCTGTGCTCATCAGGGACATTGGCATGTAGTTTTCTCTTTTGTAGTATCTTTATTTGATTTTGGATCAGGGTCACCCTGGCCTCATGAATGTATTTGGGAGCTTTCCTTCCTCTTCTAATTTTTGGAATAGTTTGAGAAGAATAGGCATTAACTCTTCTTTAAATGTCTGGTAGAATTCACTTGTAAATCCATCTGGTCCTGGACTTTGATTTTTTGGTAGTTTTTTGATTTGACCAGTTCAGTTTCATGACTTGTAATCAGTCTATTCAGATTTTCTATTTCTTCCTGATTCAGCTTTGGAAGATTGCATGTATCTAGGAATTTATCCATTTCTTCTAGGTTGTCTAGTTTGTTGGCATATAATTTTTCATAGTATTCTCTTATAATCCTTTGCATTTCTATGGTATCAGTTGTTACTTCTGCTTTCTGATTTTATTTATTTGGGTTCTATCCTTTTCTTTCTCTCTTTCTTTATTTATTTTTAAAAGATTTTATTTATTCATTTGACAGACAGAGATCAAAAGTAGGCAGAGAGGCAGGCAGAGAGAGAGGAGGAAGCAGGCTCCCTGCTGAGCAGAGAGAACAATGCGGGGCTCGATCCCAGGACTCTGGGATCATGACCCGAGCCGGAGGCAGAGGCTTTAACCCACTGAGCCACCCAGGCGCCCCGTATGCTTTTTTTTTCTTGATGAGTCTGGCAAGGATTTTTCAATTTTTTTTAAAGATTTTATTTATTTATTTGTCAGAGAGAGAGTGTGTGCACACAAACAAGCAGGAGGAGCAGGCAGCAGAAGGAGAGGCAGAAGCAGGGAGCCTGGTGTGGGGCTCCATCCCAGGACCCCTGGGATCATGACCCGAGCCAAAGGCAGACGTTTAACTGACTGAGCTACCCAAGGCACCCCCAGATTTTTCAGTTTTGTTTATCTTTTAAAAAACAAACAAAAAAACAGCTCAGCTCTTGGTTTCCTTGATTTTTTTCCTATAGTGTTTTTTAGTTTCTACATCATTTATTTCTGTTCTGATTTTTTACTATTTTCTTTCTTCTACTCACCTTTGGCTTCATTTGTACCTCTTTGTCTAGTTCCTTTAGGTGTAAGTTTAAATTACTTATTTGAATTTTTCTTGTTTTTTGAGGTAGGCCTGTATCACTATACACTTCCTTTTTAGATTTGCTTTTGCTGTGTTCCAGAGATTTTGCACTGTTGTGTTTTCATTTTCATTTGTCTTAGTGTATTTTTAAATTTCTTCTTTGATTGTTTCATTCACCCATTAGTTGTTTAGTATCATGCTTTTTAGTCTCCATGTGTTGGCTTTTTTTTTTCTAATTTTAATCTTCTGATTTATTTCTAGTATCATACTACAGGGATCAGAAGAGATACATGGTATGATTTCACTCTTTCTAAATTTATTGCATCTTGTTTTATAACCTCATGGGTGTGTACTTGTGGAGAATGTTCCATGTGCACTTGAAAAGAATGTGTATTCTGTTGGTATTGGTTGGAATGTTCTGTATATATCTGTTATGTCCAACTGGTCCAGCGTGTCATTCAAAGACATTGTTTCCTCATGGATTTTCTGTCTGGATGGTCTATCCATTGCTCTATGTGCAGTGTTAAAGTCCTCTACTATTATTGTATTACCATCAATTTTTCTATTTGTGTCCATTAATATTTACCTTATGTATTTATGTGCCCCAGTGTTGGGTGTGCAGATATTTTCCATTTTATATCTTCTTGTTGGATTGATCCCTCTATCATTATGTAATGTCCTTTTTTTTCTCTTGTTACAGTGAGTGCTGTGAAGTGTGTAAACCTGGCGATTCACAGACCTGTACCCCTAGGGCTAATAATACATTATATCTTAATAAAAAAATAAAAAATTATAAAAAATTAAGGTCTCACATAATTTGTCTCACATAAGTATTGTTACTCTGACTTTTTTTTTTCTTCCATTTGCATGGTGAATGTTTTTCCATCCCTTTACTTCGGTCTGTATGTGTCTTTAGTCTAAGGTTAGTTTCTTGTAAGCAGAATGTAGATGGATCTTATGGGGTTTTGTTTTGTTTTTGTTTTTTATACATTCTACCACTCTATGTCTTTTGACTGGAGACTTTAAGCCATTTATATTTAAAGTAATTATTGATTATTGTTAAGTATGTACTTATTGCCAATTTAAATTTTGTATTCTGGTTATTTTTGTAGTTCTGCTTTGTTCCTTTCTTCTTCTCTTGTTCTTTTTCTTTGAGATCGATGAGTATCAATAGTGTTTTGTTTGGCTTTCTTTCTCTTTCTTTCTTTTGTGTATTTATCATAGGTTTGGGGTTTGTGGTTACCATGAGGTTCTTATATAACATTCTAAGTAAATAGCAGTCCATATTAATCTGATGGTCATTTATGTTCAGACACATTTTAAGAAAGAAAGAAAAAGGGCCCCTGAGTGGCTCAGTCATTAAACATCTGCCTTCAGCTCAGGTCATGATCCCAGGCTCCTGGGATCGAGCCCCACATCAGGCTCCCTCTCAGCATGAAGCCTGCTTCTTCCTCGTCCACTCCCCATGCTTGTGTTCTCTCTCTCGCTGTTTCTCTCTCTGTGTCAAATAAATAAATAAAAATCTTTAAAATAAAAAAAAATTAAGTAATTAAAAAAAGAAAGAAAAACGAAAAAAGAAAAATCTTCTTTCTTTTTCTTTATCTTCTCTCCCCTTTTTACTGTTTTCTCACATTTTATGTAGATGTCATATTTTACATCTTTTTATTAATATTTTTCTTATGTCTAATTGTGGTCAGTTCTTTTCCACTTAAAGAAATCCCTTAACGTTTTTTTTTTTTGTAAGGCTGTTTTATTGGTGATAAGTTCCTTTACCTTTTGCTTGTCTGGGAAATTCTCTGTTTCTTCTTCAAATCTAGATGTTCACCTTGCTTAGTAGAGTTTTCTTTGTTACAGTTTTTTTTCCTTTCAGCACTTTGAATATATCATGCCACTCTCTTCGGGCTTACAAAGTTTTTGCTAAAATAGGTTTCCCTTGTGGGTAACTTTCTGTTTCTCTCTTGCTGCTTTTAGGATTCTCTCTTTATCTTTGAACTTTGACATTTGAATTATTATGTGCTGTGGTCTGGACCTCCTTAGGTTCCTCTTGTTTGGAGCTCTCTGTGCTCCTTGGGCATGAAAGTCTATTTCCTCCTCAAGTAAGGGAAGTTTCCAGTTATTATTTCTTCAAACAAGTCTTATGTACATTTCTCCTTTCTTCTTCTGGGACCCATATAATACGAATGTTAATTTGCTTGATGTTGTCCAAAAGATCTCTTAATCTATTTAAAGTTTTCTCTTTTTGCTGTTCAGCTTGCGTGCCATTATCCTGTCTTCTGGATCACTGATACCTCTTCTTCATTCTCTAATCTACTGTTGATTCCCTCTAGTGTGTTTTTTTACTTCAGTTAAATTGTATCCTTCAGCTCTAATTGGTTTCTTTTAATATTTTCTATCTCTTCATTGAAGGTCTCACTGAATTCTTCCATTCTTTTCTCCAGCCCGGTATCTTTATGATCATTACTTGAAATTCTTTATCAGGAATATTGACTGTTTCATTTAGTTCTTTTACTGAGGTTTTTGGTTATTGTTTTTCTTTTGGAGCATTTTCCTCTGACTTCCTATTTTGTTTGACTTTCTGTGTTTGTTTCTATGGATTTGCTGAAATGTCTATTTCCCCTAAAGTCAAGTAAGTGGTCTTGTGTAGATGATCCTTATGCAGACTGTGTTGACCTTTATTGGCTGGTTGGAGCTATGGCTGTATATACTTTTTGCACTTTTAAAACACAGCTCTTTATAGAGAGATAAAGAAAAAAAAATGATAACAAAAGAAAAGAAGAGGAAAAAAAGGAAAAAAGAAGAAAAAAATGAAAAGAAAAAGAGAACAAGAAAGAAAAGAACAAAACCAGAAAGAAAAAAATAAAAACAAAAGAAGACAAGAAAAATTATTTTTCAAGATTTTATTTATTTATTTGAGAGAGAGGGAGGGAGGAAGGGATAATCAGATTCCCCACTGAGCAGAGAGCCCAACTTGGAGCTCCATTCCAGGACCCTGAGATCATGACCTAAGCTGAAGGCAGATGCTTAACCGACTGAGCCACCAGGTGCCTCAACAAGACATATTTTAAAAAGTAAAGCAAAATAAGATGGTAAAAATTAAAAACAAAAACACAGCCCCCCACAAGCAAAACCATGACTTGTTTTCTGGGCCCCAGCACCAAAGGGTGGCTGGTATGGGCTTGGAACCATGGACTCAATGTGGTTACAAGCTCACTGTGAGTTAGACCCTGCTCCAGGCTGGGCTTCTATGGTGGAAGGGGAGGGAATATTCCTCAGCCCTTTTAAACCCTGAATTTTTTTCTGAGCCCCAGTGTCACCAAGGCTGGTGTGGACTTTAGGATTCTGGGCTTGCTGAGGTCATAGCTCCCGGTAGCAACTGGACCCACTAGTTATGGTGTTGGGACCCTCCAATTGTGGCATCTGAACCCATCCCTTATGGCAGCTAGACCTTGCTCAAGTCTAGGCTTTTAAAAGAGAGGGGGAAAGAGTGTTCTTGCATTTCCTCCACCCTTTAAACCACAGGCTTTTTTCTGTGACTCTGTGGCCAGGGCTAGTGTGGCCTTGTGGATCCTGGGCTTGCTGAAGTTGCAAGGTCCCTGTGATAATTGGATATACCCATTATGGCACCCAGATTCTGCTCCAGTCTTAAGGTGAAGTGGGGATATAAACCATGTGTTCTCCAGCCCCTCTGACCTAGAGAGCTTTCCTGTAGCTCCTCCACTTCTTGGCAGAGTTCTAGTGTCTCTGTTATATGCTACTTGCTCTTTTATATCATGGCTTCTTTCCCCTGTGCTCAAGGACAAAGAAATCTGTTCCTAGTCCCTCAGTGTTATCCCTCCCCACTGGCATTGGCAGCATCAGTGTTGGGGATTCCCTTTGTTACCATGTCTCTGTCTTGCTGTTTTCTTGTCATTCTGTCTGTCTTTGGTTGTTCAGTCAGCTCTCAGTTCTTCAGGAGGAATTGTTCTATTAATACTTGTAATTTGCTGTGTTCTGTGGAGGAAGTGAATTCAGTCTTCCTACATCACCATGCTGAACTGGAACCAGGGAAGAACTTTCTAATTATGTAATGAAAACTCATAAAATTGAGCAATTAAACTACAAAAAATAACTTTGGCTCAGTTAAAAATATAAACAATGTTGAAAGACAAGCAAAATGGGAAAAATATCTCTAAGACAAATGATACATCACAAGTCAATATTATTGACTGAATATTCTTACAAATCAATAAAGAAAAACCTAAAAAAAAAAAAGAGCATAGGATATGAACAGACAATTCACAGAAGTAAAACTTTCACACATAAAAAGATTTCAACCATGCTGGTAATCAATGGAATAAAAACAATAAATTTTGTTTTCTCCCAGAAAATGAACAAAAATAAAAATTTTAAGCTAATAAAAAGTTTGAGCAAGAGTTCTTTCACACACATTTTGGTAGAGATCAAAATCGGTACCTTTCTGTGCATCACCCTAATAGTTCAAATGCACAATGTGTGTGATGTTTATTGTAGCAATCCCTCATACAGGAATTCACTCAGAAAAAATAATCATTCAACTTCCAACTGAGAAAAATCTCAGTGATGTTCATCACAATGTTATTTAGGATCACACACACACATGAAATAATTTAAGTGTTCATCAAGGGAGTGTTTGTTTTGTAAATATTGGCACCTACAGCAATGGAACGCAATGTAGCCCTTTAAAATGATACAGAACGTATGTATGGACTTGCAATTTTCTCCTTGACCTACTGTCAAGTGTTTAAAAGCAGATTACAAAACATCATGTAAACCACAATATAGTGTACAGAAAGAAAGCTCTCAGGAAGGTTGCTCATACAAATAGTTACCATGGCTTTTATTGAGTGGGAGGAATTTAGGTAATTTTACTTTCTTTCTTATGCTCTTTAGATTAAATCAGGGCATGTACCATTTTGCCCCACTCTCTAATTAAATGAATCCTGCATAGACATTAAAAATAATGTAGAAAAAAATGGAATGGAATGAAAAGATGCTTACAATTTATTAAGTAGAGAAATATAGATTACAAACTAATATGTATAGCACTATTCCATGTTAGAATAAACTGTAGAACTATACATCCACATTACATACATTTGTGACTGGAAAAGTTAGCTCAAATATGTTAGCAGTGGTAATCAGTGTGGTGGGACTTTGGCTGAGTTCTTTAGAAAATATTTTCCATATTTTCTTTTTTTTTTTTAAGATTTTATTTATTTGACAGACAGAGATCACAAGTAGACAGAGAAGCAGGCAGAGAGAGAGAGAGAGAGGGGAGGAAGCAGACTCCCTGTGAAGCAGAAAGCCCGACTTGGGGGCTTGATCCCGGGACCCTGGGATCATGACCTGAGCCGAAGGCAGAGGCTTTAACCCACTGAGCCACCCAGCTGCCCCTCCATATTTTCTTAAATGAAGTATCACTTTTCAATGGGAATTATTACCATTATCTCTTAAAAAATTATCTTAGGGATGAAAATGTAAAAATCTAGGCTTAGTGAAAACAAAGAATCATTCTTTCTTCTTAACCTCATATTTAATAACCAGATTAAAAAATGGGGAAGAAGGGGTTGAATGATAGATGGTGAAAACTGTATGACTGAATGGCTTTCCATGATTCACGGATTCCCTATCAGAGTCTTAGCTATTATGGAATTAAAGCTTTTCCATGATATTTTTTAAAACTACATTATGTGGTATATAAATACAATTATCACTTGGATCAACTCCCTTCCAATATGGACAACCACGTGGGCAGAAAGAGTTACACTGGGATTGCTGAACAATCAGATGTCTCTCAAACACATGGCCACATGAGCCCTCCTCAACACATCACGAACCAAGAAGAATAAAGGGTTAAACTGGTCATCAAAACTGCGAAAAGACCTGGAGTTTGTTTTCATACAAGATCCTTATTCTCACTCTGTTGTAAACTGGCATTTGAGCAGTAGAAGCTCTTTTTCATAGAGAAGCATGGGTTTTTAAGTTCTGATTTTATTTCTGATTTGTTTTTCTTTATTTCCTGAAGCTATTGATGTTTCAGAGACAGTGGGGGAAGTGAGAAAGCCCTGGGAGAGTTTCAGTCTTTGAATTTCGGAACTCGACCATTCAGAAGTTCATACTCATGTTCACAAAAACAATGTCACAGGGTCACTTTGGCCAGTGGAGTGTTTTGTACGAGGGCTGATGCTCGGGTCCTGTGCGTGTTTGCTGAAGCAGCCTTTCACCTCTTCTACACTTCCCTTTTTCTCTTTCTTTTTCCCTTTATATCAACATGTTGTAGCCTGTGACACCAACTAAATTAATCACTCACTGCACTCAGGGAAGTCACCGCAGGATATAGAATAACAAAGACAACAAAATTATTGCAAGGCTGGAGAGAAGGGACTGGTTTGTGAATAGAGCCAGCACACCCTCACCAGCTGTGTCCTCATAGGGACTAGAGCAGCAGATTAAGTTGGGACTTTTTTATTCAATTTATGTGGATCTGAGGATGGCTACAATGCAGTGCCAAGGGCCCCTAGTGAAGGGAAATCCCTTCAGAATTCTCAGCCTACTGTTAGAACTGAGGCTTTGGGCTTCAGCATTACCTTCATTCTCTTAGCTACATTCAGTGTTCCCTTGGGCATGCTTTGCTTGAGCAGATCCGGCTGAGTGACTGCTGAGCTTCTAAGATCCAGAATATACTGTGTCCTTAAGCCAGAGCCAACAGAGAAATAAAAGCCCCCATAGTCTAAAAGGTATGGTTTGTGTCCTAGTGGGCCATCTGCGTAATAACTAAGAAAAAGATGGAGAGGATGGAGGCTGTCAGTTTCTTTGACCCAGAGGATAAAGGAATCCCTAATGACAAATGTCAACCGAAAGAAAGGCAGTATGGTGAGTTCACCAGTGTCCCATTCTATACCTAAACTCATGTACCAGTGTCAACCCACAGGGGCCTGTCCCAGAGTGACCTAGAGCTTTGTTGGACCTTTCCTCTTAAAGATGTCATCCACTTTAGTTAAGGCAGAGAAGGCATGGTTGTGCACTGCATATATAGCTGAGAGACCTTGCAAGGATACAGAATGACAGCTTTAAGATTCAGAAGCTCTTTAAAGCTGCAAACAAGAAATGAAAAATAGCAAGAGGAAGTATAAAGAGGATGATAATAAACACATATTTTACAATCATCAACAACAACAAATATAAGTATAAATGACTACCTTTGGGTTCAGAAAATCAACTTAAAGAAGAGGGAGTAAGATTTAACTTAACAGCAAAATCACCCCAAAGAAGTTCTAGGGTCCTGAAGAGCCAGCTGAGTGACACAGGTGTAAAGCTAATGCCAGTGGAAGAATGGAGTTTGGAACAAGGGGAGTAAGAGTTGTACTCCTTAGCACTTTTCAGACCATATCAGAAGAAGGCCTACCTCTAGCATGAGCAGGAAAGCATGCAACATATTCTGGGGACCAGAGGGAGCAGAACTAGATCCAGTATAGGAAAACTGAAGAGAACAAAACAGGGGCTTGTTACAGGCAGAATTCTGTCCCATCCAGGTTCATATGTTGAAGCCTTAACACTTAGTATCTAGAATGTAACTGTAGGTGGAGATAGAGCTTATAAAAAGGTGATTAAATTTAAATGGGTCATTAGCAGAGGTTCTCATCCAATCTGATTGGTGTCCCTATAAGAGGAGGAAATTTGGACACGCAGAGAGACACCACAGGTACATACACATGGAGGAAAGGCCATGAGAGGACAAAGCAAGAAGGTGACCATTTGCAAGCCAAGAAGAGAGCCTCAGAAGAAACCAAATTGTCCAATACATTGATCTTGGACTTTTAGCTTCCATAATGGTCAGAAAATAAAGTTCTTTTCTTTAAGCCACCCAGGGTTAAAAAGAAACAAATGTTTTCTAACAAAGTGGCAGAGATAATCTAGGTTGTGGTAGCAAACAACAAGGACTCTTTCCTTGAGCCAACTTCAGTGGACTCCTGAGTCCTCTACTCAGCTGGACCTCTACCTTGGCCCATCGAGCCCCATTTTAGCAACAAATTCTACTAAGCCAATTTACCAGGAATTCCTTCATCTTTGATACCTAATGAAGTTCCTTTTAGTAATTTTCCATCCACTGACTCCCTCTCTGTGCCCATTGGCTATGTATCCCTAGTTGTTGTACTGGCGCTTGAGTTCAGTTCCATACTGGTCTCTTTCCTCTACAGAAGTAGCTCAGATAGAATCTGTCTTGCCATTTCTCTTTAATGCAAAGAACCTCAAAGTGTCTGTCTTAAGAACATATGCTCAGTACACTTTCATGTTACTCATGGGTGTGGACCAGCCGAGGATTCACTGCAGTCACTGGAGGAGCGGGGTTCATGCTGCCCCATCCTGAGGCATGCTTCCACAGTCCTTGTGTCAGTGGGAGGCGCTGAGCCCATATACACACTGGCTCTTAAAGGCTTCCGCCCAGATGTGACCTTCACTTCTGCTCACGTTTTACTGGCCAAAGAAAGTCACATGGCCACACCTAACTTCATTGGTGAGGGGAAATAAAATCTTACCATGTGCCTAGAAGGAGGAAATTTGAAATGTTTGTCCTTAACCCCAAAGTCTATAGTTATATTTAAAAAAGAAAAGAAATTAATTCTTTTTTTATGAATTCCTCTAGAAAGTGGTTTTATGAAGATAACTAAGATGTGATGATGCCTATGACCTAGTAGAGGAGACAGACATGTCTACTACTAACTTTGTCAATGTGGTACCCGGTTTTTCACTGTCAACCCTATCACCCTGTGTCACCTAGAGAATCTGTTTATGCCTAGGTCCCTGAAGAAATTGCCTTTGATCACCACTGATTGGGCCAGGAGTAGGCACCTCATCCAACGTGACTTGACTAGACTTAAGATTAAATTTTTATTCTTGTACGTTTTAACGAAAGGGCAGAAAGTCTAGCTACTTCGTTGGGGACTATTTCCTTCTTGTCTTTAGGATGCTTTGGGGGACCACAATCCCTGGATATGGCCTCCATGGCTTGGCTCCAGAACCCCTTCCTGTGTGTGGCTCCAACTGCCTGGGCCCAGCCCCAGGGACCTGATCTGATTTGTGTGACTTCAGAAAAATGCTACTGAATGATGCTGGGACAGGGCTGTTATAGAAAGGGTTCTTTAATTGGGGAGGCAGTTGGAGGAGGCACTCTGAGAATGTGGATACTATTACTCGGACCCATTGCAAGAGTTGAATATGCACTAGGATTAGATGCCCACATTTGTAAGACGGAATATTCCTCTAAATGGTATTTGCCTCAAATTCTTATATTCCTATCACCTGGGTCTCTGTGTCTTATCACTGGACTGAGTCGTCTTCAGTAAATCATAGATGTTTAACCCATGCAACAGGAACTTGGAGGAAGTTACCAGGCTTTTATTTATTTATTTTTTTAACTTTCGGGGAGTATCAGGAATATTAATGCTCACTTTCCTGGGATACAGCCTGTTGATCAGTCTGCACAGTGTGAACTGGTATTTGTGTGTGTATATGTGTCTTTGTGTGTTTAGCTCTGTGACTGTTTTGCCATCAACACCACCTCCCTCTCTCTCACATGGCTTGTTGGAGTCCTTTTATGTTAACACCCTCCATAAGAAGCCTTCGGTTTGGTAGCGCTTCTCACTCCTAAAAAAATGCATCAGAAAGTGCACACCCCTGCCCACTGGTAATCAGAGCAATTACTTAACGAGCACATCCCTATTTCCTCCAGGGTGGACTAATTAAAAGGCTTCCATGCTGTTGTTAGGAATGGACAGCGAGTGTTTTGTATTACTTTCTGGAGAAGCTGAAAGCTAACATTTGGTTTTACATGGAAACCTTTTCAGTGTTACCCATAGAATTCTTCTCATCTCTGCTCTTCTATGGAAGGCTCAATTGTTGGCCATTGACTGAAAAGGCAGGGCAAACAGTAGGTATGTGGCTTGCACCTGTTATTTTGAGGACAGGTAGTCTTCAGCTATACAGAGGTAGCTCTTAACTTTAGCACCCTTCAGAATCTCCTAGAAGGCTATTAAAACATGGCCTACTGGCCCAGCCCTGGAGTTTCTGATTCAATAGGTCTGGGACAGGACCTGAAAACTCATACTTCTAACACGTTCCCAGGTGTTTTTCATGCTGCTAGTGGGAGACTGTACTTTGAGAGCACTGCTATAGAGAAGATCTTTTCTTCTCTGATTCCTACCACTCCTCAAGGCAGCAGGAATATGACTCTTCCAGTGGAGCTCATGGGAGAGAATCAGTCTTAGACACTGTTACTTTGCAAGATGGAATAGATGCTAACAGACACTTCCCTCAAGTGGAAGAGATGTAAACTCTGGGTTCAAATCCCAGGTCTTCCATGTGGAAGTTATGTGACCTTAACCTGATTGCTCAGTTCTGTGATTCCCAGTTTTCCTTCTCCATAAAATGGGGGTGTGTGCTTCACGAGATTGCTTTGAGGCTGCATGAAGTGGCTAGTGTAGGATGTGACATACCCTTAGTGCCTAATGAAGAAAAGGCCCAATTTGGTTTCTTCCTCTCACCTCTTCCTGCATTTCCCTGGGGAGTTTGGAATGATGTGCCTTATTCCTCAAGGTTTATGTAATCCTCATGTGATAAATGTCAGGCACAGTTTACTTTGTGCGGCACTGCATTAGTTAAAAAGATTTGCTTAAGGGGACTCAAGTCTTAAGAGATAAAGGATAAACTCACTTCACGAGAGATTTCGCATGCAGAGAAATTTTAATAAACAGGAAAAAATAGTAAGCTCCAAAATTTACTTTCTTCCATGGAAACATGGTAGCATAGGGAGGAAAAAAATATGTTGATGTAGTACTACCTTCTAAACTTGCACATTCAAAGCTTAAACACAGAGTCAATTTAAGCCAAAAGACTACAGTAAAACAATTTGAATGCAATCGGCCAGTGGTGAAGGAAAGTTCTGGAATGAAGAGTGTGAAAGGGTATGGAGTCATTTTGTTTTTTATGTTCACATCTTCAGCCTTCTTAAATCCAGTAAAGATTATTAATCCTGCTCTTGTTGCTGGTAAAATGAAACTATCTTAAAAAGAACATCTCTCAGGGCACCTGAGTAGCTCAGTGGGTTAAGTGACTCTTGGTTTTGGCTCACGTCATGATCTCAGGGTGGTGAGGTTGAGCCCCATGTCACTCAGTGCAGAGTCTGCTTAAGATTCTTCCCCCACTCCAATCCTCCCGTACTCTTGCAAGTGCACACACTCTCCCCCACAGATAAATAAATAATATATTTTAAAAAATGAACATCTCTCTTACCTACTTCCTACTGAGCTTACTCAGAAACCAGGGCAGTTTTATAATTATAACTTTAAAGTCTTTATCAATAGCTCTATTTTATTGAGCCACTATTATGTGCCAGACTTGGGGCTATGTACTTCACCTGCATTATTAGATAATGCCTATAACAACTTAGTAAAGAAGTACTAAAATTTTCCCCAATTTATAGATGAGAAAACAGAACCTGGAGAAAGAAATACTTTGTCCAAGATTGTAAGAACTGGAGGGCTTAAAACTCAGGCCTGTCTGACCCTTTGAACATCTACAAAGCCTTTCTAATTTCCTCTGATCAAAGGACACCAAATGCTGAAGAGGTAGTTTTATAAAATTCAAGCAAATTGCATCTACTTGTCAACTCTACTCTTAGCACAAGCAACCCAGTTTTTCATGAGTCTGGAAACTATGTCCCACTGAAACCTGAATATGCCCAAAGGTTATAACTTTATGCAGGGTCTTATGGGAGAAGCATTAGAAAGAGATTTCTCATTCACCCTAACTATCTCCAATCTCTACCAGAGAAGTGCCTGGCATTTTCTAAAGAAAATACTAAACAACTAAAATTCAGTGGCTCTCTTCTAGTCTGTAATTTCTTCTATTAGGGAAATCTAACCCTTTAAGAGTCAAGGTCTTGAAACTAAAGTGAAAATGAAAGTTGATATCTAGAGCTATTTAGTATTCAGTGACATAACTTCCCCAATACACAGAAATTTAATGCACATTTGATTGAACCCATAATTACAAAATTTGTTTAAAGCCGTTATATTATCTTCTTATTTGACACAATATGGCACAATTTTGTTATAGGATTGAAAACCAAATAAGACAACTACAGTTGGTAGCATTTCAAAGAAATATTCCCTTTAAGATGAAATCAATCCTGTTTCAAGTTTATTCCCCTGCTTTATGGTTGAGGCTCTAGGGGTGTATTTTGCTGAAAAATGTTTTTTTGATTTTTTAGAAATTCTTTAGATTAATATGCAGCTGTCATTGCAAGGCAAATCTAGATCTGCTTTTATGTTTCCTCTTTCCCCAGGCTGCAAATAGTGTCTACCTCTCCAAGAGAGACAGTCCACTCATTTCTGATTGGGGTTTGATATTCCAGGTCAGACAGCAAAGAATTCATCAACTCATCATCATTTAGAGCATGTCACACTTTGTCTATTTACATTGACTGAATACATTTCTTTGCTTAATATGTCCAATATCTTGGTCTTAACATTCTGTTGCTGTCTAATTTCATTTCCTGTTCACACACACATACACGCACACACATGCACACACACATACACACACACATTCACACCCAGGGTGCACCATACCATACTATCACAATTCTTAACATAGTAAGAAAACAATCCCATGCTTTGATGTGTTTCTGAGTATGGTTTCTGTACTTATTTAATTTTCTTCAAGGTTTTTCTTCCTGTCTTCCCCTCTATTCAATTTAAAGGGCAATGGGCTTTCCTCTTGTGTTCTAACGACTGCACATTTTCGATTCTCCCCCTGTTCTAATTCCTCTTTTATAGATGTAAGCTTGTTTATCTGCACATTTTAAGTGTATCTCTTAAAGGTAGATTTGTGCCCTTGATTCCATGATATGAAAACACAAGGAGGTAGAGAATAAAATGAAATTTTTCTGAAACCTCTTTGTAATATGTTTGTAACAAAACAATTTTTTAGATGTCTAAACATAATTTAGCTGCCAGTCAGTTCCACAGCACTCAAAGAACACACATTTGTGTTGACTTATTTAATGAGGGGGCATCTTCCTCGTCCTTCTTTAGCTTGGATGTGGATGTGACTCATTGGATTGAACAGGATGTGTTGATGACAGAAAGATTAGAAGCTTTGTTTGTAAGAAATGGGAGGGTCTTTCTTTGATATTACTTACCATATAACCAGGACCAACTGTTTGTCTTTTGCTTCTTCTTAGCACTTGAAATATGGAATATATGGATTCCATTTAGTCAGTTATCAAGAGAAAATATTAAAACACTGGATCTGGTCAGCATGCTACAGCTCACAGACCAAATCCTGACCTCCTACTTTAGTATACACTGTTTTATTGGAGCAAACCCACTGGTTTACATATTGTCTGGATGCTTTTGCTACAGCAGCCAAGTTGAATAGTTGAAACAGAAACATTATCTGCTCACAAAGGCTGAAATACTGATTAACTGGTCCTTTAAAAACAGTTTGTCAACTCCTGATATAGATGTTCAGAGGGGGTAATATTTTATTTTATTTTATTTTTAAAAGATTTTTATGTATTTATTTGACAGAGATCACAAGTAGGCAGAGAGGCAGGCAAGGAGAGAGGGGGAAGCAGGCTCCCTGCTGAGCAGAGAGCCCAATGCAGGGCTTGATCCCAGGACCCTGAGACCATGACCTGAGCTGAAAGCAGAGGCTTAACCCACTGAGTCACCCAGGTGCCCCCAGAGGTGGTATTATTTTATTTATTCATGTATTTATGTATTTATTTATTTATTTATTGAGGTGATGATATTTTAAAGCCTTTCTTTCCTCAGAAGAAGGTCTGTCAGTTTTGCTCATGAGTCTCAAAAAACATGGTTTATAAAAGATGTTGTTTTAAAGGCTCCATAACAGGGCAGACTATTCCCCCCAAAAATTATTTCTGCCTGAAATTTATAAAGACACCCCATATTATTCAACTAGTATGATAAAATTCTCTAAAACAGGGTAAACATATAATTTATCATCCAAACCAGGGTGCTTTAGAAAGTAAAAAGGGTTCTATTAATAATTATGTTGAGACAGCAGACATAGACTAGGACTGTTGCAGGCAAACCAAGATGTGTGGTCACCCGAAAAGTGCACCAGATTCAGTAAAATCACAATATGTAAGATAAATATGTATGATTTTAAGTTCATTTCTACCACAGAAGCATATTCATCATCAAAGCCTTCTTTGTAACTGGAATTTCTACCTAACTGGTAAGAATCAAATGGGTGTTCCCAGTTCATTTGGAGAGTTAACATAAGATCATTGGACCATCAGAAAACATTATGCAGTAATCAATACAGCTTTTGAAGAGGAAATTGAGCTTGAATAATTCTTGCTATGATTGCTCACCTGGACAACAAGGAAGTCACAGATACAAGTTATCTCAGCTTTTACTGATACTTTCAGATGTGTCCTGCATGATTGGCAAGTTGTAAAAGAATGACTTTGACCTTTCTGTCATGCTCTTCAAGGGCAAGGTACTCAGGTTCCACTGACCCATACCAGCGTGGTATGGGAAGAAAAGAGAGAGAGAATCAAGGGTACAAAGATCCGCAGATTCGTTGTTTAGAATTCAAGATCTCAAATATTTATTTTTTCAACACCTGAACAACTCTAAAACAAATAAAAACATCATAGCCTAGGACCATTACACTGATTCATTTATATTGTATAGTAAGGTCTCTAATTGAATATTTATTCTACCCTCAAAAAAGGTAATAGAAGATATTAGAAACTACCATCTGTTCAAATCTTTAAAATATTCTCTCTGGTAATTCTATCCAATATTTGTTTAGGTAAAGAAACTTAGAATGTACCTCTTACATGTGAAGATTCTAATAGTACTCATAACAAACCAAAATTTATGTGGTGCTTTATTTCGTACAAAGTACTTTCAAATGTATTCTCTTACCTGAGTCTTACTATATGCCAGTAAGTCAGTAAGGCAGAATTACTATTACCCCTTTTTGCTATGGATGAAACAGTCTCATAGAGGTTAAGTCACTTCCTCTAGGTCACACAGCTAATGAGAATGAGATCCAGGATTGGTCTAGGACTTCAAACTATAGGTCATAGGTCATTTACCTCTACCACATTGTTTTCTAAGTTGTTACAAATTAGTAATATTATTAATACTCCTGAAAATTTAATTCAAATGGAAATGACCATGATGTGTTGGAGAAGAAGCCAAAATGAGCATGAAATTTAACACAGGCTAGTTATAAATACTAAAAGAAAAATATAAATACTACAAATGAAGTGTAAACTATCATTGTAGTGTTATTATAGTCTAGGTCAACATGATAAAAGAGATGAAAGGAAGCATAATATATAAGTGATTAAGGAATATACCCTAATTATTAGGTAGAATTAAAGTTTAATACATATTGTGTTCACTTGAGGGTGTCTTCTGGCTACATAGAATAAAAAGCACCTAAGTCACAATGGCTTAAACAAGACACAATTCTTTTTCCAACAAGGAAAGCCTAGATATAGACAGATGAGGCATGCATGGAACCTCAGTGAGTTCCCCAAACCCCTCCCAGCTTTCCCTTCTGCCATCTTTACTGTGTGACTTGTATCCCTGGAGTTCAGGATGGAAGCAGAAGCTCCAGTTACAACATCTATGTTCTAGGTGACAGGAAGAAGGAAAAAAGAAAGAAGGACACTCATTCTCCTTTTGAAGAGACCTTCTGGTGGAAGTTACACGGCACTTTGGCTAATATTTTTTGGCAGCATTTTTCATATGGCTATCTATAGCTGCAAGAGAAGCTAGCAAATGTAGTCTTTAGCTGGGCCAGCTCGAAATTAGAGTCTTGTTATTAGAAGGGAGGGAGAAGAAGGGTGCAGATTGGGAGAGGCAAATAGCCATCTCTTCCATGCTCTCTTTTAAAAAGAATGGAGTCACTTGGAAGTTTTAGAGGATAGGGATACAATATTGTTGTGTTTTTCGACTTGCACCAGGCTTTTCACCTATGTTCCATAACAACCCAGAGGTCAACTTCATTAGCCCATATTACAAAGGAAAACTAAGCCACAGAGAGGTTGAGTAACTTGTTCTAGTTTAAAGAATTGATATCTGTGGTGCAGAAGCCATTTGCTTCCATGATACCTTCTTTCCTCCCAAGTTTTTATAAAGAAGAATTAGTCGTGTGGAGAAAAAGTGAGGGATATTTAATTGCTTGGTCAAGAAACAGGATTTTGAAGGGGGTATGCATGCATTTGTTTACTCATTCATTCAACAAACATTAATGGCTACTCCTACACGTCAAGACTTTTGTTTTCAAGTAGAGAGTTTTTGGCTTTTTAAGAGAAGCCAAATTATCAATGAATGGGAATCAGAATCTTTGAGGTGAAGGGTTTTTGTAGATAATTGTGTCAGTCTTCCTCATTTTATAGGAAAAGAAATGAGGCCTGGCGTGGTGAAGTCATTGTCTTCTATTACTCAGAGGAACAAAGGACAGGAAATTGATCCATCTTTAAGCTAGAACAGATGAATTGTGTCCCAGGACCACGTGACTCTAGAATACGTCACTGAAGGAAGTAATGGGATCTCAAATCTGGGAGGTCTTCAAGAAAAGACAGGAAAAGTTTCTCTTCTAAAATGTTCCTACTTTCTTGGGCCAAGTGAGTTGCTTCAGACCACTTTCAATCCTATGATGCCATGAGTGTAGGCATCTGTGAAGGGACAAAAACCCCACTTAGGTTTAACCTAGGAGTTTAAACCGGCCTTGGTATATTCAAGGATATGGCAAGAAAGATATTTTCAAATAGAAAAAGATCAAAGTAAGAATCACTTCCTTGTCTTGTTTGTAACAAATATATTGCTGGTAGTGAGAAAACTATATTGTATGATTAGGATTTCATTCATTAGGGAGATTTCCTGACTCCTCTTTTTCTTTGCTTGGCTCTGTTTTTAAGCATTTAATTATAGGCTTTATTTTACTATAGTTATCACAGTAGTTCAATTTAGACAGAAGTTGACAATCCACTGTGTAATTCTGTGGCCCTGGGTATCCTATTACTATAGAAATCATGTCTGGAGCTGGCAATTTACCAAAATGACTTTCCACCAAGAAGGGCAGAGCAGGGGTGGTAGTAGCAAATTGTGGCAGTGGTAGGAACAGCAGCTGCCGCTAAAAGCAGCAGAAGTGTTCTGCCAAAAGAGGGGAAATTTAATCTGTATATTTATACTAATGGGACATAAGCAGGTCATGCCAAACACAGAGTCACCCTTTCCTCAATGTTAGAAATAGGGCATATTACACATGCTGCCATGACTCGTGTCTAATTAATATATATTTTTTGAGAAGTCCAATTCTATCTCAGTGTTCCTATTTACCTAATTCCGTTGTTTTAATTATTCTGGTGTTGGCCACTTCACTGAATAAAAAATGGAAGGAGGGAGAGAAAGAAGGGAGGGAGGGAGGGAGAAAGGAAAGGAAAAGACAAAGAAAAAGTTAGAGAAAAGATAGAACTACCAAAACGTATAACTTTTTGATTGGGTGCATTTTTATGGAACTGAATAATTCTGATTGTGTCTCTTCTCTACAACTGTTGTTCCTCTATAGCTGGAGCCACACAGGGAGGAGAAGGGAGTGTGCATATAAATAGAGGCCTGCTACTTTGAATTTCCTACACAAAAGTAGTCCCCTCAAGTTCTTCTCACTCCCTATCTATGTTCTCAGTTTGATTTCCCTGTTTCTCATCTTCCTGCCTTCAGGGCAAGCGCTGAGAGATGGTCGGGCCATGACAATGCCACACGTAGTAGGAGTCTGAGTTTAATGAGGTTTGAAAATTTGAGTTTATGACAGGTGACATCAGCTTATGAAAACGGTGTTTGTTATTTTCAAATCACACTCATTGAGAAATATATTGGAGTCACAAGACATTTAAAACAAAGCATATTTGATCCCTTTTAGATAGGAAAAAAAAATGCGATCCTGGGCATTTTTGCAAACACTCCTTCAAAATCTGGTAAAATGATTTTGAATCCATGTTTCAAGAGACGAAAAACTGGAAACTACTTACCTTTTCATCTTGGATGAGAAATATGTAAAATATGGCAGTTAAGTGAACTGTTGGTAGTTATTTTAATTCTCGTCTAATATTGCTGGGAAAGAATGAGATGGTAAAATTGACAGTGGCTCTATCTATTCCTCCCCTCACCCCAGTTATTTCCAAATGATGTTTAGTGTTCCCCAAACTGCAATCACCCTGTCTTACCTCCCAAGAGAAGGCATGACCACTCTCCCAGGAAATCACCATTCTGGAGCTCCAGGAGATATCTGCTTACCATGTTTATTTTTGTTTTTTTGAGGGAAAAAATACCCAGAGAAATGAAATATTGAACCACTCCTGAACTCCCTCATTTTCGTTTCTTTTCCTTGCATTTTATCTGTTTGGATTAAGGAGGCAAAAACATTAGGGAGATGGTGTTACCCAACTGAAAGAAGGCTAATGGTGGCTATGTTCTCATATTACCAGAGGTTAGCAAAGAGCTACTTTAATATGACAGCTAGTATAACTCATTGATGCAATTACTCAAAAAGAAGAATGCCATTGGTGTCCAGTTACATCCCAGCAGTTACAATTAGATAGGCCAGATGGATGGGGTCCAGCGAGACAGACTGACAAACCTGCAGACAGGTCAGCAGGGACATGACTGGGGTAAGGTGGACTTCATGAATCAGGCAAAAGAAAAGGTGCCCTAATTAATTATAGGCTTTTTAATCCTGAGGTTCTTAAATAAGACCTGGATAGAAAGAACTAGCTTTTGGGCCTATTTGCCAACCTTAAGCTAAATATTTTGAATAAGCAGTTTCCTTTAATGGATGATGACTACTGACTATTAAAGTCATCTTAGGTTGACTTTAAAAATAATAAAATGGAAACTCAAGGCCTCCTTAGAAAAGTGGGTTACTGTTCTTTGAGCCAGTCTGTGGTTGTGAAATTACCCTGCTCCCATCAGAAAACAGTAGGGCTGAAAGGGACCGTACGGTTCAACTTGTCTGAACCCTTTATTATATATATTAGACAAGCCCACCAAACAGGGCTCCCGCAGGTTGTAGACAGCACACTGAAAAGGCTTCCTTTAAGGGAGCTTTTGGAAGGGACTAGTCCAGAGGTTTTGGTAGAATTAGGGGTATTGAAGCCCTGAGAGACTAGCAACAGTGAAAAGCTTTGACAATTCCTCAACTGAAGGGACAAATGGGGGACTGCTCTTGAACCTAGAAAGAGCTAAATCTGTGGACAGGGGTCCCCTAATGGGGACAGAAGCCAGAGACACAGCCACTGGCAAATTATTGCCCTACCAGGAAGGAGATAGACAGAGTAGAGACAGAGACAGAGAGAAAGAGAGAGAGAGAGTAGGGATGATGATGAAACCTCTTCCATCGCATCCTTTGATCTCCTGCATCTGACTCCCTCTTGCCAAACCAAACAAGAAGCCACAGGACAAGAAAAGTACTAAAGGGGTCAGCTCCCAGTGCCCAGAGCAGGGCAGAGCAGGACAGAGAACAAAGTGAGGGGAAGATCAATGGAGAATCACCAGCTCAGCAGCCAGCGAGGAGAAATGACCCCTCAAAGCGTACTTGGTTAAGACTAAGACTAGAATTTAGTCTTTTGATCCTCACACACTGAGAGGTTCTTGGTATGAACCATCACACTTTTAGCTACAGATATCCCCGCCCTCTGAAACTAAAATGAGTTGTAGAGAATAGGCGAGACTCTCCTCTGGATAGTCTTCCTGAATGTATCCAGTCTGGGAAAAGCCTGGCTCGTCTAACAGCAGATGTCTGATCCTTGGGCCTGAGAGGTGTGAGGGGTGTATGCTCCCTGCAGAGCCAAGCACGAGGCAACTATTAGTGGCAAGGGGGCCTGATGTCCAGTTCCGATTTAAGGGAATTGCTTTTACAAATCACATACTAGTATCGGGATTTCCAAATGAGCATCACATCCTTCTGCAAGGTTCTGTGAGTGACCAACATTGTCACACGGATTCTGCTATTTCTCAAGTCGCTTTTGAGCTTCTCTCTGGAAATGATCTTTGGAGCCAGTCTATGTGTTACGTAAGAAACTCAACTCTCAAGATGCTACTCACCAGCTGCCTTGCTTCTTACTTTTGCTGGTTTTCCTCACCAGCTTCAATGTTATTTGCCAAACTTGACACAATGTGGTCAAGTCCAAAAATCAAAGCCAGCCACAGAATAAAAGACTTATCACATGTGAGATAGATCGAAAGCATAACAGCAAGCTCAGAAGTAGTTTACCAAGTGGATGCTCAGAAGTTGAACAATTAAGTGATTGCCTCTCAAGGCATTTGGACTGGAATGGGCAAGGTTAATTTGGTTATAGGTAGCTCAGTATTACATGTAAAAATACGTAACGATGTTAGGTAAGAATACATAAATTGGCAAGATTTGTCTTAGAGGAGAATTGTGGCCAGGTAAAATATTACATCTGCACATGGACAGAGATGGAGAAAAAAGGAAAAATGAAAATGTGATTCATTGAGAAGTGGACTTATGAATGGATTTCCTTCTCTTTTGAAAATGTCTGCTATTGTTATGATAGTGCTTGCAGAATATGTACAATTATAAAACCATAAAATAGGAAGACACGTTGTCTTATGGAGACATTTTGCAAATGCTATGAAAGGAAATGAAACACAGAAAAGTGACCACATTGGCACAGAACCTAAGTGGGTGTGCTGTACACGTAATGCTCATACTTTGCTCAAATGTAGATATATCCGTATTCTTATTGATGTCAGTCAAAGAAATATTGCATATGTTTGCTCTTAACACCTTTCTTGGATTGGTGCGCCTGAGTGGCTCAGTTGGTTGTGTCTGCTTTGGCTCAGGTCATAATCCCTGGATCCTGCGATGGAGCCTTGCATCCGGTCCCTGCTCAATGGGGAGTCTGCTTCTCCCTCTCCCTCTGCCCTTCCCTAACCCTCCAATTCATGCTCTCTCTCTAGCTCTCTTTCTCTCTCAAACAAACAAATAAATAAATAATTTAAAAAAGACTTTTCCCTTACAACCCTATGAAACAATGGAAGAAAAGATGCTGCAGAATCTTTGGGAGGGGTCATTGCATACTGCAAAGAGATTATGGAAAGGATGATTTGGAAGAGGGAATAAATGGGCTGGTGGGAATGGATGTTGACTAATTAAACTTGGGCACAGAATTCATTATGTAAGCACAGTTCCTAGAAAGCCCATAAATTTGATAATATTTATGAGCTAGTGTGTTTTAATTACTACTACATGTTGACTTTGTCAACATCAGGATCATCTGCCTTCTAGAATAACTACTACCGCTGTATGCCTAAAATTTCAGAATTTTAGAAAATTGATGAAGGGGAGCAGGGGATAACAAAAGAGAGGGGGAAAGATTTAAACATTATTTAGAAGACGCTCCTTGGCTTCTTAAATGTGATGACACTTAATTGTTTGGGAAGGAAATGGGTGAAGATCCACAATTATCACCTGCCTTCAGCAAGTTTTGTACTTCATTAAATTGTTTTGAATTATTCTAGTAATCCCTCCAACACATAACTCAGAGATATGGGTATTGGTTTTATTGCTTTGTCATTTCTAAAGACAGAAAAAGAGCGTTCAGAAGGTTTTATTTATTTGTTTTATTTCCTTCTGTGAGCAGATGTTGTGTTTTAAGAATCTCATTGTTTCTTTTAAAACATACGTAGTCTGACCTTCTAACTCCAAGATTTGGACTGTCTACATAATTGAAATATTCCGTTTTCCCAAATGGGCTAGGTTTAGGAAAATCAATTCCCCATCTACAATGTAAATTTACAAATACAGGGTAAAGCCAGTAATTCATCGTGACCCTTTGCTGAGAAAACCAGTGACCTGTCCCGTATCACTCCTTCAATTCTCCCCACTTGTATGGAGATGCTAGAGCTTGAACTCTGGGACAAACAGAAGCAGTGAGAAGAGGTTTGCTTATAATAAAGTTAAGTGTAGCTCATGTCTACATGAGGTCAGGTAAGAAGAGATGACTGTGTTTAATAATTAATTTGGGGGTGATATGTCCTTGGCAGATAATGATGCTGACTTCTGAAACACAAATGTAAATGCTCATCTCTGGTTGGATAGATCAAGTGGACCACCACAGTGGCAGCAATGAGGGGAAGAGCCCACATGGCTGGGGTGGGGGTCTGGAGTCACACGAGGGTCCAATCCTGATACCACTGCTCACTAACTGGGTACTCTTGAGCACAAAATCCCTCTGAGCCTGACTAACTTCATCCATAAATAGGGAACTCATCATAATAATACCTCCAAAGGTTGTTGTGAGGCTCAAAGAAGGTAGCTTGCATAAATTTCCTGGTATAGATAGGTGCCACTAATCGTTTTTTAAATAAATAATAAACAGAATTTCTGTTCTTTCAGATTTTAGGGTTAATAGGTGAGTCCATATGCAAAAAGTTATCCCAAGTAGTTTTCCAGCCGAGTTTCCTAGCAACTACCCAGATAACTACTGCAGTTTTTCTCTGCTACACCTGCTCATAATCTACTCTGCTGTTGCCTGTATCTCAGGGAGGGTCAAGTTGGATACAGGGGAGCTGAATCATTTCTCAAAACGATGCCAAGCACAGATATTGCTCCCCAAAATACTGGGGTGGAGGTGATGGTGGTCCCAGGTAAGATCCAGTTCAACCCTTTTCCCTTGGGCAGCCATGTCCAAGGCACTAGCTGGAGAGACTTCACGGGAATGTGGACATGGCAGCCAGAGGGCTGGAACATAAGGGAGATGGGCAAGAAAGGCCTGGGGACAGACCTTCAGGAGCCATTGGATTGGGATGAAGCTATGAGAGGGGCGCTACGTTCTCAGAGGATGAGCGCTCCCTGGGAAGATTTCAGGGGCCTTCTGCATCTAGGCTGCTCAATTCATTCTCATGTATTTTGAGGTGTCTACGCAAATGTCATGCATTTCCCAGGCACTAAACCTGCATAGGCTAAAGTGAAAGGTGTATTACAAAGACATAGTGAATAAAAACTCTCATCGCTCTTTCACAAGGACTGATTTTTGTACTCAAAAGGAATTTGATGAGATATTTAGTAAGGCTGCAGAGGCTATTTAGGAAGCCCTGGGACCTATGTCCTGTTGCTGCTTGTACCACTCATGAGCTTTCAGACAGAGGTTGCCATCACTGAGCCTCAGTTTTGTTACCTGTAAAATGAGGTAAACAGACAACCTGCGCATGAGGTTTAAATAAATTGACATATTCTGCAGTGCTTTGAGATTCATAGATGTTAAATAAAAGTAGAATAGTGTTGATGAGCCATTTCTCATGCCCTGCTCCCTGACATCAGCTGATAGAAGGTGCTGTCCCTATTGGCTCTCTATGTATGGGAGAGTAAACCAAACAGCTAGCGACCGAAGTGTGTGAAACCTGACTTTTGCTTAGGAAGAAAGGAAAAAGTCCCTGCCCTTCCTGCCTTCTCCCAGAACCCACACATGGGCCCTTCCGTCTCCACCCTTGGAGACTTCTTTAGCATGGTTCTAGATCTGAATCTTTTTCACGTGATGGGGATACTTACTTCATTACATTCTTTCCCCTGAAGTTCAGCTTCAGTCTGAATATGTATTTTTGAGTTCTTCTGACTTATCAACCAATAAATGCGTATTAAATTTCAATTCTGCTCCAGACGACGACTAAGAGGTAGAAGGGGCAGGGCCACAGTCAGGGAGCCTAAGGATGCTGAATGGCATTTGATCAGATCTAGAAATTAAACTGAGTGCTAAGAAAGCAGGACAGGTGATGCTAGAAGGGAGGAGGAAGCTCTCTGTGTGGCGGAGTTGTCAGGGGGCTTCCACTGATCTGCCTTCTGGGCAGCCTCTCCCCCTGGGACCAGTTTTAAAAGTAGGCAAAATCTCTGTGTAGGATTGGTTTAAAAACAAGCTCACCTGCACCCTGGGTCTCTACCTTGTGGGTGGACCCTAGGAGATGGGGCTGACCACAGAGTAGAGCCTTTCTTGGTCCATATCAGAGACAATAGCTTTGTTCCTTGTTTTCCTATCTTGTGCCCTCCCACACATTTCCCATATACAGGATTCACACACTCACTTTGTTTCCAGCTTTTATCGCTACATTGGATTTTACTGCTGTCACTTTGTTATTAAATCACTGTGGAATTTGCTGCATTAGAGCTAAGGAGGAAATTGATTACAATATAGAGGACTGCCTTGCAATTTCCAACAGGAGCTGTCTGAATGAACACATTGTTTCTTACTAGTTCTCTGGAAAGAGCACACATTATAATCACTATTTACAATATACTGTGTAAAATGATCTTCTTTTGTTTTCTACAATGGATATTGTGTCATTTAATTAATTTAGACTAAAGAAAAGCAATCAACATTCAGTAACAACATTCCCTTCGGGGATATAAATGAAAATTTTCCCATACCCTACACAGCCGTTCGAGCAAAGGAAGTGCAGATATTTATTTATGAATACCAGTGCTCATAGTTGCAAGCAGCAGAACCCTGGCTGGTTTCAGCAGTGATACATGTAGGAAAAGGATGTGGAATCCTTTTCAGATCACCATGAGGGCTAGAGAAACATGCAGAATGCTAAACATTCAGAGACAACAGGCCCAGTCATGCCAGAGAGCAGGACTGAGGAGGAAAACCACGAGTGCATCCACCATGCCCCTGATAAGGCCACGTAAGTCTCTTCGGTACCTAAAACGTCACGGTAGCCTTGCAACCACCAACCCCCACTGCCACCAGAGAAAGGACCCATGCAGTGCCCACTTCTCTGAGTTGACTCTCAGAGGCCAGTTCATGAGTTCATTGTCCTCTCTTGCAAGGGAGACCAGGACAGCAAGGATGGGGAGGTTTTTGCTTTTAGATCTACGGTGGGCTCTACCTGTCTCTGAATCTTAAAAGGTAAGAAGTCCCTAAGTGTATGAAGCACTCAGCAGGAAAAAAAAAAAAAAAAAAAAAAGGACAAATGATCCCCCTGAATCAGCATTGCCAAGAATAGGACCTCCAATGCTCTCAATCAAAGCTACGGAAATATGTCAAAATTTCCCCTTGAACTACACGAATAGATAGTCCAACAGCCTGGCCTTCCTTGGAAAAAGGGATGAACCGCCACTGGGAGGGACAGATGCAGGAAGAAATTATTTTTTCACCAAATACTGTACTTGACCAAACTTAGCAAAATGGAGTCTGAGCCTCTTGTGTTGGAATTCTTCATTTTGAGTCCATCTTGATCAGATTTTAAATTGGGTGGAATTTCCTATTTTATGCCTCATCTTTATTTACTAAGAACAGCATGTTCTTTTGATGGGCCCAGGAGACTAAAGACTTGGATGTGCAGCTGTGGTTTGAGAGTAAACTAAGAAAATGTGATTTTTTTTAAAGAATATTTATTTGACCATTAGAGCTCTAACAACAATTGGTTTGGAACACCAGTGGAAATAAAAAATAAATACAGGGCAAAGAGAAATCCTGGCAGTGGGTAAAAGGACCCGATAGCCTACCAGGCATTTACACAGTGCAAGTTCAAGATTCTAAGATAGGGGATAATCAAATAAACAGCTGACTTTTCTGTAATTGCATTTTAAAATCTCATTCTATCCGCACAATTTTTCCCCTCCTGTCTGATGCATGCCTGGGTTGATACGATTTTTTTTTTTATTAAGATAGATTGATTGGCCAAAGTTTTAATTTTAATCCCTGGGTTTATTTAAAAGAAAGCAATTTAGCAATCCATGTTGTTAGGGATGTTTATGGAAGATGAGGCAAAGGAGCAGAGATAGCCAGGAGAAAAAAACTCTGCAGTTTAGCATTCCTGTCCCTGTAGGATCCTTCCTTATATTATGGAAATTTCTGCAGACCTTAGGCCATGAGTATTGAACAGATCTCACCTTCCACAGCTTCTCATTGACCTACAGCACAATATAGGGTTTTTTGAACATGAAAGAATCATTGACAACCTCTATATTACTCTAAGAAATTGTTCACCCATGTGATAAGAAGCCTCTCAAACTTCCTTAATTAAAAGTATGTTACATCGATGACCCACCTTCCTAGTGGAGAAGCTGAAATCCATCAAGCCTCTCTCTCCCCTACCAGTTAGATCACTTCCTCAGTTTGTTTGCATCTCTGTTCCTACTAGGTGTGTGATTGCGCAGGGATGATCACCCCCTGCCCCACATGTGACTGACTCAAGAACAGATTGCCCAGAGTCTCGAAAGTCTCTGGGCAGCTAAACCTTTTTTGCCTTTGGGGTTATTTATCTGTCAGCACATTATCTGAGAGGAGTTTGGGGGAGGAAAGGGCTGAAGATCTGTCTGCTCGATTTGTCTGTCCTGCTCATTTCAGCCTACCAAGCTGGGTGGAGACTAAATTCCAAAAAGGGGGCAGACTTAAATGTGCCTTCATTTTATGATGCTGTGTTGGTTCCCACAATCTCCGTGTTCTTGCACAGGATGACATAAACATATTTACAAGGGCAAGAAGAAAGAAAAGAGGTAGAGAGAACCAGAAAAGGAAAAGAAACCCTGCTGCATCCATCCTTGGGGAAGTAACGATCATTTTGCACAGATGTGTGGATTTCCTGGAACAGTCAGCCAGGCTAGAGCTTTCAGACTGCTATGAATTTGCAAGGTTGCTTTAATTTGAAAACAATTAAAAATCAAAAGACAGCATAAAGAAGGCAAGCAAGAAAATAGCAGTTCTGTGCATTAGCATTATCTTACTAGCTGTTAGTGTCATTCATGATGCTTCTCTTTTTACAAAGACATTCAAAATTCAATGAACTATAATTTTGTGTAGCACTTCTTTTAAATGAAGAGATATCTTTACATAGGGACAGCAGAGAAGGAACTCGAAAATAATTGGATTATTAAATAATTTAACTACTATAAAGCTTAGTGACCAAGGGTTTACTTTCATTATATAAATAAGGCATCTTTTTTGACTTAAAGAAGTTTTATAACTGAATGGCTTTTTTTTGGTATAAGATGAAACTGGCAAAGTAATAAGCAACCCGTTCAATGAGCCATCCAATCATCACCAAATATCTGAGTGTTTTCTCCAATCATGTAGATCGCATCCATTCATTTAACATTTAATGAAATGACATCTGTGTTCCAGACACCATGCTGGGTGGGGGTATGGGATGCAAAATGAAGAAAGTATATTCGAAAATGTAATCCCCGCACAAAGGAGCTCCGTCTAAAGAGAATTTGAATGCATTCATTTCCTAGGGCTGCCCTAACAAAACACTACAAACTGGGTCCCTTACGACAACACAAATTTATTCTCTTACAATTCTGGGGGCTCGAAGTCCAAAATCAAAATGTCAGCAGGGCTTCTTTCCTTTGGGAATTCAGAGGGAGTATATGTTCTAGCATTCGGTGGCTGCCCACAGTCCTTGGTGGTCCTTGGCTGGTGGCAGCAAAGCTCTAGTCTTGGCCTCTGTCATCACTTGGTGTTCCCCCCTGTAAGTGTCAGTGTCCAGATTTCTTTTTTCTTGTAAAGACACTGGTCATTGGATTTAGGGCCCACCCTAGTCCAGTATGATCTCATCTCAACCTGATTACATCTGCAAAGACTCTATTTCCCAATAAAGTCACATGGAGGTTGGTACTTCAGCATGTCTTTTGGGGATGAGGGCAGGGGGAACAGAACACAAGTAAGCCCATTAAGACCATCCAGAAGACCTCCTGTGGTGAAGAGGCCTCAGGTGAACGAGCCTGGAGGCACCACCAGTGTGCGGGGCCTCAGGGGCAACTGAGTGACCTGTCATAGATAATGCAGGGAAATGGATGGTGGGGATGAGGGCCACCCAGAAGGGTTAGCTTTAACCATCCGTACCAGCAGGATGAAGCAACACCATATAAAAGCCAGTCAAGTGACACCTTTCCTGAAAGAGTCAGAAACTGAAGCCACCAGACTGCATAAGGTGGGGAAACAGAGAGGTAGACCACCGTCCCTCTCTTGTCACAGGTGTCCACTTATGGTAAGATCCAGTGGCGTGAAGAGGGAAGACGATCTGAAACAAAGCTCAGAGGTCTTACAACTAGCTAGGGTGAGACACATTGATTATTGGTCTGAGACTTTTTGAGGGCTAAAGTGACCAGAGGATTTATTAGCCACAGGGGACTAGAAAAGTCATGGACCTGCCCATTTCTCATCCTAAGGGGGCTGCAGGGGAAGGAGTGGGTAGGTGGGGCAGGCGTGAGGAGAGAACAAAGATGCTCTTAGTCCCACCTGACAGGGCCCAGCTTGTTGCACACAAGCTCTGCCAAGGGAATGGGTGCCTAGTGTGCTTGGGCAAAGAGGATGCCTTACGTCCTGAAATAGAGATACACCTACACCCTCCCATCTCCTACAAGGCTTTGTCACTGTTGGGGCCCTAGAGAACACACAAAAAGTTCCCAGGACCACTGGTGATGGGCTTGAAATGTAGTTGTGGTTTGAGAGAGACACACTCCTTTTCATGTGCTGAGCTGAAGGGGAGGCTCCCTGTGTCTCAGGCTGTAGGTGGTTACCCTGAACTGCAAACCTGATTCATGCCAACTCGGCTGAGCCTCAGAAGACCAGGAGCCCCAAATGTCCCAGTTGGAGTAGGGGGATGCCATGGAACTGATCTGCACATGGGGCCCTCTATGCCCCTGTGAGAGGAACTAGAAGTCCTCTGTGTTGACAGTTCAAGTGCCAGCAGGCCACAGGCTGCCCTGCCTGGGAACAACATGACCAGAAGTAATAACCTGACCTTGGAAGGGAGGTGCCTCAGGAGGGACAATCCGCACCACAGTGCAGCATGAGGGTGGCTGGGGAGGGCTTAAGGAGAAGAAGCCTCACTCCAAAGTCAAGGCAGCCATCTGTAGTCAGACACTCACCACCCATAGAAAGAGGGGAGAATTTTGAGTTAACTCTATTATCCAATCCAAAGACACAATCAGAAGGAACCGAGTTGTTGGATGATTCGGTCTTCAGCTGCACCTGGAAACATGGCTCCAAGAGGTACACTGAGTTAATTGACAGAGAAGCAAAGACTGTTCTATTTAGGCACATCTATGCTATGGTTGTGTGTTTCCATCCTGCTAACTGAAATCATTATGTTGGTTAAAGAGTGGGGGAAGCAGAGAGCAGCAAGTGTACCGGAGGGACACCCGGTGAGTGTGGGAGGGTACATTCAGGACAACCTGGATGAGCAAAGAACAGATTCATTCAACAGTGGAGAAAGTTTTCACCAGCTAACGAAAACCAAAGTGTGGCTTTAAGAGAGACTTGTATTTCTACACTAGCAAAGTTAAGTGCATTATTTGCTCAAAAGCTGCAGAAAACCATCATTTCTGACTGATAAATCAGATCCGTGGAGTTGGGCAAGCAATATGGATTCTAGGATACTGTAAGCTTCCCTGAGATAGGTGTTCCTTGTGGCCACTGAAGCTGATTGCAAACACCCCAGGAAACACCACACGGATGCCAGATCTGCTGCCACTTGTGTTAAATGGTGGCCCACTGGTGTTAAGTATGTAGAAATGCAAACATGCAATTATAATGTATTGATACAAAAGCAGAGAAAAGGAATCCATGGAATTCTCTGGGTCTTGGTCCCCAGGTTTACTACTTTCAATGGTGCATTTCACCAGTGCGAAAATAGTCATATTTTGAATGCCAAAAGAAGACACTATAATTAACAAGTATATGATGTTAAGTAGTACCAGGCACTAGTCTAAGGACTTTATATAAAATAACTCACTTAAACCTTACGCCAACTCTATAAGGTGGGTACAATTATTATCCCCACATGTGATGAATGAAGAAGCATAGGTACAGAAAAGTTAAGAAACTCACCCAAGATCATATAGCTAATAAAGACCAGCCCTGGGAATCATACAGGTAGTATGATAAATAAGACAGAAACAGAGACCAGTCTTGGATAAGTGCAATTTGCTAATACTCTCTTCTTTGTAAATTGTAGGGAAGCGAGCTGTGACCATTTTCCCTCAGTTCTCCTTTCCTCTTTGTCAGGGAAAGGCCCACCTTCTAGAAGCTGAGTTCTGTGGTTGCTTAGCAGCCTTCACCTATACAGAGGTCCATTTGAAGCTCTGACACATCAGTTATTTCCTGAAAGGATACCACAGAACAGGAAGGAAGAGTTTAGCATACAGTCTCAGGAAAACACTCATCAATCCTTCCAGAAAGTACAGAAGAGAATTTTTTTTTTCAGAAGAGAAATTTAAAATGATAGCAGGATGTGGTTCATTTGCTATCTGCCCTTAAAAAAGCTGGTATCTCCATGGATTTTTTTCCACAATTACTGAATGATCTGTGCTTACTCTTGGTGAGATGAGATGCAAATAATGATCTAATTTCTAACTGGACAATAAAGTTAACTGCACATGCCAGGAAAGGCTGACTCAGGGGGAAAGGAAAGTATTTTAAAACTATTGTGAAATACAAAAGAACAGTGTGTGTAGGTTATATGTATGTAGTTGCTCGTTTTTCTTTATTTTTTCCTCTTCAGGAAGACAAACTCCTCTGAAACATGGCTGTGGTTCCAGCTGGCAGTCCATCTCATGGCTTCAAGGAACCCAAGGTTTTACCCGCGTTCCTCCTGCTCCCTTTGGGCTCGGAGCTTAGCCCGCATAGAGCTGGAGCAACCTCCTGGCCTTTCCATTTTTTTTTAAATATTTTATTTATTTATTTATTTGACACAGAGAGAGAGATAGCAAGTAAACAGAGAGGCAGGTGGGGCAGAGCTGAGCAGAGAGCCCAATTCCGGGCTCTATCTCAGGACCCTAAGATCATGACCAGAGCTGAAGGCAGAGGTTTAACCCACTGAGCCACCCAGACGCCCCGGCCTTCCCATTTTTAACACTGAAGTACAATATTCATCAGAACAGAAGCTTCTGGTGTGCATTGCTGGTTTCAATACAAGTGGTTGGCCTGACCCACATATTGCAATGATATCATAATAGCTCATGTTGTCCACTGAGGTCGAACTTGGCTATTGATCTATTTAAACACAAATACTACAATTAATTAAAGATGGGCTTGGACTAAAATAGCTGACCTTTACGGGTTCTTGAGAGTATCACCAGGATAACCTCAGCTAAGAGACAAAGAGTCTGAGAAGGGCATTTTTTTACATAAGGATATTCTCAACAAATGACTCCATTGGGCTGGACCAAGGATTTGCTCCATCAGTATTCAGTGACTTCTATCAGCTTTTCATGAAAAAACCACGCTCTTACACCCCGGAGAAGCTCAGGATGGCTGTGGGACAGACTGGTGAGGAAAAGGCTTGTTTCCTGAAATATATAGGCTGAAGCAAAGAAAGAAATACGGGCAGATTTTTCACTTGACTTCAAGCCTCCCGGCTTCACCTCCCAGTAATGGATGGCCACACCGGATGGGAAGATGGAGCTCCATGTCATCCAGAGATCTTTATTCATGTTCTAGATATCTCAGCAGAAATCAGGGATAGACCACAGCAAAAATGGACACCAGGGCTTTTCTCCCTCAATGGGAGAGTGGGGGCTGACATGGGGTCTCCCAAACTCTCTGTGCTCAAAGGAGTACATGTGTGTGTTCCCCATAGTGGCACCTTGGAGCTTTTCACTGGATCAAGCGCCAGTTGACATTCTCATAGCAGTCAGTGAGGACTCACACGACCTGGCCCCAGTTTCTCTTCAACTTCATCTCACACCCCCATGGCTAGCTCACACAGGCCAGTATCCCTGCCTGTGGTTCCTAGTCCTCAAATGTGACAGGTTGCTCCTTCCTCAAGCTGCTGAGGTTGGGTGGGACTGTGGGACACTCTGTCCAAACACTTCCCCCAGCTGGTCCCCCCTTGTCGCCCCCATCCCCAGACATCAGTTCACATGTCCTCCATGGCTACCTTCTCTGATATGGCCTTCTCACCCATCACTTTCATTTCCTAATGTTGTTTTTCTCCCCACACTTTATTATGGAGCTTCTCCTGCTTGTTTGGCCCTTATTTCTTATCCCCCTCTTCTATTCTGGATAAAAGCTTGATGAAAATAGAAAACTCATCTCTCTTTTTTAGCACTGCTGGCCACATAGAAAGTTCTTAATAAGTCCATTTTGCATAAAGAAAGGACTATTGGAGTTTTAAGGGTGTTATGACAGTAGGATCTCCTTCTCAAAGTTTCTTCTTCCTCCTTCACTTACCAGGCAGGACTGAACTGTAAGTCACCTGAGTGAGACTTGTTGCCCCATATGATATGGCAAAGGTGATTCTAGCATAAGACTGGCAAGTGGGATAACACTTATCTTCCAGAGTCTCTGGAGATGCAGGCCATCTTGGTGACATTTTGAAATCGCCACAAGCTCCCAACCTGTTCATCAGGTAGCCAGGGACTAGAGGCACCCAGATGGCCAGGCAAGGCCCCTGTGCTCTGGTTGCTCTGACCCAGTTGTTCCTAAGGCTTGGTCTTCACCCTCATTGTGGCCACCAGCCTGAGAGGCTCCCTGTCTTATGCTTGTACTTGCTGCTACACAAGAATGTCTTGGTGGAGTGCTTGGCTTTCCCTTCAGGAGTGCTGGCATCCAGGTGTCATTTTGGGCTAAATCATATTCATATGCTGGCTCTGCCATGTATGTGCTTTGTAACCTCAAGCAAGATACGTAACTGAGGTCTTAATTTTCCCCATTTGTAAAATGAGAATAATACAATAAAGTTGTTTTGAGGCTTAAGTGAGAAAATGATGTAAATAAATACCTGGAAAACTATTTACCAGGTGCTATGTGTCCCTTTGTGTCCTCTCATTGATTAGCTTTAGTTATGATGTCACCTCGTCCCTGATGACCTCCTTGACCCTGACTAAAATAAACCCTTGCTCATGCCTCTCTAACCCAGTGCATGTTTTGGTTTCCTGGTAGCAGTATCACGAGCAGACACAATCTGGTTGACTCCTATGTTTACAGTTTATGGTCTGTCTGCCCCTGCCAGAATGAGAACAGGGTCCCTATCTTTCGTGTTTGCTGCCCTATCCTCTGAGCAGAGGACAGTGCCTGGCTCATAGAGGATGCTCAACTGATGCTTGTTGAACAAATGACTGAATGTTCCAGCTGCTTCACAAACACCACTTCAATGAATCCCGACAATTCAGCACAATACTATTGCCATTAAAGACAGTAAAAACAAAACTGAAATAACCTAAATTATGTAATCAGTACTATTTACAGAGTGCTCACTATGGGTCAGACACCAAGCTCAGGGATCTTTAGTGATTATCTCTTTATTAAGGAAGAGAGGCAAATGAAGCAGGGATGAGTCCAGAAGGACATATAGGGCTGACCAGTTCTACTCTAGGCTCAGTACTCATTTTAAATGAAAATTAGGTCATAGAAAGGTGTCCGAGTTTTCTTTGACCCTTAAATGTTCTGAAATCCCACCCACACTCACCTGGCAATTGCTTTAGCTGTTAAACAATTGGAAGGGACATGACTTGCAATTGTATCAGTCCATTGGTAACAGAAATCCACCTTCTGGGCTTTAACATACTTTATTTTCTCATCTATTAGGAAGTCTGGATGTAGACAGTATAGACCTATTTAGTGCATAATTGATGTCACCGACGTCTCAGTATCCTTTTCATTTTGTGCTCTGTCCCTCTTGGCGTTGGTTGCTTCTTCATGCTCGCTGTTTCTTGGTTGTAAGACGGTTGCTGCATCTCAGGTTTTACATCCACATTCTGGTAAGCCTGGAACAGAGACTGGTATATTGCACTATGTCGGGGAGCATGTGAGCTTGCAAGGAAGAAGAAGAAAGTAGTTATTAACCAGGAAACCACAAAAATGATGACTAATTCAGCTGACACCATGACCAATTTCTCTTTATTAATATATCAGATAATCAGAGATCAAGATGAGTTGAGGGAATATAGTTAGTTTTTGGCTTTTCAAATTACCAGAGAATCAATTGGCATTGAGTTCCACAAAATATTTAGAGCTTAAATGTATATTGATGAATGCCCTTTGAGCCAGATACTCTTCAGATATTGGAGGAGTGGAGGCAGGTTGTTAGCTGTTTTCCAAAAATGTGACTGAACCTACCCTTACCTTGTGCCATCTAACAGGGGCCATTCACCTGAATCTAGCTTACCCTAGTGAAAACTCAACATGGAGACTGCCCCATGGAGAGTTTAGTCCAGGCCAAGGAAGGCCTGGAGGAGGTGGTTTGGTAGAGGTGACATCAAAGCTGAAACTGAATGATGAGAGAACACAAGGGACACATAGCAATCAATGAATAGTCATCCTAGTGTTTATTTGCATTTTTTCTTACTAAAGCCTCATAACAACTTCATTATATTATTCTCATACTACAAATGGGGAAAATTGAGGTCTAGTGAGATTAACTTATCTTATTTCAGATTACAAAGCACATAGAGGTGCCAGGGTGGCTTAGTCAGTTAAGCATCTGTCTTTGGTTCAGGGCATGATCCCAGGGTCCTGGGATGAACCCCTAAGTTGGGCTCCCTGCTCAGCGGGGAGTCTGTTTCTCCTTTTTCCTCTCCTTCTGCCCCTTCCTCTGTTCATGTGCATGCTCTCTCTCACTCTTTCAAATAAATAAAACCTTAGAGAGAGAGAGAGACAGAGAGAACAAAGCAGAGCCAGCACTTAAACCAGGATTTCTCAATACTCCCGAGTAGGTGGGAATGGGAGCTACCATCTGTTGCATGTTGGCAAGCACTGTAAATTGCCTCCCTGATAGCTATCTCTATCCCTTTTTCCCAGTAACATAATCCCAGTTTGTTCAGTTACTGAGTAGAGATACCTTCAGTTCACAGAGTATAGGTCTCCACCCTAGCTCCAAGGAACAAATCATGATTAGTCTAAATTAGTCATGGCGAATTCCTTATCCCTGGACAGTAAATGATCTGTGGAGGCGAGAGGGAGGGGTATGCCCAATTCTAGCCATGAGAAGGAAAGTCTGCTGTAGTGGTAGTGCCTGTGGAGGGAGGGGACTAGAAGTGAGGTGGGATAGTTCCCTTCCCCCAAAGACAAAGACTCTCTTTTTTTTTTTTTTTTTCCCAAAGACAAAGACTCTTAAGGAGGAAGTGCTTTCTCTCGCAGCTCTGAAGGTACATGTGTCACTGGAGCTATGCCACCATCTTGGGAGACATCAATCCTGGCATTGTTTTGTTGCTGAATAAATCTGAGCAACTATTACCTCTATTTCTGGCAATGTGAGAAAAGAACATCACTATTTAAAACATGGGAGTTTTGTTTTGTTTTTTTTCTTCCTATTACTTGCAGCCATACACAATTCTAATTCTTACACAGTCTGTGTCAGGCACAGAAATGGTGCTTTACCCCCCAGTTCTATGCTTTCTGGTTGTGGACTTCATTTCAGTTTTCAGTTCAGTTTTCACTTTCAGTTTTCAGTAAAACCAGACTAATAAAAGCACCTGCATCATTGACTGCGTTGAGGATGAAATGAGCAGTCCCTGTGAAGAGCTCATTTCTCATCCTGTCACACTATAAGCTGTCAGAAAGTGGTAGCCGTCATTATTATTCAAGGGCATTTGCTTTTAAAATATTTTGGGAACTGCATAAGGCTGGCTGGCAGAAAAGGAAAAGTAATGAGAGGGTCAGCAATGGAGCTGCTGGGGGCAAGATGGGGCTGAAAATGTGGATTAGGAAACTCCATGAGATTGTAACAGCAACAAAGCCTGACTGGGAAGGAAGGCCCTGGGAGGAAAAGAGGGAGCAGAATGGCAGAGGCGATGGAGAGAGTCATGTCATCGAGCATTGTGAGCATGTCAGACAGACCTACAAAATTTCCAAATAGGCAAAAAAGGACATACATGTATGTGTGTGATGGAAATGGGATCTTGAGACAATGTGCTTGCTGCAGTCAGGACTTGGGATAGGTGAATATAATTTTTCTTGCTATACTTTTATTTCAAAGTGCTCTGTGTATGGCTAATAGAACAGAATATGTGCTAAAAACAAAACATGCAAAACCAAACAAACAAAAAACAAAGTCAGAGAAAGGAAGCCAAGCCTAATATGGGAAGAATGGCATCATCTAGGTGGTAGAAAGGCCTCCTGGAGCATATGAATAATTTCTTTTTTTAATTTAATTTAATTAATTTATTTGCCAGACTGAGAGAGAGTGAGCACAAGCACGGGGAGCGGCAGGCAGAGGGAGAAGCAGGCTGAGCAAGGAGCCTGAAGAGGGACTTGATCCTAGGACCCTGGGATCATGCCCTGAGGTGAAGGCAGGCACTCAGGCAACTGAGCCATCCAGGTTAGCCATCCTAACCTTTGAATCATTTCTTATTGGTGTTCTGTTCTGCCGGCAGTTAGGTTTCATTCTCCCTGATCATAATTACTCAGAAATTTCAACTCACCCCTAGGTTCTCATACAGAAGGCAATGCAACATCTCAAACTGATTTTCCCCAGTTTTAGCTGGTTAGCTTGAAACACAGAGAAGCAAGTGTGTTCATCTTAAAGATGCCCCAGCTGAAAGTGTCCAGACAGTAATGCTGACCTCTTTCACTTTAGGGCTTTCAGCATAAATCCCTGGCAGATCTCAGACATGAATCAATAGTGCTACCAATCCCAGGTAGTTGGAACACACCCTAATTCTGACCTGTCTTGGGCACAAAGCATAATGGTATTTCTGCTGGATATGCATAGCAACCACCTTTTCCCGTAGAAATCCTCAGGGAAAGCCAGTCTCTTGGAACAAAGAATCATGTGTAAGTGTTTATGCGTATTTGAGTCTTCCTTGACTGTTTAGTGACTGAAAGGACTCCTATAAATCAGTGAAGTATTCCTTCAGCTGTATATTATGATCTGAAGATGTTAGACTCTGCTTTTGTTCCTGATGATTCTGGGAACAAACACATGCCTTCATGGGAATTTTATAGGCCAGAAATATTTTGTTTGGCAGAAATGAGCCCATCTTTTGTACATAACGGGTAACCCTTGTGTCTATGTGTGTGTATGTATACGTGTGTCCAACCTTCCATCTCTCATCTGGATTATTACTAGGAATTATGGTCTACTTTATTTTGCCAGTCAGTCTTCCACATTCTAGTCTGAATGAGCTTCCTAAAATGAGAACTTGCCTCTTCCCTGCTTAGGACCCTTCAAAGTCTTGTCCATATGATAAAAGTCCACATCATAGCTTGTTGTCAGATGACATTCTCCCTCATCTCCCTGGGATAGTCCTGATTCATGCCTTATACTTATTAACAGTAAGTATTAACTGATGTTCCATTTCACTCCCCAAAGTAGTTAGATTGGGAAGATATAGTGAAAGATAAAGTATGTGGGGACCCTATTTATCAGGTCCCAAAACTTCCGGTTTTAGTTATCCCTACTATACCCTTCCACCTTCCATTCCAGATATGGAATATGTCACAAATATGTCACATTTCTCCTTGCCTAGGACCCTTCTGTATGCATTTTTTCCTTTGTCTAAAACAGTACCCCCTCTTCCAACCCCCTTCACTTGGCAGCTCCCTACTCATTCTGGGATGCTTTCCCCAAATCCCCACTTCTACTGGAATTTTATGGCCCTCCTTTGGCTTCCCATCATACTCTAAACTTTCCTTATTTCAGCTTATCACATCATCTTAAGAGTGCCCACTGTGGGACAGATGTTACTATCCCTCTCAGTTGTTCCCTTGCCTCTGCATAAGGATTATAGATCCTGTCTGTTGCTATGTAACTTGCCAAGTTTGATGGAGGAGTTGTCCAGCCTACCATGGATGGCAGACTTGGTCATGTAACCTACCATGGCCAGTGAAAGGGAATACAATGTACATTATGTCTAATGGGGGCTTTTTGAGCCATGGTGTGCCTGCACCAGCACAAATGCTCTTACCACAGGGACAGAATATCCTATGTAAAGAGTTTCCCCTTAGCCTGGATCTCAGAATGAAAAGACTGTGGACTAAATCACAACCAACATCATATAACATGAATGGAAAAAAATAAAGTAGTGATTGTAAGCCACCTGAAATTGTGGGGTTGTTACTGCAGGAGGACACCGTGAAGTCTGACTGCTCTGTATAATCTCCTTCATCTCTTATGCACTAAACACCCTGAGGTCAGGGGGCATGCCTATCTACTTCATTCTTATCTCCCTGTTTCCTAGAGCAGCACCCAACACAGGTCATTTCTCGTTAGGTTTTGTTTAATGAATGTTTGGATGTGTATCTTTGGCTTTCTGGAATAGTAGATTGAAATAGTAACTCTTCCAATGTCCAGATTGGTTTCATCTTTAGAAAACAGTATACTTCTCACACAACATTCCCATTTACTACTTCATTCAATTTCACATTCAATTCTGTAAAAGAAAGCAGTGTCACCAGTTTTGTAAATGAGAAAACTGATGCCAGGGAAATTTTTGCCTCTAAGATCACACAGCAATTTAGCAGCATGGGAAGAATGAAAGCTTTGACTTTGGGGTGCCCAGTTTAAGGTTCTTTTCTATACTATCCTTGACCCAATCCCAGAGAAGACAGGATATAACTGTTTGTCTTCACCCAAAACCTTCTTGGTATCAGCTTTTATCTGTTCACCATAACCAGTCTTATGGGGAGATACATGGAACCCATCATCCCTCTCTTTAGGATTAAGGGGGGCAGTTAACTAAAATGTCTTCTCTGTTTTAAAAAGAGAGCATTTGAAGAATAGAAGGGAAGAGAGAATCACCCAAATTTAGTTCCTGTCTGGTCTTTGTAGATTTCAGGAACAAATTCTGAGCTCCCACAGAGTGAATGAGGTTTTTTTGTTCTCCACAAAGGTTGCGTTCAAGAGAACAGGCTCCAGTCTGCCTCGCCAATCCACATTCTCTTAATATTTCAGGAAAGAGTAACTCTTGGTGGTTTATTTAAGTCAAAGCTGATGTTTAAGTGTCACATCTTCCTACAGCAACAAATATTTATTGATTATCTCTATGCACAAGGCATTGTGCTAGTGGGAGTTGAGTTAATTTTAAGTGCTTCCTAATTGCCCTCTGGCTGGCTAAGGTTAAAGTAATTCTTAATCAAAACCTTTGCATCTGTCTTCACTGAGGAAAATGTAAGGGCAGTGCTTCTCTAATTGGCCGCACATTGGAATCACCTGGGGAGGTTTTAAAAATAGTGATGCCTAAGTCCCACCTCCTGTGTTCTCATTTAATTGGTTGGGGATGTCACCTGGACACTGGGATTTTTAAAAGTTCCCCCGAGTAGATCATATGTATAGGCAATGTTACAAACCACTGAGTTCAGGAATCCCACCCCCAAATTTCTTCTTGTAGACCAGCGATCAGAATCATTAGCTCAGACAATGTTATGTTCTGAAGATCTTCCTGACCCAGTTCACTAGCTGGATTTGATACAGGCTGGGGTGGAAAGAGATGCCACAGAGAGAGTGGTCAAGAGATCTGAGCTCCAGATCTGGCTCTGCTGCTCACTAAAAATGTCTCATCTTGACTTAAGTCCTCTGAATCTCAGCTTCCTGGTCTGAGAAATGAAAAAAATTAGACTAGACCAGTGTTTTCCAAATGTTATCATTAGCGACCACCCTTTAATCCCCCCTCTTTCCAAATGGATAAAATGTTTTTAAAAACTCCATCTAGTAAATCCCATTTGTTAAGGGTTAATACTCCCTCCTCCAATTAAATAAATTGAAGATATTGTCAGAAGTTTAAAGAAGGGATCTAGTGCCTAAATCGTACCACCTATTATTTTTTCTTTTCCACATTTTGGCTCACTCTGGATAAATGCAAAATACTGAGTTGAATGATTATCAAATGTTACCTTTTTTTCATCTTAGAAAACATGACTGGGATGATGACTTCCCATCTTGGGAGCTGGGCATGGCTGGGCCATCCTTACCATCTCCACTGCCCACACCAGCCTTTACCAGGGACCATCAGGGGAGCCTAAGAACAGTGGGACCTCTCTTCTTACCTCTTGGGGTAACACAGCAGCTCATGAAGGAAACACACATGAGATCCTGCTTCCAACAGGACAACATTTAATTCACTAACCCTGCCCAATAAAGAGAAGAAGCCATGGAAAATGTTAGACTCCTCCCAATCTCATCAGACTCCCCTCCCTCTTCCTGTGGAGAGAAATAAGTAAGAGGATGGAAGGAGGGAATGAAATCATCTCTACAGCCTTCTGCAAGAGAGCTACCCTCCGCAGAAGGTCTTTTCTCTGGGGACTGAGGCAACAATATGGGAAGGAAAGAAAAATTGGACTTCTATGGTTATAACTGCCCACAAGATCCTCTGATTAATGTAAAATTGTCAGTGTTATCATTGAGCAAATACTTTTTAAGCCTAAAGCAAAGAGAACTGGTGAGTTAGCCTGCTTTTGAGATTTAATTTGATAAATGTTGATTTTCGTTAAGGATTTTTAAACAATAAAAATAGTTTATAGATCCCCATGACTAGCTTTGAAATGAGGGGATGACTGAGACTCCTGAATTCAATGGTTCTAAGATTCTTCTAACACTAAAAAACAAAAATTCTATTATTTACCAATATAAATAGAAGGGAGGGGTTTTTAAATTCTTGTTGGTGGTGAAGAGGGATCAATATTAAAGAAAAATTATAGACTTTGTTTTAACCAATATAATGCTTTGAAAGTGTTCAAAACCAATGTAATTATAAGGGAAAATTTTTTGGAACTGAATATGTGCATATTTTGAGATAGACCACTCAGAGAATCCCATGTATGTGGGAAAAGTATTGCATTTTTAGCTGAAACCCTTTGTCTACTCACCTTAAGCCAATGAAATGGGTGTTGTACAAACTAAACATATGCAGTACCAAAAATATTTTTGGTACTGTGTTAACTTTTGATTATTCAACGGCTAATTATATCACTAGACAAATGCCAGAGACTCCTGCTTCCCTCAAACTTTGCCTGGCTGTTGTCTTTTAAGTGCTATAAAGCTTCACTCTTACACTTCTTTCTGATGAGTGGGAGTATAACCTGAAAAGAGACTAAATGGGTCTAATATTGATACTTGTGAGCATCTCCATAGCAAGTATGTCTGGCAAACATGTGGTGGTTGAATGGGTAGACTTGCCAATTTTCTAGTCATACTTGACTTCTATTCTCATCCAAACTATCCTGTGCACACATGTAGGGCATCAGTCCTTCCTTATACATCACCAGACAGAACACCATTGATTGCACCAAGGGTAGGCAGTTGATTAAAAGCGAACAAAATATTGGTTGGGTTAAACCAGATTTTTCTTTATAATTTGAACCTAGAGAGACAGAGACAGTAACTGAATAGTGGTGTTCTCTAGATCTCAAAAGTCATAGAGGTGACTCCAGTCCAGTCAAATGATGAGCTGACGTCCCAAGAAAGTAGAAACTACAAGGCCTGTGAAGGAAAGCAGTGGTCAAGACAATGGAGCAGAAACACAGATGGAATGCCTGGGTGGCTCAGTGGGTTAAAGCCTCTGCCTTCAGCTCAGGTCATGAACCCAGGATCCTGGGATCAAGCCCCACGTCAGGCTCTCTGCTCCTCAGGGAGCCTGATTCCCTCTCTCTCTCTGCCTGCCTCTCTGCCTCCTTGTGATCTCTGTCTGTCAAATAAATAAATAAAATTTATTTAAGATGAGAGATGATGTAGCCACATGAGTGAACAAATGTTTAACAATCCACTATGTGCTAAGAACCTTAAAATGAATAAGAAAATGCCTCATGCTTGAAGAAATCTATTATCTGAGGAGACACACATACATTATTAGCTATTATATTCATCAATTTCATCCCTCAAAATTTTGCTTAACCTCATTATGCATTCTCTAAATAGTTTGTGGAAAGTTCTTTGGGAACAGAGAGGAACAGAGTGGTAATTTTGGCTGGCATTGAGGAAAGCCTCACAGAGGTAAGAATGAGCAGTGAAATTGTTCTAGTATACCATGCTTCCTGACATGTGTTCCGTGGAATGCTAGTTTCATGAGAAGTAATCATTGTTAGCGTGGATGATGGATGGACAAACAATCAATGAAGAAATAAGTTTCAGAAATGCTGGATGTTATATGTATGATGAATCACTAAATTCTACTCCTGAAACTAATATTATACTATATGTTAACTAGAATTTAAATAAAAACTTGAAACAACAACAACAACAACAAAATATTGGGTTTATCAAAGATCGTGGTTTATTTTTTTACTTACTTACTTACTGTAGGCCTTCTCAGAGCCTTTAATATTCAAATGTAAATTCTGAAACTCCAGGAGAAAACTTATATTACATTGCAGTGCCCTAAATTATTGGTTTACAAAACTCTTTTTTCTTTTGAACATTTTTTAGGGGTCAGTATTTCTAGTTATAGATGGAAAAAATGGATTTTGTCCATTTCTGGTTATTTCTGACCTTTGTTATTCAGAATGGTTAGGATATGATTCCCATTACACAGTCATGGCAACATTTTAATATCAAGACTACCTAAGGAAGTCTTGCTTACAGAGTTCTAAAAAGATCTATTAACAGTTCAAAAAATCTGTTTTATTTTGATAAGAAATTGACATATCTGATAGTATCCAAAATATATAAAGAACTTATAAAATTGAACACCACCACCCCAATAATCCAGTTAGAAAATGGGCAGAAGACATGTATAGACATTTTTTCCAAAGAATATATACAGATGGCCAACAGACACATGAAAAATGATGCCCAACATCACTCATAATCAGGGAAATACAAACCGAAACTACAATGAGATACCGCCTCACACCAGTCAGAACGGTTAAAATTAACAACACAGGATACAATCAGTGTTGGCAAGGACGTGGAGAAAGGGGAACCCCATTACACTGTTGGTGGGAATGCAAACTGGTGCAGCCACTCTGGAAAACAGTATGGAGTTTCTTCAAAAAGTCAAGAATAGAACTATCTTATGACCCAGCAATTGCACTATTAGGTATTTACCCCAAAGATACAAAAATACTTGTTTGAAAGGGCACATGTACCCTGATGTTTATAGCAGCATTATCAATAGTAGCCAGATTATGGAAAGAGCCCAAATGTCCATTGACTGATGAATCGATAAAGAAGATGTGGCATATATATACAATGGAATATTACTCAGCCAAAAAAGAAAAAGAAAGAAAGAATGAAATCTTGCCATTTGCAATGATGTGGGTGGAGCTGGAGAGTATTGTGCTAAGTGAAATAAGTCAGTCAGAGAGAGACAAATATCATATGATTTCATCATATGTGGAATTTGAGAATCAAGCCAATGAACATGGTGGGGGGTTGTGAAAGAGAAACCAGAAAGTAGACTCCTAACTATAGAGGGCACACTGAGGATTGCTGGAAGGGAGGTGGACAGGGGGAAATGAGTTCACCAGGTGATGGGGATTAATGAAGGCACTTGTGATGAGCACTGGGCGTTGTATGTAAGTGATGAATCACTAAATTCTACACCTGAAACTAATATCATACTGGACATTAACTAACTGGAATTTAAATAAAAACCTGAAAAGGGGGAGAAAAAAAGAAATTGACCAAATTGAACTAAGACGTTTTCTCCAGATTTTTAGATTTTCATCCTCCAGCAAGTTTCTCAAAACTATCAAAATCATATTTCAAGGAGAGCAGTGGGAAGTGAGGTCCCCTACACCTGGACATCTCTGGGCCATGTCACCATACAGCTTGGAGTGCACACACATCCGTACCTGCCTGTGTGTCAGGCTGCAGGTTAGCATCCCAGGCTTTTTCTTGTGGCCATACAACTGGCTCCACGGGGCATCCTGTATGATGTTTGTTCAGCTCAGATGAGAGAAAGTTGCTGCCTTGGAGTCAATAGAAATTTAAAGTCAATAGAAATTTAAAGTCCTGACAGTCTTGTGTCTCAGCATGTTCAAATCTGGCTACTTAATCTGAATCTTTAGGGTTTTTTTTTCAAAGTTGTGTTTGTTTCCCTTCTTGCTAATTTTGATCTATAAAATGACCTCTTCAAAAGCCTTCATTTGAGGGCTCATTAAAATTCTAGGAAGTCTTTCATTTTCTTATTCCTTCACAGTCATTAATTTGCTTGGCCCATCATAATAAGAGGGTGAAAGAGAACTTGGAATTACTTCATACAGCATTTCACTCCCATCCGTTGCTACTAAACAGGTCAAATCAGCTGTGTGGGACCATGCTACCATTGACCATCAGGCTTCTTGTCTCTCTTGCCATATTTTGTGTCAGTCATTAAAGAGAACAAAACACGCTTTGGAAAAATCACTGTGTTCTTTGTTTGCTTGTTTGTGTTTTTTTGGGTTTTTTGCACATAAGACAGGAGGCTAACAAGGCAGCTTCTGGAGGAGACTTGTTAGCTATTTGGTTTCCATGAAACTTTATAGCCTTCATGCTTTTTACTTTATAGTTTTCAGGTTTTCATCAGAACAGCTAGAGCTACCAAAGCAGTTGTTTCTTTCCCACTGAAAAAATTGAAAAGCACTACACCTTGACATTTAAAGAGTTTTTCTTCCCTGTAACTTAGGAGTTATTTTTCTTTCCAGGTTCACTAATTTATTCTTTTAATATCTTATTCTTATTTTAGAATCTCTTTTTTGTTTGTTTGTTTCACAGATACAATTCTTTCCTTTATCTCACTGAGGTTATTAAATTTATTTTCAATTCTTGTTCTGTTTTAACTCTGTTTCCTTATATGTGGGTAGATTCCTTTATTTATTTGTTTTGTCTATTCTCTTTTTTAAGACATTGACTTTCCTCAAATTATGATGATTTTTGGTTGTGAGCTCCCCCCTTTTTTCTGCAATAGATTCCCCCACTGACCACCAAAATAGAAACTTCATATTGTAATTACCTAAACTTGGTATGTTTTTCTTAGAGATCCTCATAGTTTCTGGTCTGCTGTCCTTCATTGTGCTTGAATGTCTGAAGGCATGTATTGCCGTGTGTTCTCAGTCTACCACCTTTTCCTAAAACCAATAGTTATTTTCATATGTGCTCTTACTTCCCGGGGAAATCTCATATAATGAACAGTTTTTCAATTTAAGGTTTGCCCTATTCTGTAATTCCTTTCAGATTAGATTTTTGCGATGGGATTCATTCACATTTTAAGCAAAATCTAGGCCTAGTATCAAAGGCCTGGTATATGTTTTGGAATCATGGTTGTCTTGTCCACTAACTAGGACGTGTGGCCTTGGGCTCAGTAAGTCCAAGTTTCTTCTTCAGTGAAATTGGGATAGTAATTTCCACCTTATAGGTTAATATAAGGGTATAAGTTATGTGTATAAAACAGCTAACACTGAGCCAGCCACATAGTAAATGCTCAAACAAACAAAAAGGACTATATTTTTTATCTATATATTTATCAGTTCCTTATTCTTTATTCCTTTTTATGAACCTAGGTTTCTTTCTAGGAATGATTTTCCTTCTGCCTGAAGGATTTTTTCGTTTTTAAAACATCTTATTTTTAAGTAATCTCCACACCCTATGTGGGCTTGAATGTACAACCGTGAGATCAAGAGTCACATGCTCTACCAGCTGAGCCAGCCAGGCACTCCAGGATTTTCTTTGAACAATTCTTATAGAACAGGTCTGCTTATAATGAATTCTCTCAGCTTTTGCATGTTTAAAAAGTCTTTATTTCACCTTCATTTATGAAAGATATTGCTGAGTATAGGATTCTAGAATGATCATTTTTCAATACTAATAGATGTTAATCCACTGTCTTCTGATTTGCATTATATGTAATTCAAAGTTTGTTAACTTTCTTATCCTTGTTCCTTTGTGTATAATAAATATTTTTTCCTCTGGGTGCTTTTAAGATTCTTTCTTTATTACTATTTTTTTAAAGATTTTATTTATTTATTTGACAGAGAGAGATCACAGGTAGGCAGAGAGGCAGGCAGAGAGAGAGAGGAGGAAGCAGGCTCCCCGCCAAGCAGAGATCCCGATGCGGGACTCGATCCCAGGATCCTGAGATCATGACCTGAACCAAAGGCAGAGGCTTAACCCACTGAGCCACCCAGGCGCCCCTCTTTATTACTATTTTAAAACAATTTGATTAATATATGCCTTGGAGTATCTTTCTTCAAGTCTCTTGGGTTTGAAGGTGAATTGAGCTATTTGGATCTGCAGATTTATAATTTAAAATTTGGAAAAATTTAACCATTATTTCATCAAATACTTTATATCCCCACCCCTCCTTCAGGGATTCCGGGTACATGTGTAGCAGGCTCCTTGAAACTGTCCCACTGGTCATTAGACTCTATTAATTTCATTTTGTTCTCTTTGTCTTTCTGTTTGTCATTTTGCATAACCTCTATTGCCATGTCCTGAAGTTCACTGATCCTTGCTTTAGCAAGGCCTAGTCTGCTGTTAATTCCATCCAATGGACTTGTCCTATCGGACATTGTAGTTTTCATTTCTAGTTCAATTTAATTTGTGTCATTTCTATATCTTCCTGTACTTAATATGCTTATGCTTTCCTTTATCTTTTTGAACATATGGACCCTAGTTATAATGATCGTTTTAAAATCCTTATCTGCCAATTCTTTTGAACCCTTTTTGAAAGTAAGCTCCATTCTCAATATGGGGCTTGAACCCACAACCCTAAGATCAAGAATCACATGTTCTACTGACTGAGTCAGCCAGGTGCTCCCCTCTTGTCTGCTAACTCCATCATCAGCGTAATTTCTGAATATTTTCTATAGATTTTTATTTTTTTGTCCTTATTATGAGACCTATTTTATTCTTTGCATGCTTGGTAATTCTTGGTTGGAAATCAGACATTATGATTTTTTAACTTGCAGGTTGCTAGATATTTTCTATTTCCCTAAACATTCTTGATCTTTATTTTCTGAGATGCAATGAATTTATGTTGGAAGCAGTTTGATTCTTCAAAGACTTGCTTTAAAGATTTGTTAGGCAGGCCAGAACAGCCTTCAGTCTAGCGGTAATTTTCTCCACTACTAAGTCGGTACCCATCTGAGTATTCAATCCAGTGCTCCATGTATTGCAATGTCCTTTCACTCCAGCCAGTGAGAACATGAAGTTATTCCTGCTCTGTTCTTTTCCAACATTTTTCCCCCTCTTTCGGTGGTGTCCTCATTTGTATGCACGGATCAGTACTGAGTTGAAGACTTTGAGGAAACATTGATAGATCTCCAGAAAACTCCCTTTATGTGCATCTTTTCCTCTTAGTGACTCTTCCCTTAGAATTATAGTTGTTTGTCCTTCTTTAATTCTCACCCTTGTCTCCTCAACTCAGAGAGAACTCTGTTCTGTTTGGGTTCTCCCTCCCTACACTGAGGTATGGGGACTCTCCAGGCAGTAAACTGGGACAATCATAATGTTCACCTGGTTTGTTTCTCTTCTCTTAGGTACTGTCAGACTGTGCAGCCCGTTGTCCAATCTCTGCAAATCATTGTTTCATATATTTTGTTTGTTTCATTATTTCACTTAATATAATGTCCCCCAGGTTCATCTGTGTTGTTGCAAATGGCAGGATTTCTTTCCTTTTTTAAGCTTAATAATAGTCCTCTGTGTATATGTATATAGACACATTTCTTTGTTCATTAATCTGTCAGTAGACACTTAGGTTGTTTCTACATCTTGGCTACTGTGAACAGTGCTTCAATGAATATGGGAGTGCAACTGTCTCTTCAACATACTGATTTTATTTCCTTTGGAGATAGAGAGATAGATAAGGTTGTTGGATCATATGGATTAAAACTTGGATAGAGTGTTGATTTCTTCAGGAATCTCCATACTATTTTCTATAATGGCTGCACCAAATCATGTTATTCTTATTTTTGACTTTTACCATCTACCCAACACCATATTAGATCCTGTGGATTTGAAAAAGTATACAACAAAACTGGGTACTTTCTTATCTGTGTACTCTTTGTCTTTTTCCTCTGTACATCTCTGCATTTTTGTAGTCTGCTCTCTTTTTAAACCAGTAATTTTATCCAATATATTTTCCTGTGTTTCTGCCTAGTCTTTGCAACAATTATTTTTAATATTTGCATATTCTTTCACTGAGTGGATGTACCTAATTTACTTACTTATGCACTAATTTTTGAGGATTTGGTTTTTCCAATTTTCTCTGCTGAGATAAAAACCAAATGTAATACTATTTGTGCGTGTGTGTGTGTGTGTGTGTGTGTGTGTTGATAAATAACCAATTTAGATTCGTTTGGCATGGCAACAAGGAGGAAAACCTTAGTAATGTTATAAAGTCAGAGCTCCACTTATTTGCTTTATAATTTTCTTCCTTTATTCCTCTTTCCATTCCCTCTCTCACTCTGTTTTTCATTCTCCTTCTATCTCTCCCTCTTTTCCATGTTTCCTTCTTCCCAGTAAGTATATATTGAATACCTTCTATGTTCCAGACCCTGTGCTGGTGCATAAAGTATAATTGTGAATAAAAAACAGAATTCTAGCTTCAGTGGAAGTTGTGATTAGGCAAGGGGCAGACAGAAAATGTAATAAATAATAAAAATATATAATTAGTACTCTGACAGGGGAAGTATATTTGAAGAATTCAGAAAACATCAGCCCATTTAAGTTTCACACATCTTTTACAAAGGAGTGAGACACAGGAGGAAGGAATAGGCACTTTGGCCAGTCTCTTTATTCATACTTGATTTGGTACAGAAACATGCACTCAGTTTAATATCTGACAGGCCTGGCTTCAAGATCAGGCTCTGCTATGTACGAGATATGTAAGCATGGATAAGTTAACTTTTCTCAGTGTGACTTTTAACCTCTAAATAAGAGTAGTAATACATCACAAGGCCATTGTGACAATTAGAGATAACATATTTAAAATGCAAGGCACACAGCAGGTTCTTGGAAAAATAATTATTATTACTATTACTAACTGATCTTTGGACCCCTCTGGACTTCAGTTTACTTATCTGTAATATGATTATTTGTATATTCCTTTTCTAAAGTTCTACAAAGGCAATGAACTTGTACAAATGCCTACCGTTGGTCTCACTGACACACTGAGAAGATATTATAGAACCTCTTCTGAGCCAAGTAGTTCTCCTCCCTTATCCCTGATCTGGTCTTGAGCTTAGTCTGTTCTGAAATATAGTGGGGTTCTTTCTTACCTGGAAACCTGGAATTCATCAAGAAACTACCCATTGGCCAGTCGTCCCTCGACAGCTGCCCAGAAAGTGGGGCATCGGCTTGGGAAAGCTAAAAGTTAACACATGAAATAAATAAAAGATCTCAGACATAAAACATTCTGTAAGTAGAAGATAGAAAGTCATCTCCTATAAGAATAAAAATGATAGGGGCGCCTGGGTGGCTGAGTGGGTTAAGCCTCTGCCTTCGGTTCAGATCATGATCTCAGGCTCTTGGGATCGAACCCCTCATTGGGCTCTTTGCTCAGGGAGAAGCCTGCATCCCTCCTCTCTCTGCCTGCCTTTCTGCCTACTTGTGATCTCTCTCTCTGTCAAATGAATGGATAAAATCTTTAAAGAAAAAAAAGATAACTTAGATTTTTTATTTTCTGAGTTCTGGAAGTAATTATTTTTAAAATTTCATAAAATGAGAGCTTCCATACCCTACTAAATATAAGGTTCTTCTCCTGCGAGAATTTCTGGTGGCCAAGAAAGCAGAGAGATCAATAAAATATCAAGACAAACTTTAGCATGGAACCCTCCCTTCCTGGCTGCTAAACATTGGGAGAAAGTTCTCCATTATTTCTTTCTTGTTAGCACATTTTTCTCTTTCCTAAATACCAAGCTTTATGTTTTACAAATTCTGGGTACTTTGCCTATATTATTGAGCACATAGACACTGGGAGAACTTTATGATTCACCAGGTCCAGCCCCTTTACTTTAAAGATAAAAAAGCCGACATCCAGGTTTAATAATAAAAATAACAACAACAACAACAACAATGAACAATAAAAATAACAACAATGAACAATAATAATAATAATAATAAAATCCTCAGAGCATGTGGCTAGAAAGAAGGAGAAAGGGAGTGAAAGCATGACTGTTCTTCTCTGCTCGGGATCTAACCATATTTAGGAAATATTAGTCTGATTTGTGAGCTATTGGATTTGTGCTGTTGTTAGGAGCAAAAGGAGATCACTTGTCAGCATTTGGGTTAATCTCAAGTGTCAGACCATCATCACATATTGCTAATTGCTCTTTATTCCTTAGAGGTGGGACTCGAGGTCTTTAACATTGTCTGTTACCCAGTTTTACTGACAGCTTTTTTAAAGGTGAGTTTATAAACTCTTCTAAAAACTTACCTTAGATAACACTGTAATGAGTTAAACTGACATCACATGTTCCCTGATATGATGCCCTCCCTTGGACATAACTCTACTTATGGAGAATTCCTGCTTGAAATGTATTACCTGAATCTAATTGTAAAGAAACATCAGACAAACCCAAATCAAGGTATTACATACAAAACAACTGACCTATTGTTTTCAAAAATGCCAATGTCAAATATTTAAATATTCAAAATATTTAAAGACTGGGGAACTGTTTCAAATTAAAGGAGACTAAGGAGACATGGAAACTAAATCTACTGCATTATTTGTGCTGGAAAAAAAGGTTAAAAAGAAGACTATTGGGACAATTAATGAAATTTGAATATGGACTAGGTTTATATAATAGTATTATATCAGTGTTAAATATCTTGAATTTAATAATCATACTATGATGATGTAAAAGATTATTCTTCTTTTCATGTAATATACACTGAAGTATTCAGGAGCAGGGGACTTAGTGTATACAACTTACTCTCAAATGGTTAAAAAAAGCAATTTTATGTGTGCGTGTGTGTGTGTATACATGTGTAAATAGAAAGTGAGGGGGAATAATAAAATGAGGCAAAATGTTAATAATTAGTGAAGGTACATAAAGAGTATACAAGTATATATTACTCTTGTAACTTTTCTTTAAATTTGAAATTAAAATAAAAAGAGATCCACATTCTAGCAATAAACAAGTGGAATTTGAGATTTATACCACCATGTCACTTACATTTATACCCTAAAATATAAAATACTTAGATAGAAATCTTTAAAAAATACAAGATTTTTATGGGGAAAATAAAATTGTTATGAAAGAAAACAAAACTAAATATATGGAGAGATATTCCGTGTTCATGGACAGATATGTTCAATACTATCAAGATGTCAGTTCTTCCTAATTTAGTCTACAGATTCAATGCAATCTCAATCAAAACCCAATGCAATCTCAATCAAAATCTCTACAAACTGATTCTAAAGTTTATATAGAGAGGCAAAAGGCCTAGAATAGTCAACACAATACTGTAGGAGAAAAACACATACAGAAGAATACTTGACTTCAAGAATCATTACAAACCTCCAGTAATCCAGTGTGTTACTGGTGAAAGGATAGACAAATAAATCAGTGGAACACAATAAAGGGCCCAGAAATAGACCTTTATAAATATAGTCAGCTGATCTTTGACAAAAAAGCAAAGGCAATATAATGGGGCAGAGATAGTCTTTTCAACAAATAGTGCTAAAACCCTGAACACCCACATGAAAAAAAAAAAAGAATCTAGACATAGACTTTATATCCCTTCATAAACATTAACTCAAAATGGTTCATAGGCCTAAATATAAATTACAAAACTTTAAGACTCCTAGAAATTAATATAGGACAAAACCTAGATAATCTTGGGTGTGGACATGACTTTTTAGATACAACATCAAGGCAAGATCCCTGAGAGACAGAATTGATAATCTGGACTTCATTAAAATTAAAGCCTTTTTCTCTGTAAGAAGCATAGTCAAGAGAATGAAAAGACAAACCACAGAATGGGAGAAAATGTTTGCAAGAAACATATCTGATAAAGGACTGTTATCTAAAATACACAAAGAACTCTTAAATCTTGACAGTAAGAAAACTAACAGTCCCATTGAAAAGTAGACAAAAGGACTTAACAAACACCTTGCCAAAGAAGATGAACAGATGACAAATAAGCATATGAAAAGATGCACCAATGTCATGTGTCATAAAGAAATTGCAAAGTAAGACAATAATGAGATACCACTACACATCTCAAGTGTCAGACCTGACACCACCAAATGCTGGTAAAGATGGGGAGCAACAGGAACTACTATTTATTGCTGGTGGGAATGCAAAATAGTACATCTATTTTGGAATATATCCTGGCAGTTTCTTGCAAAACTAAACATACTCTTTCAATATGATTCAGCATTTGTGCTTCTTGGTATTTTACCAAAGGAGCTAAAAACTTATGTGCACACAAAAACCTGTACATGGATGTTTATGGATGTTTTATTCAAAACTGCCCAAACACAAGCAGTCAAGGTATCTTTTAGTAAGTGAATGGATAAATGGATAAAGAAATCCAGACAAACTGTGGTAAATCCAGACGACACTAAAATGAGCTATCAAGAGAGAAAAAAAACACATGGAGAAAACTTAAATGCATATTACTAAGTGAAAGGAATCAATCTGAAAAGGCTACATATTGTACGATTCAACTATATGACATTCTAGAAAAGGGAAAACTAGGGGACAGAAAAAAACAAAAACAAAAACAAAAAAACCCTGTGGATACCAGGGGTTGATGGTTGGGTAGAGGGAGAGATGAGTAGACAGAGCACAGAGATTTTTAGGACAGTGAAAATACTCTGTATGATACCATAGTGATGGATACGTATCATTATACATTTGTCAAAACCCATAAAGCGTACAACACCAAGAGTGAAATCTAATATAAACTACGGACTTTGGATGATTATGATGTGTCAGTGTAAGTTCATCCTTTGTAACAGATGTACCACTCTGGTGTGGGGTGTTAGTAGTGAGGGAGACTGTGCATATCTGGGGGCAAGTTCATGTAGGAAATCTCTGTACATTCTGCTCAATTTTGCTGTGAACCTAAAACTGCCCTAAAAAATAAAGTCTATTAAAAGAAAATCACTTAAACCTTTCAGTATATTTCTGGGGCGGTTGGGTCGGGAGATGAAAAGATATACTTATGTACACATGGAGATCATCAACCTGTGTCCTGATAATCAGCAAGAACGGGAATGGACGGGGAGGTGACCCAAGAATGAGGTTGCTCCTCATATCTTTGGACAAATGACTGGGTAGTGGCTGATTTGCAAACGGACCTTCTCCTCTAATTTTATTTCACTAATATTTCAAATTGCCTGCTGGAGTATCTAAAACCAAAAGGACAAAATGGCTTCTTTGTTGAATTCCCCATCCTTTAAAAAGGGTCATATGTAATTGACACTCTCAGTACCGTGTGTCATGTGCCAGGCACATACCAACTCATAAAAATGTCCTAAGGCATTAATTATCACAGCTAAGGAGAGTAAAGACAGCAGTTCCTGCTAATTGTCAAAATCCCCTCTGTGACTGCACACTGCCACACACCCAGTTGGGGCTTGAAGAAACTCGAATTGGCAATGAAAGTTGCTATTCGCCTTCTTTGCAGGCCATGGCGGTGATTAAGTCAGGGCAGGGGGAGGTTCAACTAAAAAATCCCCCTCTGCCTGCTCAGGCTCAAACACTCCAGCCACACTCAGATCCCCAGCCAGTGGCCACCGCCCTCCAATGGTGATCAGCAATTTGGTTTGATTTAGGAAGTGCTAATCAATAGCGAGTTCAACCTGGGGCATGGTACTGGCTTAATCATTTTGCATCTGGCACCCAGGACTGGCACACCCCAGCTGGAAGGGAGGGGGACCGACAGGGAGGGAGCAGCCTGTGTGTGTGTGTGTGTGTGTGTGTGTGTGTGCTGGGGTGTGTGCAGAAGGAGAGAAGCGAGTTCATGAAAAACCAAGTAAACCTCTTTCTTGAGTTAAAAATCGTTTCAACTTTCAAAGGCGAAATCTCACCCCCAAGTGAAAGACATGACAGAAATGCAAAGGCAAGTGAAGATAAACAAAAGGCACCACTCAGATGTTCCTGAGGTTATCCGTCATTGTCAAGGAATTCTTTACACATCATAATGACTCCAAGCACCCTGCCAGGTTGTCTCAAATTCTATTTCTATATCTTACAGGATTTTTTTTTTTCGTTTCTCCAGTAAACAGCAGTTTACAACACAAGGTTTGACTGTAATTGTCATCAAACTGCAAGTTGTGTGGGTTTGTGAGAGACATGTTATTACTTAAATCCAGCTGTAATGCTCCTTTACCTTCAAGGGCCGTTCCTTTTATACACTCTGTCAGCTGAGGGCAGCGATAACAATTAGCCTGAAAGTCTAGCCACTGAAACGAATAATAAAATGAGGGAGGATTGCGGGCAAGGTGTGTTCAAACTCCCCTCTGGTGGATTCAGGGTGGGTCCATTTGTCCTCCTCTCCTTGCCGCCTCCCCCTGGGGGCCCCATTCCCAGACATAGGGTCCCAGGAGGCTGGACTTTGGAGTTTGGTGATGAAAGGGAAGAGGCTGCCTGAAGATCTGGCCCTGGGCAGCAGCCATGAGCCATCCATGAGCCCCCCAAACTCTTGCCCCAACTTAATTACTGCTGTGCCTTCAAGGAAGAATAGCAACTTCCATTGCCATGGAGGAAAATCTGCACTTGAAAACTAGGCTGATGGTCCAACCAGCTGGCCATCTGAAGCTGAGCACTGGCTGAGACCAGGCCCATGGTGAGGCAAAGGGGTGGAAAATTGAGAGCAGGAGACCTGAACAAGAGGGTTCTGAACGAAAGGCCAGAGGCAGAGCCTGGTTTGTTTTCCCGAGATGTTGGGCTTACCCCAGTGCCACAGGCTCATGTCATAGATGCCTCTGACCACCACTGAGAGGAGGAGGGCAGATAGGGAGAGAGCAAGAGCTTTTAAGGGCCCTGAGGAAGTCAGAAATCTGATGAGGAGAAAACACTGTTTTCTTCGCTACTCAATGGTAATATTTGGGGGGCTGGCTAATCTCTCTTTGTGTAAATGAAAATAGACCTACTCACATAGTAATGACTCTTATGGCAATTTTCTTAGGTTTTAGTCAAATTGGTTGTTTTCTTTTCCTTTTCTTTTTCTTTTCTTTCTTTTTCTTTTTTTTTTTTTTTTTTTTGCTCAAAATTGATCAGTTTTATTAATGAAAAGAAGACATAAACAGGTAGAAACAACAGATTATCACTGCTCACCCTTTAGGTTGGCATTGGAGCTCTTATTCCCTGCTGGGGGAATATAAATTAGTCCCCCACCTGGAGAACACCTTGGCAGTTCCCATCACCATTAGTGGATCAAGTTTCATTAGTTCATTGAGATGTCTGGTCTCACTGGGTGATAAACATGGCAAGATTTTATTCTGACAAATGCCTCATTATACCAGGCTGAGTCTCCCTGCCAGTTGAGGAACAGGCTCCCTTGATAACCTTGGCCAGTTTCTCCAGCTTTAGCCACTTTTACTTATTAGAATCTCACTGATGTGTTTAAACAGTACTGCTTGTTTTAAAGCTTCGATCTCTTACCTAAGGCAAAGCATTTCTCCTCCTCTCTCTCTTTGTAGAAGCTCTAGTGACAGAGGTAGGGATCACAGAAACTCTCAAACACCATCTTCTTCTCTTTCTTCTTCCTGCTCTCGAGTTGGGTTGGGAAGAGGAGCAAGAAAATGGCAGAATTCCTTCTTGCATGATTGAGTGAGGGAGCAGTCAACTTCTCTCTATGGTTTCTGCTGCTTCTCTGGCTCCACATTGTGGGGTCCAAATACTAGGCTGTCATGGAGCACATGTGAGGATTCTTTGAAGGCCTCCATTAGGAACTGTTCCTTGAGTAGTTACCTGACCTGGGATTTAATCTATCTGAACTTCTTCCACCTGGCCTCAGTGTTGCCATAGAGCATGACTTCCCCCCCGCCCCCAGAGGATGGCACTTTTGTGGGAGTACCACCAAGATGGCTCAAGGGCAGCCAGTTTCTGTGGCATCTCCTCAGAAGAGGAGACATAGACCAACAGTGGTATATTTGTCACGCCAAATGTAGGACCGCCCACTGCCTCTTTCTTAGTCCTTTCTCTCTTCCGCATCTTTCTCTAGACCCTAGCAGCATTAGGCCTTCTGCAAGACCAAATCCTCACCCAATTTCCATAAGACAGGACCACCAACTATGTATGGAAAGAAAGGGGCATGATTCTGATAGGTGCCCAGAAAATCATCTATTATCTTTGGTCTTCCTTCCTTGGCATGCATGGAAAATTTTGTGAAAATGTGAAGAGATAGAATATATTTTCTTTAGGAACTTGATATTCCAAAAGACCCCCTCTTCTCTGCTAGTTCTTCCTTTAGGTTGACCCATAGGAGAGTGGTTAGAGAAGACCTATTCTCAGCATTGGTGTCTCCCAGTGTGCCTTCCTGGGAGGTAGCTGGTCACAACCGCTGTGACATCATGGTGGTTATATGGAATGTGGGGTACTTAACATCTTTTGTCCTCGGCTTTGGGCCTTTGCTACAATTCTGATACAACACAAAAATAAAATAGAACATATGTGTAGCAGACCACCCATCAACTCTACTCCTAAGTGTGCATTTAAGAGAAATTCTCGCAGATGTGCATAAAGAGATGGCTGCAAGAATATTTCTAGCAGTCTTGCTTGTCATAGTGAAAAATTAGAAACAATTTGAATTTCATACCAATGAATGGGTAAATAGTGTGGAAGCTGGTTTCATATATTCAGCCAGGTGTGCACAGGGTACACCTCAGTAGGCACAGGTACCCAGAGGTGTAATTGCTTATGATGAATACCCTGTGTGTTGCTTAATGCCAGAGCCATGCCAGTTGTTAAATATTTTTAATATCACTTCCTGGTCATTTGGTTGACTACAATAGTAGTAACAAAAATGAAGTGAACTAGGCAAATACCAATCAGAATGGAGAGAGCTCAAATGGGGGCTCAGAGGAAGAAGTGCAGAAAAAAATAATGATAGTATTTACATGCGATTTTAAAAGCATACAAAGGAATGCTATTTATTAAGTATACAATGTGTGTATATACATATATAATACCTATGTTTTATTTTATTTTTTTTTAAAGATTTTGTTTATTTATTTGACACAGAGAGAGAGATCACAAGTAGGCAGAGAGAGAGGCAGAGAGAGAGGAAGGGAAGCAGGTTCCCCGCCTAGCAGAGAGCTCGATGTGGGGCTCGATCCCAGGACCCTGGGATCATGACCTGAGCCGAAGGCAGAGGCTTTAACCCACTGAGCCACCCAGGTGCCCCTATAATACCTATGTTTTTAAAGGTATAAAACATGGATAGCAAATGGGACACCAGATTTATGATAGGGGTAGCCTCTGAAGAGGAAGAGAGCTTTATCAGGAAACAGTAGGGAGGAGACAGCAAAATTATCATTATATCCTTGTTCTTATCTTAAAAATGATCTGGACACTTGGGATGCCTGGGTGGCTCAGTTGGTTGAGCGGCTGCCTTCGGCTCAGGTCATGATTCCAGCGTCCTGGAATCGAGTCCCACATCGGGCTCCTTGCTCAGTGGGGAGTCTGCTTCTCCTTCTGCCTCTGCCTGCCACTCTGTCTGCCTGTGCTCACGCTAAGAAATAAATAAATAAAATCTTAAAAAAAAAAAAAAAAGATCTGGACACTAAAAGTAAGCTCAACAAAAGAAAAATAGGTAAAGTGAAGTCATCAAAATTAAAAACTCTTGTGCTTCATGGGCACCTGGGGGGCTCAGTGAGTTAAGCCTCTGCCTTCAGCTCAGTTCATGATCTCAGGGTCCTGGGATGGAGCCCAGAATCAGGCTCTCTGCTCAGCAGGGAGACTGCTTCCCCCTCTCCCTCTGCCTGCCTTTCTGCCTACTTGTGATCTCTCACTCTATCAAATAAATAAATAAAATCTTAAAACAAAACTCTGTGCTTCAAAGGACATAGTCAAGAAAAAAACCTATTTACAGAATGGAAGAAAAGATTTGGAATCATTTATCTGATAAGAATTAACATCTAGGTCATACAGATAACTCCTATAGTTCAACAGTAAAAAGATAAAACCTGATTTTTAAAAAAGCAAAGAACTTGAATAAACATTTCTCCAAAGAAATGTCCAATAAGTACATGAAAAGATGGTCAGCATCATTAGTCCTCAGGGAAATGCAAATAGGGACCACCCTGAGATACTTCACTTTGCCCCTACTGGAATGGCTACTGAACAAAAAAAGGAAAATGACAAGCATTGGTGAAGATGCAAAGAAACTGGGACTCTCCTCCATTGCTTTTGAGAATGTAGACTGGTGCATCCACTATGGAAAACAGTTTGGCAGTTCCCTAAAAAGCTAAATATAAAATTGACATATGATTCAGCAATTCCTTGCTTAGTTCTGTGCCCAGTGGAATTGAAAACAGGGACTGGAACAGATACTTGTATGTTAATATTTGTTAGAGTGTTATTCACAGTAGCAAAAGATGAAAACATCCCGAAGGTCCATCAACAGATGAATGGATGGAAAAAAATGATATAAATATACAATAGGGTTACTACTTAGCTGTAAAAAGAAATGAAGTTCTGAATCATGCTATGACATGGATGAATCTTGAAAACACATTTTGCCAACTGAAATAAACCAGACACAAAAGAACAGATAGCATATGATTCCATGATTATGAAATGTCCACAATAGGCAGATTCATAGAGACAGAAAATGGATTAGAGTTTATCAGGGACTAGGGTACAGGAGAGCAGGATTTAGTTTCTTGTACCAACTTTCTGTTTGGGGTGATGAAAAGCTTTGGACATAGATAGTGGTGATCATTGCACAGCATCATGAATTAATTAATGTCATTGAGCTGTACACTTAAAAATGGTTAAAGTGGCAATTTTATTATAAATTTTACCATGATTTTAAAAAATGAATAACATATCAAAACCCACCAAATTACACACTTTAAATGGGTGAATTGTATGGTATGTGCTTTATAAAATAAAACTTTTTTTACAAGATTTTATTTATTTATTTGACAGACAGAGATCACAACTAGGCAGAGAGGCGGGCAGAGAGAGAGGGGGAAGCAGGCTCTCTGCTGAGCAGAGAGCCCGATGTGGGACTCGATCCCAGGACCCTGAGGTCATGACCTGAGCCCAAGGCAGAGGCTTAACCCACTGAGGCGCCCCAACAATACAACTTTTTTAAAAAAGATCTGAATTAAATAGGGCAAAATTTTATTGGTTCTTGGAAATCAGTATAAGGAGGTTTTTTCGTATGTCTGTACTTGTCCAAATGTTTGAAAACTGTTTTCTAAATAAAGAACAAACAGAAGACAAGAAGCGAGTGGGTGAATAATGATATCTGAAAGAGAATGTGGATAGACATTTAAGAAGAGGGCAATAAAACACGCATTTCCTCCTCATTGTACTTGGAGATGCACATGCATATTTAAACAAACCATCTGTTTGCCCGATATTTATCTCATAATGGTGAAAGAAGAAAATATTGACCAGAAAAGGATTTATTTTTTCCTCTATTTCCCCCTTAAACTATGGAACTATATAAAACTGTAAAGGTACTAATTAGATTCAGGTTTGTTTCTCAGGAGCTCCTTATCTGACCAGCTTTGCTATGAAGAAAATGGAAATCAGTCTGTGGTGGGAGAGGGGGAAAGCAGATTGGAGGCAGTAGAGGTGTTAGAACATTCACACGTTCATTTACCTCACTTCAAGATTCCGAGGTACCCTGCAAACGCCCTTCCTGGAAATGCTGACATCACCGCTCTCACCTCTGCCCCACAGAGTGGCCCTGATGTAGAGCAACGCTTCAGTGAGACTCAAATGGCAACCGCTAGTCCACAGGCTATTAGGGAAAAAGGGAGAAATCTGCCTGTCATTCTGCTTGGAAAGGTGGGGTGAGTGGGCAAAAATGGTGCTACTGGAGAAGCTGTCTGAAGAGAGATACCATCTAGCCAAATGTATGGCTGGTAGAGAATCCACAGTACACAAGAGAATGAGTCAGGTTTGGGTTTGGGGAATAAAAGATTATAAACTCTCTACCTTCCGTGTTCTCGTAGAATCTTCAGAGAACTCCTTTTGTGGAACTTGTCCGCTGAGCAAGTGCCACTCTGTTCCAAGACCGCTCCTTCTCCTTCTCTTCTTCCTTCCTGCTTCCTTCTCTTCCCCCTCCTACTTCCTCCTCTTCTCCTTCTTCATCTTCTTCTCCTTCTCCTCGTCGTCTTCTGTAATTTGCCTGTTTCCTAAAGCGATTGAAGCTTCTTATAACCGGTTGATACAACCCAATTATAATACACCAGTTTGAAGCTAGTTGCCAATGCTGTATTTGAAAAGTTAGTTTGATTGGTGTTTTCTATATGCCTTTAGAGGACTGAGATTTATTTTGGCCTAAGAATTCTGGCTCTCCCTGAGCCCAGAGGGCAAGAAACAACCTGGTTTACCTGGAGGTTGTGAAGCTACCAGATGGGCTTCCTCCCACGCACCCTCCACCACCATCAATGGACCTTGTCCCCCACTGGAGTGGAGAGAAATCACCCTTGCAAGAGTCTGCCTGTGTTGGATGCTCCCCTGCCTTCCCCCCAGCACTGAAGTCAGCGTTGTTTCATCATGCGCCATGGCGCTGAGTGCCCTGTCCTGGGGCCCACTCCTTTAGAGGAGAAATAACAGCTAGCGGCAGCAACTCCCGCAACTGGAAAGTCAGTCCTTATTTGTCAAGATGAAATGTTCTAAATTTCTTCAAATTTGGAAAAGTTAATGATCGTGCCAGAGGCCAACATCAAGTTTATTATTTTATGTGTAGCTGCTCCCAAGTAAATTAATGTCATGTGTAAGTTAGAAAAGCCTTAATTGAATATTACATTTTTATATATGTCTTAGGAAACAAGAATTAAATCTTTCAAGAGAGGTAGTATACACTGAAAACAAAAATCTCCGTTATCTGGAAGGAAGAACAATTTTTCCTGGATCTGCTATTGGTTCCAGGAAGGCAATGGGTAGAGGGCTTAGTGACAGTAACGAACATCTTCACAGGCCTCATCAGAGGAAGAAAATTCAATTAGTCTAGCCGGCATATTTCAAAAATGTAACTGATGTATGCATAATTTCACATCACTTTGCTGACATCAGGGACACTCTAGGATATGCCAGGAATTACCTGCAGTTTATAGGCCTCTGTTGTTTTAAGCACTGAGAGTTGCTCATGTACGCCATCATGGTCTCCCCCACCTGAGGACACTAGGCTTTAACACTTATTCCTGCAGAGTTTAGACTAAAGGGAGAGGAGATCCAGTTCCCAAAGTCACGTGCACAATAATATGGGAAGTGTTAGGCAAAGCCTAGAGTTCCTGGTGCTGGGCCTGGGTCTGAATGTGGCACCCCTCGCTTCCTAGCTGGATGACTGTGGACAAGTTTCTGTATTGTATCATTTCCTTAGCGCCACTATAACAAAATGCTACAACCTGACTTGAAGCAGCAGCAATTTCTTCTCTCAGTTCAGGAATAGGAAAGTCCAAATTAAAGGTGTTAGCAGGCTTGGTTCCTGATTGTGGCCTCATCTTAATCACATCTGCAAAGATCCTGTTTCCATGTATGGTCACGTTCACAGGTACGAGGGCATTAGGCTTAGATCTATCTCTTTGTGGACACAATTCAACTCACTGCACCATGGGCTTGTACTTAGCATTTTATCTGACAATTCAGGGAAACAATGCAGTGCCTGACTCATAGGACATATGAAAGAAATCCTACTTCCCTCTTCTGATAGTGTGACTCTCTTTTTTTTAATGTTTCTTTGACCTGCTTCAGTAATCAACATAACTATTAGTTTGTGTCTCCAAATCACAGGCAAAAGACTTTTATTTGACTGGAAATCTGTGAGTTCCTAAAGTACTTTTTTCATCTTCTGTAGGGATGTAATGGGAAAGCTACACTAACATTTAGAGAAATATCTGCAACTCAGCTATTCCTTCTAGCAGAAGGGAAATTGCCCTCAACTTGAAAAAGCAACATGCTACAATGTAGCGGGAACAAATCTGGCCCTTCGCGTCTGTCTACTTATTGGTAAATATTGAATGGCAGTTAGTCAATGAGACCAGCAGCACCGTAATAGTAGACACGAAAACCTACCAAGGAGAAACCATAGAAAAAGCACATTTTTGTATGTTCATAAAGGGTTAAGAAACCTAGCAGAGGTATAAAAATGTAATACTCACACTTGATATTGGAAAAATATAGGCACCTTTTCTTAAAATTTCAATTGGATTAATTCAAAACCTTACCCAGAATAAGAACAGAGCAATATGCCAGATTCTTTGGCTAAATCCTTCATTGTCAAAGTCTTGAATTATTGCAAAGACCTCAAGATTTCAGAATAATGATGATATAGAGCAGTAACTTTCTATCACTGCACAAGATGTACAGAGCTATAAATCTTATTATAATATAACATAGAGTTCTAGAAATGCTTAAAATTCTAGTTGGTAAGATGTAGCGTCCACAATCCGCTGGTAGAAAAACCGAGGTGACTGACCTCGCTATAATCACAGCCGAGGGAAGGCTGGATCTGCTTAGCTAATTACACTACAACAAGTGATCTGGTCTACAACCTCCTCTGTAATATTTATTTTTAATGAAATATACAAAAGTTTGCAAACATCTTGTCTTCCTTATAAGTATTTCCCTCAGGACTATTTAAAGATCAAAAAGGAGATTTCAAACGAGCAATCTGTTAAAAAAAAAAAAAAAAAGCAAGCGAATAAACAGCGAGATAAGCTGTCTTACAGGAGGCAAACCACAGCCAGTATGCTCTATTTACGGCTTCCACCCACTCCCTTCATTACGCCAGTTTTCCAAGGGATACCTTGAAATCTTGGGCCTGGGAGAGTCTACCTGCCCCTTTCTCCTTTTGATATTTTCTTTCCAGGCTCATGAGCTCCCTCCATTTAGCACAACCATTTATGAAGTTTCCAAACTACGCCATCCCTTCACATTCTCATCTTCACCCCTGTTCCTTAGCAGTCCAGCCCTAGGTAGAGACACAGAATCAATACTACTTATCAATGCTGATGATTCCTGGCTCTCTCAGTTTGTCCCTTTCTCTTGCTGGGAATACCACTTCAGGATACAGCTCGTCCAGGGGAAATGTATTCGGCTTCCCACCTTGCGCCTGCCCCGCCCCCCCCCCTTTCTTTTTCAGACCAGCTAAAATCAATTAAGGATGATGGCAAGATGGCCAAGAATTCAAAGACAATGGTTCCCCGAAAGTCGACCTGTTGAAAAATCTTTGAGAATGAAATACAGCCAGGGCAAGAAGGCTTATCATATAGCTCTTTACCCCCCGACACTCCCATCCCTATCTTTAAGGATCAATCCAATGGCAATAAGAAAGTTCTGTTGGGGGAGGGGGGGTAAACCCGGGTGGGCTTTTTCAAAGCACGAGTCTGGTGATTCTGTCTGGTATACCTTTTTTTCTGGGATTTCAGTTCATAAGGACAACAGCAACACCAACAAAACAAAAGGAGGAAAAAACCAATCAAACCCACCACCACAGAAAACCTAGGCTCTTGGAGGCCTCAGCTGATGTCGTATCTGTGGGAGGAGAGGGTCTCCCAGGCATGAGTAGAAATCCCAACCACCTGTGCAGCTTCGACTAGCACCAGGTGTTGAGTAACTGGTTGAAAGGGGCTGGGCCCGAGCAGCTGCCCCACCTGTGCCTGGAAACTGCTCTTCCTTGAGTGTATGGCCTGGAATACTTTAAGTAGAGACAACCTTCTGGGTACTGGAACCTTAAACCTGAGCTGGGAGTGAGCTCATCACAACACTGAGCCCTGAGACATGGGAAATGGGTGAGGATTAAGAAAAGGATCAGAAGACGGTGAAGTCAAACTCCTGGCCGTGGAGGGTTGGTGTGAAGGAGTCGGTTTTAAGAGCATGACCCGAGTGGGACACGGCAGTCCATCCCAAGCTCCCCTGATTGGGCTGAAAGGGAAAGAGGGAAAATCCAAATATGGAGTAGACACAGGATTGGGAAGAACGCTGGGGACTTGAAAGCACCAGGCCTCCATGTCCTCACCTGTGTGTTGAGGAACATGTGCTTCCCACTGAGCTGTTATTTTGCTTCCTGATGAGAATGGTGGCAGAGAAAAGCCAGCATTAGGAAACCAGAGATTTCTCTTAGTATACTCCTTTCCCAAACCTCTGCCTGCCACAAATCCTGCAGCCCTATGAACGGGACTGTGCTCATGCCTCTTTCGCACCCAAATTCTTGACATAGGAAGAAGATGCTATTCACCCAGTGTCGATAGACGATGTGGGTCGAGGCTTTACAACCAATGGGGCAAGGAACCCTGATCACCTGTTTATACTCTCAATTCCAGTTCTGCCTGACTGGGGGGGCCTTCGTTAAAAAAAAAAAAAAAAAAGTTGGCATAAAGCCTTGTGAAATAGATTGAAACAAATTGTTTAAATATTTACATTGAAACTATTCCTTTGAACAAATTAATATATTCCAGCTATCTAAACTTAGCGACCATGCGGTTTTACAAATGTATACTGTTTATAATGTTTTTTAAACACCAAACAGCCAATCTTGAATTAATATAGTATACCGATGTTTAGCCCTCCTTTACCAAGGTTAATTGTTCATTATTCCAAGGCAATTATTCATGTTCTTGAAAGTGGGTTTGCTGAGCCTGGGTCCTCAGAGCCATGTGTTAAGATTTGTAAGAGGCAAATACACTCGCACGAAGGCAAATTAATTATTTAGGGAGGAAAGGCTTAATCAAGACAGTGGGCCACTACAATAATTAGACTTTGGAAAGAGAAAGCAAACAGCAGCACAATCCGTGATTACTTATTCTTCTTCCCCCTCTCCAAATATCAGAATTAGATATCTAGTCCCAAAAATACTCAGAGAATCACATATACACCCCCGTGTCCCTGCTCCTTGCCCCTCTGCCCCATCTCTTCCCATTATTATAGCTGAAGGACTGTGAAAAACAGATCACTTACAGCATTTTAGAGCAAATAATCCACTTGGTCATTCCTCAAGGCTCCAAAAAATAGACCTTTGAACAATGACAGCTGGAAAATCCTGAGGCATCAGACACAGCTAATAGAGGATTCCACTCCTGTTTCCAGGAGTCTTTGAAAACCGAAAGGCATCGTCCGCAGCACAACATGTGACAAGGCATTTATTTTCATCTATTTGCTGTAAGCTGTTGAAAACTAGAAATATCAAATTAGATCAAATGTTTTAAAATAGGTTTAAATCGATCCTTTTCTTGCATTTTGGGTTCTGCCCCAACAGTCCTCAGGTTGGGGCCTCTACAGCCCAATGTATACTGCATCGTAAGAGGGAAAGAAAAGCTGTGAATGGTGATAATTACCGTCACCAAACTAGAAGGCAAACTGTCAGAGGTGCTCCCTCCTCTCTGGGGTTGGGCGGCGGCGCGGGGCGGGGGGGGGGGGGGGGGGGGGGGGGGGGGGGGGGTGGCGTGAGATGTGGTTCCCTCTGCGGAAGGGACAAGGGGCGAAGCAGCCATCTTTGGGCAGAATGGTTTTTCCTTTCCATTCTTTCAGGAGGTTTAAAATCATTTCATCTCTAGCACAGCCTAATCAGGTAAAAATCCGGTGAGAATTTTGTCAAACAAAGGCTTTCTTAGGGATTTTTGTTTTGTTTTGTCCCTGCCAACCGTCTTTGAGAAATGGAAAATGTGGAAATCCACAGGACACAGAGGCCTTGTGACTTTGGCCGAAGTTGCTGGCGTGTGTTCTTTCTATTGATCTTTACGACTCTGACCCACGGAGAAGCAGCACCTTCCTTAAAGAAACTCCAGGCCTCTGACTGCTTTTCTCTCATCATTAATCCTCACAACTTCCCGGAGAAGCAGGGAAGAGACAGCTCTGGGCTCCCTCTCTTATAGCCGGAGAAGCTGAGGTTTGGGAAGGTTAAGTGACTTGCCCAAGGTTATTTAGCAAATTACGAGAGGCCACCTGGGACGAGAGCTCTGGGTTCATAGTTTCTGGGGCTGTAGCCAGCAAACACCCGCCACAAAAAGACTCTCTTGTGCTTGATTTTGTTGACTTACCTGTTTGTATAGAGACTAAGTAAATGTTTCAGTTCTTCTGCTCTGTCTTCCCCTTTTATGCCACACACGGCTCCCCCCTCGCCCTTCATGAGCTGTTGGGGCAAAAGTATAGTTCTGGATTAGAAGCTGCAAATAAATTCGCTGATTTGCTGCAACGGTCTCAATGTGGCCTATTGTTGTAGGCCCTACTGCTTGGAGGTGTCACTCCTCCTTCCTCTCCTCACTCTGAGAGCTGGGCTCTAATACCTCATTATGACCATATTAAAGAGCTCGTGCGAGAACAACTACTCCATTGATATGGACTTTCTTTTTAAAAAACCTTTAAAGAAAATTTATTGCTATCATCCTGAGGGAGAGTAAAGGTGCTGTGTAATTCCGAGAGAAGAATGAAGTCCTACAAACCAAGGTGCTTTCGTGGGATGTTTTGGATTAGCATGCAGTCGTCGGACTTGAAGAAGAGGTGCCTTAGTTTTCAGGAGTGAGTAGTGTCAAGGTAGGGGAAGAAAGAAGAAACCAAACCATCTTAAGGAATACATTTTTCTGCCTTGTCACAGAGCTCGGCATAGAAGGATGACTCACTAGAAGTTTAAAAGGGTGAACTCCCACAGAGACACTGCCTGTGGGGAGAAGTGACCTGTCCTGAGGAAAGAGGGAGAGGCATATCAAAGTCTAGGAGGAAAGAAAAGAATACCATCTTCAGGGCAAGCAGTGCCTTCTCGTTTGTGTATATGCTGGTTTGTAAGTACAATAGATCCTTTGGTAAAAGGCTTGTACCTCCGGGCTGCGAGTTTTTAATTTTTGAATTGCAAGTGCTCCATCTAGTGGTCAGTTTCTAGAACAACAAGCCCGTGGTGTTAACTGATGTCATCCTTTGGACGCAAATTATTTAGTTCAAGATTTTTTTTTTTTTTTTTAATGACTAATGCCTGCATCAATCATAGCAAGCTACTGAGAATTTAACTTCCGGCAGGCACAGTTGGCAGTGGCTTCCAAGAACTAAAAGTATCTGTATATTGGCAATTTAAATCACAGCATTTTTCCACTGCTGAGACCAACTTCCCTGATTCATTATTATGTAAAATATAATTATCCTGACATTGTTTCTGGGGTGAAAAAGATAGTCCCTCAGAAAATTTACCAAAATGTATTCTTAAATTCAACATTTATTCTACTGTGAAAAAGAAGGAGAGTCAGACATTCGTTTGGCGTTGGGTGAGCAGCAAATGCATGAAGCTCTTCCAGTGTCCCAGCCTCGAAGGACACTGCCGCACAGGGGGAGGGCAGGAGTCAGCTGACATCCAAGGAGTCACAGAGGTCTGCTGTGGTGGCATTGTTGACTGCCACGGTCTCAAAGTCAGAGAATATCCTACCGATGGTACTTGAGAAAAATTCTTCTCGATGATATGAAGATGGCTTTAGGTAACATCAAAATCGGATCCAGAATCCATTTCCACATGTCCTACAAAGACTTCAGCACCTCTGAGACTTGTCAGTCATCCTTTATAATCAAAGAGAACAGGCTTCCATCTTATTTTCTTTTCCCAGGCAGCAATACCTAGTTAGAATTCCATAGAACTACATTTCACATTGTCTTTAGTTATAGCTTTCTATCAATGGCAAGTGATATTACTTTTTCATTAGGCAATTACATAAAATTTCCCCTTAAAAGAAACTTATTTAAATAAAAATGTGACACAATTTGAAGAAACAATAATACAGGAGGTAGATGGGCAGAGGAGAAATTATGAAGGTTCACACGGAGGCAGGATGATTGGAAACGCATCACGAGGACAGATCATGCTCTGGGAACACCTGAGTCTGTGCTCCCCTCTGGATCTGACATCTGCCCTCTGTTCATACTTGGTCATGCTACTGAATCTCCATTGACCTCCATTTTCCTCACCCGTAGACTAAGGGTTTGTTTTAGGTGAACTCAAAGACATCAATCAAACCAGAGCTTCTTTAAGCAATTTTTGAAGTGGAATTATCTTTTACTTGAATTCATAAGATGAGTGGGAGATAGGAAAGGAAACAGAATATCCTAAGAAAACCTACATGAAAGAATGAAGGGAGACACGTGGAAGACCCAAGAGTTTAGAGTGGTAGTGAATTATGTCTGGCGTCTGAGTTGTTCTTAACCACAAGCCGCAAATTATAGTCATATTCTCCAAAATTCTAACTCATGCATACTAAGGAACCATCAAATCAAAGAGCTATCAAAATATATCATTTCTTATTATAGGGTTTCAGGAAAAGGGCAATATCTTGCCCCTTAAAGCCATGCAAAGGACTGTTCGGTGGGAATATAATGCACCTTTCAGCCTTTCAGACAGGATTTTCTTTCCTTTTTTTTTTTTTAAAGATTTTATTTATTTATTTGACAGAGAGACACACAGAGAGAGGGAACACAAGCAGGGGGAGTGGGAGAAGGAGAAACAGGCTCCCTGCTTAGCAGGGAGGAGGTCTAGATCCCAGGACCCTGGGATCATGACCTGAGCCGAAGGCAGATGCTTTACTGACTGAGCCACCCAGGTGCCCTTCTTTTTTTTTTTTTTTTTTTTAAGATTTTTTTTTTTTTTTTTGAGAGAGAGAGAGAGAGAGAAATCAGAGGGGGGAGTTGCAGAGGGAGAAGAAGCAAGAATCTTAAGCAGACTCCATGCTGAGTACAGAGCCCTTTGTGAGGCTCGATCTCACCATCCTGAGATCACAAACCTGAGCCAAAACCAAGAGTTGGACGCTTCACCAACTGTGCCACTCAGGTGCCCCTCAGACAGGCTTTTCTTGGGCAGAGAGACAGCTTGCTGGGGAGTGTTGGGTCTAAAAGGAACAGCTAGGTCTGGGCTATGTAACCTAGGCCTGTAATAACAGAGAAGCACCAGGTGTAAGCAAGGAAGTATCCAGTGATGCTTAACAAGGACTCCTGGGGCCTGAGCTATGGCTCCTTTTTGTGCCTTCACTGAGCTGCCAGTGGGCTGGGATTCACGGAACACCAGAGGCTGGACCCCATGTTCATAATCTGTATCCATCCGGTCCCGACAGCAGCCCTGCAATGCAGGTGTGTTACCCCATCTTGACAGATGTGGCAACTGGGACTCAGAACCAGTAAGCTCCTTGCCAGAAACTACCTGGCTTGTAAGTGGCAACACCAAGTTTGTGTCTAAGTCTCCATGATCTGGGAACGCTGTTTCCAACACCAGGTGGAACAGGAGGCCTGGACTCCACTTTGGGAAGACATGGCTTCCCATCTTCTCTATGAGGGACAGAGGCAGTGGGTGCAGAGAGACTGGCCCCTCACCTCTCTGAGAGATGTAACTGTTTTTAATCAGTCCTGATTCTGCCTTGGTCTTTTTGATCAGCCCAAGTCTCTAGCATTCAAGCCTTGGTGCCCAGAGTTACAGGCTCCTGCCTTTTATTTTCTTCCTCCTAATCCTCCTCTAGGCATTCACTTTCATGAAGGGCTACTCCCTGCCTAGTTCTAAAGAATTGAGCCACTGGGTTATTTGCTGTCCTAGGTCACAGATGGGCACATAGAAGACTGACCCATCCCAAGAGGAGAACAGATTCCCTTCCCTTCTTCCATGTCGCTCTCAGGAGCCTACGTGATCCTTCCTTCTACAAGGGCAGAAGAGCCTCCTTTGTTCACCTCAGATGTCATCTATGGAACCTAAAGAACAAGCCACCAGGTGAGAACAATAGCTAATTGCAAGAAAACACAATGAGCTGAATTCTTGCCCACCTCTGAACCATCACCCAATGTGCTGAGTGGGGAGCACGCATCAGGCGTCGCACTAGGCAGGATGGGGCAACAGAGCATGAATAGAATCCCCTTCTGCTGTCAAGACCTACCAGTGAAGAGGCAAAATGCGTAGGTTTATTACAGTCTATGTTACTTCCATGTTACTATGTCTTATTACTTCTTTGTGTCTCCATGTTCTTCTTTCTTTGTAAAATGGGGATAGTAAAACCACTGGCCTTGGAGGGTGGGCTTGAGGGTTAAATAGAAAAACCCATACACTTAACACATTTCCTGATCTGTAATAATCAATGTTATGCCACCAAAAGCCTCCTCCTCAACCTTAATTTGGAAAATGACAGTGTCAGACCTTGGATGACACTGGGGCTGAACTTGGATGACTGTTTTTTTGGCAGGTAGAGGTCTGTGGGAAAAACAGGGTGGCATTCTATGTGAGGTGGCTAATCTAGAAAAAAGCAAGGGCGTGAAAAAGCTCGACGGAGAAAAGGTGAGTTCAGAGAACTCTAAGAAATATGGCTTGGCAGGAGGGCAGGTCTGCGAAGGGAGGGTCAGCCCATGGAATGGAGAGCTGACACTTGGGGGAGAGAGTTGGCTTGAATTGGTAAACAAGGGAGACCTACCACTAAAACCTTTGGATGGGAGTAAGATAAAGTTGGCCCTTTACAGGAGGACAGAATGGGGACAATTAGTGGAAAGGGGGACCGGTCAGGTGACAGTTACAGCATCCAAATGACAAGTAAGCACATTGATAGTGTGTCCTGACCACGGTGACTCAGGAATGTACACACCATTACTCCCTGGTCTTTCTCCTCTGAAGCATGGCTTCTACTCAAGTAGAAGCCGAGCTCACATGCCCTTTGCCTACTGCTCCCCACAGGAGAAATTAAAAGTCTATTTTCTCTACAACTACGGCTTCTCGTCCCTCCTACAGACAAAGTTTGGATGAAGGTTTATAGGTACTGTTGACCTCTTCAAATGCAATGAGAATCTCAATATAAAACCAGCTCCTGGTCTGAGGACAGCCTATGTTAGGAGGCTCCCTTTCTTCCTTTCACCAGGTTTGGGATGAGTGGGCACAACTCGAGACATACTGGTTGGGCAAATCACCTCAGGAGGGGATGGAGAGGAGCTCCTGGAGATGGGTCCCAGAGCTGCCTCCCCTCCCAGTTGCCCGACCAGGTTCTCCTCTGGAAAGTCTGGGTCTCCCTCTGGCCCAGCATGGCTATCAAGATGGGCCTTGAGTGTCTTGGCAGGATCCATCACAGTGCTTACAACACGTGGGCCCATGGATGCTCAATGCTTCTAATCTGGCTCATGAATAGTGGGGTAGGAAACACCTAAAGCCAAAGCCCGCCTTTGCATCTATGCGTTGGCTAATTTTCACTTGGAAAAGAGTGTCAGTACCTGTCCCTCCCCCTGCCGGGATTTGAAGTCTTAAAAAAAAAAAAAAAAAGACAGTGTTTACTGGAAATCACTGCTCCCCACCATTTCTGTCCAATAGAATCAAATACGTGAACTGTGATACCAGCTGGTGGAGGCAGGCGGGGTGGGGTGGAGGCAGAGGGGGCTCACAGGCAGAGCTGGGGACCTCTCATCAGGCCAGTTTGCTTTTGGAGCTTTATTTCTTCTTTTGCATGGTGATGGCAGAGGGGGTGCTCTGGGGGCCCTGACAGTCTCAAATTCAGTTCCAGTCCAGTAGAAAAAACAAGTGCCAGGCATAGTCATATGGTCAATATTAGTCTTACCCCCAATCCTTTCCCCTTACTGATAACTTGGGACAACAGATTCAGGACTGTGGGAAAGGAAAACATGAGTCAAGAGAACATGCTAGCTGGGAGCCAGGAGCTGCCCTTGGGCATCTGGCCTACACAGGCAGGCTTCTCACAGACAGAGAGGGAGAGGCAGCTCCCTGAGGGGACAGCTATGGGTCAGATGCCTTTCCTCTCTGCTTGATCCCCAAACCATAGAGAACACAAACCCTGTGACTGGGAAATTGTTTCCTGGGCCAATTATCATCATCATCTACATGTTTATCAAATAAAAAATCATTTTAAAAAATCTCTGTCTCATTAGACTTCTATGTGGAGGGTGGAGCCAGGAGCTTTTTATAGGGGTTGGGCACAGAGGTGTCCATGGTCGCACACCCTTGTCTGGCCCTCTCCCAAGTGGTGGGAACCGTTCTCAGGCTTAGAATCCACAGGGAATGTTGCTGGGGACACTAGGCTTGAGGGACACTTTCTCAGAATATGGCATTCCTGGGCACACATTCACATCCTCTGGTCCTTCACCTAAGTAGAAAAAATAAACCATTGAGACATGATCCTGGCCAGACAGTAAGGCCCACGACTAGCGAAGGAACCCATTCCTGCCTTTCAATGAGGGGGACTCAAATCCACCCCTCATCAAAATGCCCACAGTCCTTCTACCGCCCATACCGTGTGCCCTGAAGACCTGCTGCCCTGCCTCAATCCGTTGGGGAGCTGGCACCGTGGGGGAGCTGGCCGGGTGAACACCCCAAAGTCCCTTTCACTGACTTCACTGTAGTCCCTTGGCCTCCTGGTCCAAGCTGTGCAGGAAACACGGTCCACACTCGGAGCATTCGACTGGCCTAAGGCACGGAGGTGGGAGTGGACTCCCTTGATGCCCGTTGTTCCCTGGAGCACCAGAGCGGAAGAAGCACAAGTCCCCGGGCTGCAGCAGGTGGACGGGAAGCCTGCCTGTGACCTGGACAGCGCCATAGACTCCTGTTCCTCACACTCCTTTGGGGGGTGCTGCTCTCCTTCTGCAAATAAGCCTGTTTTCTGAGGATCAGATCCGAGAGGGCGCCGGGAAGATTAGGAGAGCTTCCTTTCATTTCCCTTTTCTCTCTCAAGGCTGCCTTCCGGAACAAGAAGCTGTCATCCACCTGACCTAGAGTCCCCTCAAGAAGAAAGACATGGGGTGTTATTTCCTCCTTCAGGGTAAATACGTTACCTGATGTATCAAAGTCAAAATCTTTGGCCCCTTCATCCCATGACTTTGAGCCAGAGTCTGTCCTTTGTACAAACCTGATACTGGATTTAAAGTTCAGCACTGCCTCTTTTGTGGTGGGGGCGTAGGGGTCTCAGGCGAGTGAGAGAGAGAGAGGCATCGGGGCTATTCACTTCCAATTCCCTAGAAGGAGGCTTTGTCACTACTCTCTAGAGAGTGATCACTATTGTTTTTACATTTGGGGCCTTAATCAGATGCTCTAGTATCTTTCTTTTATTGCTCGTCCCCTTGTCATCCTTAATTGAGCCTGCCATTGCATTAGATAATTACATTCAGCCTCCCTGGCTCCCCCTTCACAAACCTTCTTGGAAGGCTGAGCTCATGACTCATCTTTCTCTGATACAAAGTGACTCTCTGAATTCATCAATACCTGACATGGGGCTGCCCCCGTCCCCATTAGGCACCACATCATTGACTGGTTGGTTAATTTCAGGATTTGGTTCAGGGTCATAGGAATGGTTGCAAAATTTTTGTGACATCAGGCTTTTGCAGCCCATCAGCTCGTACAGGACCCAGGAGTAACCTTCAGTATTGAATATAGTTAGTCCTTGCAAATTCCTAGGTGAACAGCGCTTGCCAGGGAATGAGCCATAAAAATGGCCACTGCTCCTCCTAACCAACATCCCCACTTTGTCTTCATTGGGTCATTATGCTGCATGTTCAGGGGGCTATTATGAGGCCATTGCCTGCCCCTCCTCCTGGAAATGTCTGTCCCTCTACTCTGACCTGGAATAAACCACTGCTAGTGGGGTCCTCCCCTGTCTTAGCTTTCTCTCCTCTTCTCTTCCCTTGGAAAGCCCCAGAATTCTGAAGGCTAGAGGTGAGAACCCCAAGGCCCACAGCGATGATGTCCTTCCTGTTATTGACAGAGCCTATACATTTGGGCTGTGCTTACCCCAGACCCTCTCATCCTACAGGTGTGGTGAGTCTGGAGTCCCCACCTTTCCTGTCCATGCTTCCCGCACTCTGAACCCTTCACACACCGAGGCCTCCATCCCACACTCCTCCAGCCCCTCCCTGTAAGAACCCCTGGATGAGTCCTCCTGGAGGGGTGAGAAAGTCTTATTCTTACAGGGACCTTGTAAGGAGCGAGTTGGCCTTGCACTCAGTTCAGATTCTGGGTGTGTTCTCTCCCTGAAGCAATGTTTTTAAAGGGATGTGTGTTGTTTATTAATAGGAGGAATAGAATTCCACTACATTATGGCATCTGTGAAAGGGTCTAGATAGCGATCCACTAGTGACCTGAAAGCTGTCTATAATCCAGTTTTGCACGTGAGCCCAACATGCCTCCTAACCAAACCAAGCTTCTACCTTCTAATTGACAGAAGTAACAGCTGGCAGCACAGGGTGTGGGGTAAGACACACCCCGGGGACCCCCACTGCAGCAGAGAGGGTCCTGGGACCCCGGACCAGAAATCTGGGTTCGACTGCTAATCTGTCCACCTTGGACACCGCTGTCCTCTGAGAGACTCTATCTTTCTTCCAGGGCAAAACGAGAATGGTGTGAAGATGAAGTGACGTGATCATTGGGGGAAACCTCAGACAGTAAGGGTGTCAGAACTGTTAGTTGAATATGAATTCCAAGCAGAATAAGAAGAGATACCGTGAGCTCCAAAGGTTGTTTACAGGTTGTGCAACTCTGTCATCACTCTCTCTGTTTCCAAAGACCCATATCTGACCCACCTTCAAAATCTCACTCTCTGAACCTCCAACGTCACCAGCTCCTCCTCACATGACTGGGAAATGTTCCTGCTGCCTTATGTCTTACACCTTTTGCTTTGTGTCAGAGACACTGGCACGCCGGAGACCAGGGCAGCCACTCCGCACCCCCACCCTTGGCTCAGGGAGGCATCGGGAGGAACTTTGCCAGATTTAGCCAATGGGAATACATGGCATCCAGTTAGATGTGACTTTCAGTTGAACGACAAATATTTGCACATTCTTAGAAGTAGAAAAACAACTCATTGTTTCTCTGAAAATCAGAGTTAACTGGTCACCAGGTATTTTGTGTCTGCCCTAGGCATAGTGTGTGTTTGTCTCATGTAGGTGAAGGTCAGATGTTGTTAGGACAGTGTCATTGGAGCCACTGAATTATAAAACTTTCTTCAACCCTGAGAAGATTTAGGATGCTTTGGGGGCCAGCCTTGGGTCTTTTCTATTATTCATTCCCTGGTCAGGACGTGCCAGCTGCTGGAGGCTTCCTTTCAGCCAAGAGTCCCCTGTTAAGCAGGGAGTTAGTTGTCCTTCCCCCAAGAACAGCCCTCAGCCAGTGATGGGTGAAAGTTGGGATCAATATCTCAGCCTTTACGTCCCTGAGTGAGGGCAAGACATCAGAGGTATCCATTATCCTCTACACTGTCCTCAAGTTCTGCAGTGGGACTGAGCCCCGAATGTCCACAGGGTAACCATGAGCAGTGCACCTCTTATAGTCTTCTCTCTTCACCTCTCTGTCTGACCTCCTGATTCTCCTAACAGTGCTACCTCAGCCACTTCCCAATCAACACCCTGCACAGAGATCCATGACTCAAGGTTGGCTTTTGCAGGCCCTCGCCTAAGACAAAGCTGGACATTCTTTCTTTCTCTCTCTACGGATTCTCCAGCTGGAATTTTACGGATTCCAGAAATCACGAAAGGTTAAACTCATAGGGTACTTCCTGAAAATACAGAACCAGGAACCCAAGGATGATATCAGGAGTCCTAACACATTGGATGCCAAGGTCTGTAGAGACCCCAACAACCAAAGGAGATGCTCATGGGAGAAGAGCTCAGCCTTGCTCTCCAGTTACCAGGCTACCAAACCAGGAGCCATGGAGTAGAAGAGCCGGTGTTCTGTGTTCATGGAAGAAGGATGGCATCCCACCTCCTGTCCAGTCCTTCTAGGAAGTTAACCTTGCAGCCCAGTCACAGATTATCACTGCCAAGATGGTATGCTCTCCAGGAGCTGTCCTTTGAGAAGATTCCGGAGTCGAGCAGGGTTTCAGCTGTCCTGAGACACTGGGAAAGGCAAGGGTTTGAAGCCACAGCAATCCAGGCTTGAATCTTGGTCTGCCTCTACCTGCCTGTGATCCTAGATGGACAGCCTCTGTCTGCTCACCTATAAAATGAGAGCGATAATGACTCTTTTAGGTGAATCACATGCAAGTCTGTTGGGGCCAAAGGCTGTGTGGCAGTCAGTAAATTACTCCTTCCCGATTGTAACGTACCAGCAAAACCAAATGAGAACACACCCGGGTATCATTCTGTCTGGGATGGTAGCTTTCACAAGCCCTGTCTCTCACTCAGGCTGGAAGTCAGGCCCAGATCTTGTTAATTGCTTCAGCGGGCTCGACCTGCTCTGCTCTTCCTCCCACCTCACCTTTCTCCTGGATCTCAAGAAGGTTCCATGAAGATTGCCACCAGCAAGTCTGTCTAGCCTTATTCCAGAGCGGATCCCACCAGTAATTTGCTGTGATGGATAGCGTGCCTCAAACTGCCTGTGTAATTGTGGTGAGCAGCCAGAGCCGTGGAGCTGCCGTGTTTAGGAAATTCAGACTTGCAGGGAACGCGGCGCTGCCTCAGCCACAGTCATTCCAAAATTAGACCTTTCCCCTACTCCATCATTACATGGCTAAGCAGTCAGAACACTTCCTGAATACGAACCACATATCAGAAGTGATTTATGGAAACATCCACATGTGTGTGGATGGGTGGCAGACGGAGGGAGGCAGGCGTGGGGTTGGCCCCAGACCTCACTACCGCTCTGCACATCGCTGCTTAGACCGGGCACCAGTCACCTCAGCCACCTCCCCAGCAGAACGATTGTTGCTCCTCTGCTGCAGGGACGGGGAAGGGCCACTGTCTACTGGGGACAAGAAAGGTAAAGTCCTTTCAATTCACAGACATGCCAGACCATAAACCCCCTTACCATGCATGTTAACAGTTCAGATGCCCTGGATCCTGCCCTAAAGTCACTGATTCAGTGGGTCTAGCTTGGGGCCCAGGCATCAGTGCTGAACACGTGGTTCTCAAACCATAGCTGTACATCAGAGTGGCTGGGGAACTGGCAACTCTCCTGGTGCCCAGGCCCCATTCCCCAGACCAACGACATCAGAGTTGCTGACTGTGGGACCCAGGGACAGGGGCTTTTTACAGAGCTCCAGGTGATGCCAATGTGTGATCTGGTTTGAGACTCACTGTGCAGATAATTTGAAAATCAGACACGTTTGGGAAATACAAGTTCAGGGACAGAAGCCGAGCTAGGAGAACCAAGTGCTTTATTTATTTGTCATCAGCAAACTGTAATTCAGCGCCCCTGAAGGCTTCAGCAGGTAAAATCGTGTTGTAGGGGTTGATTCCAAGCCCTTGTTCTGATTCTTAGACTCGTCAAGTTTATCCGTTTTCTAATACAGTTTTCCAGATCGCAGTTCCCATAGCTATCTACATTTTAAAGGTCCCGTGGATCATTTGGATGCTCTTCCCAACCTGGGGACCAGTGACTTCAGGGAATTTATGAGTTCGAAGCTTTTGATTTATAATTATGTAAGAAACATGAGGGTTTGAGCCACAAGGAAATTTAATGGTGACCGAACATTTCTAGACATATCTTTATTTTTTAAATTTTTGTTAAAAAAAAATGTTTGGTTGACGACTAGAAATCCTAAAATAGATGTCATGCTCTAAATTTCTAATTTGGTGTTTCCTTAACTCTCGAGAGAGGGCGTGGTAAGGTAACTCCACCCTTCAAGTTGATTTCCCCATCTTGATGCCACTTCAGCCAAAGCAAGAAAAGGCTCGAACCTCTTCCCTTACCTGTCCAATGATCACAATGGTGGAAAAAAAAAAAAAATTACTGAATTGGGCGATCTGTGAGGTCCCCAGGATCATCTCCTGGGTGCTGTTGCAGGCCAACTATTTCCTGGGGGTGCGCCCCCTGGTGACAGCGTGCGGGATAACTTCTGATTAGTGCACCAGGAGGGGCTTTGCGCAGCCTCCTCCAGGGGTCAGGGTGTGAGAGGCTTGGGTTTATCTCAACCAGGCTTCTCTGAGCCACCCTTTTCTCCGCGAGTCTCCCGAATTTTATTTTCAGCCCTGCCAAGGACAGATTAAATGGCTACATGAATGGGAAAATACAGGAGGCTTTGAAACAGATGGTTGGCTGTGCAGGCACAGCGACTTGCCAGGCCCTGGATTGTGCTGCCATATGAATGAAAATCCCACCGTGGCTGGGTTTTTATTTCTCCAACCTATGGATGACAGCCGCTCCCTGGTCCCCCTGGCAGGGCGGCCTGGAGCAGTTACCTGCTATTATTTGCCTCCCATCAGGGCTCAGCTTCTCGCCTCTCTGGATTTTCCTGGTTCCTTTCTCTGAAAAGGAGTGCCATTCTAGACTAATTTCCTGATGGTGTAAATGATTTAGCAGGGCTGATGAATATCAATAGAGCTGCAGATGGGTTTAAGGCTCCTAATGAATGTGACAGTCACCAGTGCCAAATATTTTTCCAACTTGCATTTAGGATGAAAACAAGCTTGAATAGTGCCCACAAAGGTTACTTCTTTAATTATGCATTATACATTTTAAAGTCAGTAGACAGGTGTCAGCAAATTTTGTCACAGATGAGAAGCTGTGTACAGGGCCACGCGTTGAATGCATGGGAGCCACAGAGCCCTGGGTTCAAATCCCAGCTCTGCCACTAACAAGCTGTGTGAATTTGAACAGGTTATGTAATTTCTCAAAACTTGATTGCAAAATTCAGATAATAATACTTGCCTTTAGGCATTTTAAAAATAACAAGCATGGGGACATGTAGCATGAGCTGCATTCAAATGCAACAAATAATTATTATGTCCTACTATGCAGAAAGGGGTGCACTGTGTGCTGGGGAGTCAGAAGATTCTAGAAACTCATAGGTGAAGGAAACAACTAAATCAATGGTATACCAAGGGTAAGACAGAAAGCCCCCCCCACCCCCAGCCACAGGCTATAGGGGGTGTGTTGTCTGCAGAGAATTTAAAAACAATAACAAAGCTGACTAAAAGTTGATCTGCTTTTTATTATCAACATGTTCCAAAAATTCTAAACAATATCAGTGATGAGATGTTCTTTCCCCCAACAACTTAGACCGAAAAAAAATTACTTGTTGGTCCAAGTTCTAGAGAGCTAGTATGGTTATTATTGGGTATTAATACTATATACGTAAGCTTTGGATTATCTCATTTTTAAAATTATTTATTTTTTTAATGAACATTGTATTCTATCCAGAAGTTAATTGGAAGAATACCAATTGCCAATTACACAACGGGTCTCCCCGTCCCCCACCTCCTCAGCATACGTGGGCTCAGGCCCAGGGGTTGGTTCTAGGCCAAGTTTGTAACCATTGGACATGGTTGAAGCAACTGGTTCTAGAGCAGGTTTTGCCACTGACCCTGGTGGTAGCACTTTTTTCTGCATTTAAACAGTAGATTTAAAACAAACAATAGCTGCTCAGTGATTGCAAAACCAAACATATAAAGATCTCTGAAGTATATCCGTTCTGTCGTTTATGCGTAACCTCTTGGAGAGTCTGGGTTTTAAATTGAAAATAAGGAAACTGAATGGTGAGGTATAATATTTTTTTTGGCAAGTGTACATTTTAGTTCATACCTGACATGTGCTGAATTCAAATTATCTCTAAATTTGCGATTCACTCTTCTTTTTAAATTATTTAAATTATTACTTGCTTTAAAAGAACAAATCAAGAAAATAATGATTATTGCTGATTATTAATGTGATTATTACTGAAATTAATTATTACTGATAATGTGATAATTACTGAAATTAATTACTGAAAATAATTCTATCACATAAAGAAGGGAGTGTTAAGTGATGATTCACCTCAGATGTCAAATATACGAGGTACCTCACTGCAATGAATCACACAGTTCATTTTTTAAAGATTGTAAATTGACAATAAATGATGGTCCTTCCTTTTTCAACATGGCCCTACTCAAAGACAGAAGTTCACGACGGAAGAACGAAGGTGTCTGTGGTCTTTCTGAAGATCTGACTCCGGGGCCCTTTGTATCTATGAAGGCTGGAGCTGGCCTCTTGAAGACATTATTTAGGCTTCTCAGTTGGACAGTGAGATGTGTCTGATTATCCCGATTTAAACAATGAAGGAATTGAGGCTGGGAGTAACACAGCTGGAGCTGACACCAGGAATCACCCGGTTCTGAAGCTTGTTCTCTCAACCCCACGCCATCAAAAGGAGGGATGCTGATGCTGGCCTTTCAGTTCTTGACTAGATTGCTGGAGAGGCTTTAGGACGACGAGATGCTAGACTTTGTTTGTCTTAACAACCATGCAGGGAGACAGGACACTGATGCTAACAAAACAAATCAGAGTCTGAGCTGAGATGCAGCCCAGGAGTTATGGAGAACTTCTCATTCACAGAGAACAAAGCTGAGGCCCTGAGAAATTCTTGCACTAACAATCACACAACTATTACTGGACCGGGAACCCAGATTTCCGTCCACCTACGCCATGCTGCCTCTGGGTCTCAATTAAACAAGCTCTTTTGCCCTTTCCAATTCTCTCACTCTCATTTCCACGGGTTTGGGCTTGGAAAGGGGAGACTCTAGCTGCATGACGCTTTAGCTTTGAGAAAGCCAGATGACAATGTCACCGATAGAAAGGAGAGGTGTGTGGACCAGAGTTAGGGCAGGTACCTTGGCTGGGATGACTTGCGGTATCTACTACTCTCCTTGGACTCTACTGTTCAGCTTCCCAGATAGTGCTTGACATTGATTGTGATGACCTGCTCACACCTGGAGAAAGCCTCTCCTTTCCTTTCTGTGTAGAAACACAGGATGGGCTTACGCAGAACCATGCTCTTTTCTCTTTCCTTGAGTTGTTTGGTCCTAAGAGGTTTTGCAATGTTGTTGCAGCCCGGTTCACCTGCCTGGCTTTAGAGAATTTATATTATTTGCTTTCCAGTCTGTTTCTCCATGTAGAAAATATGAGCCCCTAACTTAATCATTCCAAACTTCGAATGCACATGACTATTGCTAAATGCAACTTCCTGGGCTTCACCCCAGATGCTCTGATTCAGTAGATCCAAGTGGGGCCCTTGAATCTGCATTTTCAATGAAGATTTGTTGGAGTTTTTCTTGAGACTCCATTCTGAGACGCTCCGAAACAATGACATTTTTCTTCTATTCTTCCCAGGTCTTTATGAATGATGGGCCCTTGGTAAGAGTCTGCCGATTGAAAATTAAAGCCACTTTTATCCTTCTACTGCACATATACACTATTTGGAAAATTTCATGACGACGTCAGGGTAGGCTTATTTTAATGAACACGATGTTGATTCTAGAAACTATCACTCTCAGACCTCATTCATAGTTTTTTGTTGTTGTTGTTTTTTAAAAGAATCCAAAAGTTATGTGTTAAAAGAGAAGTTGCTTAATCAGCAATCTGATTTAGAAAAGAATTGGCAACTTTTATTTTACTAACATCTCACACTAACTGTTAGGAAATAGATTAAAAGGTAGAGTAAGAAATCATAATTCATTTGTAGGTACTTTTAACAACAGAAAAGATCCAGCTTAGGAAAAAAAAATGGATTTCCCTTTCTTGATAATATAAAGTCTTCATAATATTTGCAATGTCAAAAAAAGAATTGATTAGCAAGATTTAGAGAACCCAAAGTCAAAGAAACCCAACAGTCATTTTTGCAATAATGAGACCTCCCAACCGTCATAGAGGTGGCAGGAAATGGAACCTGATAGAGTCTGGGAAATCAGGATATTCTCTTAAAATAAACAATAAAATAAAATAAAATCCTAAGGTTCTTCTGCCAGTTTTTGTGACAGTCATTATTTTTACACTTACACCAAAGTTTTAAAAGATGAGTAAAACAATAGGAAGCATATGTTTCTCTAACATCTGTCACCAGCTTGTGAGACCAAAAAAAAAAAAAAAAAAAAAAAAAAAATTAACAGAGGACCTGATGATTTGCTCTATAAGTTATTACAGGGCATCAGACAAGGTCTTTACCAATCATTATAGCACCTCCTGGCATTAGGGGACTGCACTGCTGGAGGGTTTTACCGTTATTTTCAAGAAATTCTGGTTGGAAATCCATTTGTCATATGTGACTTAATAATCAAATTATTGTAGAACCTGAAACTGAGCCACTTGGGAGTTTGGTGAACAAAAATAAACTTACTTCCTGTTTTAAAAGAATTTCACCTAAAAGCTAAGGCAAGGCATTCTAAACCAACCAGCTGTGTGGCTCTAATTTTAAAATAAGGATGATTCAAGATGCAAAACTCTCAAAAGTCTTCTTTATCATGCTCTTCCAATCACACCCTGTCTAAAGCTCTCTGAGCTTTGCATCTAAATTCCCTAGAGGTGGGGTGCCTGGGTGGCTCAGTCAATTAAGCATCTGACTTCGGCTCGGGGTCCTGGGATCGAGTTCCGCATTGTGATCCCTGCTCAGCGGGGAGCATGCTTATCCCTCTGCCTGCCACTCCCCCTGCTTGTGTGCACTCTTTCTCTATGACAAATAAATAAATAAATAGATAGATACATTCCTAAGAGGTGCTACTGTCTCTTAAAATAACAGAGACATGTTTCTTGGTCATCTGCTAGGCTCGGTCTCAGTTTATTCTACCCAAGTGAAGAGTCAGATTAGGACCAATCGCATACCTTGAAAAAGAACAGCTCTAAATCCCAAGGTAAAAGAGTGAAGACAATATAACATTTTAATTTCCCTTGATGTTAAAGAATATTCTGAAGACGCCGGTTTAAAAATAGAGTGGTTAAAAACTTAAATCCACATTTTTCAAAATGAACCACAGTGGGAACAAAAACAGAAGAAAAATCAACTTCCAGGATATAATCTCCTTGGCCCTCAATTTCTCTAGATCGAATCTCCTACAGAATGGGGGAAATAGCTTTCTTCATAAGAAACACTGGCTAACTTAATTTTTTTTTTCCACAAGTAACGCTGGATGTGAAGATCTCTGTCACCCACATTTTCAGGAAAAAAGGAAATGGAACACAGGAACATTATCTTGTGTTTACATTTCATGATGACTTATTCTTCAATTTACTTGAATTTATAGACAAAACAGCCCTTTGGCAACTCATTCATCTAAAGCAATGAATTGTTCCCACAGTAGATGACCAAAAAATTAAGTGGATTCAAAAGACTGTATTTTTATTCAGACTTTTAAAATGAGCCCCAAATGGATAAGAAGTCTTATGGGGTGTGACCCTCTTTTTTTCTTTTTTAAGATTTTATTTATTTATTTGACAGCAAGAGAGGGAACACAAGCAGAGGAGAGTGGGAGAGGGAGAAGCAGTCTCCCCATGGAGCAGGGAGCCCGATGCGGGGCTTGATCCCAGGACCCCAGGATCATGACCTGAGTCGAAGGCAGACTCTTAATGACTGAGCCACCCAGGCGCCCCTGTGTCCCTCTTTCTTTAAGCTATTAAACCCAATCATACTCTTCCCTGATGTTTGTACATATAAAAGCAGTATCAGAGGCCTTCTTCAGGCCCATCTGCAGGCTTTCCCTGTCTGAAAAGTTCCAGACCTGGGCTGGTGGAAATCACAGCAGCCTGAGGGTCAAGGTATTCATCTCAGGCCTTCTCCTTTATCTGTATGACTCTGTCTCAGTCATTTAACCTCAATGTCCACATCTATAAAATGGGGAGATTGGCTCATTCCTTTTAGCTCTAGCTTTCTAGGTTGTATGATATATCACTTGCAAAGTGGTTTCACTAGTCGAAAGAAAGATACAAACCTCCAAATAACAGAAACCTGTATGACTGATAAAGATAATAGCTAACAATCATTAGGCCCTGAGACATGCTAAACAAAATGCTAAGTGCTTTGCCCTTACTACACTACTGGAAAATAGGAAGGTTTTGTTTGTTTGTTTGTTTGTTTTAATTCTACATATTTCAGTGTAGAATGCTCCAGAAACTTTAATTGCTTTTATATATACCGCTTAATGTAGTCAATATAAAAATTATAGTTATGTTATGGTCGTATGACATTTATATATCAACTTAACAAGATTGAAGGTGTCAATGATCAAGGTAAATCTTCAAGGTGACTTTTTTTTTTTAAGATTTTTTATTTCTTTATTTAACAGAGAGAGAGACCACAAGTAGGCAGAGAGGCAGGCAGAGAAAGAGGGGAAAGCAGGCTCCCTGCTGAACAGAGAGCCCGATGTGGGGCTCGATCCCAGAACCCTGAGATCATGACCTGAGCCAAAGGCAGACGCTTAACCCACTGAGCCACCCAGGCGCCCCTTCAAAGTGACTTATAAAGAAAAATCTCCTTTCAGAAATATTCAATGGAACATGGTATAAACACATTTAATATGCAGATATGCTGATTTTACTTCTCTTAAAGATATGAAACATAAAAGGGCAGAGAGCCCCGACAAGTGACAGTCCAAACTTCTTCCTGATGATGAATTTGTTGAAGTTAGAGCATCCTAAGAATGGGAACATGTGATAATATTACCCAACGTTTACACTTCAATTTCAGTGAATGCTGGTTTCCATCTCAAAACAGAATACCAACTTGCGAAGTCTTGTTGATACTCCATGGAAAATTTGGTGAACTAAATTTGCTCAAGTCCAAAAGATCTCACCCTTTTGTGACTTTTTTGGCATCTGCACCTCAACCCACTTGGGCAACCAGCACACAGCAAGATGAGACCAGCTAACTTTGCACACTTCAGGTATTCATGGTGGCCAACATGTTGCTAATGGAAACTTTTGGATCCTCAAAAAGCAAATTGAGTGACAAGTTTTACTAAATCATAAATACATATGATGATAAGTATCAATCAAAATTCTTTCATCATGAATTAAAGAAAATATGTTGTAGATATAGAATGTACAAAATTTTACAAGTTTTGCCTGAAATTTTTGTCTTTTACCCTAAAAACAACAACAACAACAACAAAACCCTAAAGATGGGGGAGCTCAACTTCTTCGTCATGAAAGTGAAATATTTTATATTTAGAGGATTTAAGACCATCAGTGTTAATTTAGTTTTAAAATTTTATTAAGCAAAAGGAATGTCCACACACAGGAGTATGAATGTGCCCCTCACCCCTGCCAAACATGAAACTTAACTCCCTACTTGCAAAGCTGTAGTACAAGGAAAAGGAAAAAGGTTAGAATTATTGTTATTCTTTCTAAAACTTTTAAACATTTCAAGATATTTAAATTAAAATTTAGGCAGAGTTGGGTCCTTTTATAATCAACCAACATAGCTGTGTCTCTACCTTCTTCAGTCTCTGGCAGACATGTGGCCTTGAAAAAATGTACTACAAAAGGGATGAAAATTACTGAATAGAGTGTTTTCTTGCTCCTTTCCTCCATGCCTCACCTACATAGTTCAATGACCATCTACATACCAAAACTGTATCAACTACTCACAAGAAAATATCCATTGTGTCCTAACAAACAGGAGGTTGAGGCCGCCTACTCCAAACTGGGCAGATAAGAGCAAGCTTGGCACAGAATTCTTGTATCAGACAAGGAAGGTGTATAGTTTAAGGAATCTAAGGGAAGGGCTGTTGCTCTAAGAATAGTCATAGCTGATGTTGGCGTGCCAACTGTTCTAATACCTTTGTACCTAAACTTGATGTTTTTCTAACAGTACTTTGAAAGATACAGGGGGAAAGTCTGGGAGAATCCATTCCTTCATTCATTTTTAAAATTTCAACAAATATTTACTGATTGCCCACCAATCCCCTAGGAGGAAGTCCTGGGGATACAATAGCTAAACAACAAATAAAGTGTCTGCCCTCATGAAATTATATGACAATGAGGAAGACCAAGTTGGCATAGGATATAACCAATGCATTCATGTGAATGAATTTTACCAAATGACTTTCTCCTATACTGCTAACACCCGGGGTATAAAGAGATAACTGGGCACTTGGCTGGGTTAACAAAATATAACTGCATTCTCACTCCTTAACTTTTCTCTGGTCTATTTCCTCTTTGATGGTGTCACTCTAAAGTTGTGTATTTGCCACTAAGACATGTTAGAAAGACATTGAAACTTTTATGTAGAAAAACAGCGTCAAGTATTGGTCCGTGTTTTTTTCTCTTGACTTTCCCCTTTTTCACTAGTAGGGAAAAACTTAAATTCACGTTGCTCTTTAAAACTACTTTCGTTAGAGTCTTGGAGTTTTTCATAAAGGCTTATGGGGAGAAAGCTAAGTAAAGGGCTTGATGTTTTTATAACTAAATGAAGTCAAGGCCCCTATATAAGACTGAAGTAACAGAATGAAGTTAGAGAGGCCACAGAGCTGGTGTGTACATTACAACTTCAGGTGAGTGAACTTGATTTCTAGCAATAAACATTCTATCAAACTCAATTTCCTTTCACAAACTTATAGTGAGTAAATGCAATTTCCCATTCCAAGCAAGTATGTCTCTGAGATTAAGGATATAGTCCAAGAGAAGATAACAATAAAGTTTAGAGTCAGTATTTCTCTAAGGAAATTCTTGCAAACGAGTCAGAGAATGATTTAATGGCAACAAGATATGGAATAAATATAAACATGGGGAAAAAAAGACCGTCACTCCAACCTTGCTGTTTATATTCTTAGTGTGTTTAAAGTAAACATCTTACATTTTATAGCCATTATAGATTAAGATGATCTGGCGAACTCAGTGCTTTGCCCCGTGCCAACATTCTTCAAAGTTTTTTCCTTAAACTGATCACTAAAGCTTGTGATCCTCTGGCTTTGATCACAATTTCAGCCAAGGCTAACTTATCAAATAAGTTTCAGAGGGCTAACTTTCTATTTCCATTACTCCTTAGTGTCACCCTGATGCTTTCCACTGGGTGCTTATTGCCTCTGGGAACAAGTGATGGGGCCTAAAGAGAGAAACAAGGCATTTTCTCTGATTTGTGCAAAGGTCCAACCCTCAAAGGAAAACCCAAAGGATGCTTGTGCAGAAACAATATAACAGGCTTTGTGAGCGTGCTTGCTTCTGTAAGTGCAGGGCTTGCTGCCCCAGAGGTTGGAAAAGATTCCCTGAAGCAGAGGGCAGGGCACCTGGGAGGAGATGCTCTGGGGCCTGACGGAGGGGGTTCTGCAATGACAAACACAGTGGAATGGAAGGAACCTATCACTCTTCCCTGGGCAAAGAGTGAGGAGCAGCACTATGCCAGAGTGGAAATGGCTACCCCTCATATCAACATAAATTTGCCAGAGGAAACCACACAGTGTGCCCCTGCCCAGGATGGGGTGGAAGCAGCAGACTCATCCTCTATGCCCAGGAGATGTATGAATTAGTGGAGACCCACGCCTTGCAGGGGGTGTGAGGGAGGACAGCAGCAAGGACCAGACAGGAATGAGATCTTTTTCAGGGATGCCAGCAAGAGCAGATGATGACTCAGATCTCATGGGTACCCTCCTTGCCACAGCTCCATCCCTGTGCCTTGGTATCATTTAAATTCCCAAAACTTAGTGCAAGCTCTGGGAAAGAGGGAGAAAATACTCTTTATTGACTCAAGCTAAGATTTTGCCACCCAATGAGATGGGGTGTGAAATAGAAACTGAGTTGAGTTACAGAAAAATAAAGCTCCATTTCTTGCACAGCTAAATTTATGGACGATATCCTCACCTGATATGTTTCTTATAAAGAGATGGGTATTTCAGCTGAATTAGGATTACTTGGTGGTGGTTCTGGGCAGAGACTCATTTGTTTTAGCAAATGAATTTTCTGTCTTTTATTCACATGGGTTTTTTTTGTTGTTGTTGTTTGGTTGGTTTGAAGGAATAGAGAAGAAGAGAAGAGGATCTCTTTAAATTAGGGTGGAAAGTAGGAGTGACTGTTCTGAAGTTACCAGTTTGAATTATAGATTGGCAAAGCTTTGACTACATAAGCTAATAAAGTTTGATGAAATTAGAATCATGGAGATTAAAATTCTTTGGTATCAAATTTAACTTTGCTTTCCAAACTGTTATAAAAATTTGAAAAGTTGACCGTAATCAGTGATTTTTGCAATCTTAGCTGTACATCAGAAATCATCCACAGGATTTTCTGTAAATAAGACATACCCAGGACCTACCAAATCAGAATCTCTTGACTGGGGTCTTGTTCTTAAACTAAGACTTTTCTGGGCAGCCCTTTTTTAAAATGTCACAAGGCTCTAGGACAGCTAACTTAGTGTCGATCGACGTGTGAGAAACCTATTCTGATGCAACAACTAGGAGTATTATCAGAAGCCACGGAAAAGGACACTAGTGCATTTAATGAAAAAATTTATTAAGCACGAATAATTTCTTGGACTCTCTAGGAGGTAGAACGTACAAATAAATAGACTTTTAAGACTTGCATGCAAGATAAAATGCTGTTTCAGCTTCAACACCTCAGTGGAAGCAGTGTCACATAACTCCAAAGATGACTCAAGTTGAGTTTCCCTGCAAGAGTAGAGCTGGGACTTTCCTCAGAAGCCCAGAACCAAGCAAGCCTCCTGAAGTCTTCCACTCATGTGTCCATTCTCCGCTCAGCTCAGAAGCAAATCATGCCAAGAAGCCTGGCAACTCTCTGTTACTGGCAGGGGATTGTCAGGGGTGTGGTGGTAAGACCTGGAACTTTAATAAGGCAGGGATGCCTTCTCGCTCTTATGCAGGGGTGAGTCCTGACCCTCTCCCACCAACTCCACTCGCCCTGAGCGGTATCATCAAGCATGGGGCGGTCCTGCCGCGTTCCTGCTGCTGAGGGCCACAGGGATTCCACAGGCGTCAGACCTTCTCTGACAACTCCCTCAAGATAACATCTCCCAAGTGCCACACTGACCATGCCACCGTTCTGGAGCCTTCAGTGGGTCGTCGCTGCCCACAGATGACCCTCGAGGCCCTGAGAATCTGACCTGCCTGTTCCAGCCTGTCCTACTCCAGCCCTGAAGTTATTCTCCCCTCGTCAAACAGTCTTATTGTATCTCAAATACCTGCCCCCCACTAAGCCTTTGCTCTAGCTTCTGCACTGCCTGGAATTTCCTTCCTTTTAACTCAGGCGACTGATAAACTACCCATTCTTTCAAGCCCACCAAATGCTCCCTCCCCCACAAAGGCTCGTATTAGCTTGCTTGGGCTCCTATAATGAAGTACCTCAGGGCGGCTCAAACAATGGCATTTGTTTTCTCATAGTCCTGGACACTGGAAGTTCGAGGCTACTGTGTCAGCAGAGTTGGGTCCTTCTAAGAGCCGTGACGACAGGCTCTGTGTTAGGCCTCTCTCCCTGCCTTCTAGATGGCCCCTTTCTCAGTGTCTTCACATCGTCTTCTCTCTGTCCATGTTTCTGTATCCAAATTTCCTCTTCTTATCAGGACACCAGTCATACTGGATTTGGGCCCCACTTTACGGACCTCATTTTGACATAACTACTTCTTTATAGATGTTATTCCAAATATGGTTACATTCTGAGGTATTAGAGGTGAGGATTTCAACAGATGAGCTTTGGGGGCAATACGCTTAAACCCATAACAACCGTATTCTGGTTGCTCATTCCAGTCAGAAGTAACCTGTCCTCCCTCGTGCTGATTGTCTCTACCGTATATAACACTTAGCAGCAACTGGATTTTATCTTTGTTCCTCAGCTGGGGATGGGCACATTGTACCTACATGGTGAGCACCTATTACAGTAGAAGCTGCTTCACAGACCCCCACTCACAAATTCTGCAGATGAGTGATTCCTCACAGCCTCTGTAAACCTCCCCCTTCCCTTCTCTCTCTCAGAGAGTTGGCAGTGATCAGGCCTCCCTCTAGAACCAGTGGGCTTCTAGTCAGACTAAGTGAGTTGTACGTTCACCAAGAATCTGTTTTTGAGCCCCAAACTGTGTATCCCCTGTTGGGCTTCATAGATGTACATGTTTTAAGAATTATGTGAAGCAATGAATTATGAGTACAACGGGAAGGGAGTATTTATATGGAGATGAGGAGGCCTGGTTTGGAAAGGCTTGCCAAAAGGGAGCTCCTCAAAAATAGTGCTAAATTAAGCATGAGTGAGACAACCATTAAGAGTCAGGGAAGAGGGGCTCCTGAGGGGTGCAGTCAGTTAAACATCTGCCTTGGGCTCAGGTCATGATCCCAGGGTCTTGGGATGGAGTTCTGCATCAGGTTCTTTGCTCAGCGGAGAGCCTGCTTCTCCCTCTTCCACTCCCCTTGCTTGTGTTCCCTCTCTGGCGCTCGCTCCCTCTCTCTCTCTCTCTCTCTGTCAAATAAATAAATAAGACTCTAAAAAAAAAAAAGAAGTAGGGGAAGAAATAATTACGTTCTGGAGGCCTCTGTTCGTAGATGACAGTATGAGTGTTTTTAAGTTCTCGTAATGAAGACATACTTTAAAGAAGCTCAAAACTGGATATTGTAGATGGTGCATTATAAATGGGGTTTGTGAAAGATAGCTCCAGTATCAGACCCAGATTCAACAAAAAGACTCCCCCCACCACATCAAACGATTCCTGAATGAACATACTAATTTATGTTTTAAGTTGAAAGAAGTGTTTATAGCATGTATGTCTTAGCTTTTTAAGATGACTCTTCATTTTATGTAAATTTTCCAACCAAGGATCCAACTCCCCATCCCTTTTGCATAAGCTAGGAGGGACTCTGAATAAGCTGACTTGTCAATGAAGGATTGTACTGAGGTGTGGTTTTCCTAAACAAAGAAGGCATGAGAGCTATCTACAGAATTTGCTAAGCACTGGCTGCAGCTGACAGACCTCAGGCTTAAGGAATGTTTCTTCCCAGACAAAGAGCTCAGGGCCACGCTCTCAGATGCAAAGTCTGGAGACTCCGGGTGTCTCAGAGACAGTCTGGTGGGTGACTGTGGGGGTTCAGCACAGCCCCTCACCTCTGGCTGGAGAGAAAGGTCTGCCTTGGGCTCTCCTGCTGGCCACACCCACGAGCCCAGGTCAGTCAGCTTCCCAGCCCTTGATCCAATGTTTCTGGAACTCCTGCTCACACCAGGCAATTCTGCTTCAAAAACACTTTGCAATCTTTTCCACCATCGGTTCACCCCACAAATAATCGATATGTTCCTCACAGCCCACGAGGAAATGAAACATTTTATAGCTACCCAAAATAGAAGGCTAACATTCAACCTGTCTGCCTTAAGAGACCAGGTTGTCACACAGAGCACACCGGAGTGCTTTTTGTTGTTGTTGTTGTCGTTATTCTGTACATTAAAGAAATGACAGCCACTGCTGACTACTGAATAAAGTAGGAATAGAGATAGTAATTCCTGCAGATTTTCAGATCAAGTAAAATGTAGCCAATTGCAGAAAACCCTGGTCGGAAACAATTTCTTTATTTTGTAACCAGTGGACCTGGCTGGGACAGAACATTGTAGAATGACCATGCGGTGTGAAGGTAAAGGCAGGAACTCGTCCCTGCACCCAAAGAGTGTCAACAAGAGGACATCCCTCCCCACACTGTGGACAGAGACCGAGGGTCCTCTTTACGCTTTCGGATGTGGATGTCTCCTCATTAACTAGTAATGGTTCTCCTTCCAGCACCCCCAAACTGGGCTGTGGTGGTCTCCCTTTGCAGTACAGAATGAACTGTGCAGTCATCTGGAATGTTTTTCTTAAGGTAAAGGTTAAAAGGATTATTAATTCTGACACTACTTACAGAATTACACTGCAAATCATCAGCTATTTCCCCCTCCTATTAAATCTGAGATACGGGAAATTAACCCGCCTCCCACAGTCCTGTCACCCCATTACTTATCTGTAAGCTTATTTCCTTTCACTCTTCTCCAAGTTTTTTCTCACTCTTGTTTCCCCTTCTTGATGTTTGCCTTCCTCGCCTCCTTCCTGGCTTGCTCGCATTCCTTGATGTCCAGCCCCCAAAGGAATTAAACAAACAAAGAAAGAAAGCTCTTGAGTTGAATGTAAAGAAGAGACAAAGAATTCTAAAGCTGGAAAGGCTATTAAGGATGTAATGGAACTACTTCCATTATTGACAAGCACATGGAGGTGCAGACTCGAAAGCCAGTTGAGGCAGATTCTGGCTCTACAGTTCAGGTAGGAAGCTCTGGGGTTGTACTCGTGCAGGGACTAGCTAAGGCAAAGGCCATGCCAGCTCTTTGAACCCCCTTCCCCCGCCCCTGCAAGGACCTTCCCTCCAAAGAGCAGCAAGGCGGAGATGCCATGTGTGAAATTGCTCTGTCAACTGGGAAACATTTTAAATGCTTAAATGTTTTCAAAACTCTGTGTATCACCAGTAAATTGTAGTGACCTATCTCCTGCATTCTGAAGTCCCATCCAGGCACCATGAGGGCTGGAGTGAAAACTTCATTTAATTAGGTCTCTGCCTGCTCCCTCACTGCAAGGGGTTAAATGAATGCCTCCATAAGATGTGTCCTTAAAGCTTCACGTTTAAAAGAACCCAGAACTCTCAGGAGAGTGATAATAAAAAGAAGAAGGGTACCACATGCTAGGACTGTGTGTTACTCTTGTCAGCACCCAGAATCAAATGCAATCCATTCTCTCACAGGGAATGGACATTTTTCTCAGTTTAAACAAGAATAGAATTCATCCTTTGAATTACCTGAACATTCCCCATTTATTTATTTGTTTACTTACTTACTTACCAACTTACTAGTTTACTTCATATTTGGCCTTGTCACTTCCTGCCTTTGTCATTGAAGTTCTCATCCAGGAGATAGTCTGCCTTCAGCACAGGAATTTGTAAAATTGAGTTCATGGCTGGCATGTTTTTCAAATATAAAATTCTATATTACGGCACAAGTAATGAAAAATCGTAGAGCACGCCTCCCTCTTTCATCTGGTGATCACCCCCCAAGGGATACTCTGTGCATGGCTCTTATTTCTTTCACATAAAGGATACATTTTGCTATTAAATGTAGGGCCCTGGTACTAACTTCTCTTCTCTCTCATCTAGGTTCACATCAACCCTGGGGAGCTTCTGTGCTCTGGCATCCCACATTGGTTTGGATGGGGATGACTCACTGAGAGCGGAAGTGAAGAAAGCGTCATTCTTTCAAGCCGGCTCCTTTGGGGTCCTGAAATCCCTTTGCCCTTCCTTAGTGGGGCCACAACACCCTGGCATAACATGGACCCCACGGGGGTCTCAAAACTCCATCCCAGCCAGAATCTACTTCCACAGAAGGAGGGCAGGTGGGGCATTAACTAAACACAGGGTCCTGACCTAAAGATGGGGGAGGCGTGGAATGAACGCCCTTCATCTTGGCCACTGACTCAGTCAGGAATCAAAGCAGAAAGAGGGGGAAAATGAATCCAAATCTCATTCCCTCTCAACCTGAAAGAATTTTAAGAGTTTTCTAAGAGCAAAAACTGCCACCAAGGCTGTAGGAGTCAGGCTAGCTGGGGTCTGTGACTGGTGTGACAAAGGCTAACTCTTACCCAGATGTCCAATAAAAACACTTAGCAAGTATCATTTCCATAAGGCTTTGTCTCCTCGAAACACAAGCCAATTGTTTGGGTCCAATTTATGAAGCAAGGTCTTTCGAAGGTTATGGGGTGAGGAGGCCTGATGACAACTAAATTGCCTTAAATGGAGCTCAAAATACCACCTTAACCATTCTCCTCTCCCAAGAAATGCTTCATCATAAATCAAGTGGCTCAAAACGTATTAAAAATGACAAATAGAGCAAGCACTTACATTTCATTTTTTTCTTTTAATTCACCAATGCATCAAAGATTTCTGAAGGATATTATTCCGCACAAAAGAGATGAAGTGCACCAGGAATGTGAGATTCCAGGGATAAAAGAGGAGATTAAAAAATCAAATGCTGGACCAGACTTAATGCCGAAATTTATTCTGAAAATAGACACACTCATTTGAGAACCAGGACACGAGGATGGTCTGTTCCGAACTTGTAAGGAGCACTGAATCTCACAGTAACCGGACACATGTTTTTCATCTTAGAAGAACTTATGAATCCATTTTAGCGCATTAAAGTTCATGGGTACTGTTTGTCCACAAGTGAGCTTTCTCCTCCCCTTCCCCACCATGCATATTTTAATGGGGTATTGATTCAATAGGGGGGAAAAAAAAAAACTTCCAAAACTCACTAATGTTTCCTGAATTGCCATTAGGCTAGCTTTAGAAGGAATTTTACAGCATGTGTTAAATGAAACTTTCTGGGCAAGAATCTTTAATATTCTTCTACTTTGGGATAGCAGCTTATTTTTTATGTGTCCCTTCCTCTATATGTAGAAATTCATTCTCCTCAGTAAGAATTATTAAGTGCCTAACATAAGATGTAAAATTGTCTTGAGCTAGAATAGATTAGGAAGAGGATCAGGCAGAAAAGTCCAGCCCAGCAAATCATAACACATCTCCTCAAAAGGCATTGGTTCTGAGCACTTGGATGGTTCAGTATGGAAGGAAGGGAGGGAGGGAGGGAGGAAGGAAGGGAGGGACGGAGGGACGGAGGGAGGAGAGCAAACTCCATGAAAACAGCTCTTATTTCCCCTCCCTTCCTGTTGATTACAAAAACCTGAAAAATTCAACCAATCCTAAAGGCAGTGAACCTGATTCCCCCCACCCCCAAAACCTTTTTCAGTCTATTTGGAAACACCTGTTTTTAATTGCATTTGGATTTGAAAACTAATTTCAGGTGAGATTGAGTTCAGGCTCCAATCAAGTTGGAACCAAGAGATTATTGCTTATCCACGCATCCCAAAATTCAGGGAGGCTTGAGGCCAAGGATACCACACGTTCTGAATGCATGCATGAGGCCCATATGTTTAGAAATGAAAAAGGAATGGCCTAATTCTCTCTGGGAAACTTCTTTAAGGCCATGATTGGGGGTTTTAGGTTACAGCTTTTAGATTCAGCTTTCGATTTTGGGAAAGGTCATTGGGAGGACAGTACCCTCCCAGGCATTCCAACACACAGAGCAGGAGATGAAGCATTCCTGTGATCAATTCAAAATAAAAATAGTATTTTAGGTTGTTCACTGAAGAGACCATAAATCCACCCCACTCACCCAATATGAAAGAAATTGAAATAAACAGGCCGCCGCCTAACCACAATTTCCCTGCTATAGTCTTTAAAGACATGGAGCCTCTCTCTGCCCTCCTTCATACTAGAAAGGTGAAGGAAGGAGTGGGACTCAAGAATTCTTCTTTGTACAGGTTCTAGGACTGCCTTTTCCACTCCAGAACCTGTTGAGATCAGGGCCTGGGGGCTGGTCCCAAGCCTGTCACTCACTCACTCACTCACAGTGTATTCCTGGGCTCTTGGCCTCAAAGTAGGCAATTTTAAGTGAGGTTCTTATTTCTCTGCTTTACAAAACATTTTGGGAATTCTCATTACTGATTTGTCATAAAGTACTAAAAATCATAAAGATCTGCTGAAGTGCAAGAGGCTATTCTGATTTTCTTTAATGGCTGAGTCTAAGGAATAAAAGGAAAATTCATGCCTAGAATCCTAAAGTGATTATTTGATATTCTGCATGACAATCCAAAACATAAGACTTGGTTCCCTTGCTTTGCAATATTCCAAATGACAACTAGTGCCAGTTTTATTGAACTGATCAACAATAAATACCTCTTTGATTTTTAAAACTGAAAGCACCAAAGAGTAAGAGAACATAGAAATATATTTCAATTTGACTATAAAGCTGTTATAAATTTCAGTAAGCTAAAATACTGAGAACACAGAGCGCCCTCATATTTTTTCCCCACATTCAAAGGATGCAGGTAGGCTTAAACTTAAACACCATTGTTAATTTTCACTAAATTCATTAACCAATTTTTATAAATGTTTTACATACTATAAGTTATTAATTCCTAAGATTCCCTTTTATGGATGAATGGCAGAGCACCACTTATCATTTGTTAATTGTTCTAATGTTCTAATTCTAATTCTAATTCTGAGGACCACCCACTAATGAAGAAAACATTGTTTCCACGAAGCTTCTTTATTCTTATTCAGAGTCTGCAATGTGCTTTTTTGTTGCTGATTATTGGTTTATTTATTCCTCTTCCTATATATTTATATAAATACCAATATATGTATATGTTACTCTTAAAATTTTACTTTTGTAATACTGCATATCAAATTATTTACATAGATGTAAGACTATTTGGGCTCTGGAAATTCAAAGGCATTAATTAGAGAAAAATGTGATTTTACTCGCATTAAACATTTAGAAATTTCATTGGGGGTTTTGATTTCTAGGACCTGATAGAAGGAGAAAATACAGTATCTGGAAATTCCCAGAAATCATGGAGAGCCAAAGAATCAGGAAGGTAAAATACACATCTCCAAGTTGGGTCCTCTGTAGGTTGCCACAATGAAGTAGGTCAGCTGCAAAGTGCAAGGAAATAGTGACTTTTTCACAATTGAAACAACCACAACACCCATGGCAAATGCTTCATATAATTTATTGTGACTGCGTTAAATTGATGTTAATGATGTTGCAAGCCCTCCAAAACAGATTTAGCAAAAATTCTGGCGTATCTAATTCTGCTGCCTAAACTGAAAGGAGTTTAACAGTCAAACAAATCTGAGCAAGAATCATTGTAGCACTGTGACTTCCGTGTTGCTGGTCCTGAAAGTACTTCTTAGAATTCTAAGGCATCTTCCAAAAGCAGATGAAAAGAAATAAGAAGCACTTTCGATTGATCAGAGCATAAAGAGCAAACAATGTACTTACATTTCTATATAGTTGGAGTAGAATATAAGTAGAATTATACAATATATGTAGCCACAAATAAAGCCTGACACTCCAATTTGCCAGTGGCAACACAGAGAGAATGAGAACATTAAGAGGCAACCGAAACATACCTTAGGATCTGAATATTTTAGGTGAAACTGGGAATCATTAGAGAAAATTTGGATAGAAGTAATTTTTCTTCTGCGTTCTTGTGAGTTTAGAGACCGATGAGTGTTAAATATCTCTTTCTAGGATGGGTTGTGTCCCTAATCAGATAGAAAATCATGTATCTACACAGTTAGATATGGGAAGTGGTTTTAAATAATGGCAATATAAAAAAACATTTTCTAGGGGCACCTGGGTGGCTCAGTTTGTTTAGCGTCCAGCTCTTGATTTCGGTTCAGGTCATGATCTTGGGATCCTGAGATGGAGCCCAAAGTCAGGCTCATATGCAGCAGGGCCTCTACCCCTGCTCTCTCTCTCTCTCTCTCTCTCTCTAAAATGAATAAATAAATGTTTAAAAATTTTTCTAAATAACTTCAGTAGAGATTTACTTATCTGGTTTCCAGAATTTCTGCTTCAGCCCCACAGAACCCCTTCTCTACACTAGGAAACCATCTGCCTCTAGGAGAGGCTTACAGAGCAGGTTCTCCAGCAGGATGGGTCTCCTCACTTTGAATCAGGCCCTTCTGCCCACCAGTCTCTGTCCCATGAGTGGAGACGGTGCTTTCTGGAGTTTCATGTATCTTACCAAGCCCTGATCAGTTATGGTATGCCAAAGTTTACCACCTACGAAATCCCAAAGGCTTAAAGTTTCTTAGATGTATTTCAAAAAGTTAATAAAAACACTTTCTTCAACTTTCTTATTGGAAGAACGTGGAGGGGGCGGAGATTGCTTCCCAGCACACTCCTATTACTTTTTCAAAATAATTTCCTAGACTAACATAAGCACGTGGACAGCATCTTTGTGAGGTTATAGAATTAACAGCAATGAAAGACTGGGCAAAAATACTTCCTAAGTGCCCCCCCCCCCCCAAAATGGATCTAGAGTTTACTGCTCTCAAGTGATGATTACCTTTCTCAATTCTGTTCAAGTCCCACGTTGATTCTTCATCAGTAACAGGCTGGGCATTGCCCCTGATGGCGCAATGGACACCAGCGCCCTGAGTGGGCATGCGTGAGCTGCCTTCTCCCCAGGGCTTCACAAGGAACAAGGGGTGGGGGGGATGCCACAAACCAGTGAACTGACACCCACTGGCACGCTGAAAGAAACTGTTGCGGCTGCATAGCACATATTTGGTATTTAATCTCCCTAATACTGGCATTTCTGGAATGGCACCACAACAAAAGGTACCAGGGGAAAACATATGCCCTTTCCTCAGAGCTCAGAATCCCTAAGTGCTCTGAAAGGACAGCCACAGGTAGTGTCTGATGGACTGTGGCGATGGGCGGAATCGATTCTAAGAAAGCGATGTAGTGTTTTAATAAGCTCAATGCCTCCATTCCAGCCCGGACAGACTTTGGGAGGGGACAGCAGACGAGAAAGAACACTGCGGAGATGAAGTCGGAAGAGACTGCAGAGGAGGACGGAGGAGATTAAACGTGGTGTTAGTGACAGCAGTAGCCAGCCGCATTAAAAACGGGAACAGGGATGGTGATGCAGGCCTCCGGGAGGAAAGGCCGCGAAAAGCCCTGCGCTTGAGCCAGATGAAAAGCAGAGTGACTGAGAAACCCAGGCACTGCTGAGAAGTGTCAAGTGAGGGTCCTGCGATGGGGGAAATGGGGTCATTTAACCAACACGTTCTTGATAAACACCTACATCTCCTCTATCTGCACGTAACACTCAGGGTTAAGTCAGTAGTGCCCGGCCAGGTACGTTTGGGGAAGCTCTCCAAAGGAAAAACAGAAAGCAGCCGGCCATAAACCTTTAACGTTGCAGGCCATAAACCTTTAATGTTGCAGAGCCAAACGACTCCTTCTCCTCGGGCCCTGGCTGTCTGTATTCTAACTCCAGCAGGTAGTTGTAAAAGCCAGAGAGCTTCCAGGGGCGATAATCAGATTGAATACTCTTGTTTAGAGAGCTAGGAAATCCTGGGATGTAGAACCTTAGCAAATGCGAAAGGCAAAGCCAGAAACCCAAACTAATCACGCAAAAACCGAAGGAGGAAACTGGGCCCGGAACGAGTCAGATCATCGTCCACCAGAGCAAGCCCGTGCATTTTTAACCTCTGTACTTATTTTTTAAAATTAAAAATTATTTTTAATTTTAATCTTATCTTTTTAATTTTTATTCTATTTTTAAAATTTTTAATTTTATTTTTTAAATAAAAAATTAAATTTTAAATTTAATTTTTAAAAATTCATCCATTTTTCATGCTGCATCAGTATGAGGGTTAATAGCAGGGGACACCAAATACACAGACATCTGACTGCAAGATTCTGGGTAAATCGTTCCCACTTGTTTAACATCAAACTGATGAAACTTTTATATTAAACCATTTGTGGAGTTATAACTGCAGCAGTAGAACTCACAGTTTCACACACATTACAGCCACATGGTAAGACAATAGACTTCAATATAACATTACCTTCAAACACATTTCTTATTTGGGGGATTTGCTTTATCCCCTAATGTTCAGGGCTAGAGAGACCATCGAGCACACGTTCCTTTGCAAAACTTAATTTTCTTTTGAACCCTGCATTGACCTTAAGTTTAACATCATTCCAAATCCGGTCTACTTTGCCCACACAAGATATTGCAGCTAAGCAAAACTGTTCCGGAAGGCTCATAAATTGTATGAGCTGCTCATTTTAAGCCTGAGGGAGTAAATTGAAGAGAGCTAGTGTGTCATATTGTTTTAGACTGTTTGGCACAGGAATTCAGGATTTGTTCTAGATTGATTGAACTAGTTATTGTGGGGACTCTGTGTGTGTGTGTGTGTGTGTGTGTGTGTGTGTATTATAAAATATATACATGGAATCCATACTCTGTTGTTGTAGTGACCTTTACCAAGTTGTCCCTTTTTTTAAGTTCTTGCTGTCAAGCTTTATTTAATACACTTAAAGTGGGTTTGGTGTTGTGGGGGTGTAGGGGAGAAAACTGATTAAGTGTTCCCAAGTACCAAATGCGTCACTGGGGATGACCATATATTTTGTAATTCGTTCTATTCTACTGCTATTCACCGAATGTCTGCTATGTGCTGGGTGCTTGGCACTCCTTATTGAAGAGACAAGCCCTCTTCTTATGAAGTGATTTTTCATGTGACACCATTTTAACTTTTCATCAGTCAGATAAATCCCCGACATCACCTAATGTTGATTCAGAAACCTAACGATCTTAGCCCAGTTCATTGACATTTCGGTTTTATCACATGTACAATTGGTGCTGCTAGGAGAAATATGAGAAAGCAAAGAGCACATATAAAAAGGACACCCCTGGGAGGTGTCCCCATTCCTTCTTCTCAACTGGATGTAGATTTAAAAAAAGAGAGAGAGATCGGAAAACAGACTGGCCTCTTTTCCACTCTACACAAGTTGCAACATGAGGACAGTCCCTGGGTACCCAGTGGGATTCGGAGCTGATTGCATCGATTTGTGCAGTGGTCCTCACCCTTGTCATAGTTGCAGCCACCAGGTGGCAGTAGGAAACGTGTCCTATCTGAGAAGGAGAGAAACGGGGCCACTTTCACCGATGTAGAGCTAAAACCAAATTCAGTTTTGTACTGGTTCTAAGAAGACAAATGAAGAAACATACAGATTAAACAGTATTTAAAGAAATGGTAATCAGAGGAAAAGTAAGAATGATATTTAGTTATTCAATAAATCACAAAAGGTGTTGTGACCACCAACCTCGGATGATGAAAATAGGACCTACCCTACTGAGTGGTGCAGGGGAACTACAGGACAGTACTGATGCATAGTATATGCTGGAACTGTTTGCAGTGATTATTTTGGAAGGAGGGGTTTTTAGAGTAGCCGGGAGAGGAAAAGTGGGACTGTTTATCAGCTCAGATAGCTCTCTGAGTATTTGACTTTCCTTGCCAATCTCTCCCTTATCTAGAGGGACCGAAAGTTTATAACTGTACTTTCTGTTCACTTTTCGGCCACACAGACCAACTGAAATAAAAAGTAATAACATGGAATCTGAATGTGCCACAGCCAAAAATTCTCAAAGGACCCATTTGGGATGAGAAAGAGAAATATTAGATCTTACCAAAGAATGCCTTATCCTACTGAAAATAACACAAAAATGTTCTTATTGGTTTTTAAATGAGAAAATGTCAATTACAAACAGAAGTTTACAAAACAAAACAAAACAAAAACAAATAGAAGTTTATTAGAATAAATGATTACCAAACTTACACTTTTTTTCTGATTCTTTAACTTGTAATATATGAATTGTGAGAACATGCTTATATCCATATTTATGTAAAGATATGGAGTTGTAAGTAAGGGTAGACATCCATGCATATATAATCCAAAGCCACCATTATCCAACATTATAATGTGGCATATGAAGATGACAAAGTCATTTACATGTTTAAATACATTAACACGATATTTTAAAGGTTACAGATCTTCCACTCCAGTTTTTTTTTTCCATTTGAATACTGTGACAGAGATGTTCACCTGTGGCCACGGACTGTATTTTTTTAATGATAGTCATTGTGGACTACTTGTCAGCATCTGTGGATCATTGCTCAGTCTTAGGATAGAAAAGAATAAGATATCCCCTAACGGCAACATATCATGTTCAGCTACCTTGAGGCAAGAAAATATTCAAACCGGATGAAGACAAGAAATTAAAACTGGATGTAGATTTAAAAAAAAAAGAGAGATATCGGAAAACAGACTGGCCTCTTTTCCACTCTACACAAGTTGCAACATGAAGACAGTCGCTGGGTACAATACAAGATTTTCATGCAAGATTTAAGGCGTGTTTGTACTGAACATTTAATCATTACTTATTTGAAAACCACACCTAACTGGGTGTCTTGCATTTTTATTTGCTAAATCTGGCAACCCCGCCCATGAAGTCCTCCATGTACATATAACAGAGCCTTCCTTCCCTCTTTGAAGATAAATCCTCAGCAGCTGGTTCATCAGGGAGCAGCCTATGAAATTTGCCGGGTGCCCACCCATCTGGCATGTCAGGAAGTCTGGAGAAAGGGCTTCATCCCCTTTTCCAGTTCTGGAGGCCATGCAGAGGAGGCTGCAAAATAACAGTTGGCAAATACCCAGACAACAAAACTTAATGAGCCAACTTAGTACCAATGACAAACAAAAGGTGACCATATAACAGCCATGAAACATGTCATTCACTCCTGGTCAAGGCTCCCTGACTGTTCTCTAACCTGTCTTCCTTTATAGCAAGGAGCAAACACATTTAAAACCTAAAAGAAACCCGGTGGCGATCTTAAAAAATTAATTTGCCTCTTTTCTCTGCCTTTTCTTTGGCCATGTATATGGAAATTCATATACATGTCCAAAATACATGATATGCTTTCTTGGCCTTATAATGAGGGAATTCATGAAGTCAGGCAATTAGGGAACTAGGTATGACACTAAAATGTAAATAAGAGCACAGTTTCAAAATTCCTATCAGTGGTTAGATTTTAAATCAGTATCATTTTTACCAAATAAAATCACTTTTAATCAAATTGCCCATATGCACTGGTATAAGCAGGGAAATAAATGTCAAGATCTATTTGACCCTTGCATATAATAGGGAAAAAAAAAAAAAAAAAAAGACTTGAGCTCTAGGGTCCAAAAGATCTGAAGCGATGACTTGTTACCTGTGGGAAACCAGACAATTACTTAACCCCTCAGAACGTCAGTTTCTGTGTTTATACAATGAAGTTAAATGTTGATGATCACAAGCCAAGGGTAGAACTGGGCATCACCCTGAGTCTCCTGACTCCCAGCGAATCTTCCAGTAGGACAGAAACAAACGACCTCAGAGTGAACCATCCCAGCACAGGGATCTGAGACCGTACACCACAATGCTGAGTCATGCCTCCAGCCAGTGCTGGTGTGTGGGATACCAACGTGATTTTCAAAATGCACTTCCTTCTGTTTTGGATTTCCAATGCTTCTGAGGACTGATTATATTCTGTACTTTTCTACAGTATTTTATAAACAGATGACTTATCTAGGCATCTATAATATTTTACAGCTTCCCTAGAAGCAGCTCTCACTTAATAGAGATTATTTCTAGAGTAGATATGGTTGGTGTCTGACTTCTATTATAAATAAGATGGACAAATTTGCTCTGCGGAGTATCCTTCTCAGATTCTTCTTGAAAAGTACTCCCCTTGGGCACCTGGGTGGCTCAGTTATTAAGTGTCTGCCTTTGGCTCAGGTCATGATCCCAGGGCCCTGTGATGAAGCCCCACATTGGGCTAACTGCTCAGCTGGGAGTCTGCTTCTTTCTCTGCGCCTCCCCGCTGCTTGTGCTCGCTCACTCTCTCGGTCTGAAATAAATGAATAAAATCTTTAAAAAAAAAAAAAAAGGAAAAAAGAAAAGTACTCCCTTGTCCACTACAAGAGAATAGTATAATGCAATATATGACCAAAGATGATTAAAATTTTGCTCCCATCAAGGAACACATGTAAAAGAAATTCAACATAGAATAGTGAACATATAAAGTACATATGCTTTATTGTCTTTTTTTTTTTTTTTTTTTTATTAAATTTAAAAGGTTGGTACATCTGAGTCAAGAAAAAAAGGTAGTCAGGTTTGCCTGGGTGGCTCAGTAGGTTAAGCTTCTGCTGTTAGCTCAGGTCATGATCCCAAATCCCTGGGACCAAGCCCTGAGTTGGGTTCCCTGCTCAGTGGTGAGCCTGCTTCTCCCTCTCCTTCTGCCTCTCCCCTCTGCTTGTTCTCTCTGTCAAATAAGTAAATCAAGTCTTGAAAAAAAAAAGAAAAAGAAAAAGAAAAAGGCAGTCAGTGAAACATATCAACAACCTTGCTGTCATATTTCAAAATGTTTTAGAATAATGTTTCTCTAGTACATTCAAAATATACTTTACCAAATATACTATACAAATATAGAACTTTTGTCCAATAGCAAGCCCAATAGGAATAGTTTGAATAAGAATGTTTAAATATTTAAAAATATGTACAAATATGGACAAGAATATTAACTTATGAACTCGAAATCCAAGATTCTTAACTCATGGTAGAGTAGCAAACAGAAAACAGACAATGGAATCCAGTCCTATAGATGTGCTCCAGTATTCCCAGGAACTGGACACACATTCCCATAGGAGATGTCAAATCCAAGATACCACATTCAACAACACTCCTGTTCTCTGCTGAAGAAATGCTGGCAGCAAGCAAATGCACTTGAAATTCCATCGTTAAAGTAGGGATACTTGATGGTTCTATCTGCTAAGAAAATGTAATTTTAATTTGAGAATGAAGTCTTGCCTCCACAGAACTTGCAGCCTGGCTGGAAAGGTAAACAAGAAAGAGCTAGGAAAGAATGCTATGGGAGAACTCAGTGTGAGCACTTTACTTGCTCTGGGCCTGGGGAGTGAGAGAGGATGGGAGGGAGATGTGTATGCAGGGTGATCTGGCACTTAGACAAGGCTCCACGGGTTTTGCCTCTAAACCACACAACCTGAACAAGTTGAGTGTAACTGCAGAAATCGCTAAGGCAAAACTCTGTACTAAGCCCAGTGAGTGATATGGATATAAACTGTATACATAAATTGAACTATAAATTAAATTTAATGAAGAATAAGCAATGGTCAACCCTCTTAAAGAGACACAAATAAAATAATGTGGGAGTGAGGAACAGTGATCATAGTTTAGAGTTCCAGAGAAGAGGAAACAAAGTAGAGAAGGAGAGCTCCATAAATCTACATATGGGTCACCTTGAGTCTTTGGTTGATTATTGATTCAAAGTAGGACAAGGCTCTAGGAGGCCAGGCAAAGAACAACTACTGGGGAAAGCAAACCTCCCAGAGCTCATGCAAGACTAGAAGACATTTGAGTTCTGCCTTCTTGAATACTGGTAACATTCAGTAGAGATTCCAGTAGGCCCTGCCTTGGAAGTAGGGATAACTCTTGCCTTAAAGGATGTCTAAAATTTAAAAGATTGACCATACTAAGTTTCAGTGAGGATGTAGAGTAACTGATTCTCATACATTGCTGATGGGGGTGTGAGATGTGTCAAGGACTCAAAAGGTTTGGCTTTTTTTTTTTTTTTAATAAAATTAAATACACATTTACTTCATGACTGAGCAATTCCACTGGGAGGTGTTTACCCAAGAGTAATGAAAACATGACCACACAAAGAGCTGGACAAAAATGTTTATGGGAGCTTTTATTCATAATTTCCCAAATCTGGAAGCAACCTAAATGTCTATCAACGGATCACTGGATAAAAATTTGTGACTGACTTGTACAATGAAACCTACTCAGGATTTAAAAAGAATGAATTACTGATATGCTAACAAAATGACTATGCTATGTAAACATTCATGGACATATCCACTTAAATTAAGTGTATTTTATTGCATGGATATTATACTTCAATAGAAGTTTCTTTAACTGAGGTAAAGTTCATGTAATTAATTTTATATAAACTATTTTATTTTATTTTTCCCTTTCAAAATACTTTTATTTATTTTTTATTTTCTATTAAATTTTTCAATTTTAATTCCAGTACAGTTGACATATAGTGTTATATTAGTTTCAAGTCTACAATATAGTGAGTCAACAATTCTCTATGTCATTACTCAGTGCTCATCACAAGTGTGCTCTTAATCTCCTTCACCTATTTCACCCATTCCCCCACCTTCCTCCTCCTGTTTGATATGCTTTATGTTATATATGAACTATTTTAAAGTGTAGAACTCAGTGGCTTCCAGTACATTCACAATGTTAGGCAACCACCACCTCTATCTAGTTCCAAAACATTTTCATCACCCCAGAAGAAATCCTTATGCCCATTAAATAGTTACTCCCCAAGGCTCCCTCATCTTGGCCACTGACAACCACCAATCTGCTTTCTGTCTCTATGGTTTTACCTATTCTGGATATTTCATGTCAGTGAAATCATACAATAAGTGACCTTTTGCATTTGGCTTCTTTCCCTTAGCATATGTTCTCAAGTTTCATCCACGAATGTATCGTATTTCATTCCTTTCTATAGCTGATTAATATTCCATTATAGGTGTATACCACAATTTGTTTATCCATTCAACTGCTGATGGACATTTTGGTTGCTTCTACCTTTGGGCTATTGTGAATAATGCTACTATGAATATGCATATGTATGTGTGTGAACACATGTTTTCAATTATTTGGGGTTTATACCTAGAAGAGCAATTTCTGTGCTATGTGGTAATTCCATGTTTATCTTTTTGAGGAAACGACAAGATGTTTTCCAAAGCAACTTGGACCATTTTACATTGTCACCACTAATGCCTGAGGGTTCCAATTTTTCCATATCCTCTTTAACACTTATTTTCCTTTTTTTTATTATGTCCATCCTAGTAGGTGTGAAATGGTATCTCATTATGGTTTTTATTTGCAGTCCTTAAATGACTAATTGTGTTGAGTGTCTTTGCATATGCTTGCTTCATATCTACATCTGCTTCAGAAAAATGTCTATTGAAGTCTTTTACCTATTTTTTAATTCGATTTTTTGTCTTTTTGTTATTGAGTTGATTCTTAATATCGTCTGGATACTAGACTCTTACTTTATAGTATATGATTTGCAAATACTTTCTCCCATTCTATGAGTTATCTTTTTACTTTTTTACAGAGCCATTTAAGGCATAAAGGTTTTTAATTTCACTCAAGTCCGATTTATCTCTTTTGTCTTTGTTGCTCATATTGTTGGTATCATATCTACAAAGTCATTGCCAAATCCAAGGTCATAAAGATTTAATTTTATTCTTTCTTGCAAGAGTTTAACACTTTTCACTCTTATAGATAGGTAATTGATCCATTTTAAGTTAATTTTTTATATGTGTGAAGTGAGGGTCCAAGTTCACCTTTTGCACATAGATATCTAGTCGTACCAGAACCATTTGTTGAAAAGACTACTCTTTCCCCATTAAATGAACTTGGCACCCTTGATGGATCTTTTTCCACATATTTAGGTCTTCTTTAAATTTTCTCAGCAGTGTTTCATAGTGTTTAGTGTACAGGTCTTTCACCTCCTTGGTTAAATGTATTCCTAGTTATTTTAGTCTTTAGGTGTTTTATAAATGCAATTGTTTTCTTAATTTCCTTTCTGAATAGTACATCACTGGTATGTAAGAAATACAACTGATTTTTGTGTATTAATCCCATCCCCTGCAACTTTGCTGAATTCATTTATTAACTTCAATGGTTTGTTGTTGTTGTAGCTGTTACATTTTGTTTTGTTTTGTTTTCAGACTCTTTGGGATTATCCATATATAGTAATATGTCCTCTGTGAATAGAGATAGTTTTACTTCTTCCTTTCCAATTTGGATGTCTTGAATCCATTTGTTTCACCTGACTGCTCTGGCCAGACCTTCCAGTACAGTTACAAATGCTGGTGGTGAACACAGACACCACTGTGTTGTTCCCCAAGACTATAAGCTTCCTTCCTTATAGTCTTTCACCATTGAGTGAGATGTCAGCTGTGAATTGATGTTAGCTGTAGGTTTTTCATAAATGCTCTTTATCACATTAAGGAAGCTCTTTCAGTTCCTAGTTTTCTGAGTATTTTCATCATGAAAGGGTGTTGGATTTTGTCAAACATGTTTTCTGTGTCAGTTGAGATGATGTACCTCTTTCATTCTATTAATGTGATGTGTTACATTGATTGATTTTCTCATGTTGACCCACTCTTGCATTCTTGACATAAATCCCACTTGATCATGGTGTATAATCCTTTTAATGTGCTATTGGATTCAGTTTACTAGTGGCTGGTGATTTTTACACCTTTATACATAAGGGTTATCACCTGTAGCTTTCTTGTGGGGTCTTTATCTGCTCTTGGTTTCAGAGTAAGGTGTACTGGTCTCACAGAATGAATTTGGAAGTCTTCCCTCCTCTTCAATTTTTTAGAAGAGTTTGAGTAGAAGTGGTGTTAATTCTTCTTTCATTGTTTGGTAGAATTTATCAGTGAAGTCTTCTGGCCCTAGATATTTGTTTGTTGAGAGGTTTGGTTATTGAGTCAATCTCTTGTTATAGATCTGTTCAGTTTTTAATTTTATCTGAGTCAGTTTTGGGTCTTTGTAAGAATTTGCCATCTCATCCATGCTATCTCATTTGTTGGCCTATAATTGTTCATAGTATTTTCTTTTAATCCATTTTATTTTCTGTAAGATTGGTGGTAACAACCTACTTTCATTTCTGATTTTAGTTATTTGCATCTTTTTTCTCAGTAAATCTGGCTAACGCTTTGTCAATTTTGTTGTTCCTTCCAAAGAACTAGCTTTTGGTTCACTGATTCCCTCTATTGTTTTTCTGGTCTCTAGTACAATGCATATATTTTTTAATGCTATGAAGGATATCGATGACAGAGAAATCAATTTTAATTAAGGACTCTTGGGAGGGTTTCTTTGAATGGTTACAATAGAATTTGGCGTTAAATTCCTAAAAAGCAAATGTATTTCACAGCTTTCTCCCAGATTGAGAAAAAGGCCTGGAAACAATTTTCCCCTTTGAAGAACTGCTTGTTTAAGGAAGGTGATGCATTTGGCAAACCGTATGTGTTTATTTGACGTCTTATTTAGTGGCTTTTTGGGTAATGGTTAGCTTCTAACATGCTTATACTAAGAAAGAAGATCATACAAGTGGCCTATCTAACTGTTCATGGCTTCTTCCCACTTCCTGAGCCTCAACAGCATAGAACACGATTGTTGTTTTGAAATCTGAAATGATACAGAGGTCTATCTTATTTATCGAAGTTCTGCATTCTTAGATCCTGAAGAATGTGTTCTGAAAATGAATGTGATCCAAAAAAACCCTTAAAGGTAAAGCCTACTCATGTTTCAAAATCAATGAAATGAGGGTAAGAAAAACAACTCATGCACTAAGTATCTCGCAAACTTCTCTTAGAATTTGGAGTTTGAAACCCTTTCTTTTTGGCCATTCCCGAATATGCCACTTCCTTTAACATATACATTAAAGTGAAGAAGAGTATAAAACAAGTAGAAAAAAGACAATTTTTTAAAAAAGGTTTACACTGTGATGTCTGGGTGACTCAGTTGGTTAAGCAGCTCCCTTTGGCTCGGGTCACAATCCTGGAGTCCCTGGATCGAGCCGTGCCTCAGGCTCTCTGCTCAGCAGAGCGTCTGCTTCTCCCTTTCCCTATGATCCTCCCCTCTCTAGTACTCTTTCTCTCACTTTCTCTCAAAAAAAGAAAAAAAAAAAAGAAAGAAAGAAAAAAAGAAAGAAAGGTTTACACCATGTTTCATCATTGTATTTCTCATTAAATTTACTCTCCTACACACAAAGTACAACAATAAGCCATTAATCACCTTAGAGATGTTACCTACTTTATTAGTATAAAAATTCAGATCCTATCTATAAAATCCCATAGGCTTTCATTCGAAGGTAATAGTCCACAGCTACGTTTTTCTTTTGAGATCACATTTAGGTTTGAGATTCCCACACAAACCCCCTCCCTCGCTCTCCATTTTCCTCTTCTCCATAATCTTCTATTGTAAAAACGAAACTATTTGAAAATGGTAGTCTTCGGTGTAATCTTTTGCAAACCATTCTGATTTGTCCTCTAAAAAAAGTATAAAAGGAGAAATACCTCACAGGCTGCACATCACTGTCGGTCTATCACAGCCGGTAAAGCTTAGTCACATGTGGCAAATACCACCCAGTATGTCATTAGTGGGCTCTTACTAATATTTCAAATGTGTGGTTCTAGCATTCCCTTGTGCTCAGAAATAAATCCAAGATGGAAATTATGCATCAAAGACTATACCTGTAGTTAGGTTGGTTCAGCTTTCTGACTGACCAGCACTCAACTATAAGGCAGGCAGCTGTCAGCTAGGGTGGTCCAACAGATTTTGTTGTTGTTATGGATACTTCATATAATCTATTAAAGACACTGCTGGCGATTCAAGTGTGAAGAGGTTTCTGTAAAGATCCTTACAACACTCTCTCCACAGTAATGTGGAGCTGTGACATCAGTATTTTCCCAGAGATTTTAAACAAACCCCAATCTTGGCAGATTGCAATCATTATAGGCGTGATCAAAGCTATTCAAACATCTAAAAAGTATTATTCACTGGAAGTTCTGTGCTGCTCCTTTTACCCACTTGACGAACACACTTTCGCAATTTCCTCAGATCACATAAGGACAGTGAATGAGAGTCTTTTGAATGGAAGATACCAATTAAGACACAATTAGAAGTTTCAGGTAAAGAATTTCCAAAGCAAATATCTCACAGTGTGTTCTTTATCTGCTCTGTGCCAGTCAAATGCTTTACAGCACCCTTTTCTCTCATAGTGTCTCAATAATAGCATACAGGTTTGAGACCCGGTGGTATCTGATCCCCACGTACAAACTGCCAAGCAAACAGCCGTCATTGCAGACAGTGTGGGGCAGGCGTCATGATGTTTCTACTCCAGCAGTTAGTGATGCCATGGGGAGAGCCATGGACTAACCTCCGGACAGATGCCATTTTCCTCATTCCAAGGTGCCTTGGTACCTGCCTCATGACCACCATGCAAGGTTCCGGGCTAGTGATTTGGGGTCTTGAAAGAGTTTAAAGATACCAGTGCCTGCGAGGACTGTCAGCTGGCTTGTTGCTACAGCGCCTTGTCTAAAGTCAGGGGCCCTGACTTTAGAGTGTAAGAGGCGCTTGGGGACCAGGATCTGGGGCAAAATTCCCCTGACAACTGAGAAACAAGCACTGGTGGCACCAGAAATCCCAGGCATTGTCACTAAGGTCCAGCGTCATCCTTCTTGAACCTCTTCTGCAAGCTTCAATTCCTTTTCCATCATCATCATTCCTTCATTCCTTTTCCGTGAGATCTATTTTGAGGGCATGATACCAAAGGCAGCCAGGAGTGGGATAACTGTTTGGGCTCTAGTTGTAAAATGTTTTTAAGTTGTTGCCAACATTTAAAAACAAAGAGAATTCCCATAAAAATAGAGAATTTGAGCTTCTCTTAGAAATAAGAAAATTTGGCAACAATTTCTCCATGACAGTGGGCTAAGCTGAGGAGTAGCTTCACCTTCTAAGACAGGACAAGCGCCCTGGATAGCTGTTGACATTGGAGTTTGCAACTCTGACTCCAGAGCACCCCTAAAACATGCTCACACGGGACACCCGGGTGGCTCTGTCAGTCAAGCGTCTGCCTTAGGCTCAGGTCATGATCCCAGGGTCCTGGGATTGAGCCCCACCTAGGGCTCTCTGCTCAGCAGGGAGTCTGCTTCTTACTCTTCCTCTCCCCTTGCTTGTGTTCTTTCTCTCTTTCTCTCTCAATCTTTCTCAAAAATAGATAAATAAAATCTTTAAAAAAAAAAAAAACATGCTCGCTGCAGAATCTGTATTACTTTCTGAATGAGAGGCATGGTTTTGTGTGTGTCTGAGTAAAACTGGGCCATTATGACTCTCTGGTCTCCTGTTTGTCTTGTTTACTCACTCAAAAAAAAAAATCTGCTTCTTGCTTGAGGAGCATTTAACATTTTCGAACTTTTTGCTCCTCAGTTCATTAAAGCCATTTGTAAAGTGGCTGCAGATACTTTTCCTGCTCTAATTTCTGTCTTCTGCCTTGAAGCTATAATTCTACTACCTTTGAGACATTCATTGTTGGTGGAATGAGAAACATTAGCATCACCAGGGGCTTGTTAGATTTTCAGAATCTCAGGCTCCTGCCCAGACCTACAGAATTGGAAACTGGATCTTAACAACATTTCCAGATGATTCCTATGCACGTTAAAAGTGTGAGAATCACTGCCCATAGCTCACATACTCGTCAATTGGGCACTTTATTGATTATCTCTGTTCAGGATACTCATCAAGCACTTTCTATGGGCCAGGTTAGTGTGAGAGATACTGAGATTCTTCTCCAAAGTAGGAATTATTAATGTGTACATGCTCAAACTGAAACTCAGAAAGTTTGTGTTTTTCCTAAGAAAGATAAGTCAAGAAGGGATCGTGGGGGGTCTCTCCAGCTGAGGCTCTCAAATGAGTTTAGGAGGCAGGGCCTGAAAGTTATGGTAATCACTCTGAAGAACAACTTGAAATATCAGACAGAGAATTTTATCACATGAATGAGAAGTACCTCTACTAGTAGGATATAGGTTTAAATTATGTGTTTGCAACATAAAAATCACAAGCTAGAGCATGGGGGGTTGGGAAGCAAGCTGTCACACTCTGCAGTTAGCTGCTTCTGAATTTTACCATTAATATTCATCTGCTCCCAGATCACTAACTTTGCCTTTTGCTCACACTCACAAGGCCACAAGCTGTAACAGGCACCAAAGCTTTAGAAAGCGCCCATGAAGAAATACTTAAAGATAAGACCATTTTGTTAAAATGTTGCCCTTGTGATTTGGATGGAAAACGTGCCTGGCCCATTTAGACAGTCAGGTATTGCTGCGTGTAGCTCCTGGTATTTGCAGGGAGGCAAGTTTGAGAAGCATTGGCTGAAAAACTCTCCTTAAGCTGTTCATGATGCAGAGAACTAGCCATGCTGCCTCCTTGGTCCTGCTGAGTCTTCCTCCCAAATAGGCTCACACACGATCGCCTATTTTCCGTGCACCTCCATCCCCTCCAAGTACCCACAGTCATCCGCAGACCTTTGAGGCCTCTTCCAGGCCCCTACTATGTGCCCCATTTTTAACCAGCCCCTCATGGAGGGTTGAAATCTGGGCAATGACTGCCTCCGTGTGGAGCTGGATTTAAGGGCTTGTCCCAGCTTTTTTTCTTTCTTTCTTTTATTTTCCTCCTGGGCTAGCTCCTTGAACCCTCCCAGAAGACCCAGTAAGTGCTGGGCAGCGCCCCCCCCCCCACATAATCCCAGCCTATCTGCAATTCCCCTTTAAGGCCACAGCTCTGCCTACATTCTGCACATGGACAGTGTGGCCACTGGCTCCCTCGTGCCCACCGGGGCTGGAGAAGATATCCCTAGGCCCACCCACCAAGTGGCCCGAGAGGGCTAGCAAGCGCAGGATGGTGCGAAGCTGGGCCAGGACAGTGACCCCTGCAGGCAGCAGGACCACAACCCTGGCCCACAGCCAGCCTCCCGCACTGGCTAGTGTAAGATGCTATGCACTGGGGTGCACCCCAGGCTCGCGCCAAATAGAGGCACTTCCATGTAGCACACACACGCACAGTCGCTTGTCCACTGAACTTGTACATAGTAACGACATTCAAACATACACACAACCACACGCATAGACCCCGTTGCATGTACAGATGTGCACTCATACATTCTTTCAAGAACCTGGTAGCACACACGGGCACTTTCTTACACCTAGGTCACACCTAGGTCTTACACCTAGGTCACACTCATAGGCAAGGCTCCCCTTAACAAACACTTGCACACTGACACACTTTTTATGCTACCTTTTATGACAAAAGAGGATTTTGCAGGTGTGACTAAATTCAGGTTCTTGAGATTATCCTGCATCATCTAGTGAGCCCTAAATGCAATGTTTATATGAGGGAAGCAGAGGAAGATTGAGCATTTAGAAGAGGAGGCAGTGAGAGCAGGAGGCAAAGCGGGAGTGATATGGTCTATCTAAGGACTGCTAGCAGCCGCCAGAAGCTGAAGAGGCAAGGAAGCAGCAGAGCCTGGGAGAGCGACTGCTACCCCGCAAACACCTAGACTTCAGCCTGGTGAAACGGGTTTCTGACTTCTGGCCTAAAGAACTATAAAAGAATACATCTGGGGGTGCCTAAGTGGGCTAAGCCACTGCCTTCAGCTCCGGTCATGATCTCAGGGTCCTGGGATTGAGCCCCACATCGGGCTCTCTGCTCCGCGGGGAGCCTGCTTCTCCTTCTGTCTCTGCCTGCCTCTCTGCCTACTTGTGATCTGTCTCTCTGTCAAATAAATAAATAAAATATTAAAAAAAAAAGAATACATCTGTGTTGTTTGAAGCCATCAACTGGTTATTCATTACAAAAATCATTGGAAAAAAGTACTTTCTTATTCATACTCCCACCCACAGTTCTGCATCCTGGAGCCTTTGGAGTCAAAATTAAGATCAATTAGAATCGTGCCACTTATAATAGTTCTTTCACTTTAGCCCAGTTATGGAAACTTTGGCAGTCTCGGTGTCCTCACCCTGAAAACCTGAACACCAAAGGAGCAGGTTGTTGTGAGGACTCCCTCATACATGCATTCTTGCTTTCATTCCCAATTAACCAGCCACTTCCTGCCTTGTACCAGGCGCTGCTCTGGGGGTGGGGTTAAGTGAGCCTGTACCTGAATGTAGGTACAGGGCATAACAAAAGCTCTGGGAACCATGACTGTCTGGTATACAGATGTTGCGGTCATCATCTTTGTCGGAGTCTGAACACCCAGCCTCACTTTAATGGGACCTCACGCCAGCACCTTATGGAGAGAGACTCTAAAAGCAACAGTAATGAAAAAAGCCTGAAGAGGCTTCTTACACTCAGAACACAACTGTTCTCTCCACTCTCCTTAAGCCCCAGTCACTTTGCACCTTTCCCGCCAGCAATGCTACACATGTTTCCGTTTAAGACTGAAACATCCAGTGAGAAGAGAGAGTGGCTCTCTCTGCTGAATGGGGTTCATAGTCATCCCTTACCGTAAGCCCAGCCTGTAGGCACACAGAGCTACCTCTCTCCTGAGGAGACTTCCTCTACTCTCTGCTACCTATTCCACTTCAAATAGTCACTCCATCTCGGACCTGAGTTGTTTTCATAACTGAACTTGCCCTAAGCTGGCTTGTAAGTAGCAGAACAGTACTCGGGCAGAAACCTCCTGAACTCAGAAGCTATGCTGCATCAAAACCACTCCAATAGCTCATTCTTAGCACACATTTTTCTCCACAGCGACATGTAAGCCCCCCAAAGAAAGGACAGCCTTCATCTAGTGCCACTGACACCACTGGCTTTTTTGTTTGTTTTCTGTTTTTAAAAATTTTATTTATTTATTTGACAGAGAGAGATCACAAGTAGGCAGAAAGGCAGGCAGAGAAAGAGGGGGAAGCAGGCTCCCTGCTGAGCAGAGAGCCCAATGTGGGGCTCGATCCTAGGACCCTGAGATCATGACCTGAGCTGAAGGCAGACGCTTAACCCACTGAGCCACCCAGGCGATCCCCCACCACTGGCTTTTTGAAAGGGACGATTAGTCATGGGGTTCAGGCTGTCTTGGACATTGTAGAACATTTAGAAACCTTGGGCTTAATCATTTAATTTGTGTGGTACCCCAGGATTTGTGACAATCAAAACTGACCACACATTTCCAAACAGGAGTGGGAAGGTGAGGCCATGTGGATGGAACAGTCCTCATTTAGTTCAAGTTTTTCAATGAATTTGGCCCCACATTTTCCCCATGGCATTTAATAGTGCCTTATTTAACAATAGGTATGCATATTATAAACTAAGTGAATACCCCAGAATATGCAGTAATTTTTAAAACAGAGAATATTTCCAAAGAGTACAATGTGCTTCACCACTGCGATCTCAGGCAAGTTGCTAATTTCTCTGTGCATCAGTTTCTTCCACTCCCAGATGGACATGATAAGAACCTCTCAAGGACAAACAATCCTTGTTCCCCTTCCATAGTGTAGAATTGTTCTGGGGAGTGGCTCCCTGGCCCCTACTGTATCAAGGTTGGACTGTGAGCTTATTCAATAAAATGTGAGAGGTGATGTGGTTATTCAGTAAGATGGGAAGTGATGTGTGTTGTCAATGTGGTTTGGAAATAGGTGCACCTTTTGTACCTGTTTCCTCACTTACCAGCTAGATGTCAGTGTCCTGAACATCCTAGGAAGCCACACGTTGGAAATGAAGGAGCAACAATGTGGGTAGGGCCTGGGATCTTTGTTTAGAGGAGAACTGCCTGCCCATCAGGAATACTCATACCAGCCTTGAATGGACAAAGAAGCTTCTATTGTACTTGAGCCATAGTATATTTTGGAATTTGTTAGAGCAGGTAACAGTGCCTTAACTAATACAAATATCCCGGTATGGGGTTACCAGAATGATTAGCACTCCCTTGACCTGAAAAGTTCGTGGTAGATTAAATAATGTAAAGTGCTGAGGAAAGTCCCTGGTACATAGTAAACATTCGATAAACGCTAGCCCTAGTTATTATAATTATTATTATTTTATCCCTATATTATTTAGTGGGATGGAAGGTACTAAAGTCTCCTCCATTGTTTGAGAGAAATTAAGTGTGTAGGGTCCTTTTGGATGCAACAGAAAACTCAGCCTGAAAATGTCTTAAATGATCATAATACATAATATCTCACTTTGTAAATTCAGAGTCAGTGGTTTCAAGATTGAATGGACTATATTGTCACAGACCCTATTGTCTTTTTCCTCTATCATCCTGGTGTGTGATGTTGTCTGTCCTCATGTATTTGGGGGATCACATGCAGGCAGGGAAATGTCCAATGAAGAAAAGGTATTTCCTTTTAATTAGTGAAGAAGACCTTTTTCCAGAAGACCCCAAACTCCTTCCCCAGGATCGGCTTACCTACACAAGACAAAACTAGTCACTACTGAAACCATCATCATTGGTCACCTTCCCCAAGCATATGGGAAGGTAAGAAGCCAAGATAAATCGAGACTCTATAACAGATGCTCTGGGTGGTCCCCTCTTCAGAACATGTTAGCTGAACTTCTAACAGCTGACACCTACGTTTTTCTAGCTGGGACTTTCTATGGCTTCCAGAGCCTGTTTTACTCAAACCTGCAACAGGAAGAAGCGCGAGGGGTTAACACTCCAAGAGCAGGCCTCAGTCAATGGCTGATGGGAATTGGGTGTCTAAATACCCAACTCCCCCTCACCTTTGAGGAGATAACTCTGAGGTATGTGACTACTTCTGTTGCTGTGGGAATAGTCTCCCATGGTAATTATCTTGCTAAGTAACTAACTCTTCATTAGCCATTTTCCCTTGCTTGTCTTCCCCAATTCCATATCTATGTTTCCTGGAATAACCTCCCAAATAATACTCATATCAAAGTTATACTAAAGCCCTTGTCATAGGATTTACTTCCTGGGGAACTAAACTAGGGCAGCTTGAAAGAATAAGTAGGGGACACAGCAATCAACAAGGTCTACCACGGTTAGCTTCTTCAAACAACACTTTCTTAATATCTCTTCCTTATTTAAAAAAAAAAAATCCCATTGACTCTTTTGGTTGAATGGAAAACTTTTCAAGATCAAGGAGGTGCTAATCATCCTGTACCTCCAGTACCCAGTACCCAGCATATTGTCTGATATACAGTAAGCACTCAAAAATGTTGTTTATGGAACTAAATTGGTTTACTAAGCTGAGGGTGAGCAACTGCCCTAACTTACCTGGGACTGAGGTGTTTCCTGAGATGCAGAACTTCCAATGTGACAAGTGAGGAAGAGTTGGCTACCCCATCTAGGCCCTCTATCACCAGTTTCCACTCTACCTTCCCTCCATGAGTTTATGGATAGGAACAAAATATTTTCTGTTGAGACTGTAAGGTTTGATATAGTGGTTTGATAAAGGCACCTGGTTTCATTTGAATGAGAACATTAATTTGTTTATCATCATAGCCATTCTGTCACTTGTGGAATGATCATGGGTAGACAATAGGTAGAGCCACCTCCTGGGCCAAGACCAGGGCAATTGGACATTTCTAAGTGCCTGGCTGAGACGGGCCTGAGGCTCTGACAGGGGCCTCAGGAGGCTACATGACCCTGCCCTCCAGGTCTTCAGCGGTGTAATTTCAGATTAGTGTAAAGCCTGAAACATAATAGTGTAGGATCCATAGTTTATAGGCCCAACTTTATTTACCTCTTTGATTGCATTTCCGTTTATTTTTGTCTACATTTCATACTTGGTCAATTCCTTCTGTGAATTTCATCTGATTTTGATGCACTAAAAGAGAAAAGAAGTTTTGTCTACACTTGGGCTAGCATTTTGAATTAGTGGAGCATTTTCTGGCTGGAAGACAATGGTAACCCACATAAGAAAACTCCAAGGGGAAAAGGGAACACCATGGGAAAGGTCAGAACTGCTTCGCCAACCACCTTTTCCCATCTTCCAGGGCTAAACCTTGATGGGGAATACATTTTTTTCTAATCAGGGTAGGGATCTCTTATCCCGTACTGTTTAATAGCATGGACTGTGGAGCTAGATTACATGAATTCTTAGCTCATAACATACTGGGCGGCTTAAACAACAGAATTTTATTTCTCATTGTTCTAGAGGCTGGGAAGTCCAAGATCAAGTTCCCAACAGCATTCAGTCTCTGGTGAGGACTCACTTTCTTGCTTGCAGATGGTTACCATCTTGCTATGCCTTCTCATAGCCTTTCCTCTGGATGCAGGAGAGAGGGAGGGAGTAAGAGAAGGTTGGGGAGGGGGGAGAAAAGGGGGTTCTCTTGTGTCCCTTCTTATAAGGGCAGTAATTCCACCATGAAGACCTCACCCTCATGACCTCAAATAAACCTAATAACCTCCCAAAGGCTTCAACTCCAAAAACCATCACCTTAGTGGTTAGGGCTTCAACACATGGATCATGGGACGGGAGGATGGGCACAAGCATTCAGTCCATAACAAATCCCATTCTGGTTCTGCCTTTTATAATCTAAGGGACCTTTGACAAGTTACTTCACTTCTCTCTATTTCAGTTTCCTCATCTATAAAATGGGTATTTAAAAAAGGCCTCATGAGATTATTGTGAGGATTCAATGATTTAATAGTTGTAAAATTCTATTTTTTAAAAAGATTTTATTTATTTATTCGACAGACAGAGGTCACAAGTAGGCAGAGAGACAGGCAGAGAGAGAGGGGGAAGCAGGCTCCCCACCGGGCAGAGAGCCCAATGTGGGGCTCGATCCCAGGACCCTGGGATCATGACCAGAGCCGAAGGCAGAGGCTTTAACCAGCTAAGCCACCCAGGCCCCCCAATAGTTGTAAAATTCTTAGAAAAGTCTTAGTTATTATTAACATTACTATTTCCCTAAAGGAACATTTTATACTTTCAGTAGAAGTCTATTTTACTCATCTTGCAAATATCCTTTATCAGGTTTACCTCTGAGCCTTTGCTCATGCTCATCATGTCCTCTGGGATGGCTGGGAGAGGGAATTGGGGGGAGGTGGTCAAAAGGTATAAACTTCCAGTTATAAGATGAATTAACATGAGGGATACAAGGTATAGTATGGTACATTATTGGTCCATTATGTACATGGTACATAATTAACACTGTTGTATGGTATATAGAAATGTTAAGAGTAAGTCCTAAGAGTTCTCATCATAAGGAAAACAATACATTTTTTTCTTTTTTGCTTTCTCTTTTTTTTGTATCAACATGAGATGATGACAGCAACTAAATTTATCACAGTAATCATTTCACAATATAAGTCAAACCATTATGCTGTACACCTTAAAATTAAACAGTGATGTACGTCAATTATATCTCAGCAAAACTGGAAAAAAAGAATTTTGAATCTTCTGATTCATGAAAAAAATGCTCATCTAACTTCATGGTAGCTATTAAGTAAGTTATTCAATCACTGTAAATCTTGGTTTTCTTACCAATAAAATGGGAATAATCAATTGCTTTAAAAAATTTATCTCCAAAGACAACTATCATATGATCTCCCTGATATGAGGAAGTGGAGATGCAACTTGGGAGTTTAGGGGGTAGGAAAAGAATAAATGAAACAAGATGGGATCGGGAGGGAGACAAACCATAAGAGACTCTTAATCTCACAAAACAAACTGAGGGTTGCTGGGGGGAATAGGGTAGGGAGAGGGTGGTTGGGTTATGGACACTGGGGAAGGTATGTGCTATGGTGAGTGCTGTGAAGTGTGTAAACCTGGTGATTCACAGACCTGTACCCCTGGGGCTAATAATATATGTTAATAAGAAAATTAAAAAATTTTGAAAAAAATTTATCTCCAGTAGCATACCCATTTGGAAAACAAAGAATCATCACCACATGAACTTGATTTTTACAGTGTTCATCAATTATCATACCTCAACAACCACTCTTGAGCACTGAAATACCCCCAAGTGGAAACTTCATCACTACAGTTGCACCAAGAATTTAAAAATGGCAGGTACCCAGCAGGTCAAAGGTCTTCTAGTCATTCTAGATATCAGGTGTAATCATGTATTTCCTTTTCCAGAAAAATGTGTCACCATTTGTCTCTTTTCTGAAAAGAGATCCAGGGCATTAAGTCACAAAGGGGGAAAAAAGGCAGGGAGAGTGGATTTAGGAAATCACTTAGTAGTTGCCTTAGGACTTGCACGTAGACTATACAAGATGAAAGAAAGTGAAGACACAATCACTTTTAATAGTCCCTTAGAAAAACTCCATCCCCAAGTGTCCTTCATTCTTGTTTCTATTTGTTGAAGGTTTGCAAAGCTGACTAAGAGTGTTTTATGCTAATTGGCTTTATCTGACATCCCTTTATCATTTGAAATTAATAGACAGCCTAGTAGATACAAGGTTAATGGAATATCTTCTCCACCTCAGATTTGCAACTTGGCGTTTTCCCCAAAACACCACTTTCATCTTTGTATAAACGGTCGTGTCTCTAAAGTCTTCTAAGAAAGACATGCTGTCTAATCCCATCAACCCATTTGTGAAATGTTCCAGAGGGAAATTGTTACACTGTCATTGTAGAAGCTGTTCTGTTCTTGGCATGCTCCTAAATGCCCAACAGATTTGACATCCTCTTAGCATGGTAGGAAGACAGCGGTCTGATGTGCCAAGCACTAAGCCACAGACGGCCCTGCAGCAAAGCCTATTCTGCAGTGCTTTGGAATGGTTACCCTCTGAGAAGAGGGAAGCATAATGAGAAGGGGAACCGAGCTCCACCCCAAGATGCAGAGATGGTAAGAGGCCCTCTCTCCTCTCCTCCTGCTTCTCCCTTCCAAGGAATCCAGGCTGAGGTGACACTTGTAGAGAAAGTATGAAAATGTTATAAGACCAGAAAGACTTTGGCTGAAGGAAAGCTTCTCTGAGTATCTGTGAGGGGCAAGCGCAGAGGAGAGGAGGGGAAGCAGAGAGGGTGACAGCTTTGCCTTCCCAGGGAGTTAAGAGAACCAGCAGGTTTATTTCTGTTTATCCAACTCAGGTTAGCAAAGGGAAAGGAGAATCGAGGGAGACAGATCTAATCCAGGGTCCATAATGACTAAGTCCATATGCTTTACGCTCCAAAGTCTCCAAAGTCTTAAATAGAGTATGTCAGTATTTAAGACTCCAAAAAGGTAAAAAGAATAAAGCAAAACAAAGTCAATACACGTTTATATATGTGTCCCATCTCCTCCCCCTGCATCCTAACCCAGAAGTAATCCCAGTCTTGAATCTGTTGTTTACCACCACATGCTTTTCCACACCTTTGCCACATGCTAATTGTTTTGCGTGTTTGTAAACCTTATTTACACATGTATCCAATGTAATAGAAACAAATGGGTGCAGAGGATCATAGGGGAAGAGAGGGAAAAAATGAAACAAGATGAAACCAGAGAGGGAGACAAACCACAAGACACTCTAAATCATAGGAAACAAACTGAGGGTTGCTGGAGGCGAAAAGGGTGGGGGGTTGGGGTAATTGGGTGATGGACATTGGGGAGGTTATGTGTTATAATGAGCACTGGGTATTTTATAAGACTGATGAATCACGGACCTGTACCCCTGAAACAAATAATACATTATAGGTTAATTAAAAAAAAAAAAGAAAGAAAAGAAAGGAACAAATGGGTGTAACAGAAGAAAGAAAGAAAGAAAGAAAGAAAGAAAGAAAGAAAGAAAGAAAGAAAGAAAGAAAGAAAGAAAGAGAAAGGAATGAAGGAAGAAAGAGAGAAAGAAAAAAAAAGAAAGAAAGAGAAAGAAAGAAAGAAAGAAAAAGAAAGCTGCTTAAACAAAACACAAGTTAATTCCTTTATCACATAAAAGAAATCTGGAGGGAGGCTCTCCAGGACTGATACAGTGGTACCTGCAAATCTGTCTCATCCCAGCTCATGGTTTCCATTTTCAATGTCACCTTCTAGTCTGAAGTTAGCTTCTGGAATTTCAGCTAGTATGTTCACGTTGCTGGCTGGAAGAAAGGGAAAAGGCAGAAAGGCAAGAAAGGGCCATTAACAGCTGAGCACAACCCCTTTAAGAAATTCCTGGAAGTCATGGTCATCGTTTCCAGTTACAACTTACTGGCCAGAAGTAAATCACATGATCACATCAAGCTGCAGGGTTCCCTTTATTCTGAGAAGCCATCTGCCAAACGATATTGGTGTTCTATTACACAGAAGGAAGTAGAGAACAGCTTAAGCAATTGTAATTTCTGCAAGAGTTAATGGTCCGTATGTGTTTTTTGGGGCTGGGTTACATTTGTGAGGTTCATCCACACTGAATATTATGTGCTCATTCATTTTCACTGCTGTATAGTATTTCATTTTGTGACTATCTTACAACTTCTTTATCCGGTCTCCTGTTTATGCTTTTTTTCTCTCTTTTTGGGATGCTGAAAAGAGGGTTTACAGAAGTAATGCTATGAATGCTCTTGTATATCTCCTGGTTCATACATATGAGTATTTCTCTATGGCCCCTACTGGGGAGTGGAATTGCTAGGTCAGGGGTATTTACCTGTTCAACTTGAAAAGATAGTACTGAATTTTTCTTAAAGCGATAGCACCGTTTATGCTCTCCTAGCAGTCAGCGGGGTCCCTTGCATTCCACTTCCTCAGTAACAGTTGGAAGTTTGAGACTTTTCAGGTTTTTAATGACCATAAAATAGTTTTCCATTGTGGCTTTCTTTTGCATTTTCTTTTGTTAATAGTGTAGGTGAACATCTTTGTTGTGTTTATTGGCCTTCCACGTTTTGTATTCTATAAACCATCCAACTTTTTGTCCATTTTTCAAAAATTGGGTTGTTTGCTTTTTTTTCTTTTTGATTATTTATATGTCCTGGCTATTTACCCTTTGCCAGGTATAAGTGTTGTGAATACATTTTTCCCCGTTGGGATTTTCCCTTTCACTGACTTTATGGTACATTTTGATTAACACAAGTTTTGAATTGCAGTATACTTGAATTTATCAAACTTATGTATAGTTTATGTTTTTTTCTTTTAAGAAATATTTTCTACTCCAACTCAAAATATTTCTTTAATCTCTTCTAAAAATTTTAAGGTTTTTTTCATATTTTAATCTTTAATCTCCTGACACATAAATTTTAGGATGTGAGCTGAACTTTGAAGTTTGCTTTTATTATTTGACTAGTCATTAGTCCCAACATGACTTAACTAAGTAGTTCTTACTTCCGTCATTGGTCTGCAATGCCAGGTATGAAATATATTGTTTCCAAGTATTGATAGGACTTCTTTCAGCTCTTTCATTCTTGTTCACCAGTTTACTTGTCTATCACGGTCAAGAAGACACTGTCTTAATTAGCACAGTCTTCACTGTGAAGCTAGCATGGTATGAACAGAGTATCAGACAAGTGAAGCAGTGAAACAGAATGAAAAATCGGTGTTCTTCTGTTTTCTGTGTTCTTCTAAGTGATAGTCAGTCAAGAGCAGCCATAAAAGGAGACATAAGAGAGACTCAGAAACACAGTTTATCATACTCACAGGTTCTGGAGAGGGGATCACCAGAGCCATCTCTCCTCGGGTACTCAGTTGGCATGTTCTAGCCACTCTGGCCTCTCTGGACTATAAGCTCCATCTCCTGGACTCAGAGAGTCCCCCTGACTCCCCTTGGGTTTTCATCTCTGCAACGTGGTGAGAAAACTCTCTGAAGGCAATAATCTGGGGCAAGCAAAAGGCTCATCTCATTTGTTTACCATATTTCAGGAACACTGTCCTTCATTGCCTAATCTTCAATGTCATGAAAACCATTTTTTCGTATATTTTGTCCATTTTTTGTTTTTTCTAGGTATAGAATGAATCTGGTCCTTGTCTCACCAACCTGACTACAAATAACAATCTGATCAAGTTCCATTTTTGTCAACAGCCATGAAAACACTGGTTAAGATTTTGATTGGAATGATGTTGAATTCATATGAATGACATTATTGTGATACTGAGAATTCCTATTAGTGATATGAATACATCCAAATAACTTCATTACAAACATGATGCATCTTTCAACATTTAAAGATTTATAAACAAATTTTTATAATTTTATCCATTAAAGTCTGGCACATTTTTATGACATTTATTCTTTTTTTTTAATTTTTATTTATTTATTTGGCAGAGAGAGAGATCCCAAGTAGGCAGAGAGGCAGGCAGAGAGAGGGGGAAGCAGGCTCCCCGCTGAGCAGAGAACCTGATGTGGGGCTCGATTCCAGGACCCTGAGATCATGACCTGAGCCAAAGGCAGAGGTTTAACCCACTAAGCCACCCAGGCGCCCCTATGACATTTAATCTTAGTACTTTTTATCTATCTTTACTAATATAAGAGCCATTTAGTTAATTTTTTAAAAATTTATTTCTGTATTTCTTTGTAGTTAATGTTTCGGAATGCAAGTGCTTTATATATATTGTTCTTGAAATCTAGTAACCTCGCTAAACTTTCTTATGAATTATATCCAGAGTCTTTCAGATTTCGTATGTAGATAATTATATCATCTATGTAAAATTATAGTTTTCTTCTTCTTTCCAATCTCATACTTTTTCTTTCTTTTATCTCTTTGCTTGCCTGCCTGCCTGCTTTCCTTCCTTCCTCCCTCCCCCCTCCCTTTTTCCTTTCCTTCCCTTCCACCCTTCTTTTTGCCTCTCCCCCTCTCTCCCCTTCCCCTGCCCTCTTGATCACATTGCACTGACTTGAATATCCACTTCAGTGATCAACACTAAACCTAAGTGGTGGTAGCAGGTCTTCTTGTCTCACTCCCATTTTCAAAAAGAACTTTTTTTTTAACACTTCACCAGCTGAAGGTTTGCTATAGGTTTTTGTAAGCTTCTGCATGGGCAGTTTATTTCCTCCTCAGCTTAAATAACAGTTGCAACATGAAAGGAGCTGTGCTAAGGGCTATGAAGAGGACAAAGATATAGAGGACATGGTTTCCACCCCAGGAAACTGACTGGATCGTTAGTGATAAGACATACATTCGAATACTTCACTACAGAGCAGGCTGAACAGGAGCAAATGAAAGATACAAATCAATAGTTTCAATGTTGCATTATCTCCTTGAAGGATTCAACTCCATAAATAAATATTGAATACATGCTCTATGCAAGAATTAGGGAAGCCTGTATAAAGAGGTTATTTAAATCTTAGAAATGTTTCCAAAAATTAAATGATTAGACTCTTGGGTTAGTAGTAGGGATAAATTTGTTCTCAGTACTTTATTTAATGATTTAGCTCTTAAAGCTAGAGAAAGAGAAAAAGACCAATTGTATCCCCACAATAGGGTTAAATTCTAAAATGTACACTACAAAAAGAAAAGGGACATCTTTTATGTCAATATTATGGGAAATATTGTATTGGGAAGAAAAGATACATTTTAGATATAAATTTAAGAAATAGAGTGGAGATGCAAAAGTTGCAGTTCTATCTTTAGAGAAGTAGAGACAAAAAAAAAAATACTGCCCATTAGTAATTGGTTTTAGTGTCTTTGGAACTTGACTATTTGCTCAGGAAAATGCTAAAAGAAGTCTCTTTTTTCCTACATAGGAAAAAAGAGACTTCTTTTAGCATTTTCCTGAGCAAAACATATATCTCTCTTATTATTGTTAATATTTTCTAGCTAAAATCTTGTCTGGCTTAGTTGTATATGAAAAGTCAGCAAAAGCACTACCTAATTCTCTGGTGTATAATCTACTAATAATACTGGAGAAACAAAGAAAAGAATGCAGAGAGTGATCAACAGGTGCTTGTGCTGATGAGATGAAGAAAGATGTCTGAGAAGTGTCCGTTTATGGGGTCAGTAGGGAGTCACTGGCGATCCTATCCACCCAATTTTGGGTGAAGTGACAGGGAGGGAAGACCCTAACCATGAAGGATGAAGGGAAGGTGAGGGAGAGGAGGCAGCAGGTACAGACAACTCTTCCCAGCAGAGAGTCTGCTGCTGTATGTCAGATTCCTTCAAGGGGAGTTGGAGTCCCAGAATCAATGGGTCCCAAATACCAATTTCTGTTGCCATAAAGGGACATGACCAGATTTTCACTGGTTCAAATCGAAGTGAGAAAGATACAGACCACACAGGCAGTTGTTTATAAAACTACATTTATTCAGTTTGAAAAACTGTCTCATGCTCTCAGATAATGACCTACCAAACTATCCCCCAATTTTTGGTGGCGATGGGGTGGGAGTAGAGGTGCAGAGACTGTGTGAAACACCCTTTCTTCTATGAAATGATGGGATAGTAGATAGAGAATTTTTTTTTTTTTTTAACTTATGGGTTTTTTTTTTTTTTTTTTTTTTTTTTAAGATTTTAAAAATGTCTTCTGAGGGGAGGTGGACAGGCAGAGGGAGAAATAGAGAGAGAAGCTCAAGCAGACTTCCCACTGACTGCTGACCCCGTGTAGGGCTCAATTCCACAACTCTGAGATCATGGCCTGAGCTGAAATCAAGAGTTGGACCGTTAACCGACTGAGCCGCCCAGGTGCTCTCCCTACCTTTTTTTTTTTTCTTTTTAAAGTAAAAATGTTCTAACTTGGTAAAAATTTAAAAGTTGTATATTTGTTTTCCTTCCTTTTTGTTGTCTTGAATTTGTTTTGTTTTTTGCTCTCCTAGGATTTCAAAAGTCTTGGAATCAGATTTCTTTACTGGGAAGAGGAACTGCCATGGATAGACCATTACCACAGCAACCCACCTGGGATACTACCCAGGCTTCCTCTCAGAAACCTGCCTGCTTTCTGCCCAAATCTACTTCTGCAGCTGTGCTGACTCTGGGAGCATACAGGGCCCCAGGTGGAGGCCACTTCCTTTTTCTCTTCAGCCCGACGGCATGGAGCAGCGACACGAGAGAGCGTAACCTTACCTCTGTAGTTCTAAGATTGCTAACCACCAATTCTGGGCACAGTCTTGATTAGGGCATCTGTTATAACAGCTGTGCCAGATGTAGTCATATTTTTAGTCATGTGCTGTGGGTGGTGAACTCTTACAGAGTTCACACTTTTATCAGTTTGGTTGACTCTATAGGTTATTTTATTTCTTCTCTTTTGCTAGATGATGGTGATGATGACTGATGTTCCATAGACAGAAAGTACTTTAACTTTATAAATCATGCACATTAAATTATTCATCTACCAAAACAATTTTGTTCAAGAATGGCAAACAGCAAGAATAATGGGCACATGTCGTGGCATTTGTCACATGTTGGAAAAGGGGCCCTTTTTCTGTCCCTGACTCATCGAATCTCTGAACATATTAGAGCATTTGTTGTTTTAAACCACTAATTTTGGATGGTTTGTTACACAGCAACAGTTAAGTGGCAAAGAAGCTTGTCGTTTTATTATGAAATAGTAACAAAAGCTAACATTTATTGGTCCTGGCAACAGGTAAGTAATTGACAGTACTTTCTCATTGAATCCTCAAAATGAGCCCTTGTAATAAGCATTACTTATTATTAATCCCATTTCATAGATGAGCAAACTGATACATAAAGGCATAGACGCAACCTTATGGAGACAAATGTGTTTTATATTTTCATAATTAGTGCTATATTATTTCTCTTTAAGTATTCTGGCTTTTTCATGTGCCAGTGACAAGGGATCACTTAATGTGAAATACCACCCCACCGCCGCTTCTTTTTCAATTTGAACTACTTTTGACAGAATCTGAATTCTGGGTAGACCTTGAAGTAAGTCTATGAATGCAAACTCATGGTTTGCATTGTCTTGTAAGAGAGGTTATAAAACAATTTAATGGAAGAATCCTGGCAAATACTTTGTTCACAGAGAAGACATAATAATAAATTGATTTCTGTAAAGAATATAAACCATTATATTCTTTTATTTTATTATAAGGAAATAAAAAACTGTAAAGTGGCTATCGTTATCTCTCAACCACATCAGCCATAATTCTGTCTCTATTTGGCAGCTCAGAATAGTAAAATTAAGTGAGCTAGAGGGGATCAAATGCTCAGCAAGAGGGTAAGGTATAGGATTTGGACCTCCTAATTTGCGTTCTGGCTTCTCTATTTATCCAACTGCAACTCTCTGTCATGGAGCATGTATTTATATAGTCATTTACTCATTATTAACTTTTAAATTTGTAAATGCCTATTCTACCCCAACAATGTGCCAGGAACAATAGTAGTCTGATGGAGAAATATATTTAAACCATTACTTTATTTAAAAAATGCTTTTTCCACCGTCAGAAAAATGCTTTTCCCAATGCCTAGCTCTTTCCCCAAATTTATCAGTTAGATTTTTCTGGGTTCATAGATTTAAGAAAGTGATATGAAAAGAGAAAGCAGAGAAAAAAGTTTCTGTCTGCTTTTGAGCTTCAAAAGATTAGGCCCTCAGAGCAACACACAGAACCCCTTATAGGAAAAAATTTTTGAGAGAAAGACCTCAAAAATAAGGGCAAAGCTTCTATTTACCTACCTCCTGCTCCTTCTAGGAAGTTTCTCTAAACTGAGACAACAGAGGAGTTGGAGGAAGGTAGTAAGAGTGCAGACCTTGGTGGGTCCTGGAAAATGAGCCTGAGCCTGTGCCTGTCCCCAGGTAGCAATGATTTCACATCCAGACTGAGACCAAGCTTCAGCCAGCAGCAGAGACTGCCCAGGACCCAACATGGCATCAGAACTGGAGAATGGCTCGTTTGCACCTAATGAAAACAGTACTGAGAACCACTGGATGGAAGGGCCTTGTGTTTAGGAAGAAGAGGCCTCTTGGGTGACCTTTGTGAAACATGGACTAGGGCCTAGAAGGACAACAGGTGTGTGGCCAGATGTCAGTATGGACAGAGAACATGGAGATCTTGAGGGGGGCCCATGTAATTCCTCTACAACGTGGGTACATCCTAGTGAAGTGGATGGGGAGGTTCTACCTTGATTTACATTAAATTTGTCTATCTTGGTAGTATGGGAATTTGTGAACAAATATGAAATATTTAGATAGTTATATTTTATACATCTATGTTATGGATAGTGATTTTTATCAACTGAACCAGTTTTAGAGATTACATAGTTGGACAGAGAGATAATAAATAAGTGAGCAAATGAATTAATAGAATAATTATAGGCTGAAGACAGCATTAAGAAGAAAATATATAAGGTGCTAGTGAGTAATCAGGAGGACCTACCTACTATGCAGGGCCAGGAAAGGACTTCAGGAATAGCCTGCACAAGGATCCTTAGCTATGGAAGAGCATGGCCTATTCTTGATCACACAGAAGGCACACTGCCTGGAATGGCAGTTAAAATAAGGCTGGAAACATTATAGGTTGTCTAGGGCCCTCATAAGGAGTTGGAATTTTATTCTATGTGGAACGAGAAGCCATTGAAGGGTTTTAATTTGGAGAAATCAGACTTAAATCTATATTTTAAGATGAATTAAGCTGCTGTGTGGGGTCTGGATTGTCAGGGATAGGGACAAGAATGGAGTGGGGGTCCAGTGAGAGTCTTCTACAGTGATCCAGGCCAGAGATGACAGAATCTTAAACTGAAATGGAATCTGAAATGGAAAAAAGTCAGTAGAAACATGTAAGATATCTTTCCAACATAGAATCAAGAGGAATCACTGATGCATTTGAGTTTGAGAAAAGGCAAAGGTGGATGTCAGGATGATTTCCTCCAGCTGGGTACTAAGGCCATTTCTTGAACTTGGGGAAGAGGTGATGCCTTTTTGGGGTTGTGGTGAGAAAACAAGTGTTCCATTAAGACTTGTTCAGTTTGATGTAGCAAGAAACTGTGCACATGGAGTTGTCAGGAAGTTATTTAGATATGAATTGGGTTCTGAGGGGAGGCCTGGGGAGATGGATTCTTGAGACCTATCACTCTACAAATGGTCTTCAAACCATTTGGGAATGGACATGTTCTATTAGGGAAAGAATGTGATGGAGAAGAAGAGAGGGCCTGGACATCTTTGCTTCAAAGTGAGAAGTGTATATGCATTTCTTTACTCTTTGTGATAACTCTGCTAAGTGAGTAATGCAGCCCGCAGCCAACCAAGCAAAGGAGGCCTGTTCCTCCTATGGGACTCCCTCCTCAGGCTCCTGAGTAAGTCCCCTCAGGCATTAGCTTCCTCAGTGACACAAAAAGGCCCCTGTGGTAGCAGCCACTACATTCTTACATGGTTTGGTGAGAAGTGTCAAGATGGAATTAGACTCAGGCACAAAGATTTACATTCAAATGCCAGCCATTTTCTCAGTCTTTATGAATAGTCCAGACTTTGTGTCTTAGGTCTCTAAAAATACTAATAATGCAAACGGAATCAAAATCATCATATTATTAACAAGCAGTTTTGAGTAATGTTTTGGGTAAGTGCCTAGTAAAGTTTAAGGAATAAAAGTAACTCATGTTTATTAAAGAAGAATTACTAGGTCTCCATTCATAAGCTTCAATATCCTGCTTAATGGATTCCATACAACATAACACAGAAACCCAGTGAATGAATTATGGAGAAACAGTCCACAAAAATTATATGGTTTCCTTTTTTACTGTTGTTCCCCCTCCATGAAATAACGATGAGGAGTGTAGCTTGAATAAAGCCATTTCTTGTGGCAGAACGAAGGCATTAGGGTGACACCGGTTGTATTTCAGCGGGCTGGCGGGGACATCCACAACTTTGCGGTCAGAATGTGCCCCCTTGTGGAAGATGAGAGTAAGGATGCGTGCAGAGGAAGCCACACCACTCTCAAGCTCTTGTGAGAACTGAGGTGGGGAGAGGCCCAAGGAGGCAATGAATAAAATGCTTGTTGACCACATTTTGTAAAGAGCTGTGTACGGAGGAAGGCACTTCATCACGTAAGCAAATGAGTGTAGCCAGATAGGAAGGAGGGCCTGGGGCAATTAAGCTTGCAGTCTCAGGTTCTAGAAAACTTGAATCATTTATGATGAAGAGTAAATGGAAAAGCCACCGAATGAATTGTAAAGTGGTGGAGGAGGGTGTTGTGTCTGGGCTCCCCCTGCCCGGGTGCAAACCTTGGCTCTGGTAGTAGCTGCGTGATTTTAGGGAGTCATTTTGCTGTTCTTTAAGCTTCCATCACCCCGTCTGGGAAGGTCAAGGTTGTTGTGAGGAGCAAATGAAACGAGGTACAGAATGTGTGTGTTTAGCCCAGTGATTGAGACACAAAAGGAGCCATCCCCGGCCACCTGCCAGCGTGTGCATTTAAAGTCAGAGAAAGACATATGTGTGTCTATTTTAAAAGATGGCTCCCAGATACGGACACTTGTTGACTACAGAGGGAAGCTCCGTGGCTCTGTGAAAGTTGGGAGGCAGAAGGTGGTTTGAACCTCTCTGTGAGGTACTCCAGCTATGGTGAATCAGGGTCCAGCCGCTCATCTGCCGTGTGTGTTGCCCAAGCTGTCCAGACACATCTGGCATCAGCGTGGCCAATTTGTTTTCACTTTGGTTGAGGAGGGGTCCGTCAGGGCTCGCTGGGTGGGCGGCTGGGGCTGGGCTTAACTTGCAGGGAGCGACAGGTACAGGCATCCATGGGAAGTTAAGCCCCGGCCACAAGAAGGGCACAGATTCGCCAGAACCCGGAAGAGTTGTACTCCAGGAGAACACAAAAGAACAATCCTGGGGGCAGTTACCATTTTCTCTCAAGTGGGGTCGAGCTGCCAACCTGCAAACAAGAGAATAGCAGCGTGATTATAGGATGGTTTCTGAAACTCGTTTTAAATAAACGACAAAAGTGTTTGTCTTTTCATTCCCTCAAAGGTGCTGCCAAACAATTCAAGTATTTGAAAATGTCAAGAGGCATTGATGCAACTGAGACTTTCAAGGGGGGAAAAGAGGTTGAGTGGTGCGTGCCTGAGGACCGAGCACCAGGCTGAAGGCTCTCCTTTACCAGGGGGCCTCAGGGAGGCGCACGGATGGATGGCTCTCCACCTCTCTCATTCAGTGAAGAGGTCCACAACCTGGATTTGATTTGATTTGATTTATTTTATTATTTTATTTGTTTTTCACAGCCTGTATTTTAAACACAACTTCTGTGAAACAGTTCTCAGATGGGGAATTCCATTTGAATTTGGAAATCTCTTGCCTCTTTTCATCACTATAAGGGAGAATTGTTTCCCACTTTTTTCATATCACAAAATGATAGTTCGGTGAGCTTTGGTAATTCACTCTAGTAAATGTTATGAAACGAAACAAAAGCAGCTTAATGATTCTAATGTTGAAGTTGGGTTTCCATGACCTTCCCTGACTTCATGCCATCCTTCTGGCTTCCGTTGGCTGTCTCCTTGGCTAGGATCATACTTTTACTGTCCCTGCAGCACTCTCTCTAGCACCTACAATCCTCTTCTTCTCGTTGACTTTCTGTGATTCCCACCTGCCAATTCCATTGACTTTCTGTGATTCCCACCTGCCAGTTCACACCTCCAGTAACTCACACTTTCTTTTTTGTCTTTTCTTGATCCGGGCCGACAAGTGTTACTCTGGGGGAACACATCCCTAAGTAGTCCTATTAGAGACCATCATGTTTTTGTCCTCCCAAATCTGATCGGGGAGCTTGAGGCCGCTCTCAAATTGTTTATTCATTTCTTCTTGTTCCCTCCCAGTCCCCACAGTGTCTGAGTCAGACCTAGTCCTTGCCCTCAGGATCCCAGCCCCGATCCTGCCAATTCTCACTCTCAGTAAATCATTTTCCATCCTTTACTATCAAAGGAGATCAAGGGTAATTTTTCTTGGCCGTTCTTTATCCAGCAAACTAATTTTTGTTGTCATTATAGATGCTTTCTTCTGTGTCTCAGGGGAAGGTGGCCCTTCCTTTCTGCCAAGGCTGATCTTACTTTCTGCTCTAGATCTTGTTCTCCAGAGCCTTCTTCAGTGCCCTGCTTCAACATTATCCCTTTCTGTCCCTTTGTCCATAGCTTTCTATATACTTTCTTCTCTGCCTATTTTATCCCAACTATACTTACCCACCATTCAATTTCTATTTCTCTTCCAAACTCCTTACAACAGATCTCTGTGCATATTCTCAGTGGCCATGGCCTTACTATCCAGCCTAGCCCTTCTCCCTCTATTATGATGCTTTCTTGAGGGCCACTGATGACATGTCTTCAGACCTCATCTTTCTTTTTTTATTGTTTTTTATGGTTCAAGTTTTTGCTTAAATTCCAGGTAGTTAACATATAGCATAATATTGGTTTCAGGAGTAGAATTTGGTGATTCATCACTCACACGTAACACCCAGTGCTCATCATAACAAGTGCCCTCCTTAGTACTCGTCACCCATATAGCCCACCCCCCACCCACCTCCCCTTCAACAACCAACCCTTGGTTTTTTTCTCTTACGGTTTGACTCCCTCTGTCTTTTTTTCTCCCTTCCCCAATGTTCATCTCTTTTGTCTCTTAAATTCCACTTATGAGTGAAATGATATGGTATTTGTCTTACCCTGACTGACTTATTTTGCTCAGCATAATATACTCTAGTTCCATCCACATTGTTGCAAATGGCAAGATTTTGTTCTTTTTAATAAATGGCTAAGAGCTATTCCATTGTATATACTTATATACCAACTTCTTCTTTATCCATTCATCAGTTGATGGGCAGTTGGGTTCTTTCCATAGTATGACTATTGTTGATACTGCTGCTATAAACATTGGGGTGCATGTGACCCTTTGAATCAGTACTTTTGTATCCTTTGCATAAATACCTAGTAGTGCAGTTGCTGGTTCAGAGGGTAGCTCTATTTTTAACTTTTTGAGGAACCTCCATAGTGTTTTCCAGAGTGGTTGCACCAGTTTGCATTCCCACCAACAGTGCAAGAGGGCTCCCCTTTCTCTGCATCCTTGACAATACCTATTGTTTTATCTGTTGTTAAATTCAGGCATTCTGACAGGTGTCAGGTGGTATCTCACTGTGGTTTTGATTTCTATTTCCTTGATGATGAGCGATGTTGAATCTTTTCATGTATCTGTTACAGACCTTATCTTTAACCTCTCTAGAAAGTTCCATTCTGTCTTGATACTCTCTCCCTGGTCACAAGCTTCTATCTCTCTTAGTGTTTTCTTTCTGCTCTTCCTAGCACCAGTTTTACAGCCCAGTCCGTTCTCCGTGTGCTGCTGGGCATTCTGTCTAGAGCACATGTCATTCGTCAGCTTAAACCTCATTTTAGGATCATTTCAGGATCAACCTCAAATCTTCAAGATGGTTCATGATGGTCAGCCACCTCTTCAGTCTCTCGCTTCATTACTTCCATCCACTCCCTAATCCAGTTACCTTTAACTCTTTTCAGGCTGTTTCCTCTAATTAAACACTGTCCCTTGCCTTTCCCAGCATGGCCCTCACCACTCATGATCCCCATTACTCACTAAGTCCTACTAGATTTTCATAGTTCAGTTCAGCCACCACTTCCTCCTGAAAGCCACATCTCCTGTCTCATGTCTCCATGTCCCATGTCTCTACTCTGTGCTCCTGAGTCTGCCTCTCTATAAAAGTTATCATGACCTATAACGATCTCCGATCTCCATCCTCATCTCTCACTCCCACCATTCTGTGAACTCCATGATAAGCAGGTTCTGGTTGGTTAGGTCACACCTGAAGACCCAGATGCTGCACAGCAAGTGACAAAGCGTAGAGGTTTAATAAGCGTTTGTTGAATCATCAAGACAATGAATTAAAGGAATTATATAATCCAAATAATAACTAATAACTAACAAAAGTAGCCAACATTTTCAGAGCTTTGTACGTGCGAGTCATAGTTCTAAGGACTCCAGTACTGTTTAACTCATATAATTCTCTTAACATGCTCACACGGCAGGTAGGAGAATGTTTTCATTGCATAGAAGAGTAAACTGAGGATGATAGAGCACTGTTCTAGACCAGTGGTTAATGAACTACCACCCTTGGGCCAAATCTAGCCAGCCGCCTGACTTTGTACCTACAGTTTAGTCGGTATACAGCCATGCCCACTTGTTTATGCATCTTCAGTGGCTGCTTTCCCACCACCATGGACGGTTTGGGTAGTTGTGACAGAGACTACATGGCTCCCAAAGCTGGAACTCTTTGCTATTTGGCCCTTTAGAGGGCATTTGGGGCATGCTGGAAATCATGTTTATTTATACTCTCTTGTGGAAATCCTGAGAAGACAACCTCACATCCTCAAACTGCATTTTAATTTTTAATTTTCCATTTTTAATTTTTGATGTGTTTTGATAGTGTAGTAAAGCAAAATCTATCTGTCTGCAATATAAAATACTTTCCCCTGGTGGAGATGTTTTTCAAAACCTAGGACCTGGCTCCTCCTACTATACAGAATTTAGAAATCTAAGATGCCTGTGGCTTCTCCCATCTTCTTTTTTTAAAAAACAAAACAAAACAGGAAATGAGGCCTGGAGACCCTGAGTTATTCCCTAAAAGTCATGTGAATAGCCAAGGGGAGGGTCTGGACAAGAGGTATCCAGAGGCCCTGGCAGCCCAGCTCTGCCTCCTCAATGGCAGGGCTCCCGGGGCACCCACTCGACCTCAGGGACTCAATTTGGTGTCAGTGATCTGGGGACAGAGCAGCAAGGTTGGACTGTTTATTTCCCAAATATATAGAGTCAATTCTGAGCCCCCAACATAAACAGGACCCAGAGAGTCCAGCTAAAGATAGTTGGGATGTGTTTCCCTTTATTTTCTGTTATTGTTTTGGCTTATTCCCTGATTTCTTTGTTTATGTCATTTATGTGTGGTGTGTATGCATGTGTGGGGGTATGTGCAGGGGTTGGGGGTATGTGCAGGGGTGGTGTGGAGTCCCCAGTTTGCAAGACCGAACCTTAAGTAAATGAGAAAAGTGCCTTAAGGTCTAACTAGGACAAATGCAACTCGAGTGAATATTGGTTTTGATACCACCCGAGCCCTGGGGTACAGAATATGAAAATTCCAAACCGTTATTATTCAGATCAATCAGGAAAAAGCATGTTAACGCCTCCGCGGAGCCGCGCGGCTCTATTAGCACACACAGCACCCACTCTGGGCTTCTTGGATGCAGCTCACATCACTGAAGACCCTGTGCGAGCAATGCTGTGGTTAAGGATATGTCACAGAAAATCAACAAAATATGCAGTTTGATCAGCACATTCTGAGAGCAGATCATTAAAATATGCAACCCGATCCCCCAAGTGCATGAAAAATTAACTAACAAGTTTTGTATCTTGATCAGTTTAATGAGTGAGAAGTCGCTGAACAAGAGTGTCAAATTGTACAGCCCGGCAAGGGGCAGATGATTGTCTGAGAGGAGAGGGGATGGCCAGAGCTAATACGGTTGGTTTTCAAAACAGCGATCCTTAGAATTCAATGTCAGGGAGAGCTGATTAGTATTAAGATGTTGTACAGCCTGTGTCCACCAGGATGTGATGAGATGTTGAGCCTTCTGATGTAAATGAAACATTGATTCTCCTTTTCAGGCTTCACTAAATCTTAATGGACCCAGCCATGCGCCTGGAAACCCCTGCCAATGGCATCATATACACATGTGTGGGACTAAGAGGCAGTGGCAGCCTTCTGGAAATATCTGAACCATCTGACCTTGAAGAACAGCTAAAAAGAAGAGCAGGGGGTGGGGGAAGCCCTTTAATCAAACTAGATCAGAGCTGCACCGTGCCACAGGGAAAGGAGCAGGGCTTAGCAAGCCGGAAATGGCCTTGCTAGAAAGTCGGTGAACAATCTGGGCAAATGCTGCCCAAGTGGTGGAGGGTCACTGGGGAAACATGTGAATTGGATTGTCACAGAGGACTACGGGGACTTCTGCCACCCCGTTATTGGCAGGCTGCGGACGGGAGGTTGACAAAACACTTTTAAAGCAGCCACACATGCCCCCAGTGACTTGGCCCACCTATAAACGGGAACTTCAGCACCGGTCTGTTAATCCTGCTTTGCTACTTTATCTTGGCCGACCGGCTGGCACTGCAGCTACGGGAGTGTCGGTTTCCCAGGGCATAAATTTACCCCCTTCTGTAATGAGCGGGGCAACAGAAAGATGGCAATCCCAAATAAAAGGCAGAAAGCAAATCCAAATGGGAAACATTCGGCAGACAAAGGAGAAGATTGGCAGCCTGGCAACTGCTGAGGCCGGAGCTGGCGGCCGTTGCCCTTCTGCTGAGTGTGTACTTTGGGGGACAGAGGAGGTGGGAGAGAGTAGACTTTTTTTTTGGTCTTTCTAAACTTCATTAGATTTTCTCAAAATACAGTGCACGGACATACCTAGAATGCATTTTGGTCAAATGTGTTGTAGGGACAAACACAAATAAAAATTCTAACAGTTACGATTCTTTTTCATGAACATTAGATAAAATAGAAATAGCACATTAACTTTGTGATTTGACTAATGTCATTTTTTAGAGTGAGATCAAGATAGCAAAAGTGAGTCAAATTAAATTGAAAGAAAATGACTACTTATGTCACAGGACATGTGATAAATGGTTATGTCAAAAATCATGCAGGGATTTTCAAATGGCTGAAGTTTAGGAAAATTCAGGCTAGAACGTGTTCCTTTGGTAAGAAGGTTTTATGCATTTCAGCCTAGCAAATAGGTCCGTGTATGTGTTGAAAAATGTAGGTTGCTGCTTAAAATGATTTTAAGCAGAAAGATTAGAGGATAGGAATAAATCATGGAAATAAAAGAAAGATTTTAAAATTTGTCTCTCATCCCATTTTCATTTGTCAGATGGGCTAAAGGCGGTTGCCCAGCCATCTAAGTCTGGGAGGAGAAAAAAGTTAAGGCTGAACAGATTTTTTTTCCCCACACTGTGTTTCAATGAACATACATTATACACTGCTCAGTGCTTCCAAGGAAGCCAGATCCAGGTCTGCATGAGAACCTTGCAAGCCTCTGTGAATCTTTCTTAGAGCCATCAGAAAATGTTAATTTCAAAAATATATGATACACCGGCAAAAGGATCTTAAAGACCAACGCAGGAGTTAGTAACTGTCTCACTGAACACAGACATACAAAGAAGCTCGGACCCAGAACACATTCTTGAGGAAGCACATCAATGAGCTGTCATAAAACAAAGAAAATATTCCTTGGATTACAAAAAAATAACTTTCAACTGTTAGAAATATTAATGAAATTTTTATGAAGATTTTCAAACAAATTATAACATGCATCAAAGGTATGTATACTAGTATGTATACTATCTATATACGTATGACATGTGTAGTTCTACACATAGACATATTTATGTATATTTTAAAAATAATAGGCATGTGTGTACCCTCCACCCAGCTTAAAAAGTAGAAAATAACTTGTATTTTGAAGCTGCCAGTATGTCCCCACAACAGCAACCCTGTTCAACCCTCCCCTTCCCAGACACCCACTTTACTGAGTTTCAGGGTAATCACTCCTTTACCTTCTTTATAATCTTACTATGTGTACAAGTACCCCAAACAATACATTATCTAAATTTCCTGAATGTCAGTTTTATATTAAAGAAGTCACACTGCATAGATTCTTTGTAACTTGCCTTTTTCACTCAAGGTTATGATCTTAGCATTGACCCCATAAATAGGCATAATTTAGTTTATATATTTTCACTCCTATGTACTATTTCAGTGAACATATCACAATAATTTGTTTACCATATTTTTCACAGATATTTGGACAGATTTTTTTATCTGTCATGAACAAGGCTGCTTTTATAGGTCTCCCGTGTCCATGGCCAAGAGTTTCCCTGGGGATGCACTTAGGGCTGGAATAGCTATGTCGCAGGTAGTGTCATGTTGTTTTCCAAAATGGTGTATCAGTTTATACTCCAACTACTTCCCATAGCAACAAAAATAAAGTGACTGGACCTTTATCTACTAAATACACAAAAATCAACTCAAACTGATAAAACTTAAATATAATACCGGAAACTAAAAAACTCTTAGAAGAAAATATAGGGAACAATCTTCCTGACATTAGTCTTAACAACGATTTTTTGGAAATGACACCAAATGTTTGGGCAATGAAAGCAAAAATAATAAGGAATTAAAAAGCTGATAAGAAAATTGAAAAGAAACGAGCAACCAAAAGAAAAGGGAATGTTTGGAATGGGAGAAAATATTTGCAAACCATATATCTGATACTGAGTTCATGTCCAATGTGTATAAGAAACTCCAAACACTCAATAACAAAATAATAGCAACAACAAAACAAATTACCCAATTAAAAAATGGGCAAAGGATTTGAATAGACATTTCTCCAAAAAGACATACAAATGGCCACCAGGTATATGTAAAGGTGTTTGACATCACTAATAATCAGGGAAATAAACAACAAAATCAAAATGAAATTTTATCCCCACCTGTTAGGATCACTATTATCAAAAACCCCCCAAAGATGGCAAATGTTGACAGGCATGTGGAGAAATCAGAACGCTTGCACACTGTTGTTGGGAATGTAAAATGGTGAAAACAGTACAGAGATTCCTCAAAAAATTAAAAATAGAACAATTGTATAACCCAGAATCCTCACTTCTGGGTCAGTACCCAAAATAATTGAAATCAGGATTGCAAAGAGATATCTGTGCTGCCATTTTCACTGCAGCATCAGTTACCAAGCTGAAATATGGAAGCAACCAAAAGTCCGTTGGTGAATTAATGGATAAAGAACACGTGGCATATATAATAGAATATTACTGAGCCCTAGAAAAGGAGATAATCTTGCCATATGTGGCCACATGAATAAATCCAAAGGACTCTATACTACGGGAAATAAACCAGTCACAGAAAGACCAATACTCCATGATTCCATTTTTACGGGATTCCTAAAATAGTCCAACTCCCAGAAGCAGTGTCTAAAATGGTGGTTGCCTATCGCTTCTCGGTCTTTTGGCTAAGATCAAGTGTAAAATGGTGGTTGCCTAGAGCTGGGAGCAGGAGGGAATGGGGAATTACTGTTCAATGGGCATAAAGCTTCAGCAATGAAAAATGAGTAATTTCTAGAGATCTGCTATACAACGTTGTTCCTCTAACAATATTGTATTGTGCACTAAAAACAATTGTTCAGAAGGAAGATCTCCTATGAAGTAGTCTTACCACAAAAGCAAAACCAAAACAAAGAGGCACAGGAAGACTTTTAGAGGTGATGGCTATGTCTATAAGCTTGCCTGTGGTGATGGTTTCATGAAAGGGTTTATGTGTATGTCCAAACTCCTCAAATCATATGTATTAAATAGGTTCAGTTTTTGTACATCAATTATACATTAAAACTGCTATTTTAAAAGTGTTTAACAGGAACCTCTGGGTGGCTCACTCGATTGAGTTCTGCCTTTGGCTCAGGTCATGATCCCAGGGTCCTGGGATCAAGGCCCCGATCAGGGTCACTGCTCAACAGGGAGCCTGCTTCTCCCTCTCCCTCTGCCTGCCACTCCCCTGCTTGTGTGCTTTTTCTCTCGCTCTCTCAAATAAATAAATAAAATCTTTAAAAAAATAAAAGTATTTAGCATGTTTAAAATGTACAATTTTAGAACAAATTTATTGAAAAATATTGAAGAAGATATAAATAACTTTGGAGTTATCATATGCTATGGATGGGAAAATCCAATATTGTGTAAGTATTGATTCTCAAATTAACTGTAAATTTCATGCTATTCCAATCAAAATCTAAATGTGTTTTTCTTGGAAGTTACAATCTGATTTTCAAAACCAATAGCCAGTAGAATTTTGAAAGAGAAAGAGATGAAGCAAGTCGCTCTACTGAATACAATAATTAAGACAGTGTGGTATTGGTGTAAAGATAGACTGTGTCTAAAAGAACAAAACACAAAACCCAGAAACAGGGCCTTCCCTAGAAGGAAATGGCATATTGCTTTGGCCGTGTGGATTACTGAAGAAGGGACGAACTCCTGTGAACGGCACTCTGGCTCTTGGTTGACTAGACGACGAAAGACAAAACAGATCCTTATGTGCACTCAACAATCAATTCCTTGTAGATTAAGGACTTCAATGAGAAATGCAAAACTTCTACAACTTTTAGGAAACTGTAAAGGAGAATATATTTATGATCTCTGTGTAGGGACAGATTTCTTGAAAAAGAAACAGAAAGCACAAAACATAAACAAAAAGACTTATAATTTTGACTATATTAAAATCAAGATCTCAAAAGACATTTAAAAATATTGTAAAGAGGGTGAAATCCAAACCACAAACTGGGAGGGCATATTTGTGATACACATATCTGGAAAAGAACTCATATCAAAAATACATATAAAGAATTCTTCTGAATAATTTATAAAAGATAAATGACCAAATGGCAAATCAGCAAAAGAGAACATGAATAGGCAGTTCACAAAAGAAAAATATAAATGCCCAATAAATATTAAAAGATGCTCAAACTCCTTGAATTGAAATGTAAGACGAGGGAGAGAGACAATTTCATACTCACCAGACTGGCAAAAATTGAAAAGTCAAGCAGCATTATTATCTGTTGGAGATGATGTAGTGCTAAGAACTCTCACCCATTGTAGGTGGGAATGTACATCAAGACTTTGGAAAATAGACGTTCTCTAGGACAGTGGGGTACTCACATATCCTATGACATAACAACGCTACTGTTAGATATATAAGAAAGAGAAGCACTTGCACATTTGTATGGGAAGACATGCACAAGGATGCCCAGAGCTCACCCTCAGCCACAGCAAAAACAGAACAAGTTAGACAACCAGCAGCAGAGAGAGGATGAATCAATCGAGACGAAGGATGTAGTAGGATACGAGGCAACCGTGATCGACCACAGCTCCATGGCTGAATGGCAAAAATAGAATGTCCGCTGGAAAAACACTGAGTCACAGAAGACTATGTATTATCCAATTAATTTTCAAAAACATAAAGTATTTAGATAAACACATAGGTGGGACCACTCTAAAGAAAAGCAAGAGAATGATGATGATGTACAATTCAAATAGTGCATTATTTCTGGATGGAGAAAGGAGGGAAAATTGGGGAGGGGCACACATTTTGACTTCGGTTACTGTTTATTTCTTGAGCTGGATGGTAAACACCTGAGTGTTGTTTTTATTATCATCCCTTAAATGGCATTTTTAAAAACGATCCATTTCTCTTTCTTACTCTTTTGGATATATTGTAAAACTCACAATTTAAAAAAGATAAAATAATTCTAAATACGGTGGAAGTTGTGGAGGTAATCATTTGATTGATCACATTAGGGTCCTTCTGTGCCAGGGAGAAAAGGGAGGTATGACTGCAGTGCATGGCATGTCAAACATCCCATTAATTCTTTCGGGACACTAGTACATACATGAGTATTTGGCACCTGGGCAAAGAATGGATATTTAATACAGTTGGTGAAAGAAAGAAAGGAAGGAAAGTAGAAGGGAGAAAGAGAGGAGGGCAGAGAGACAGAAGGAAAAAAGGAAGGGAAGAGGTAGGGAGGAGGAGGCTTACCACCCTGGATTTGTGAATAATTGATTCTACACAATGAGTAGATTACCTGTTTGGAAAGAGCTCAGCCTTGTCTTGATGGAGAGAGAACTCTATTCTCTTGAAGAATTCAGCCCACGGAGTCTTCACGTTCCTAATGGTTTCACTGACAGCTCTAGTACACCATAGAGACTTGCTTGTCAAACATTAACTACTATGCCATGTTATTATAGATTTTTTTTTCTGATAGAGTAATCACTACTACTTATGCGGAATGACAGAAGTTGCCTGATAGTATTTAATCTAATCTGAAAATATAAGAAATAGCCCAGCTGTGTAAGACATAGAAATACCCAAAGGGATTTCCTTTCTTTCGTTCTTTCTTTCTTTCTTTCTTTTTCTTTCTTTTCTTTCTTTCTTTCTCTTTCTTTCTTTCTCTTTCTTTCTTTCTTTTTTTTTGAAAGTCAGGACAGAAAGAGAAACATTAACCACATAACTAAACTCTGACAGACTGTACCTTTTGCTTTAGTTTCATGAGAATTGGGGCAGTAGATAAATAAGCACGATGTTGGCTTTTAAAAATTAATTTTTAAAGGTTGAATAAATACAAAATAATATTCATAACACAATCTTAAACTGTAACAATCATGATAAAACAAAAATTTGTGGACACACCAGGCAGCTTTAAAAAAATGTTGAACCCTGAGGCAGTCTTTTTTATTTTTAAGATTTTTATTTATTTATTTGACAGACAGAGATCTCAAGCAGGCAGAGAGACAGGCAGAGAGAGAGAAAGGGAAGTAGGCTTCCCGCTGAGCAGAGAGCCGGATACGGATACGGGGCTTGATCCCAGGACTCTGGGATCATGACCTTAGCTGAAGGCAGAGGCTTTAACCCATTGAGCCACCCAGGTGCCCCGAACCCTGAGGCAGTCTTTAGAGGTTCTTCCCATGTCTAATCCCTTCCACTTTCCAGCACTCCATGGGAAATAATGACTATCCTGAATTTTATTTTTATTATTCCATGGCTTTTGTTTAGGGTGTTACATATTTGTATACATTCTTAACCACTAACTTCTTTGTTTTTACAGATTTTTAAACTTCACATAAATACAACAATGCTGCTTTTTTTTCTATCATGACTTGGTTCTTTATCATTCAACACTCTGTTTTTGAGACTTGTCCATAGTAATACCATAACACGGCTAAACTTTATTCGTTTTCATTGCTCTTTACAATCACATTGTATGGATATCACAACATACATATTCATTTTTTCCTATTGATTCACACTTAAGTTGTTTGCAGTTTCTTGTTATTATGACACCAGGAACTTTCTTGTATATGTTCCCTGGTTCACATGTGCAAATTTCTTTGGGATTATACCTCAGACCAGAATGACTGGTTTAGAGGGCATGCACATGTGCAACTTTTCTAGACAAGCATTGTTTTCTAGAGCAGTTTGCTAATTGGCATTCCCACCAGTATTGATCGAAAATTCCTCCAGGACCTTATCTTCACCTGTCATTTTTGCCACTCTATGGATTAGTGTTCATCAAGCTCTCTAATGTGCCAACCTATATCATACCTTTAAGTAACTGCAGATGTGATTCAGTTAGTATCCAAGCCATAACCTTAGATCTATGCCATGATTTGAAGTTAGCAGCCCTTGTTGAATTGAGCCACGGCCTCATTGGACATTTGTCAAAAAGCGGGGCTTAAAAAGGAGAACGACTCTGTTGTTTTCTCAATAAAGTGCTGATTGACAAATATGAGGAAAAAATCATGATGTTAGTGGTAGAGATGAAATATTATATTTGGCACTGTTGGGAAATCACCCAAGTTTTGTGGGTTTCTGACTTCATAACTACAAGATATTTGGATCAAAGTATACTTACTTTAGGTGACATATGAATTCATAATCCAAGGGAAAAAGCCTCATAAAAATAACTCAACATTAAATATATCTTACAAAAGAACCATTTAACTTGGCAAAATATTAATGAAATAAAACACATGGGTTAGATTTCCCTTCTAATACACATAGGAATAAAATGTGCTCAACAAAATGCGCTTTGGCTTTTGCCAAACTAGAAACATCTGAAAATAACCTAAGAGATTTCCCTAAACTATGGCATGTTTCTGGCTTTGTCCACCATTTAATTAAGTGTTGTTTTAATAATGAAGCACATTAGGGATGGAGGTTGTATCCAACCTACAAACCATTCTTTATGGGGTAGTAAGGAAATGGACAATAGTACCGACATAAAAAAATGTTTAATTTCACGGTCTTACCTTCTTAGCATATGTTTCATATCAGCCTTACTAGTTATTTTCTGAAATTCCCTTTAGTTAAGAAAGTTAGTCATTGTTTTGTCCTTGAAAATGTAGACGGAAATCTATTACGATGGTTCAAGGACAAAAGAGTAGGTAAGATGTGTCCCTGGCAACTGTGATACCGTTGTTTATAAAGAACAAAATTATGTATGCTGGTAAATCATAATTGCAGTTCAGACATTTTCCAAGGCAAGTTATTGCTTTATTCAGTGTCTCCACTATACAAACTCCTGAACCTTTAAAACTAATGTTGTAGAAATGATACAAAAACATCAGTGAATGCCATTTTAGAATAATCTCAGTACATGTGTATACCAAGTTTCTAATCCTATGAAAAAAAAAAAACAATGCATTTTAGAGATAAAAATGTAACTGTTTGAGGCTTTCAACTTCTTGGTCTAAGTAAATCTGATCAGTCCATCTGCTGAGGACAATAAAATCTGGACAAAATATAAATTTTTTGGTATTTGGGGAAAAAAAAGTGTTTCAAGGTATTGAAAAGACACTAAGATAATAATCAAGGTGTGACCCAAGATGTGGAGGGCCACACATGCACACACCTGTACACACATGCAGGCATTGTATGTACATATAAGATAGTACACCTATACTTACTACATCTCCAAGGAAGAGTAAAAAATAGTATATAAGTATATAATTTCCAAGCTTACTGATGAGAAAAGAGGAATAAAATATGCTCCATCAAAATAGGAGCAAGAAAAGAGAAAGAATCATAAAACAAATAGTGTAAGTAGAAAACCAATACTAAGATGGTAAATCTAACCCCAAATATATAATTAGATGAAATGAAAATGGTGTACATGTTCCTATTAAAGGACAAAGGTGATCAGACTGAGGAGGGAAAAAAGCCATATGATGTAAAGAAGACATATCCAAAACATAAGGTTAAAGAGAGGTTGAAATTAAAAGAGATAGAGCCTACCTTCTGGCCCAGAAATTTCACTTCTGATATATATCCTAGGCCAATCCCTGCAACTGTGCACCAGGGAGCACTTTCAAGGATGTTCCTTTTGTTTGTATTTAGCAAACACTCATGTGGCCCTTACTACATTCCAGTCATGTTTCTGAGCACTTTATAAATATTACCTTAGATAATCCTCATAATAACTCTAGGAGGTAGGTACATTAATACCCTTACAGATTTAAAAAAAAAAAAAAAGCCATATATAAAAAGGTTTAAATTGTTGCCCAAAGTCACGTAGCTCGTAAGTGCTAGGACTGGGTGTGAACCCAGGCAGCCTAGTGTGAGTGTGTTCTTGTAATCCCAAGCCCGCAGGCTTTTGGTAGTTCCTGCTCAACACAAACAACTTCATCGACAAAAGAACGGATTAAGAGAAAATGCTACATTCATTGGATAAAATGCTACCAGCCAAAAAAAGGATATATATCTATATATTATATACATATAGATAATGTATATACAAATAGCTTTAAAACATCTTATTGTGAAATGAAATAAAATTTCTGAAAGACTTTGTATACAATTAGTTTTATTTACTTTTTTTTTTTTTTTTTTGAGAGAGAGAGAGCGCGCTGTGGGCAGTGGCAAAGGGAGTGGCAAAGGGGGAGGGGGAGAGAGAATCTTAAGCAGGCTCCACACCCAGTGTGGATCCCAATGGGGGACTCAATCTCAAGACTCTGATCATGACCTGAGCCAAAATTGTGGGATGGTTAACTGACTCAGCCACGCAGGTGCTCCATTATTACTCACTTAAGTGCTTTGTAGAATGTACCAATGAAACTACCTGGACCTTGAGTCTTTTTCATGTGAATGTTTCTAATTGTGATTCCAATTTTTATTTAAAACATTCATTTACTTTTATTCAAGTATAATTAACATACAGTATTATATTAGTTTCAGGTATACAACATAATATTCAGCAGTTCTATACATTTCCCAATGCTCATTGAAATAAGCATACTCTTAATTCCCTTTATTTTACACATTCTTCTTGTCCCCCTCCTCTCTGACAACCACATCTGTTCTCTGTATTTAAGAGCCTGTTTTTCTGCTTGTCTCTTTTTTTTCTTTGTTCATTTGTTTTGTTTCTTAAATACCACATGTAAGTAAAATTATGTGGTGTTTGTCTTTCTCTGACTGACTTATTTCACTTAGTGTTATACTCTCTAGGTGCATCCTTGTTGTTGCAACTGGCAATATTTCATTCTTTTTTCTGTCTGAGTAATATTCCATAGTGGATAGGTTATGTATATTATATATACATATAATATGTATATTATTCTTATAATATATACATACATATTACATACATATATACATGTATATGTATATATAATATGTACATGTATAATATATACATATTATACAGATATAATATATATATAATATGTATATTATTATGACATCCTCTTAATCCATTCATTGATAGGAACTTGAGGTGCTTTCATATCTTGGCTATTGCAAATAACACTGTATAAACATAGGGGTCCACACATCTTTTTGAATTAGTGTTTTTGTCTTCTTTGAGTAAATATTCAGTAGTGGAATTACCAGATCATATGATAATTCTATTTTTGACTTTTTTGAGGAATCTCTGTACTGTTTTCTACAGTGGCTGCCCAAATTTGCATCCCCACCAAATATACACAAGGGTTCCTTTTTTTCTACATCCTTGCCAACACTTGCTATCTCTTGTGATTTTTATTTTAGACATCTGACCGATGTAAAATGGTCTCTCACTCTGGTTTTAATTTGCATTTCCCTGACAATGATGTTGAGCATTTTTTCACCTGTGTTTTGGCTATCTGTCTGTCTATGTTCTATTTGTATGTTGGAAAGATGTCTATTTTTTAGATTATCTATGTTTTAATTGGATTATTTGGTTTTTTTGGTCTTGAGTTATGTAAGTTCTTTACATATTTTGGATGTTAACCCCCTATTGGATATCTCATTTGTCCCATTCTATAGGTCACCATTTCATTTTGTTTATAACTTCCTTTACTGTGCAGAAGATTTTTATTTTGATGTAGTCCCAATATTTAATTTTGCTTTTGCTACCCTTGCCCAAAGGAGAAAGATCTAGAAAAGGGTTTCTATGGCTGATGTCAAAGAAATTACTGCCTTTGTTTTCTTCCAGGAAATTTATGGTTTTGGGTCTCATGTTTAGGTCTTTAATCCATCCTGAGTTTACGTTTGTGTATGGTGTAAGAAAGTGGTCCAGTTTCATTCTGTAATTCCAATTTTTAAGTAAATAAATACAGGACTATTCTAGTTATCTATGTTTTCTTGAATGGGTGGTGACAGTTTTTGTCCTTCAAGGAATTTATTCATTCCATTTAAGTCATCTAATTTATTGACATAAAATTTCCACAATATTTCCTTATTCTTCTTTTATTATAGCTGTAGAATCTATTATAGTAATGTCAACTCTCTAATTTGTGATATTGGTAATTTGTGTCATCTCTCTGATTTTCTAATCAGTCTTGTTAGAGTTTTTCAACAGAAGGTTATGCTCCTTTCTTCTTTACCAGTACTAAGAAATTACAAAAAACAAAACAAAAAAAAAAAACAAAACCTGTTACCAACTTAACAAGAAAATAATTGTATATCAGCCAAATGGATTTCTTTGCTATACATCTTTTTATTTCTGAATTCTTTTCACTTGTATAATAATAATTATTTTTTAAATTTGATTTAGTTTTTTGTGTGTGTTATTTTACTGATTCTTTTAACTTATATAGCTCATTTCATTTATATAATTATTATTTTATTGATGATTTTATAAGGAGAGGCTTCATTCATGAAATTTTGATTGAATTCCTCCTTTGTGACAGACAATAGCCTCGTAGCCTAGTGCTGGAGTTCCTCAGATGAATTAATACCTGGTCCCTTTGTACCTCCAGTGTGGCTGGAGCCCGGCGACCAAAAGCAAGAGTTATAGGAGATGAAGCTGATGCCATGGAGGGAGAAGGGGGAAGCTATCTTATATAGGGCCTTGCTGATTTTGAAAAAACTTTGGTTCTGACTCGGGTGAGATGGAAAGTCATTCCATTGCAGAGAACTGGGCAGAAGGGAGTTCAGTTCTGACTTCTATTTTCATGGGATTATCTGGGTGTTCTGTCACCACTATATTTGAACAAGGCAAGGGAAAAAGCCAAGGAGCTATGGCAATAACCTAAGCGAGACATGAGATGATGGTGTTTTGATCACAGTAATAGTGGTATCAAAGGTAGTGAAAGGTGATGGGCTCCTAGATATATTCTGAAGGTAGTGACCCAGCTGCTCAGGGCTGTGTGTACATGAGAGATGGAAGCAGAGCTGGGGAGGGTGGGGACCATGTTACAAAATCCTTTGGTGCCAAGCCAAGAGTTTTGCATGTCATCCTCAGACAATGGGTTGCCACTTACTAATTTTAAGTAAAAGTGATACATACCATATTTTATTTTAGAAAGCCGATTTGACAGCAGAGTTGAAGGGGCTATGTCAGAGGCAGTGAGACCTGCTAAGAAACTCCTGTCAAAATCCAGACAAGAGAGAATGAAGAATTTAACGGAAACAATAGCTATCTTGCTATCCCAGTGGAAAGAGGGGAATAGTCATGTATTAGTTTTCTATTTCTGTATGACAAATTACCATGAACTTAGTGGCTCAAAATGACACACATTTTTCATCCCACATTTTCTCTGTGTCTGGAGTCCAGGTAGGCTTAGATGGATCCTTTGGTCAGAGTGTCCCAAGTTTGCAATCAAGGTGTTAGCTGGGCTGTGTTTCCATCTGGAGGCTTAGCTGGGGAAATATTCCCCTTCCAACTTCATTCAGTTTGTTGGAAGGATTCATTTCCTTGTGTTTGTAGGACTGAGGATCTTGGCTTCACGCTGGTTTTTCCTTCAGCTTTTAGAGGCCGCCCATAGTTCTTTGTCATGTGGGCTTTCTCAACATGACCAGTTATTGCATTGAACCAGCAAGGAAAATCTCTAGAGTGGGTCTGTTAGCAGGATGGTATCTTCTATAACATAAAGTAATCACAGAAGTAGCATTTCATCATCTTTGTCATATCCTATTTGTTAGAAGCAAGTCACAAGTCCCACCCACACTAAGTGTAGAAAACTCCAAGGTATAAACCCTAGAAAATGGATCCTTGAGGATCACCTTAGGATCTATCCATTGTAGATCATGAATAATGCTAAGGACACAGAACAGACAGAATCTAAGTTGTGATGGGGTCATTGGATGTGAGTGGGAAAAGAAAAGAGAGAAAGAGAGGATGCTATATAGCTTTCTCGTTTGTATGCTTGGTGGATGGTGAAAGCCCTTCACCAATATAAGAAACAGAAGGAGGAGCTAATTTAGGAGAATAATGAGTTCTCTCAAATTTGAGATTAAAAGATACTACTTTTATTATCATATTTTTAATCAAATTCTTTATTTTTTTAATTTTTAATTTTTTATTAACATATAATGTATTATTAGCCCCAGAGGTACATGTCTGTGAATCACCAGGTTTACACACTTCACAGCACTCACCATAGCACATACCTTCCCCAATGTCCATAACCCCACCACCCTCTCCTTACTCAAATTCTTTGTTATTATAATGAATCAAACTAAATAAACCTTAGCCACATTTATCTATTTCCCTGTTCTTTTTTTTTTATTTTTAAAGATTTCATTTATTTGACAGAGAGAAAGATCACAAGTAGGCAGTGAGTGAGGCAGGCAGAGAGAGGTGGGGGGAAGCAGGCTCCCCGCTGAGCAGAGAGCTGGATGCAGGCTCCATTCCAGGACCCTGAGACCATGACCTGAGCCAAAGGCAGAAGCTTAACCCACTGAGCCACCCAGATGTCCCTATTTCCCTGTTCTTAAACAACAACAACAACAAAATAACAACACTTGATTCTCACAGTCCAAGCCATGTGCTAGTTCGCTGAGCTAAAGGGGGCTTTCTGGATATGCCTGGGTATTTCTATAATGAGCTTTTGAAAAGCTGAATGGCTGAATACAGAAAGGTGTACTCAAAAGAGTGTCACAGTTTCAGGTAGAAATATTATTACAGAAACTGGAACCATCTAAAAATTCTGTGTTTATATGTAATTTACCCTTTTAAAGTTGCTTTGAAATTTATGTATCTTCTACAAAGGAAGCCTCTTGGTCCAGCTATGTGGTTAGAGAGGATGTTCTTTATTTCAAGTTTATCAATGGGGGCAGGGGAGGGTAGTGGTGGGAGTTGTACAGAAACAGAAGGGGAAAAAATAAAGATAAAGCTATACTTCGTGCAACTAATTGCCCAAAGGAATTTGAAAATTCTGCATGGATGGATGGATTTGGTGATCAGATTCATTGAGGTCAAAAAAGAATGTGGCCAGGAACTACCAGACAACTCCAGGTGGTTAAAGTGTTTTGGGAAAGTGACTATGATGATGTTGGTTAAGAGAATCAATTTAGAAAGTCACACTTTCAAGTATACTGAATGACTATGGTCTTCCCCAGGCCTTTCCTGCCTCCACTGGTGGTCCGTGAAAGCCTGTGGTTGTCATTAAAGGGACTCATTTGTCATAGCTGGTTCCTAACGCAGCTCATAGTCCACTTCCTTTGCAAGGGGCTGCACTGGGAAGACTGAGATCTCACAAACTGGCATTTGGCTAAGTTAGCCAAACCAAAACTCTTCAGAGGCAAAGGGCAGAAAACCAGGCATAAAATCACTCAGGCTATTAAGGAATTGGGTTACAGAGAAGGGTGGGTCTTGTCAACTCCAGGGCCAGCTGGTTTAAGTGGTCCAAACAAAGTCACTAAGGTTTGGTTTCTTGGTGGCAATGCGCAGGGTCAACCAGACCTTACATCTTCTTGTCGTCAAGTCTAACAGGAAAGACTCTGTCCCCTCAGAGCCCCGTTCATCTTTCTCATGACTCCCACTGGCCTGGAAAGGGTCATCCCTCATTCTCTCAATCAAACACTAAGGTCAGGAGAACATGATCTTTCTGATTGGCTAAGACCTAATGGGTTTATGTCAGTGAACTCTGCCCAAAGAATGTTGTTTTGAAGGGAAATTTGGGTACAGATTTTACCAGAAGTGGGATAAATGGCTGTTGGGTGGCAAATACAGGAGAAAGTCCCCTTCACCCCAGGAGAATGCATTTTAATTGAGCCGGCAATGTATTTACATGGCAGCATGATTGCCAACGACATAGAAATACTGGTATTTCCAGATGTACACCTTATACCTTACTTTTCCCCACCGCCCTGCCCCCCACACTCACACTTAGTTTGACTGAAAGCTAGATAGAAGAGTCTCAGAGATATCCTGTTGCTTTATGTGCAGACAAAACCTCAGATCAATAAGGGGAGAAAACCCATGTCAGACACATAAAAGGGGAGAGGAGAGCCTCCAGATATAACAATCCACTGGGTACCACCAATTAATTTATGCATGAGAGGTTTGGAGAGCATTCTCCTTAAAAGAGAGAGAGATGTAAGACAGCTCATAAGAGATCCCCAGTGTATTAGGCCTGAGAAGAGGAGTTCTATATTTGGATGGTGAAAGGAAGTGAATTAGCAATTTGGATTGGTGCAAGAAAAAAACAGAGTCGGTTTGGAGAAATCCCCAGTGCTGGTAGGGATGCTTCATTCAGCCATTCAGCATTTCTCGAACAATACCAATAGCATAGTTAGACACCGGCCGTTTTGTTTCTCTCAAGGTGGTTTTTTTTTTTTTTTTTTCCCCATGTGTTTGCTTTAAATACTATCTCCTTCCCCCACTTCCCTCTTTCCATTCCTCACTGAGCCTTTCACTGATGCCTGCCTGATAAAAGGCTCCCCATCTGATATTAACCTAAAACTTCCTTGATTCTTTAAAGTGAGTTATTCATTAACAGAAGCTAAGTTACTGGTTGTTAGGCAAATCTTCTAATTCTTGCAAACCACTGATCTGCTCAGAGAAGCTTCTCTAAATCTACCGTAGAAATAAGGGAAGCTTTGTGCCAATTGTTAGCGCTAAGCAGAAGGTTAGGAGAGAGAGAAGTTACGCATTTGCTGGATCGCACACGGTGAGTCCAGGGGAGGGAAGCAAGCAAGTGTACAGCCAGCCTGCCGGACGAGCAGTGCAGGAGAGCACGGCAGCTGCCAACAGGACAGGACAGGATGAGGCAGGAAGGGGCAGGGGCTACCGGGCTGCCTCTGGGCTCCATCATGGGCACCAGCCGAGTTACTCTAAAAATCAAGCATTTTGCCTTCTATTTCCTATGATGGCCAGAGTTTCCTGTGCTGAGAGGTATGGCTATCTTTTTTCCCAGTCCTTTTGTTCAGCAAAAACAAAAGCTAATTAACGTAAGTGTCAGAAGCTGCAGTGATGAAGGAGTGGGCTGCAGGAGTGGGGCAGAGAAACTTCCAGGGGCGGGCCGATTATGCAGATAAAGCACATTTGGGAGTTGTGTGTCTAGCTCTGTATGCCTGCTTTTCGGTTATTAGGGTAAAAAAGCCACCTCTCTGTGGGTTATTAAAACATGTCTCTAGGCCTCAGGAGCAGAAAACCGCGCTTCTAGGTTCATAATATGTGCATTTTTGTTTTACTCCAAAACTGTCTGGGCTCATTTCTATTTCACACTTTTGTTTACCTCAAGAAACATCTCGCAACCTGCAAAGAAATTGGCCCTGCCTCTGATTTTCAAAGAAAATTCAACAGCATCATTCCAGTCAGTGGGTTGAGCAGACACCATTACTGTTAAATGTTGCTCTCTTTTTTCCTTTGGGTATTTTAGGTATCTTACAAACTGTAATTGAATCAAACTACTTTTTTGCTCTTTCAAATACATATTTAAGTTGCTATAGTTATCAACCATTGGAGTACATGACATTTTAAATTGAAACACGGAGGTTTTCAATTTAAGGAACAGAAAAAGTACTTAAGGAATTATTTGAATTGGTCAATGCAGGTGTTCATGGAATTTAAAGGTAAGTAAAGACACGTTTAGCATTGAATTTTCTTTGTAATTTGAGAGTTTGGGTATGTTTTTTGGAAAAAGAAACCTACAAAATTTGAATTAAAAAAACCTTAGCAAGATTTAAGTTCATTATTGATATTTATAGTGATATAAGATCTATTCAATGTATACCAATATTTATATCAAATTTAAGAAAATTTGACCTGCAAAGTCAAAATTTATGAAAATGGATACACTATGAAATCATTACTACAAATCACAAATTCTTGGTTAAGAAAGTTTGTTAGACTTTAAGAAATTTCCCTCATTCCCAAAGAAAGAAAATATTTCCTATCTGTTTTTCAATAAATTGCAATATGTATTCAAAATTAAATGTTTCTTGAGCTCTTGCCTAAACAGGTCACCAAACCTATTTTTTGTAAGTGCTTGTGATAATTAGCCTGCTACAAACTTAGACTGTCTGAGTTCTAGAAAAAGACCACGGGCTGAGTCCTTTCGCATCATTTGGAATAAGCCAGCCTCGGAGGCTTTCAGTAGAAGTGAATGAAGCTACATGTCGTGGTAGAGGAAAGCGAGAGACGCACAGGGAACAATAGACATCTTGTGGCAAGGGCTGAAATGTATGCGGGCAATTCCCATGGGAACGCCTGTAGCTCTTTCATGCTGTGTGAAAAAGATGCTCCTTGAAAAGAATCTTTAATCCTTTCTTTCAAGGGAAAATCTATCTGAGAGCTTTACTGAAAGTTTCTAGAACCCAAACGGGTATCAGTTAGTCAGTGGGCATTTATAATAAAGGTGAATAAGATGAGAAGGTTTTGATGTGCCGTAGTGTTGTCCAAAGCATAACATAAATAAATGCTGCTATTCTAGAATGTTCTAAAGTGAAGAAACCAGAGAATATCCTAACCCCAAGTTGGAAGCTAGAGGCTAATTTTCTCAGAATAAGTTGGCTTGCTGAATTAGTTATGTTTATTGAAACTCCCCCAAAGAGCCTCAACTTTTTCCACAGGTGGTATCCTTATAGTGCGGCAATTAAGTCCACCAGTTCATGTGTATTTTTATTTCATAGATCTATGGATGAATAATAGAGTAAACCAGCAATGTTTTATTAGTGCCCATTGAGTGCAGGTCACCTTGAAAAGTCATAAAAAACTTTTTCCTCTGGTGCCTTGCAGGGAATTATACAGTCCATTCTCATTAAGAAATGTGGGAGTGAGCTCTACACTTATATCGAAAACTAGGTATTTGGATTATCCAACCACAAAAACGTCTGAGATGCATTGTATTTCAGTCTATTTCTACTCTAAAAAAAATCTAGTTACTGTTTAGCCATGTTTGGGGGTAAGGCTATTTCTCCAGGGAACAAGATTGCCAAAAAAAAAAAAAAAATCAACAGGGACACTTTCAAGATAGTGCCTAAACTACATTTAAATTTGGGGTAGAGTACAGCTAGGATATAAATATGATATCCTAGATGGAAAAGACCTATGCATCTCTAACATGTGAACTCAGTGTTGGGCAGAAGTACAGAGGTGTATCAGCTTTGGAAAGGGACGACCTAAGGACATGTTAACGGGAAAATGATCTACAAGAATAATGACATTAGGGATAAGATTGCTGTTACATCTTGTGTGGTTGCTATATGCTAGGTTCTATGTTGAATGCTTTACATAATCTCATGAAATCTCCCAGCCACCCATATCACAATCCTCAGGTGCAAATAAGGAACCTGAGGCTCAAGGAGCTTAATTAACCAGTCCTGATTTACACTGCAGATAATGTCATAGCTGAGCCCAATTGGGTGTGAGTCCCCACACTCTCACCACTCTGCTCTTCTTCCTGGGTTCCTAGAACAGGTCGAATTCTGGACCCTATACTCCTTTAAAAATGTAAGAAAATTGGATAAAATCTGGCAATAAGAACCACTAATAATGAATAGAGAACGAGGAAGAGGGAAGCCTAAAGCAGCAGAGCCTGTTCCTTTGAAAGAGGAGACTGCATCGTATCTGTAAACCAGAAAATTATCAGCGAAAGGCTACACCTGCTCATGGATGACTGGCTTCTCCATTTTTATAGAGCAAACCCTTCAAAGGGATTCTCCATATGTGGATGGCATAAAAATGTGATTGATCACCCGGTGTCTGGAAAGGTCATTCCCCTGGAGCTTAGGACCTGGTTCAATGGCAGGTGTGTCGTCACTAAGACCACACGCCTTTGCAGGAGGGTAGCTCTTCTGGAAGTCCCATCCTCATGATTACACAGATGAATCTGTCTACAGCTCAGCTTCCCATATGTTTTGCCAGCAGATAAGAGATTTGATGGGCGGTAGACCCTCTATAAGGACAAATTAGAGATAAAGAGGAATACAATGAAAAAACATATTTTCTTTGATTTGTTTATGTATTTGAGAGAGAAAGCAAGTGAGCAAGAGAGAGAGCAGGCAGGAGGAGCAGAGAGACTCTCAAGCAGACTCCACGCTGAGCACGGAGCCCCCTGAGCAGAGATCACGACCCTGAGATCGCGACCTAACCTGAAACCAAGGATCCGATGATTAACCAGCTGCACTACCCAGGCACCTCTAAGAACATGTTTTCTTAATGCACCATTAAGCATTGAAACCTTTAAGTGTTGAGAGTTTCAGGATCTTTTTCTCCTCTAGATTATCAGTAAGATTAAACAAGATAAACATTTTCTCTGAGTGTCACGGCAATATTTAACGTACAAATCTAACTTAAAGTGCCAATCCAAGTGGATTTTTAGGAAAAATCTCCCAGCGAGTAGAGTGGAAAAAAAGAAGGTATGCTTTTTGGTTTAGTGTGATTTGTTCATTTTAGTAGCCACTTCCTGCATCCTTAAATTTGCAACAGTATTAATCTAGAGGCAGAACAAGGGGACCACAGCTTTTGGAGTTGTGACTCACAGGACAAATGCTCAGTGTTCCAAACTCTGGGTGTGTAGTCCTGGGAGGGAGTGAGTTCACGAAACCGCAGTCCTCTCTTCCCCAGGCTTTGAGAAATGGCCCCCAGTAGCCATTCCGTTCACCTGCCAGAGTTTCTGTTGAAACTGTTTCCTGAGTGGCTTTTTCTATCCACCCCCCTCCAGCCCCGTTCTTCCCAGGGAAAGTATAGATTTTCAGGAACACAGGAGGTTTTGTGTTCTGTTAAAAACAACTTCACTTGACTGGGGCAGGCTTTCTGTTTCACCCCAGGAAACAGAGCCTCTCAGAGGCAACTCTCCACTGGGTGAGGTGCCGCCTGTCACCTGACCGGCTCTGGCGATGCCAGTGGCAGTAGGCTGCATTCCTTGAATTTTTCCACCGGGCGCCAAGAGCGAGCGCAGCAATGAGCAGCTTTGGGTTCACTGAGCTGAGTGGATTCCTCTCGCCGTGCGCTCGGAGTCCGTGGCTCGGATCTCCCACCCAGTCTCAAAACAGCCAGCTGAATAACAGCAAGTTGCCCACCTTTGAAGAGTAGCACGAAGGTAAATCCAGTTTGTGGGGACAGCTGGGACTCCCTGATATGTGTCACATGGGACTCATAATCACTTTTGTGTGTGGTGTCTGCGTCTCCGTGCAGAAACTTGACTTGTCAACAGATACCTGCTGAAAAAAATAGATACTAAGTAAGGAAAGTGGGCTTCAGGTGAGGGTCCCTTAAGGATTAGGGAGAGAAGCTAGGAGAGCAAAAGCTGGGAGTAAAAAGGGCTTTTATATGTCGGTTTTTGTAATTCCAAAAGTACAAGATTGGAGGCTGACCTACTTGGAAGTGAATCTTGGCTCTGCGTGTAACCTTCGACGCAGTGCCTCACCAGTCCTTTTTCCTCTTTGGTAATAATATCTACCTGCCGAGTTGATGGGAGAATGGAGGAGAAAGTCTCTAGCAAAGAGCTGAGTGCATGGAGAACCCCGGCGGTGCACACACATGTGCACACGTGCACACACGTGCATGCTTGTGTGGATTCGGTGGGCACATCTGTACATGTGCATATAGGCCACAGGACTGTGGCATTCATAAGCGTAGGGAGTTTCTCAGAGGATGAGGTGGAACTTGATCTGTCTCTGACCTTCTCTACTGTTGCAGAGAGATCAGCCCGGGAAGCCAGACACCTGAGCAAAACATTGACCAGAGCTGCTGAAAAATAAATAACATGCCTTGCTGATCCTTATCCAGGAAGGGGCGGTATAATGTACCATGTGGGGTGCCCTTTACATGAAGACTGATAGAAGCAAGCAGCTCAATATTATCACATGTGGTCATGTATGCAGCTGATAGGGCTTCGTTCTGGGAGACCAATTACCTTCAGTTCTGACTCTGCAGAACTGACTCTACTCTCTGGGTGTTCCTGGGCTGGTTGCTTTCCTCTCTGAGCATCCGTTTCTCATCACATGGAATTGTCATGAGAATTAAGTGACTCAGTCCTCAGGAAGCACTCATAGTAGTGCTTTCCACATGGTAAACACCTGCTGAACATTAGCTGTTGGTGTCATTATTTGACAAAGGGCTCTTTTATGTGTTACTAGCTTTGATCTTCAAAATGACCTGGTGAGATGGACGAGGCATGCATTAGCCCCATTTTGCAGATAAAGAAACTGAGGCTCAGGGAAGGGAAAAGCATGCACCAAACCTCAGTCTGCAGACAAGCAGCTGACTTAGTATATCCTCAGCACGTGTGCATTGAAGGAAACCTGTCTGAAAATGTCTGGCCTGAACACCATTTCCTCCACAAAGCCATTCGTTACCATCTTCCCCAGGAGAGATTGCTCTCTCCCTTGTAATTCCCCAAACTTCCTTTTATGGGACAGAGGAGACTTTCCTCTGGGTCATCCTAGTGTTGTAGAATGTTTGGTGTAAGTCTCACCTCTCTCTAACTCACCTTAGACGTGTGAAAGTTCTCATGGACGGTGGTGTTTTGAACAATACTGTTTTGTACATGATGGATACTCAAGGGTAACAGCCGGAATGTCAGGCTATGTACCAGGGGTCACTGTGAGTGTGGAGAGCAAAGAAGGAGACCAGGGAAAACCTGGGGTGCTCCTCTCGACCCGTACGTATTTCTGCTCCATCTCCACGCTCAAGCCATGCTATGTCTGGGGCAGATGTCTCTGCTTCAGGAACCATGAGATGTTGACCAACAAGCTGGCTGGTCATCCAAAGTCTTATTTTCCTGAATATTATTTCACTGAGACCCTGTCACTGCCAATCCCTGAAGGTAGGGGGAGAAATTTGTTCAGGGGACAATTCAGGAAAACACGGTCCTAATTTTTCCTATAGAGATCGTACTCCACCTTCCACATCCTTACTTTGTAGGACTCTCACTCTGCTCTCTCTCCAGCCCCCAAAACTCTCCCCTGAACCCCCACCCCCAACCAACTCTCCTGATTTTCTCTTCCTCTAAGCTTCTCTTCCTTGTGACTTTCCTGGTGTATGCTTGGCCTAAACCCCAGGGTATAGATGGGCAAGGTTGCAGAGTCCCTCCTTTCCTCAGTGTCGGAGGGAAGAGAAATTCATTTCATGCTTTATGACACCACCCATATCTTCATCTTCAAATGTTAGGACTTTTACTCCTAACAGTAGCCGTGCATCAAGCCCTATGTGAAATCAGCATGTCATAGTGGTAATGAACCAGGAGGCTAGCTCTGGAATCTCTGAGCCCAAATCCCAAATCTCCAGTTTGCTAGCTGTGTGGCTAGGGCAAGTTATTAATGCCTCGGTTCCTCACCACTAAAATGGGGATGAAATTTCCTTCTATAGTTATTATGAGGGTTAAGTGTGTTAATGTTTGCAAAGCGCCCAGAACAGTGCCTGGCACAAAGGCAAGCATATGTAAGTATTGGGTATCATTTTTCTAGAGCTGGTAGATAGCACAAAAGTTGCATGTAGGTAATATTGCCCTTGACAGCCCTTCCGTGGCCTACAAACTGCACTGATAGGACTTATTTAACAAGCACCCGGTGAAGGACTGGGCTTGTGTTTAGAGACCACATTGCATGGAGAATATGTGCCTTTAAACTTTAACATTACATTCAGTGCCCAGAGGTGCCTTCACAGTGACAGCTCGGGGAGGGGGTCTGAGATCACCCAAGGGAGCAACAGACTCTCCTCTCCCTTTCACACTCATTCTGGGGAACACATTCTGAATGAAATGCTGGGCAGAATTGCCTACTCCTTATATTCTTATATTAAATAAATCACCCTCGGCTCTCACTCTTGGAACATGTATCTGCATTTGTAAGTTACATGAGATGACTCTACTTCATTGTAAACCACAGGGAAGCCCACTGGCCTGAAATCCTTTCCTGTAACTACCATGGAGACTTTGGAAAGTCGATGGCTAAGGTCTCTACCCGTGTGAATGGTCTGTGATTTTATTCGGCCCGGAGGAGAACTGATGAGAAAAATCAGATATTTACTTTGTGCCATTGCCCTTCTCTCTATGGACTGTTAATTGAGTTAAGAAATATAGTGGGACTTTATTACTTCAACTGTGGGAATAGAGGTAAGATTGCCTTATCCCAATGCCTTCCCTCTTTAGCCTGCATCACAATGCTATCACTTTCAAGTTCGGTGTTCAAATTCAAATTCATACTCACATTCAGCAGAGATCTGTAGCCTCAGACTCCCAGGCAGAATCCTTTCTTTCATTTCTGCTTATTTAGAGAGTATATATGAACAAGGCAAGTATTGAGATCACCTCCTGGATGTAGGATGGGGGGAGCTTCTGTTGTCAGTATAGGAAAGAAACCCAGCCAAGATGGCAAGCACTGATTTCCCTGTCCAGGAATAAAAAGAAACTCAGGCAGTGGTTCTAAGAGATGTCTTCTGTGTTCGCTCTTTCCTTTCACTGCCCTTTTCTGTTTGGTTTCCATGGGAATCTGTTTGGGGGAAATCTGGTGAGTGTTGAGCATATCAGTGCTTGTCCACTTGTTTCCTTACGGCATGAGAGAAGGAGAAGCATATAGAAAGGAGACAAGTAAGTGTGAAGGCTAAGCAGCTTTTTAAGGTTCATAGTAAATTCTAGAGAAACCTAATAATTTTTGGCAAGAACTTTCAGGATAAAAACAAACAAACAAACAAACAAACAAAGGAAGAGCTCATTTGAAAGTCATCAAGTCAGGATCTGTTACTCTGTGTGCATTTCCAAATGTCTTTTTTCCCTCTCTCTGCTGGGCACCAAGTTCATATCCTGAGCCAGGCCATTCTACTAATACTTACATTGTATCATTTGTTTCTTTTCCAGAGAGAGTCAAAGAAGACCTCAAATTCTGGAGAAAAATGACCTTGCAAGGATTACAAAGTATACTTCCTACTGTATGTTTTTGTCTTACTAACCTCTGATGACTGAAACATACGGCCCTGGACCTGCAGAAAGTCCACTGATTATCAAACTACTCATCATGCATCAACTGTTCAGACTGGTTTTAGGACAAAAAGATCTTTCACGAGCTGGGGACCTCTTCTCCTTAGATGACTCCGAGATTGAAGATAGCCTGACAGAAGCTTTGGAGCAAATTAAAGTAATTAGCTCATCTTTGGTAAGTAAACTAGTTTTTAAACTAGATACCCGAAGTAACTTAGAGCCAAATAATTGTATGTATATGTTGGGGGAAAGAATCTTTGCATAGGGAAAGAGGAAAGACCACTTAATATTGGTTCCTTTTAACCCAGCTCTGTGGTTTAGTTTAACATCTAAGAAATAACACCAGGGTAGTCACTGACTTATGGGGGCAGCGAGGCTGCCTACTGCCCACTCCCAGGGATGAGAACTCGGGAAATTGCATACCAAGGAGGAATTATCACAAAAAGGCTTATCTAAGGCTGTTTTTCTATCCTCAAAATGACACGGAGAGGAGTGGGAGCAAATCCTGGGAAAAGCAGATGGGCCAGGCTATATGACAGCATCAGTAAACAAAGCAGGGTGTGTGGAGGAGGGTGAATAATGAAAGAAGGCAGGATGACACCTCCTGCCACACAGGTAACAGGAGACCAGGACAAGGATCACTCTGTTGCCAGAAGTGACAGTTGCCCAGGGCTTGATAACACTGATTCTGTGTATTTCTATACAATCTCCATTAAAAAACAAAAACAAAAAAAAACAACTCTCATTTTACTCCTTTTTCTATACCCACCCATTTAATTCAACTCACCCATCATTAGCCCGCAGTGTGATCAGACAAATTTAAATTCCTCATCAACCCTCCCATCCCTTTGTTTCTCCTCAATGTCAAGATTATATATTCTGAAAGCACTTCCTAAAGGGGGTGGATGTGGAGTGCCCCGTGTGGTTTGCTGTTGCCTTTCTTCACTGTGCTTGGACCCTCCATGAGGTTAGTCCCATTTCAAAGGCCAACTCTCCCAAGCATCTCTTGTGCCTTCACAGCTCAGTAACGTTTGTTAAGACTTGGCACAAACAGCACCTGGGCAGAGGAAAGAGACAGGACTTTAGCCATAAAATACTGAATTACCAAATGTGTACACATTTCACAGATCACAGCTTTCTTCCATGTTTTAATGGAGAGATGTTTGAAAGGCTTACCAGCAACTAGCGTGGCTTCCTCCCCAAGACTGTCAGCTGCTCACTTATTGGCTGCTATGAACACACCATGTCCCTGCTGTGGCCAATGAAGTCATTGCCCAAACACTCGTTTCTCAGCTAACATCTTTGACAGCAGTTATGTGTCCATATTTATTTTTTTTCCCAGAACGTTAATCAGCTTAGTCTGACTCAAAACACAAAGTATTCCTGGTACATTTCCACTTTCCGGGCAGGATTTCTGTGCTGTTTCCAGCAGCCCCTTCCTTCACAGTCCTGTGGAAACCAATTGGCTGAATATGCCACTGATTTTCATCTTATCTAATAAGAATATAGATATAGATATCTTTATATAGGCATATATAGATATAGATGTATTCCCTGAAGACTATTTCCACTAGAGGTCACTACTGTCAGTGATTTCTTTGGTTTTCTTCATCAATTGCTTATTTTAATAGATGTCAAATTCAGAATTTTAGGACAGGAGAGTTCTGTTATATAACCCCACTTTTAACCATTAAGGCAGACAGGTCCCTTGTCACCAGGCGCACTCTCTGTCCTTTAAGCCCTCTGATCAGCAACCCACCAGACCAGCAAGGCTGGAGAGCTAGTGGGTCTCCTGTGGTCTTCACCTGCTAACTTCAATCATGTCTCACTTCCATTTCTCTATCCATAACAGTGGCGTGGGCAGATGGGTGGCAGAATAAAAAGAATTTGTTTTTAGAGGGATTGTGCAGATCAGTTCATTTTTTCTGTTTGTTATTCAATCCTAGTTATAAGTGTGTCTCAGTGTGGAATTCCTTCTCCCATTCCATTCCTTTCAAAGCCAGTTCAAGTTTCATTATTCCTGAAATGGCTTCTAGTGATTCTAGTTCATAGTGATTACTTCCTTCTAAAAATACATAGTTGTCCTTTGGCATGATACTCTGTTCTCATAGAGAATCATCTATTCATATGACCTCCTCCAGGGCAACTTCTACATTATGGAATCCTAGATCTATGTTTTCAGCCTTGGTATCTCTCCCTCATCTCAAGCCCCTATGACTTGATATCCATGATCTCAACACAATCTATCTGAATTAGAAGTTATCATCTTTCTTCCAGCTGTACTATCACTTTCTTAGATCTCCAGATTTGCAACCTGGAGTCACTCTTGACCTTTTTCTCTCACTCTCTCCTTTCTCTCTTCTATGGACACTACCTGAGAAATGCCTTTTCACTGGCTCCTTCTTTTCCCTTCCTGCTCACTATCCCCCTGGCTCAGGCCATCAAAACAAATTTGACCTTCTTGCCTTTGGTTTTACTTTTCTCTAGCTCAGTGTACTAACAGCTACCCAATTAAATTTCCCCAAAAGATTTTATTGCATGTATCCCGTTGTCCAAAATCTTTCCATGATGCCTCAATGCCCATGACAGTCAATGACCAATGCCAGCCATTAGTCCACTGAACAAACATGTCCACTCTATGGCTCACTTCCTTGTTATCTATATCCCATCTTCCCCTTATTAGAGCTTTCCTAATAGCTTAAATCTCAGTAATCAATTCTACTTCTCTACTCCTCTTTACAAACAAAGAACTAGAAGGGATCTAAATCATCTTTTCCAACTTCTTTCCAGCCCAGAAATCCCTTCATTAGGATTCCTGACAAGCAGGTGACCGCTCTTTCTACCCTTGCTATGATGAGAACATAGTAAGTTTCTAATATTTTTTTTCCTGCTCCTTATTTTTCCTTTCATAAATTTCCTTTTGCCATTGCATGAAGCCTCCATGGAACCTTCAGTCAGTTTTCTGCCTTGCCCTTGCCAGGACAGCAGAGAGGGAAAAAGTGGGGACACCTCGTTATGCCAATCAGATCTTATTTCCTGGTAGTTCCAGAAAAAAGTCAGTGAAGGTGATTTGTCATGATGATGGTGCTTAAAAGAGATAGTCCTTTGTTACTGTTATCCAAACTTTTCTGTTGCTTATGACCAATCCTAACTTACAAAGAGACAGTTGTTCCACTGTCAGAATTTTAAATTGTTAGTGTGTTCCTCCTTTGGGCCAGCTGAAATCTTACTCTTTGTATTGTCTATACATTATTCTTTGGTCTGTTCATTGCCCCAACAATCAAGAGCATAACTCTGTTCCTATAAGAACTTTAAACATATGAAGATAGGTATCAGGGATCCCCTCTAGCTTCTCTCTTCTCAGCACACATCTTTGGTGTCCTAGTGTCCCTATGTTTTTCCATGACAAAGAAGGAGCCTATGGCGGAGAAAGGTTATACTACCTCACATTTCCAGGCTTTGATCTGGAAGCTGAATTTTGTCAGTACATGAAAAATTCTATCCAAATCATGCTCTCCAAATGCAAGACTCAGAGGTATAAATTAGAGTGCTGATTTACTGATTTACAATGAAAATTATAATTCATGTCAGAATTTGTGTGCTCCCATGCCATCCCCACCAAGTGTATTACCCAGTCTTTCTCTAGACAATGGGTATTATCATTGATTAGGTTTCCTCTTCCTCTGTTAGGATCATGTCCAGTCCTATCACCCGATATTTAACTCACCTGTAGTCACTCATGTACAGATAGCATGTTGGGTTAATCCTACTCACACAAGTGCATTTTTTTCTTTTTCACTTAATTCTCAAAGGGCAATCTTGTTTCCCTATTTTTGGAGAACATCCCATTGTAGCTCCCAAGTACTGCCTACATTCTCAACATTTTGGTTTCTTTCCACTGGAATCTTCCTAATTTATTATTGTAATTTGTCAAGGCCAAGTACTGAAACCAACTGCTTGAACAATTGCTGATAATAGTTGGATACTCTGTTTCTAAAATTTCTTTTCAACACAATTGGCCTCATTTATCCTGCCATGTACCAGAACCCTCAGCTTGAATCAAGACTTGTAATTAGAGAACTTGAAAAAAAAAAATTGTAGGTGTACTGTGACACATTTTAAACCAGTGTAATAATATTCTTTCCCTCAGGCCCTCGTTCTAGGACATTCATACCTTTTTAAAGTTATGATTCTGTCCAGTATATTACTTCTCATTCCCATCTTTGTAGAACCTGAAAATTTGGCAAGCAACTCCTCAATCCTTTCCCTAAGGTCATTCACACAATCACTCAACCTTCCTAGATTCCATTCTATGCTCCATGCCCTCTTTTCCACTAGTTTGTCCAAAATACTGCTGGGGATACTTTGTCCTTATATTTTGCTTTCAAAATGTGACTGCTCACTTAAAATTCTCTCCAAGTTCCTCAATGTGCCTTTAAGTTTTGTCTTTTCATTTCGAATTCTTTCTGGACTACTTTCATCTCATGATAATTTCTTCTACTACCCTGGCTCTCCTCCCAGACTACTTCATCCCTAAGCACCCATCCTCTTTCCACTCCTCCTTTCCCACCATGTTCCCTTTGCCTAAACCCATACACCTTACATACATCTTCTAGTTCTCTTTATTTTTTTTAAAGATTTCATTTATTTATTTTACAGAGAGAGAGAGAGAGAGAGAGATCACAAGTAGGCAGAGAGGCAGGCAGAGACAGAGGGAGAAGCAGGCTCCCCGCTGAGCAGAGAGCCCGATGTGGGGCTCGATCCCAGGACCCTGAGATCATGACCTGAGCCAAAGGCAGAGGCTTAACCCACTGAGCCACCCAGGTGCCCCTCTTTAATTTTTTTTAAACCAACAAAAAATGTTAGGCATACACAAATTGCCCAATTTTTAAAATTAGGTAAAATTGCAATCACTTGCATGATTCTCTCTGCTTTAAATCTCCTCCCTTTCCTCCCAGAGTAACCAATATCCTGACTATGGTATTTATCTATGAATGTTTTATTTCTTTGCTACACATGCATAACTTAAACATCATTTGTAGCATTGTATTCCATGTTTTTAAACCTTCTATAAATGGTATCATAAGGCTCAGTATAATGATTCTGAGGTTTATGATGGTATAGGTAGTCCCAATTAATTTTTTTTGGAGGAATGGAATGTTCCACTAAGTGACTATGCCATACTTTGATTATCCATTCTTCTTTTGATGGACATTTACTGTTTAAACAGTGTTGTAGTGAACATTCTTACAATCAATGTTTTTGGCAAATGTGCTAGTATTTCTAGTGACGACAACTAGGAGGGAAGCCACTGGCTTGGCGGTTTTATATACTTCCAGGTTTCTGATATGGCACCAGATTGTTCTTCTCTACAGTTGTACCTACTTACACTCCCATCAGCCCTGCTTGAGGTTCCTAGTGGCTTTATATCTTTACCAGTGCTTGCTGTTATCAGATTTTTAAAGTTTTTATTCATTTAAGTGAACCATATCTGATTGTTATTTAAATTTGCATTCCCCTCATGATTGGGAAGGGCAACAGATCATTTTTTCATGTTTATTTGCTATTTGTCATTTGGGTTTCCTCTTCAGTAAAGTACCTGTTTATGATTTTTTTTTTCTCTTTCCATTTTTCCATTGAGGTTTTTAAAAAGACTTTTCTTATTAATCCGTAAGAATTTTTTCTATATTCTTGGACAGACCCTGTCATGTATGAATGTTACAGGTCTCCTATTCCCAATGTAGCTTGCCTTATGCCTTTTACTGCAGTAATTCCTGATATCTGGTGGGACAAATATCCCCAAACTTCTTTAAAATATTAGCTTCCCAATTTTAATGAATGATTCCATGACTATCTTGATAGGAATTTTGTTATAGCTATGAATTTATTTGAAGAAAATTAACATCTTTATGTTACTATCTTCTTATCTGTGGATACTGTATACGTATATATTTACTTAGATTTTCTTAAATACCTTTAAATAAAGTTTTATGATTTTTTCCCTAAAGATCTTAAAAGTCTTGTAAGTCCTTTTTCCCCCCTTTTTAAATTTTATTTAAATTCCGTTAGCCAAGATACAGTACATCACTAGTTTCAGATGTAGTGTTCAATAATTTGTCAGTTGCATATAACACCTAAGTCCTTTTTTAAAAATGTAAGTATTTTAGATTTTTTTAGCTGAGATTATAAATGACATCCTTTAAAAATTATTTTCCAATTATTTTTCAGATGATTAAAACAGAAATGACAATTGCATCATGATCATAAATCCAGTAAACTTATTCAACTCTCTTATTAATACTAATATCTTGTCTATAAATTTTCCCCACTATTTGGCAACACTTATTAGGCACTTACGATTTGCCAGATACTACAGATGCTAAGGATACAAGAGTAAGAAAAATAGACAAAGAAATCTCTGTTCCCTTTTATTCCTCTTTTTCTAAGAACTGATTAATTTTATCAACTGCTTTTTCTACTCTTTTAAAGTAATCCTATTTTCCCTTTTAATTTTATTAATGAGGTGCATTATAATAATTGATTTTTAAAATACAAAGCCATTATAACATTCTGGGATAAAGTGAAATGTGACATTAATTTTAGTACATTTCCTTATTTGGTTTAATGTTTTTAAAGAAGCTTTGGAGCCATGAGATTAGCCTATAATTGTCCTTTCTTCCACTGTTTTTCCTTGACTTTGGTATCAAGTTATATGTACTTGGTCATAAAATGATGTGGGAAAAGTTTCCACATTTCTGTTATCTATGACTTTGTAAGATTGTGACAATCTATTTCTTAATTTCATAGAAAATTATAAAACCCTCTTGATAACATGCAGTTTTTTGGGGTGGGGGGGTTGGGGGAGTGGTGGTGCTGGTCAGTTTTTTAAAATTCATTTTAAAATTCACTAAATTCATTTCTTTGAAGAAAATTAGGAGGGGTTGCTTTAGTCACTTTTGGTAAAGTATCTTTTCTAGGAAACTATATATTTTATCCCAGGTTTCAAATTTATTGGCATAAAACTTTTTTATTTTATTTATTTATTTTTTTTGGTATGTGCTGCTATATCTGTAAATGTTCTTTTCACTGATTCTTTCATCTTTCATCTTTCATTCTTTCATCAATATAGTCAGAGCTTTGTCTTTCAAAAAACTTTTGATTTGTTAATCATCTGTATAGGGTCTTCTATCTCATTGACTCCTTTTTAAATGTTCACTTGTTTTCCTCTTTGATCTTTTTCTGGTTGTTTTCTACTGTTCTTTTTCTAATTCCCTCAGGTATATGATTAGCTTATTGTTTATTGTTGTTTGTTTTACTTTCTTATTTTCCGATATAAGCATTTGAGACCCTCAATTTCTTGCTGAGTACCATAAGTTTTGAGATATAGTATTTTCATTATGAATTCTAAATTCTTATTTTGATTGTGACTTCCTTTTTGATTCATCAGGGACTTAGAAGTTTGTGCTTTAATTTCCAGAAGAATTTTTGTAATCTTTTTGTTGTTAAGTTGAAATTTAGCTGCTTTGTAGTTGGACAACATGAATGGCAGGATACCATTTGTTTAGGCCTGGTCAAGACTTGTTTTGTAGCAAAGTTGATGGCTAATCTGTGTAACTAACAATGTTCCAGGAATTTTCCCAAGAGCTTACCACATGTTAATATATTTAGCCTTTTCAATAAACTTCTGAGATAAGTGTGCTAATATTCTCTCCATTTCATAGATAAGGAAACTGAAGCACAGAGAGGTTAATAATTTAACTTGTCCAAGACTATACAGCTAGTGAATAATCAAGCTAAGAATCAAGCCCAGAGAATTTGGATTCAGAAAACTCTTAGCCACTACACTCTCCTGACTCTTTAGATGTTATATTTGTGCCTGAGAGGAATGTGTATTCTTGAATTAGTGGGTAGAAGGTATTAAGTAAGTTGATGAAAGAACTCTTTTTTGATTGTATTGTCTAAGTTCTCTATATCCTCAATAAATTTGTGTTTGTTTAGACAGCCAAATGCTTAAGAGAGGTGTTTAAAAATTTCCCACTATAATTTTGGATTTGTCGATTTCTCCTTGTAATTTTGTCAAGATTGCTTTACAAATTTGGGAGCTTTTTTAAAAATTGAAGTATAATTAACATACAATGTTATATTAGGTTCAGTGTACAACCTGTTGATTCAATCATTTTATACATTACTCCATGTTCCCCACAGTAAGTAAAGTTACCATCTGTCGCCATATGAAGTTTTTACAATACTGTAGCTATATTCCCTATGTTGCCCTTTTCATCTCTATGACACTTATTTTATAACTGAAAGTTTTTTACTTCTTAAATCCCCTTGTTTTACCCGTCCTCCCACCCAGCTCCTCTCTGGCAACCTCCAGTTTTCAGTACTTAACAGTGTTTTTTTGTTTGTTTGCGTTCATTCGTTTAGTTTCTTAACTTCTACATGAGTGAAATCATATGGTATTTGTCTTTCTCTGGTTTATTTCACTTAGTCTATCTACGTTGTTTCAAATGGCAATATCTCATTCTTCTTTATGGCTGAGTAGTATTTGTGAGTGTGTGTGTGTGTGTGTGTGTGTGTGTGTATGTACTTTTGTATTAATAAGTTTGGAAGAGTTATTTATTCCTTGGAGAACTTTTCCTTTTTTAATTACATACACATTGTGCAACATTATTCTGCTAAGTTTTGCCTATTTTCTTTGAAATAGTTACCTATTTCCTCTTTTTCTTTTTCCTTTTTGCATTCTCACATCCTTATAACTTAAATATAATTTGTAAACACCATGTCAATATATTTTTTAAATAATCCAAATTGAAAATTTGTCTTTTATTAGTAAATTTAGTAAATTTATATTTATTATGATAAATTATATACTTGGATATATTTCTCCATTTTATTTAGGGTTACATTTCCTCATTTTCTAAATTTCTCTTCATCTTTTCTGCATTTTTTTCAATTCAGTGAAATTTTAGCTTTTCATTTTCTAGCTCTGTTGGCCCTGTTGGCTTGAAAGTTATATTCTATTTCTATTTTTTTAGTAGTTACCTTTAAAATTTTAACAAACATAGTAGCCATATATTGTCAATTCCAAGACAGACAGTTTTCACCTATTTATAACTCTGAAACCAGTATATATTTTATAGCTGATTACAATCTTACCATTCCTATTGGTCAGGTATTTAGCATAATAAAGTTGCTGTTGCCTACATGTGCATAAATTTTCCATAGCTTTTCATATTGTTAACATTCCAACTGAATTAGGTACATTATTGTTAACTACTAGCATTGGGTTAAGTGTCCACTTAAAATGGCACGTACCCTCACCCTAAAGCTTTTAGATTATAATGTGGTACTGAAAAAAACACTTCTTGAGTATGCAGGAAGGCATGGAAAAAGCACCAGAGTATAAATTTTACATTAGTGAACAAAAATATTCATCATTGTAGAAATGATAGGAATTCCACATTTTCTCACAAAATAATAACTGAAAGCTTTATGGAACCCAAAAAAGGATGTACTTTTTTTGGTTACTGAGATATTTGTAAAATATTGTCTATTATATCATAATAAGTAATACAACTGAAAGCAGGAGAAACAGACAATTCTCTTGGAAGGCATGAAAGAAATCTGAGAAATAAGAGGCTAGCCAGTACCATCAATTTATGTCTTGCATGGAATTCTCTTTAAGACCTGATATAACCAACAACTTAATTGGCAGTCTTCTTTCTTTCTTCATAATGGAAGATCTCACAATTGACACTGTCTTACATTTGATGGGTTACAATGATGTCTAAAGTTATTCAATAGCTCTCTTCTATTACCATCAGGACCTTGGAATACTCTTCTGCCCCTCTCATACATTAGTGTTAAGCAGGACTTTTTATTTCACCTTAATACCCTTGAAACTATTCTTTAAAATTGCTGATGTTTAAAAAAATTGACCCATTGTTTGTTTCAAGCACCTAGTATTTCCCCATTTTTCCCCTCACTATGCTTTCTCCCCCCGCCCCCGTTGTCTTCCTCTCTTTTTTCTTCTGCATCCAAGTTTCCACTTTCTGAAATATACATATTAAATGTCCTTTCAGCAAAGATCTGTTAGTGATAAACCCTCTCAATGTTTGTCTTTTTCAAAAAGCTCCTTGTTTTGCCCTTAACTTTGAACATTGATCACCTGGGCTTGGATTTCTATGCTTGATCTTAATCAAAAGTCGGAGAAGCGATGGGCTTGGATTTCTAGCTGGGTAGTGTTTTTATTTCTCAGTAACTCCTATCATTGCTGTTATAAAAATCCTCTGTCAGTCTGACATTCTTTATACCTACTCTATTTTTTTATGCTTTAATAATTTCTCTGTCTTTGGCGTGTTCCATGGTTTCATGATTATGTGTCCGAATGTGGTTTTATTTGTATATCCTTGCTCAATCCTCATTGTGTTTTGTGAGTTTGAGGTTCATGCTTTTTGTCAATTTTGGAAATTTAAAAAATATTGTATCAAATACTCTTCTCCATCTCCTTTTTCCTTCTGAAAATTCTACCCATTCCACTCATTTATGCATTCCACAAGTACTTTTTTGAGTACCTATTATCTTCTAGACATTGGGAATATAATCATAAACAAAGCAGACAAAAACCACTGCCCTCACATCCTTCATATTCTCTGATTTTAACCTCCATGCCTTTTAACCTCTTGTATTTTTCATCTATGGAATATATTTTCATTTCCTCAGCTTTATATTCCAATCCACTGAGTCTTTTTTTCAGCTGTATCTTATCCACTATTTCATTCACTCACTGAGTTTTTCATTTCTAGAAGTTTCATTTGTTTTTTTTTAACATCTTTTTTTTCCTCTTAAGAGATTTAGTCTTTGTTTATAAGAATTTTCCTTGATACAATGAATCATTTTGAACATATAATTATATAATTTGGGGTCAATAATTCTGTTATCTGCTTTTTGACTATCTAATATGCCCCAAGTTGTACATGCTGCCATGTGCTCATATTGGCTTGGTTCCAATGTTTTATAAGTTTGGATTTTTGAGTTTGGTTTAAATATAATTTTACTCATGGGAGTACTGGATGATTTTAGCTGAGTGTTCCATCCTTCAAAGTCATTTTATGTTTGCTTTTGCTGTAAGCACCAGTGACATTATCAGCTCTGGGATCATTGGTGCTTCTGGTGGAGTTGTTAGTGTCTCCACCTTGGAGAATCTTAGAAGGGTAGAATAAGTAAGGTGTGTATACATGTGTGCTCTTGAAAGCAGAAAAAATGATACACAGATCAATATATTATTAGTATGGATTCTGTATAGAATGTGACAGTAAGAAGAGAGTAAGTATGTGAAATTTTTGTGCTGTCCATTATGAATTAGATAAGAAAGGGTGAGGGAAGCAGTGGGCAGATCACAAAGGAATCATGTTAGGAGATTTGGGCTTTATCTTGAGAGTAATGGGAAGTTATTGAAGTATTTCAAGCTGGTTAGAAACAATATTTGCGGGGCACCTGGGTGGCTCAGTGAGTTAAAGCCTCTGCCTTTGGTTCAGGTCATGATCCCAGGGTCCCATTTCATTGTGAAATGAATGTATAAAAAAATCGTAACCAGGAGCGCCTGGGTGGCTCAGTGGGTTAAGCCTCTACCTTTGGCTTAGGTCATGATCTCGGGGTCCTGGGATCGAATCCCGCATTGGGATCTCTGCTCTGTGGGGAGCCTGCTTCCTCATCTCGCTCTCTCTCTGCCTGGCTCTCTGCCTACTTGTGATCTCTCTATGTCAAATAAATAAATAAATTCTTAAAAAAAATTGTAACCACATATAAGGAAGTATTTGTAACTCAATGTATGTTACAACATTTATCTGCACTTATCATGTGCCAGACAGTATTGTAAATCCTTTCCCTATGTTAATTAATTTAATCCTCACCATAGTAGCAGGAGATAGATATTAATAATACGCTGATTTTTTAGAAAAGATAATCATTTTTTATTCTCTACAATTTAAGTATTTTTCATATATATTTTTTATTTTTTTATAAACATATAATGTATTACTAGCCCCAGAGGTACAGGTCTGTGAATCACCAGGTTTACACACTTCACAGTACTCACCATAGCACGTACCCTCCCCAATGTCCATAACCCCACTACCCTCTCCCTACCCCCCACCCTCCAACAACCCCTCAATTTGTTTTGTAAGATTAAGTGTCTCTTATGGTTTGTCTCCTCCCCGATCCCATCTTGTTTCATTTATTCTTTTCCTACCCCCCAAATCCCCCACGTTGCATCTCCACTTCCTCATATCAGGGAGATCATATGATAGTTGTCTTTCTCTGATTGACTTATTTCACTAAGCATAATACCCCCTAGTTCCATCCATGTTGTTGCTAATGGCAAGATTTCATTTCTTTTGATGGCTGCATAGTATTCCATTGTATATATATACCATCTCTTCTTCATCCATTCATCTGTTGATGGATATCTAGGTTCTTTCCATAGTTTGGCTATTGTGGACATTGCTGTTATAAACATTCAGGTGCATGTGCCCCTTCGGATCACTAATTTGTATCTTTAGGGTAAATATTCAGTAGTGCGATTGTTGGGACGTAGGGTAGCTCTATTTTCAACTTTTTGAGGAACCTCCACACTGTTTTCCAGAGTGGTTGCACCAGCTTGCATTCCCACCAACAGTGTAGGAGGGTTCCCCTTTCTCCGCATCCTTGCTAACATCTGCCATTTCCTGACTTGTCAATTTTAGCCATTCTGGACTGGTGTGAGGTGGTATCTCATTGTGGTTTTGATTTGTATTTCCCTGATGCCGAGTGATGTGGAGCACTTTTTCATGTGTCTGTTGGCCATCTGGATGTCTTCTTTGCAGAAATGTCTGTTCATGTCCTCTGCCCATTTCTTGATTGGATTATTTGTTCTTTGGGTGTTGAGTTTGCTAAGCTCTTTATAGATTTTGGATACTAGCCCTTTATCTGATATGCCATTTACAAATATCTTCTCCCATTCTGTCAGTTGTCTTTTGGTTTTGTTAACTGTTTCCTTTGCTGTGCAAAAGCTTTTGATCTTGTTGAAGTCTCAATAGTTCATTTTTGCCCTTGCTTCCCTTGCCTTTGGCAATGTTCCTAGGAAGATTTTGCTGTGGCCGAGGTCGAAAAGGTTGCTGCCTGTGTTCTCCTCAAGGATTTTGATGGATTCCTGTCTCACATTGAGGTCTTTCATCCATTTTGACTCTGTTTTTGGGTGTGGTATAGGGAAATGGTCCAATTTCATTCTTCTGCATGTGGCTGTCCAATTTTCCCAGCACTATTTGTTGAAGAGACTATCTTTTTGCCATTGGATATTCTTTCCTGCTTTGTTAAATATTAGTTGACCATAGAGTTGAGGGTCTATTTCTTGCCTCTCTATTCTGTTCTATTGATCTATGTGTCTGTTTTTGTGCCAGTACCCTACTGTCTTGATGATGACAGCTTTGTAATAGAAATTGAAGTCAGGAATTGTGATGCCACCAACTTTGGCTTTCTTTTTCAATATTCCTTTGGCTATTCGAGGTCTTTTCTGGTTCCATATAAATTTTAGGATTATTTGTTCCATTTCTTTGAAAAAAATGGATGGGATTTTGATAGGGATTGCATTAAATGTGTAGATTGCTTTAGGTAGCATAGACATTTTCACAATATTTGTTCTTCCAATCCATGAGCATGGAACATTTTTCCATTTCTGTGTGTCTTCCTAAATTTCTTTCATGAGTACTTTATAGTTTTCTGAGTATAGATTCTTTGCCTCTTTGGTTAGGTTTATTCCTAGGTATCTTATGGTTTTGGGTGCAATTGTAAATGGGATTCACTCCTTAATTTCTCTTTCTTCTGTCTTTCCGTTGGTGTGTAGAAATGCAACTGATTCCTGTGCATTGATTTTATATCCTGACACTTTATTGAATTCCTGTATGAGTAATAAGCATTTTGGAGTAGAGTCTTTTGGGTTTCCCACATAATATCATCTGCAAAGAGTGATAGTTTGACTTCTTCTTTGCCGATTTGGATGCCTTTAATTTCTTTTTGTTGTCTGATTGCTGAGGCTAGGAATTCTAGTACTATGTTGAATAGCAGTGGTGATAATGGACATTCCTGCCGTGTTCCTGACCTTAGTGGAAAAGCTCTCAGTTTTTCTCCATTGAGAATGATATTTGCGGTTGGTTTTTCATAGATGGATTTGACAATATTGAGGTATGTGCCCTCTATCCCTACACTTTGAAAAGTTTTGATCAGGAAGGGAAGCTGTACTTTGTCAAATGCTTTTTCAGCATCTATTGAGAGTATCATATGGTTCTTGTTCGTTCTTTTATTAATGTATTGTATCACATTGATTGATTTGTGGATGTTGAACCAACCTTGCATCCCTGGAATAAATCCCACTTGGTCATGGTGAATAATCCCTTTAAATTTCTTTTGGATCCTATTGGTTAGTATTTTGGTGAGAATTTCGCATCTGTGTTCATCAAGGATATTGGTCTGTAATTCTCTTTTTTGATGGAATCCTTGTCTGGTTTTGGGATCAAGGTGATACTGGCCTCATCAAATGAGTTTGGAAGTTTTCCTTCCATTTCTATTTTTTGGAACAGTTTCAGGAGAATAGGAATTAATTCTTCTTTAAATGTTTGGTAGAATTCCCCTGAGAAGCTGTCTGGCCCCAGGCTTTTGTTTGTTTGGAGATTTTTGATGACTGTTTCAATCTCCTTACTGGTTATGGTCTGTTCAGGTTTTCTATTTCTTCCTGGTTCAGTTGTGGTAGTTTATATGGCTCTAGAAATGTATCCATTTCTTCCAGATTGTCGAATTTGTTGGCATAGAATTGCTCATAGTATGTTCTTATAATTGTTTGTATTTCTTTGATGTTGGTTGTGACCTCTCCTCTTTCATTCATGATTTTATTTATTTGGGTCCTTTCTCTTTTCTTTTTGATAAGCCTGGCCAGGGGTTTATTAATCTTATTCATTCTTTCAAAGAACCAGCTCCTAGTTTTCTTGATTTTTTTCTGTTTTTTTTTTTTTTTTTTTGGGGGGGGGGTTTTATTTCATTGATTTCTGCTCTGATCTTTATGATTTATCTTCTCCTGCTGGGTTTAGGCTTTCTTTGTTGTTCTTTCTCCAGCTCCTTTAGGTGTAGGGTTAGGGTTAGGTTGTGTATCTGAGACCTTTCTTGTTTCTTGAGAAAAGCTTGGATCACTATATATTTTCCTCTCAGGACTGCCTTTGTTGTGTCCCACAGATTTTGAACAGTTGTGTTTTCATTATCATTTGTTTCCATGAATTTTTTCAATTCTTCTTTAATTTCTTGGTTGACCCATTCATTCTTTAGAAGGATGCTGTTTAGTCTTCATGTATTTGGGTTCTTTCCAAATTTCCTCCTGTGATTGAGTTCTAGCTTCAGAGCATTGTGGTCTGAAGATATGCAGGGAATGATCCCAATCTTTTGATACCAGTTGAGACCTGATTTATGACGCTGGATGTGATCTATTCTGGAGAATGTTCCACGTGCACTAGAGAAGAATGTGTATTCTGTTGCTTTGGGATGGAATGTTCTGAATATATCTGTGATGTCCATCTGGTCCAGTGTGTCATTTAAGGGATTTATTTCCTTGTTGGTCTTTTGCTTGGATGATCTGTCCATTTCAGTGAGGGAGTGTTAAAGTCCCCTACTATTATTGTATTATTGTCGATGTGTTTCTTTGATTTTGTTATTAATTGGTTTATATAGTTGGCTGCACAGATGTTAGGGGCATAGATATTTAAAATTGTTAGATCTTCTTGTTGTACAGACCCTTTGAGTATGATATAGTGTCCTTCCTCATGTCTTATTACAGTCTTTGGCTTAAAATCTAATTGATCTGATATAAGGATTGCCACCCCAGCTTTCTTTTGATGTCCATTAGCATGGTGAATTGTTTTCCACCCCCTCACTTTAAATCTGGAGGTGTCAGGGTGCCTGGGTGGCTCAGTGGGTTAATGCCTCTGCCTTCGGCTCAGGTCATGATCTCAGGGTCCTGAGATCGAACCCCACATCGGGCTCTCTGCTCAGCGGGGAGCCTGCTTCCCCCCTCTCTCTCTACCTGCCTCTGCCTACTTGTGATTTCTGTCAAATAAATAAAAATAAATCTTTAAAAAAATATGGAGGTGTCTTTGAGTCTAAAATGAGTTTCTTGTAGACAGCATATTGATGGGTTTTGTTTTTTATCCATTGTGATACCCTGTGTCTTTTGATTGGGGCATTTAGCCCATTTATATTCGGGGTAACTATTAAGAGATATGAATTTAGTGCCATTGTATTGCCTGTAAGTTGACTATTACTGTATATTGTCTCTGTTCCTTTCTGATCTACTACTTTTAGGGTCTCTCTTTGCTTAGAGGACCCCTTTCAATATTTCCTGTAGAGCTGGCTTGGTGTTTACAAATTCTTTCAGTTTTTGTTTGTCCTGGAAGCTTTTTATCTTTCTATTTTCAATGACAGCCTAGCTGGGTATAGTATTCTTGGCTGCATGTTTTTCTTGTTTAGTGCTCTGACTATATCATGCCAGTCCTTTCTGGCCTGCCAGGTCTCTGTGGATAAGTCCGCTGCCAATCTAATATTTTTACCATTGTATGTTACAGACTTCTTGTCCCGGGCTTCTTTCAGGATTTTCTCTTTGTTGCTAAGACTTGTAAATTGTACTATTGGATGATGACGTGTGGACCTATTCTTATTGATTTTGAAGGGGGTTCTTTGTACCTCCTGGATTTTGATATCTGTTCCCTTTGCCATATTAGGGAAATTCTCTACAATAATTCTCTCCAATATACCTTCTGCTTCCCTCTCTCTTTCTTCTTCTTCTGGAATCCCAATTATTCTAATGTTGTTTCATCTTATGGTATCACTTACCTCTCAAATTCTCCCCTTGTGGTCCAGTATTTGTTTGTCTCTCTTTTGCTCAGCTTATTTATTCTCTGTCATTTGGTCTTCTATATCACTAATTCTCTCTTCCGCCTTATTTATCCTAGCAGTAAGAACCTCCATTTTTTATTGCACCTCATTAATAGCTTTTTTGATTTCAACTTGGTTAGATTTTCATTCTTTTATTTCTCCAGAAAGGGCTTTTATTTCTCCAGACAGGGCTTCTCTAATATCTTCCATGCCTTTTTCGAGCCCGGCTAGCACCTTGAGAACTGTCATTCTGAACTCTAGATCCGACATATTACCAATGTCCGTATTGATTAGGTCCCTAGCCTTCGGTACTGCCTCTTTTTCTTTTTTTCTTTTTTTTTTTTCTTTGTGGTGAGTTTTTCTGCCTTGTCACTTTATCCAGATAAGAATATATGAAGGTGCAAATAAAATACTGAAAGGGTGGCAAAGACCCCAGGAAAATGTGCTTTAACCAAATTAGAAGAGACCCCAAATCATGGGGGGAAGAACGGGGGTAAAAAGAAGTTCAGAAAAAAAAAATTAAAAAAAGAAAAAATGTAAAAAAATATATATATATTAGACAGGTGACTAGAACAGGGTCACCCACTTAATATTGGGAGTATTTTGATCTCAGAAGAAACTACCTCCCAAAATTTTAAAAAATGAAAAACATATATAAGGGTAAACACGATGCAGGGATGGAATATGACTATAAAGATGAAAAAAATTTTTTAACTTCTAAAAAGAGAGTTGATAAGATAAGTTGGTTGGGAGAATAAAGAAAAAGAAAGTGAAGAGAATTTGCTCAGGCTGGAGACTAGAACAAAGCCCTGTGCCAGATTTAAGGTGTATTTTGATCTATTAGAAGAAGTTGTACCCCAAAATGTTTTAGAACAAAAAACCTTATGTGTATACAAAAAATAAAGTTAGATAAAATGAAGGATAAATATGACTATAATAATGAAGTTCAAAAAAGATTTTTTTTAATGAAAGGTATTGTTAAGATAAATTAGTTTAAAAATGTTAAAAGAGGAAAGGGTAAAAGTTAAAAAAAAATAGCAGAAGAAAAAAAATAAAAAAATATTAATCAACTTTGCAAAACTAAAGAAGCATGGGGAGAACGCCATGAATTCTTTGCTTTGCTTTCTCCTCCTCTGGAATTCTGCTGTTCTCCTTGGTAAGTGAACTTGGTCTTGGCTGGATTTCTTGTTGATCTTTTGGGGGAGGGGCCTGTTGTAGTGATTCTCAAGTGTCTTTCCCTGAGGCAGCATTGCACCACCCTTACCAGGGGCTAGGCTAAGCAATCCGCTCCAGTTTGCTTTTGGGAGCTTTTGTTCCCTGAATGCTTTCCATAAAGTTCTTGAGGATGGGAATGAAAGTGGTGGCCTCCCAATCTCTGGCCCTGAGAACCCAAGAGCTCAGGGTCCCACTCCTCAGTGCACCCTCGGAGAAAAGCATTCAATCACTCCCGTCTCCCTGGCCTCCACTGCACTCCCAGCTCATGCAGCCTGTGACCAAGCATCTCTGTCTCTGGCCCACAGCCCCGCCTGGAGTCTCTGAACCCCACAGATCCCTGAGCTCTTCCAGGGGGCTCTCCCCAGATCTTGTAGGGTCCCCGTTCACAGAGCAGTGGCCTGTGCCACAGATCATGGTTCAAGGTAACCCCAAGCTGAGAGCTCATTCCTTGGCCCTGTCACTGTAGCCGGCTCCCCCGCTCCAATACCTGTGGGCTCTACTATACTCAGACATCCCCGATCCTTCTGTGACCCCGCGGGACCTGGGGCCACGCTGTCCCCACGTGGGCTTCACCCCAGCTTAGCCTCTGGAGTGATGTCCCTCAGTGGAGCAGACTTTTAGAAGTTCTGATTTTGTGCTCCATTGCTCCACTGCTTGCTGGGAACTGGCCCCTCCCCCCAAGGTCTATCTTCACATCACTTTGGGTTCACTTCTCTGCCAGTCCTACCTTTCAGAAAGTGGCCGATTTTCTTTTTCTAGAATTTCTTCTCTTTTTCTCTTTGATCTCCTGTTGGATTTGTAGGTGTCCGGAATGGTTTGATAAGCTGTCTAGCTGATCTCCTGCTACCTGATGTCATCTCAGCCTGCTACTTCTCTGCCATCTTGACTCCTCCCCCATAATATGCCGATTTTAAGGATTAGGCTACTGAGGTACAGAGAGATAAGTGGTTGCTCAAGATTGCAGAACTGGTAAGAGCAGAATATGGCTCTGTGCGCAGACAAGAGTCCATACTTTTAACTGCTATGCTATGCTGTCTCTCACAGAAGGGAAGGAGAAATGGTCCTCAAGATGTTTTCCTTCTTCTCTTCCAACTTCTACTCCTATGTCAGTCCTATCACTAAGTACTTTATTACAGATGTTCCACATTCCCTTTTTCCAGTGGGCCATCCCCTGAAGACTGTTTAGAGCATAGGAAGTGTGAGTGGTTTATGGTTTATGGATATTGATGTGGAGGAGTTGTATCTGTGGCTGGGTGGGGGTGACACCTCCCAGTAACTAGACTTGGAGGAGCACAATGTGTGGATTTTATATTTTCCCACCTTATAGTTTGGTCTCCCCACTGCTTTAGGGTAAGTTAGTTAAACTTTAACAATGACCAGGTTACTATGAGTATGAATCTCTAAACCCACTTTGATAGGTTTGATATTAAATAGATCTAGTTCCCAGAAGTTACTGATTTTAATATGCACAGGTAATGATTCAAGGTTGAACTTGAACATGGACACATATGTATGCAGACATATATATTTTATAAGATCATGGTGGAATGTGAGTTAGGAAAACCCTAATTGCAAAGCTGATCCCCTGGCAAAAATCTTTAGACTGGTCAATCACATCATTATTTTTTTTTTTTAATTTCCTTTGTCTTTTTGAATATTTGTTGAAGTAGTTAACATCTTTTTGGGTTTTCAACCATTTTTTGAGGAAACCTCCTTTTTGGAGAATGCTTTTCTCCATGTCATATGTAGGGAGTTAAATTTATAAATTGTCTCTAGTTAAAAAAATATTTCCTGCATCCCTTCCTGATCAAAACTCTTCGAAGTGTAGGGATAGAGGGCACATACCTCAATATTATCAAAGCCATCTATGAAAAACCCATCGCAAATATCATTCTCAATGGAGAAAAACTGAAAGCTTTTCCGCTAAGGTCAGGAACACGGCAGGGATGTCCATTATCACCACTGCTATTCAAGATAGTACTAGAAGTCCTAGCCTCAGCAATCAGACAGCAAAAAGAAATTAAAGGCATCCAAATCGGCAAAGAAGAAGTCAAACTATCACTCTTCGCAGATGATATGATACTATATGTGGAAAACCCAAAAGACTCCACTCCAAAACTGCTAGAACTTGTACAGGAATTCAGTAAAGTGTCAGGATATAAAGTCAATTGCACAGAAATCAGTTGCATTTCTCTACACCAACAACAAGACAGAAGAAAGAGAAATTAAGGAGTCAATCCCATTTACAATTGCACCCAAAACTATAAGATACCTAGGAATAAACCTAACCAAAGAGGCAAAGAGTCTATACTCAGAAAACTATAAAGTACTCATGAAAGAAATTGAGGAAGACACAAAGAAATGGAAAAAAAATATTTCCTTAGTAAAGTGGTATATCACAGGAAATTCTTAGCTCAATAGATTCACAGTAATAACAACATTCATAACTGATGTACTACGCCTAATATATTAATATGTTCACTGACATTGTGACCAGTCTGCACTGATTTATCCTTACAAACAGCTGTTTAACTCTTGCAGTTAGAAATCTTAGAATGAGAATATATGCCTTTTGTTAAACAATCTTGCTGACACATTAATTTCTCCTGTGTACTCCAGCTTCATTCCAGAATGCTTTCAGAATTCTCCATCAAAGCACTTCTCTTTTTAGCAGGAAACTGGAATTTTGTTGTTCATGAACCAAGACACATATGTATGTCTTGTACTTTTTACCGAGTTGTACCTTCTACTTTTACTGAGGCTTATTTCATCCAAATGGAAATCTCTTTGCTATTTATTGTTAAACTATTGTTTAGACATGGTTTATTATGCTTCCCAAAGTCATCTATATAAACTCTGCTGTAATTAGGTTCCTAGGAAAACAGATCCCAAAATGGCTGTTTCAAGGGAGGAATAAACCCCAGAGAGGGGTCATTCTCTTTGAGAAGGAACAGTGTCTATAGGCAGACTTGGGTCTGGATTGGTAGCTGAGAAAATGAGTGCCTTTGTCCTAAAGGGGTCTATGGACAATGGATCATAGTATCTACTACAGTCTACCCTTCTCACCATTCAGGTCCACCTGCTATAATTTCATTCTGTATGGACACAGCTTCTCTGAGATGCTTTTCCTAACAAAATTTACAAGAAGAACGTTAGTGAGAGGATACCATCCCAATTGCTATTAAGACTGCAGTTGGTACTCTGTGGTAGGCTGGATCATGGCCACCCAAAGACCTGTGAATTTTATTTTGTATAGCAAAAGGGATTTTTCAGATATAATACAATTAAGCATCTTGAGATGGGGAGATTATTCTATATTATTTGGGTGGGCCCAATATAATTATGAAAGAGCAAGAAGGTCAATTGCCTTCTTTGAAGAGGGAGGTGGGCCGGTGGAAGCAGAGATTTGAGTGATGCACTTTGAATATGGAAGCTCAAGGAGGTCATGAGCCAAGGAAAGCAGTGAACTTCTAGAGGCTAGAAAAGATGTGGAAATGTATTCTCCCCTCAGAGCCTCCAGACGCACCAGCCCTTCTGACACCTTGACTTTTCCCCAGTGAGACTAGTTTTCGACTTCTGACCTCTGGAACTGTAGGCAAATAAATGTATCAACACAAATTCTTGAGCCAGTAAGCATGTGATAATAAGTTAGAACAGCAACAAGAAAGCTAATACAGTGTCCCTCCCCTACCACCTATTCTAATTCTTACACCTTCAGCTGGCCCCTCTGCTGATTTAAGTTGCTTCCTAGTGGGGTGACTCAATACATTTTCCTCAGGGATCTGAGCCCCTGGTCTCCATGCCTCTCTCAGATTGTGATGGTTCCCTTGTCCATTTACCAACAAACTCGGGCAGGGGAGGGCCTAGGGATGCCCCCATTACTTAACAGCAGCCCTACCTTCTGAAGATATGGTCAATTACCTTTGCCAAGTTGGTGACACTCTTTTGTGTGCATGCATGTGTATGTTAATCTTTTGATATAGGAGCTCAAAGTGACGGAGTTCCCAGGTTCAGTGTTCTATCAATAGGGAATCCAATACCATGTAATAGTCATTATTTTAGTATGTATATTGCCTTTTAGAGGATCTTTCCTCATCCTCATAAGATAGCAGGCTGAGTTGTTTCTTTGAAGACATGTTCCATTGACCTATTAGTCCAGCAGTTTCAGGGCAGGGGAAAGACAGGTTATCATATGTGATAGAACTAATACATCCATGATCAGGGGGCCACTGCTGTATCTCCTTTGCTATAAATTGGTTCTATAGTCTGATGCAATATATGTGGGCTCTTGTGTCAGCACACCAAATACTCCATGATCCTTCAAACAGTGGCTCAGGCTTAGGCCCTGTGGTCAGGGAAGTCAAACCCAAACCTGGATCACACGTAAATTCGGCTCAGTATAATTGATGCCCCCTCCAAGGTGGGAAAGGTCTTATGTAAATAACTTGCACCAAACGATTGATTGGTATCCTTAAGGTTCAGCATTGACCTCTATTGCTAGCAAGTTACATGTTTAGGTAATAGCAATATTAATGAGATCACCTTGGTGAATGCGAGCTTATGCTGCTGGGTAATGCATAGCTTTTTCCTCACACCAAGATTATTCTGTTTGCTCACCTACTGGGTCATATTGGGTGGCTATAACAAAGGCTTGGCTCATGTCGTTTGGAATATAGGCTTCCTTTTGTCAATGGTATTGGTTCTCTTTTCTATCTATCCTTATGTATGTACGTATTCTCTATATTACACAAAATATTCTTTATTACACACAATGCTGCTTGATATTTGAAGATAATGCCATTAAAAGTAACTGCTATTTACAAGGGCAATTGTGGCCAAAGATAAATGATTTTAGCCCAAGAGTATTCTTGTTATTTTTCATCCTGAGAACGGTTTTGGCTTTTCTGTTGGTGCAGAGATTTTTTTGGAAAAGTTAGAATCATTTTTTTCTCATTCATATTCTGTTTTGTCTCTATGACTTGGCTTCATAAGAACCTATTTACTGCATAGCAGGATTCTGTTCTGGCATAAGTAATAATTCTGCTGCATTAAAATCAAGTATACAGTCACCAACGAAGGGGGAAGGTAAAAGAAAATATTCTAAAATAATCTGCCAAACCAAGTTGGTGTTCATTCTAGGAATGTGGGGATGGATTAATGTCTGAAAATTTCATACTATATGTTTATATAACACTCATATGTATGCTGGCTAAGAAAACATGCTTGGTGATCTCCATACACATCAGTTTCTATCTCAGAGTTGTCTTTTCTGTTTGCTTGTCTCATTTTACAGTTCTTTTACAATACTAATTTTGCCATTTCATCTCAGGAAAAAATTGACACAGGATACAGTGGGCAATCCCCAAAGGAAGAACTACAAATGATCAATAAGCATGTGAAAATACTCAACCTCACTTCTGATCAGGAAATTCCAAGTAAAACAGCAATGAGATAACTGCTTTTCACTGATCAAATTATTAGCACAAATGAATAATACTCTGTGCTTGCAAAGGCACAATGGGGAAAACATGCTTTCACCCAGCTGATGGGAATATATATCAGTAAGACCTTTCTGGAAAATAGTATGACAGTATGTGTCATGAGCCCTGGAAATGTTCCTGTTCTTTGTCCCAGAAATTTCCACTTCTGAAGACTCTGACCATGGTTAATCTGAGCATGGAGAGGGCTTCGTGCATTAGATGTTTACTGCAGCATTAGATACGATAGCTAACCCGGATTGTCAGTGCTGGAGCTCGCAGTAGGACAGAGAAGCCCCCTCACTTCCCATCTCCCATCACACATGGTGGTGCAAGGATCAAATTGCTTCACTGCTCGATTATATTTTCGTTTTTGTCAGTCTGCCAGGCAACGGACAGACCAGTTTTCTGAATTAAAATCATGGGCCGATTTTTTACATTTAGATCTCGGAGGGTCCTATTACCTCCCAATAAAGATGATTAGATATTTGAGGGAGAATTAAATAGTTAAATAAAGGGAAATTTGGTGGGGGAAAGCTAACGTGGATTTGGTAGTTATTTGAACCAAAAAGAGAGAACTGAAATGATGTATTCTGTTGTGTAGTAGGAGAGAAAGAATGTTTATGAGGGGAAGTTGGAGGGTGATTTGAAACATTTCACAAAAATCACTGAACTGTCAGAGGAAGAAAGTCAACCCTGACCTATAACGGACTTAGAAACTGAAACAGCCTGAAAATTAAACCCTACTTGGCAAGTGAATAATTAAGCTTCTTTGGACTCTTCCCTGCTCCCTGGCTGTGGGTCTGTGACAGCAGGAACCCGCTCCGTTTCAGCACATTTGCATATCGCCTCATCCACCAGATTCTCCTCTCCAAGGCAGAAGGCCCTCATTGTACTGGGGCTCACCCCTTAGCTCCGGGTACGGCACGTCCCTTTGCTAAGTGTATTAGCTGGCATGTCATCAGTCCTTTGGAAGAGAACTTTCCAGACTGTTATTTAACATGAAGGTTTTCTTTCAACTAGGATTACCAGACCAATAACAATGACCAGGCTCTGGTTGAAATCTGCATCACGAGAATCACAACAGCCATCAGAGAGACAGAGTCCATTGAAAAGCATGCAGAGGCCCTGGTGGGGCTCTGGGACTCCTGTCTGGAGCACAGCCTGAGACCCTCTGGGAGAGATGAAGACCCTCCCCATGCAAAAATTGCTTCTGATATCATGAGTTGCATTTTACAGGTATGTCAGCATTCACCATCACGCTGTTCGACACCGGCTTTGCAACGTCGGTGAAGTGGTATCTCTTAACCAAGAGCTAATGTTTCTCTAGCCCTCAGATCCGGGAAGAAGACCCCACAAACCATCAACAGCTGAGCCCCTCAAGGTTCTAGAGAGCCTCTTCTGTCTGCAGGACACACTGTGGGGAATTCAAAGTAATCTGCAGCAAGCTCCAGTCTATTTAGACAGATAAGACACAGGCATTTCTAAGCCTAAGATTAATGTATGCCAAGATGCACATGATGAAAATTCAGAACAAAAAGACCTCTTTTATCCAAGCAGACCAAGGAGGGGTGGGGTCTGAACTGAGGGACCATGAACTTAGAATATGTGGAAAGAAGTGATTTAATCATCTTTACATGTACCACTATATGTATTGTGAATTTTCCACGATGATAATATTTGCCTGTTCTAACTGTGCCCGGCTGCCTCAGTTGGTAGAACATGCGACTCGATCTCGGGATCATGAGTTTGAGCCCCAAGTTGGACATGGGGCCTACTTAAAAAAAAATCCTTCCTCTGGTGTAAACATGAATTTGGAATTTGGGCTCAGCCAAAAACCAATTAAATAACATTGAAATGGTAGGGAAGTCACTTAACTTCCTAAGCCACAATTTCTTGCCTTAAAATACAGATGAGATGACATTGCCTAGGGCAAATTTTACCAACCAGTAAATGTTGGTGCTGTTGATATGTGTTTTTCAAAAGAGGATTCAATGGTCAAGTAAGTTTGGAAACACTAAATTCAATTTTTCTCTTTTGGGCTATCATATGTTTCATAGCATATTAAAAGGCTCTGAAGAGTCCTGCAATTAAGAAAGCTTATTAATTTTATTTAGTACAGTGCTTTTGATTCTGATATGTCCAGGAAACTTCCTTTTCCTTCCCTATCCCCAATACAACATTTATGAATACCCCTCAAAACTATGGTTTCTGAGCCCAGTTTAGGAAATTCTGCTTATGTGGAAGTGTTTAGCACTGTACATGACATCTAATATTAGCCTCCTTTCTTCTTTCCTTCTTCCTCTTCTTCCTCCCCCTCCTCCTTTCTCTCCACTCCAAACCCCCTTCACCTTCCCCTCTCCACTTCCCCTCCCCTTCTCCCCCTCACCTTCCTCTTCACAGCTGTCTATACTTAAGTGAACCATATTCCATTTTGTCTGTCTAGACCAGACAATGGTCTACTGAAAAAAAAGATTCTACATACCCTGTCACACTGTTTTTTCTTCGTCACCAGGGTTAGGGATAAGAGGGAAGGAAATGGGGATTTCGTCAAAGTTAGTGAAAGTTTAATGCTGCAAAGACCTAATACTTCTATTCTTCACTGATTATCTTAAATATGTTATTGATGTTCATCAGAGACCTAGATTATCTTACTCCAAAATGCCTTTCCACAGACATTCAGACAGAAATTCACAAATCATCCATATTCCCTAACTCCCACTGTGATTTCAAAACTATTGGTTTGGACTCTAGAGCGGTGCTATCCAATAGAAATGGAATGTAAGCTACAAACAGAAGCCACATATGTAATTTCAAATTTTCAAATTTTCAAAATTTCACATTAAAAAAAAAGTACCGATGAAATCCATTTGATAATATATTTTTCTTAACCCAGTATATCCAAAAAATTATTTTAATGCATGATGTAAAAGGAGATATTATACTTTTGTTGTATATAAGTCTTATAAATCTGGTGTGTGTTTTAGCACATGTTACTTTGAAGCGGTCACATTTCATGTGCTCAGTTGCTTCCCATGGGTCGTGGTTCCTGTGTCAGCACAGTTCTAGAGAGTCAGGAGGTCTTTCTGGGTGGAGACCATATTTGCAAAGGGTTATGAACCATGAGCAATGATTTCACCAGGTAGGATATGTAGAGCAAGAGGACATTTCAAGCAGACAGAAGATTCCAAGCTTGTACAGAAGTCCAGATTTGTGCCCTGAGATCAAGGTCAAAGAATTTTAAGCAGGCTGCCCTTCAAACTGCCCCAATTTTAGACATAAAGGGGATGGTTCATTCTGGGCAAAGACGTTAGATCTCCTACTTAAAAAGGGGCATACACAAACAATCATGGAGGGCTACATCAAACACTAACGAAGTACTGTATGGTGACTAACATAACAGTAAAATAAATTTTTAAAAAGGGGGGGTTGAAGATGGGGAGAAATAAAAATGTAATTTCATGCTGACCAGTGACTCCAAGGAAATGAATTTGTAGGGTTGTCAAGAGCAGGACCCGAAGCACGGGCACGGATATTTTGGGAAGGGACAGAGGACAGGGCTTCCGGGTAAGCCTCTTGGTTGAGAGGGACAAGTGAGTCACAGAAAGGGGTGACTCCAGCCTGAAGGGCCAGTGTGGGCACAGGCTGTTCATTGTGCACCCTCCGAGGAAGCAAAAGGTATTAAAATGGAAGGCAGGGAGCCTAAAGGCAAACTTGCTTTTCGGCCAAGTTCAGTGATTTGTGCAGGCCACCCCTGGGGATGTGGTTCCAGAAAGTTAGCCCTAGGATCCAAAGGCAAGGCTGTGGTTCCAGCTTTGCTGTGTAGCTTTGATCAAATTTTAAGGGAAAATTTTAAGGGAAAAGGCCTGTGGTAAATATCGAAAACACGATTTTGTACTACATGTAATTTAAGATCTTGTGGGAACCATGTAGAAATCCAGATGACTCATATTCTGCTCTGTTTTTTCAGTAAAATAAAACAGTAGATCAACTTTAAAGCCAACCACTTAGCATTTTGAGCTTACACAAAAACCAAAAAATAACAAAACAACAAAGAAAGAGTGATTCCTTCTCTAGCCATCTACCTCTCCCAGATAAGCAATGCCAGAATCACACTATCAGGCACAGACCTACCCATTCTTCCCACATCCTTGGCCATTTTAACTCGATATTTTTTCTCCTGGCCATTTCACTATCATTTCAGGCTAAATATGTTCCCACACATAGAACCTTTTTTTTTTTTCCCCACATTGCTTTTTTAACCTACTTCAGGTGACTCCTTCCTTTTCCACTTTTATTAGTAATTATATATTTTGTTCTCTCTTTTCTTGGCCCCTATGTTAATGAACTTGGCACGTTTACCTTAAAGTAGTTTTTAAAATTTCAGTATTTGCCTTCTATACATTCTTCTGTACAGAATCAGTACCTGTGTGACATGCACCTGTGAGTTCTGGTTTCTTTTGCCTACCCCATGTCCCCAAGAAAGTCCCACAACCTGTCCTTGATAAAACAGAGGATGAACCAGATGATCTCTTAGCTTCCTTTCTGGTCTGAAATTCTAACTCCTGCAGGAGATGTGAGAGGTAGAATAGCAAAGAGATTTGGAGCTTAATGGCCTTTAAGTCAAATGTTCTTGGTCTTCTATAAATGAGAGCTTGGCAGTTATTTTTATATCTTTCAGTTCTGTCTTCTGTAAAATGGGCATAACTCCACATGCTGCTGGTGAGAACCATCCTTTATTAGAAAAGCAATCTCCATTTGTGGTCTAGCCACTCTCCAGAAGTACATATTTCCTACCATAGCTTCCTCCAACCAGGTTGCTCTGTGGAGTTGGCCAATGCCTATTTCTTTGTTTCTAGAAAAATTCTGAAAGGGAAGATACTCCCTGTAAGGCCCATTGCATTCTAGGATCCATTCAAACCTGGGGAGGGTTGAAGAAAATAAAAAGGTATTGTAAGGAGGCTGTAATTATTGACAGAGCTGAGGTCCTAGAATGAAATTCTAGCTTGAACTGACAGGCCAACCCTGATGAGGTTGAGAGTCAGTGCCTGGTTTTACTAGCTAAGGTGGTTAGAGCATCTTTACCAATCAAACTGCTTACAGAGCTGTTGCCAAGTAAGCTAAGCATCTCCTCTCTTTCTCCGTTTCTGTTCGTGTTGGTGATGACCGTATGAAGAAGGGGATAGATAGCTAAAGGGGGTTGTCTGGGGGCAGGAGAGAAGAATCACAATAGTCCTCATGTTCACAGTTGGATCTCAGAAAGTATTTATTTTTCCTTTTTTCTGTAGATGGACCAACCATCCCTTCGCCTTGATTCCACATTTTAACTTTCTAATTTCCTCTTCAGTTAATGATGTATAAGATTCACAGTCTGTTGCTAGCTGGTATTGCATGCGAAGTGCCTTGGACATTTTTGAGAGCATTTCCTTTGTAGCTCCTGGAGGCAGGATTGGTGACCTTGACCGAGAAGTTTATTCATTAGGCAATCGCAACTCTACCATTTACTTGCAGTGTGATCTTGGGCAGTTCTACCTTTCGGTGCCTTGCTTTCCTCACTGTAAAATGCTGCAGCTGCCTCATGAGTTTTTGTGAGGATTACAATGTCATTAGATAATAGACATAAAATATTTGGGATGCAGGAAATGCTGCATGAGTACTGATTCTGGTTGGCATATTCTAAAATAGCATTCAGTGCTTTCTAACAAGCTATTCGTTTAGGTATTTATTTTAGCCATTGTTCATTGCTTGTCTCCCCCTCCCCAAAAGAGAAGCTCTGTTTTACTGATGATCCTAGCACCTAGAATAGCAAATAGCACATAGTAAGTGCTCAAAATAATATTTATTGAATGAATGAATGAATGATTGAATAGATCAGGAGATGTGGCTGCCCTCTGGATTCTGCAGAACAGCTATGTTTCTCTCTAGAATGAGTCCCAGTACTTTCTCGTCAGTTAATGCCACACAAGCCCATGGCAAAAAAAAAAAAAAAAAAAAAATGGGAGGAGACTGGGACACAACCTCCCAGGTTACTGAGACCCACTCTTTTATTACCTGTCTGAAAATCTAGTGGGAACATTTAGGTGTATGTGCCATTTAGATTTTATATATGCCTATGCTGCTAAGAACCAAGCAATTTATATAAAAATCCAAAATTTGCTTGTTTGATTATCTGATCAGTGATGCAGGGTGAAAAGCCATAAAACAGTGATTTTAATAAATGACACTTAATATTTCTTGAGATTACTCTTTTATGGTTTTTAGTTGAATTCAAAGTCCAAGAGCCAAAGAGCTTTTTAGTTGCTATCATCTCAGACAGATATCTCTTTTACTTCGCTTTATTCTTTTCAATTCTGAAACTCCGGGAAATGTTCCCAAAGCACATGTTTTCAAAAGGAAAACCTCCACCAAAAGCTCAAATTGGTGCTAATCTAGTTAAGAAATATAATTCTTGGCATCCATAGAACAAAGACCTTTTGTTCTGCTTCTATAGCTAAAAATAACCGTCCCCATGAGCAAGTCTTTATATCTACCCTGTACCTCACTGAGTGTGTTCCTGAGTACTGGGCACTGAGTTGTAGGTAAGATGATACACATACCAACAAGCTCACATCTGCACTGGGCCAAGGGCCATCGTAAGCTTCAGCAGTAACAGCTGCTATTAATGTGGTTTGTTTGTACAAGTGATCATTGGGTTTTCTCTGCGTGTGTACCATTAGCATTTCTGTGATCTAAATAATCTTAAAGATAACAAATTCATGGGCCTGAGATCTACTAGAGAGTGAAACTCAGCCATTAGAAGGAGATTGGATGGTACCTGCTAGGTCCATGGGACCTGTGTCTTTCTAGCCCAGGCCCTTGCTCATATCCCATTTCTGTTATCAGTGCCCATGGCTTCTTGATACATTAGAAATGGTCTAAATGCTAGTTAGAGATTGAAAGCTTTTGGTAGTAATTCCTTGGTGTTCAAACAAGCGATGTGCTCTTTGCTTAATGTTTTACTCCTCCTGTCATTTGAAAGATTTCCAGATGACCTATGTGAGAGGAAAATAGAAAAATTGAGTGTGTTGAAGTTTTGTTTTGCTTTTTAATAATGACATTATACTTTTATTTTATTTGACTTTTATTATTTATCTAGTTTTATTAGTTTCAGAGATTGAATTTAGTGATTCATCAGTTGCATATAACACCCAATGCTCATTATATCATATGCCCTCCTTAATGCCCATCATCCAGTTACCCCATCCCCACCCATTTCCTCCAACAACCCTCAGTTTGTTTCCTAGAGTTCACCTTCTCTTATGGTTTGCCTCCTTATTTTGATCTTATTTTTTTTCCTTCCCTTCCCCTATGTTCATCTGTTTTGTTTATTAAATTCCACATATGAGTGAAATCATATAATTGTCTCTCTCTGACTGACTTATTTCACTTAGTGTAATACCCTCCAGTTCCATTCATGTCATTGTAAATGGTAAAATTTCATCCTTTTTGATGGCTGAGTAATATTCGTGTGTGTGTGTGTGTGTGTGTGTGTGTGTACATACACACAACTTCTTCTTTATCCATTCATCTGTCAGTGGACATCTGGGCTCTTTCCATACTTTGGCAGTTGTGGACATTGCTGCCATAAATATCAGGGTGCATGTGCCCCTTCAAATCACTGTTTGTATCCTTTGGATAAATACCTGGTAGTGCAATTGCTGGGTCATAAGGTAGCTCTATTTTTAACTTTTTGAGGAACCTCCATACTGTTTTCCAAAGTGGCTGCACCAGTTTGCATTCCCACTAACACTGTAAGAATGTTCCCCTTTCTCTATATCCTCTCCAACACTAGTTGTTTTCCTCAGTTTCCTATTTTAGTCATTCTCATGGGTGCAAGGTGGTATCTCATTGTGGTTTTGATGTCTTCTTTGGAGAAATGTTTGTTCATGTCTTCTGCCCATTTCTTGACTGGATTTTTTGGGTGTTGAGTTTGTTAAGTTCTTTATAGATTTTGGATACTAGCCTTTATCTGACAAAACATATGCAAATATGTTCTCCCATTCAGTAGGTTGCCTTTTAGTTTTGTTAACTGTTTCCTTTGCTATGCAAAAGCTTTTTATCTCAATGAAGGCCCAATAGTTCATTTTTGCCTTTGTTTCCCTTGCCTTTGGAGGTGTGTCTAGCAAGAAGTTGCTGTGGCTGATGTCAAAGAGGTGGCTGCATGTGTTCTCCTCTAGGATTTTGATGGATTCTGTTCTCACGTCGAGGGCTTTCATCCATTTTGAGTTTATCTTTGTGGGTGGTGTAAGAAAATGGTCCAGTTTCCTTCTTCTGCATTTTTAAAAATATACTGTCATTATTAAAAAACAATGACATTACAGTTTTAAAAAATGTTACACATTTCACTTAGAATCACACTTCAAAGACTTTGATGGTTGCCTACTATTTTTCTCTAGAACATCTAGAGTTGTTGTAAGAAGAATATGATGGAATTGGTTAAGACAGCCTGTTCTTTCATGGTTGCTGGCAAACATTAACTCACCCCCAAGTTTTAAAAATATCAGTTGCTGCAAGTACTGATTTTCATTGGTCTTTCACAGTCTGTGTTCACAATTAGTAGGAACATGAGTCGTACTCCCCAATGCTGCCATCTGTGGTTTCTAAGCAAGTTACAGGTAAATGTGCTTAGAGATATATTCCTCTAATGGGAGATGTATTCCTCTAATGGGAGAGAGCTGCAAGTTGTCCTTGACTAAAGGCTCAGAGTAGATAAAGTAACCCTGGGCACAAAATTCTTTGTTGGAAAGCTCTGAGAAGAATTGTGTGATTGTGTTCCACTCTCAAAACCAGGGCTTTGATTAGCCATGACAGGGATAAAGACGTGTCATCTCAAAATTAAACTAGCAAAAATCTATGCATGATGAAAAGACTGGCTGTCTGTAGGGGCAACCTAAAAATTGTATAGGTGAGACTGAAGGGTTTGGGGAATATCTAAATGCTATAATTGAGGTAACTTAAGTACTACCTCAAGGGAGCAGGGCTAGAATAAAATTATAAAGAGAAATAGAACAAATCAATTGGCCTTGCTAAACAACACCACTTCCTAAACATACTGTGAAGAATATGTCAACAAAAAGGAGGATGCTCAGTGGGGGGTCATTATTATGGCACAGTTAGCACAATTACCCAGTACTGTTTTGTGTGTGTGTTTGGAGGCAGTGGGTAGAGACTGAATCTGATGGATAGGAAAGTTCCAGTCAGTCACTAGAGATGGGGATTTGGTTATGGGGTAGGATTGTTATTTGAGTCGGGTTTCACAGTGGCAGGATGACATAACCCTCAGGATCTCTCTCTGCTCTTATCTGATTTTGTGCCCATCAGTGAGCATTCTGGTTAGTAATCTGGTTCCTGATATCCTGATAATGTGAAAGAGTCTGACCTAGGAAAGACCCTCACTGTAGACGAGTAAACTCACATGCTGATTATGCACTGGGCTTTTGGAAATCCCTTGGTGTGAGTTAGCATCAGTGGATCCAAACAATTCTGTCTGGCCTGACTAAGCACACACTCAGACTTCTAAAGCTGAAAGGCAGGGAGCAGCCAGCCTCCCAGGGAGGCCTCACAGCTCATCACATCAGTAATGGCCCAGTCCAATCAGGCCCAATTAAATTCACCAGGAGAGGAAATACTCAAGATAAAGTCAAAGCCTGGTATCAGAGAAGTCTGGCTATAAGCCATGGTCCCAATAGTTAGACGCTGTGAGGAACTCTAAGAAGGGTAGGACAGAAACCTAGTGAGTGGAACGGCTACAGAAGTACAGGGTTTGTTACAAAGGGATAGGGTCAGAACTTGCAAGATGGCTGACTTAACTGTGCGATATCAGGTTAGGTTTTTGAATACTGACTTTCTCTGCTCAGGAGTCAAATTGACCTTTGAATCTGGAAAATGTGTGGAACTACAGAAATGGATTAAGGCTTTATAGGTCTGTTTTTGTTTCTAGGGACGAGGAGGGGAAAAACGCTTAAGCACAAAAGAGTTAATTGACTCACTTAGAAAAATTGGGGGCAAATATTGGCCTCAACACAGCCTAATGCATAGGGCACAAATGATGCCACCAGGACCTATTGTCTCTAAACATGTCTCTCAGATGCATATTGCCTTGTATCTAATACAGAGTCTCTCCTACTAAGGTCACAATCTGGCAGTAGCTACTCTTGGTCTTTCATGCTCAACACTTTGGATTGAGTAGAAGAGAGAATCTCTTTCACAGAGCCCTTTAATGACTCCTTAACTGTAATTGGGTAACTTTCCCATTCTTGAACCTATCATTTGGACAAATGAAATGTGATTCTCTGCTTGGTCAATGTCTGAGTTATTTGATGACTCCTGAAGCCAAATGTCCCCGTTAGAAAGAAGTATCATGGCTGAATGGATAAAGAAGATGTGGTATACACACACACACACACACACACACACACACACACACACACATATATACAGTGGAATACTATGCAGCCATCAAAAATGAAATCTTGCTGTTTGCACTGATATGGATGGAACTAGAGGGTATTATGCTTAGCGAAATAAGTCAGTCAGAGAAAGACAATTATCATATGATCTCACTGATAGGAGGAATTTGAGAAACAAGACAGAGGATCATAGGGGAAGGGAGGGAAAAAATGAAACAAGATGAAACCAGAGAGGGAGACAAACCATAAGAGACTCTTAATCTCAGGAAACAAACTGAGGTTGCTGGGGTTGTGGCACGGAGGGATAGGGTGGCTGGGTTATGGACATTGGGGAGGGTATGTGCTATGGTGAGTGCTGTGAATTGTGTAGGACTGATGAATCACAGACCTGTACCCCTGAAGCAATTAATACATTATGTGTTAATCCAAAAAAAAAAAAAAAGTATCATGACACCTTGGCCATAGACGTAGGAATTGGCTAACAGGTGTGTAACAACTCACCTGCCCAATCACCTAGTCCAGAAAATGGATGACATTGGAGGTTCAGACCCATACTCAGCCATTGCTAGCAGCAATATGAACAAAGTCATGGGAGCAAATGGGCCCCCCACCTCCGTGCCTCCCTTTCTGTTACATTATGTTCCTGATGACAGCTATCACAATAGATTTACATTTTCTTCATTGGTTACTCAGTTTCTCAGATGTTTATTGAACACTTGCCCCAAACCCAGAATTGTGGGTGGTATTGGAGTAATTCACAGCTGGAAAGATATAAGCACTTTTCACATGAATGGTTACAGAAAAATAACTGCCTTTTATTTCTAATATAATAATATGAAGTCAAACATAGTGTGCAGTGTGCATCCTTTGCCTAATAGGCTAAAGGATGGGGTTGATGGTCAGAATAGTTGATGGCAGTGAAGACAAATTCTTTAAAAAATATATATATTTATTTAATTATCAGAGAGAGAGAGCACAAGCAGAAGTAGTGGTAGGCAGAGGGAGAAGCAGGCTTCCCACTGAACAAGGAGCCTGACACAGGACTCAATTCCGGGACCATGAGATCATGACCTGAGCTGAAGGCAGACACTCAACCCACTGAGCCACCCAGGCATCCCTAACCATTCATTTCTAAGGAAATAATTTATATTTTTAACTATTCCCTAATTAGGTGATTAAATGTTGATGGCACTATTTTATATATAAGGATATTGATGGCCAATCATAAAGTAAATCAAAAAGAGAACTATTTTAGGAGTCAGCATTTCTTTAGTTTTTAGTGTTATGTTCATTCACTTTTTTCTTCTGAATCTCACTGGCTGAGTTTTTAAGATACAGTCAGAAGGCACCATGTTCAACATTCCTTAGGTTGTTAAATATAAATTTGAGGAGTTACTTTTGTCATCAATGATTCCTATCACCTTAAGGATCAATTCCAAATTCCTTGTCATGGAATGCCAGATCTTTCTAAATCATGCCCCTTTCACTTCTCCTGTCCCTGTGCTCACTTCCCTACCCCAGCCTTCCCACAGGTATCCCACTCCCACTGTGCAAAACTATTCACAGTTCCAGTGGTGCCTGCTCTCCGTCACCTCTTCTGTCCACCCCTTTCCTTGCCATCATGGAGGTGGCATCTCCTCTTCATCCACCAGGTCCAGCTAAGACCTCACTCCCTCCAGAAAGCTTTTTGACACCCTCCAGGACTGGGTTCTGTATTTCTCCTTTGTTCCCTCAGCATCCTTCACTTGCCTGTCCGTGCCCTCATCAGCCTATTTACTGCCTGTTTCCCTCCAAGTCTCCCCAGCAAGGGCAAGAATCCCCAGAGGCCCCTATATAATGAAAACAGGGTGGGGCCCGTGTTTTCACAGCTGCATTCTGGAGATTAGCTCAATAAATATTTTTTGGATGAATAAATAATGAACGACTTATTATTTGTTGCTTTCTTATGTTTCCTCAGAATTACAACCGGCCCCCCGTGATGGCATTAGCCATCCCCATCGCAGTGAAATTCCTCCACAGAAGCAACAAGGAACTATGCAGGAATATGTCCAACTACCTGTCCCTGGCTGCGATCACCAAGGCAGATCTCCTGGCTAATCACACAGATGTTATAGTTAAGAGCATACTCCAAGGTATGATACAATGGCTAAGCTTGGGGATGTTTTTTAGGAGTGGTTTTAAAGTATTTTCATGAACCATTTTAATGATTTGTGGAAAGGGGGCCCTAGAATATTAAGAGGTATGTTCGATTCTCTGCTTTGCCACTAGTTGGCTGGTGAACAGGGGTGAGGTTTCTTGGGCTAGGGAGATGAATTATTTGAACTCATAGAGCTGTAAGCTCTCTCTCTTCCAACTCTGCATCTGTCAGTTTGGAGAATGGTGTTTGCCATGCTTCTGGTCACCTTGTCCAGCTACTAATTATGGAGAACCTACCTGTCTGCACTGCGTGGAATGTGTCCCATTATTCTCAGTGGGAGGTGGAAAACCACTTCTGCCTTTGGTTTCCAAAAGCAAGGAATGTTAGATAAAACACAGAAGAGAACATGTGAAGACTTCTTAAACGTGAACAAGATTTGGGAATAATTTGTAATTGTGTTAGTTAAATTCTACTGTAAAAAATTCAAACCAGGACATCTCTGTTAATTGTTTTGCATTTGCATGAAAGAGAGCAAGTTAGTCCAATCAAAATATTCTCTTTGTCTTACTGGTTTTTTTTCCCCCTTTGGCTTCAGATCTATCAGAAACCATGTTTTTTTTCTTTTAATATTTTTTTATTTGGGGTCAGAGAACAGTATATGGTATTATGTGATATATGCCCAATGTCTCTAGTTCTCATTAACAAAAATGTATGAGGTCCATGAGTATCCTGGCCCACATTTTACTGCCACATACCCTAGGTGCTCAAGTTGAATGTCAACTCTCCCAGACCAAGTATTTCTTCTCCATGGGTGTCCCACAAATGCTCCCTTTCTGGGTATCCAGACTAGTCCACAAACCCATGCTGTTATCATCTCCATGCTTCTGGCACAGCTTATGGTGTCCACTTCCACCACCCAAAGCCCAGCAAACTCTATGGCTGCTACCCCTGAAGCTTCAGGATCCACCAGTCCTCAATAGACTAATTTCATGTGGCAGCCTGAGGCAGGATGGGGAAAGGGGAGGGGACATCTGTCTTTTTCCTTGGTGTTACACTTTGGTAACTTTGGGGTTGCTTAGCTCTCAATACCGACTTGTTCCCAAGTTTGCCGTAAAATGTAGCCTTCTGTTCTAAAATGTTCTCTCTCTTTCATGGGCTCACCTATCCAGATAAGAGTCAGGCTAGCAACAAATCAGGCACCCAGTTCTCAAAATGACTATGGCCCACCAAGGACTAAGGTTTTTTTCATTGTATCAGACATTCCCACATAAGAGTTCTTAGCACTGGCCTCTCCAGAACATCTGACGAGCCCCCCACCCTGTGGTCTACTGGATGCCCAGATATGTCTGAACCCCAGCCATGACAATGGAAATTCATCACTCTACCTGTGTTCCCCTCTAAAGATCTGTCATTGATATTACTAGTCAGTATGATTCATTTCCCATTTTCTTTGGCTACAGGATTGAAATGCTAATTTAATTTTTAATCATGATACTAAATTTTCTAAAAGTCCAGAAAAGCAGTTACACTTTTTTCACCATCTTGGCTACGTATTTGGAACAGATTTTACATGATATTACAAACATGTATATACACCACACATTTTAAAACCTTGATAGTTAGACTTGTAACTAACAGATTTATTGGGGAAAAAAAAAAACAGAAAAATGAATTGTTTCTTTGCAGCTGCCAACAACTTACTCATGTATTTGTTTCTTTTTTCTTTTTTTGAAATGCACTTTCAATGACCAAGAAATCTTTTGAAACACAAAATTCACTTTCTGAATTCACTGCAAGCATTTGAAATAAACAGATGATTTGGTTTATTTGATCTGGCACTATAAAAATTATCCTAAAAGAAATGATAATTTGACTAAAAGAAGTTGTGACTACATATTTTAGGGCTTAGATTTTTAAGACTAATGTGTCTGTAAAACTCTGCAATGGTTCACATGAGGCCGTCAAACTTAGACCGGCAAAGTAGAGGGGATCTTACTCTCTCTCAGTAAATTTTCTGCTCTGCAAATCTGTCATATAGTCCCTGAAATTAGCTTTAGAAGCCATCATTAGGATTTATTTTTTTTTACCTATAGTTTTCTCCCCTTTAGGTCTTCCTCCTTAACTTATATTACTTTAATCTGCATTCTCCCATTTTTCTATTTCTATAGAAAATGCTGAAGTGTTACAATTTCTTGATTTGATATATTTTTTTTATAAGACTAGAATTTAAAAATTATAGAATCTTATGTTGGGACTTTAAACATGGTTTAACTGACGTACCCAAGCAATACTTGAATCCCCACCAAATGGTCATCTTCTCAATGATAACAATAATTATAATAACAATTATAACTACAATGGCTAAAATTTATTTCATGCTTTTATGTCAAATACTATATTAAGCACTTTATATGGATTATAGGATTATATCATTTAATCCCCAGAAGAATTGCCCAACAAAAGTCCTATTATTATCCCATGTTACCAATTAATAGTATTTTAAGTAATAGAAACCCCAGGTAAAAATAACTTGATGATGATGACAATGATGGTGATAATGAAGTTGAGGAAGAAAAGAAAAAAGTGGGGGGGTAGAGGGGAAGAAGAAAAGGAATGAAGGGGAAAGAGGAGGGGAAGGAAGAACTTCTCATCAAAATACAAGACTGATAAGTGCATAAGTGTATCAGACTTTCCACATGGCTTGGTTCAGGGCTCAATGGCAGTCCCAAAAGTCATTACTCAGCTCTGCTTCCTTTGGATTGGATTTTCATGCTCTATATTATGGCCCTCTGCAGCTTCCAACTCACATCATCATGAATACCAATTAAGCAAAAGAAACTCCATATTCAGTCTCATCTCTGTTTGACCTGACATGTGTCACATGCCCATTTCTGAGCCAATCCATCATTATTGTCAGGGAATACAGTATTTCAGGTGACCAGGCTTGGGTAATGAACCACCGTCAAAGCAGAAAATTGGGGCAACTGCAGTACCACATGAATGGGGTGCAGATCACCTTGGACCAAATCCAGGGCTGTTGCCAGCAATGGCTAAAATGAATGCTGGGTACCAACAAACAGCTTTATGTATTTACTTTTCTCCTTTTATACTTTCTTTGTTAGAGAGTCAACCCACTACTTTGGCATAACGAGACATTACTGGATAATGATTCTTCCAACTCAGTGTATCTGCAGTTCTTCCCAGTTCTTCTTGGCATCCGTAAATTTTATGAATAGAACCACTATATGAATAGAACCACTCTCCCTTCATTTTAAAACACTAATGAAAAAGTAGATCAGATGGGGCCAGGCAAGACTTGTGGTATGCCAGTGGTGACTGTTCCCTATGCTTGGTTGATATTACTCCTCTGGTTTTATTTTTCATTTGTTTTATACTGGTCTATCTCTGATTCAAAATGAAATGCCTCCTTTATGCTTGTAAGTCAATCATGGGGGGCTGTCAAATGAGCTTATATATCTCTCCTTGAAGGCAAATATTTCAATAATTCCAAGCCAATTTTTACTACTTTTCATTATTAGTAATTGTATGTAAGTGATAATATTGACTTTTACATTAAATGTAAATAGAAATTGATTTTATTTAAATTGCTTAGACTCCATTTGTCTGTTTTATATTCTCCAATTCTCCCAGTGAGAAAGAAACTGTGAAAGGTCCTTCCATTTGGAGAAAAGATCAAAGGCATGAGCAATATTGTCTTGGTGCATACTCGAGAGCTAAGGGGTTAGAAAACCTGAATATGCCTATAACAAATAAGACAATTATATCAGCATTTTTAAATCATCCCCAATTTTATAGAGCAATTAGAACAAACATGTAAATAATAATTACAGGCTTGATTAAACTTTTTCAGATAATTAAAAAACATTCTCCAACTAATTCTGTGAGGCTAGTATACATGTGATATCAAAACAAGAACAAGACTACATAAGAAAGGAAAATCAGGCCCATCTTAATTATGAATGTAGATGCATAAATCACAAATCAAAATGACTCCAGCAATGCTTAAGGAAGATAAGAGTTTACATTTCTGACTGCTTTCTGTGTGCCATTTTCTGGTCTTTTAAGTCAGGTAATTCTCCCAATAACTTATGAGGGAAGAACTATTGTTATCCTCATTTTATAAAATTCATAATGATTCAGTTGAGTTTATCCTAGGAATGCCAGCATGTCTTAATATTCAAAATGTAATTCCCCCCAGTAACAGACTAACAGGTCAAAAAGTCATCTGATCATTAAGAGCAGCCCATAAATTCAGTACCCATGCATGGAAAAAAAGTTTTTTGATGGGGTGCCTGGGTGGTGCAGTCAGTTAAGCATCTGCCTTTGGCTCAGGTCATGATCCTGGGGCCCTGGGATCAAGCCCACCTGGGGCTTCCTACTCAGTGGGGAGTTCTGCTTCTTCCTCTCTCTCTGCCCCTCTCCCTGCTTATGTGCACATGTTCTGTCTCTCTCTCAAATAAATAAAATCTTTAAAAAGAAAAGAGCTTTTTGAAAACTAGGAATTTTGAAGAACTTCTAGAAACTGATTAAGGGGATATTATGTATGTATATATGTATGTCTATAATAGTATATATAAGTAAAAGAATTATACACACACACACACACACACACACACACTTATATACCTATATGCATAGGTATATCCACTTCTTTTGTAAAATTCAAAGTCTGTTCATGACAAAAAAAAAAAAAGAAATGTCTCCACAAACTAGCAGTAGAAGAGGAGCATGCTTAATCTAATAAAGTATAATCTACAAAAACCTACAACTAGAATCATACTTAATGGGAAATATTAAATTCTTCCCCTTGAATTAAAAAATAAGACAAGGATATCACTTAGGTAATATATTTGTTTTCCACTTAAATAATATCAGAAGTAATTTAATATTTTGTGACATCACCACCTTTTCAGAGTGGGAGTCATTTTTCAGTATTCCTGGATAATTCTCCAGACTTGTTCTTTGCCATGTAGATGCATTGTAAAACCTGCCCAGTGTCGGCATATAAAAGCAGGACCAGTGCTTAATGCAACATAATTTAGCGTGTGTTTTACCCAGAAAGCTGGCAGTTTTATTGGAGAGCCTGAAAGTGCGGGTATCTCTAACTGTAAGGGATTATTTGAGGACTTACAGGGAAACCCTTTCCAAATTTTGATTTGGAACTCTGTGATGCAATGCACATCACTCCTATCAAAACCAAAAGTCTCTTCCCCTGCATTTCTGAATCAGTGGTCATAATAAGGAAACAAGCCTCTCCGTCAGTATGCCTTTTATATGGTCCTCTGGCACAGATCACAAGATGACCTCAAATGATTGGAAACTTAAGTATAAAGTCTTTGGAAACAAAATGTAATATTGTCTCAGCAAGAGTCCAAATTCCTTCTGACTTACTGGCAAAAGTCTAGAAGAGACTGTCTAGTTAATTATGATAAATTCGCCTCATTTCTTTCTCTATGTGAGACAAAATTCAAACCACTGATGGGTGAGCTGTCTCAGAAAATAGAGATAGAAAATTAACCTCTCCTTTATTATGGTAATAATAATACGTACCACATAGGGTGAGGTGAGGCTTAAGTGGATAAAGCAGTTATGCTTTGCACAATGCTGGGCACCTAGTTCATCAATGGTTATGATGTTTCTTATCATCATCATTATCATAATCAACATCGTTGTCATTGTCATCCCAAATTGAGCATCCGCCATGTACCAGGTCCATATTACAATATTAAAGGCAGAACCAAATTCATCTGTGGAGTTTTATACTCCCTGGGAACATACATAGCCATTAAAAATTCATGATACGATTATTCTTAAGGAACAAAGTTTTAAGTTCACCGTATTGCAGGTTGTTGAGAAAGAATTTATTAATCCAATTTCTAGGAAACAGACTACAAAGCAATCTTGTTAAGAATATTCAAACTGAATAATAATACACATAGGGAAATATTAAAAATAATGCTCTAAAAAGCCAACCCAAATGTGGATCAAGAAAGACATATCTTGAAACAGAAGAGGACCTCTTCTGAATTGTTAACGAAGTCTGGGATAGTTGCACTCTGGAGTTTGCACCTTCTTGACTCCACCAGCAGATGTTGCTGTGAAGTAAAAGAAGGCCTGCACAGAGAGGAGCATCCCGGGGCAGACCGGCTGAGAATGACTTACCCACAATATAAGGGAATCTTTATATTCGCTTATTTGTTATTTTTGCATGCTTGCTCCTTTTTTCTTTAATGCACTGGGCACAATTTGGAAAAACTTCTTTTTTAAAGACAATTTTTATTTCAAATATTATTTTATGGTTCAGAAAGTACACTTAGATGTATTATCAGTTTTTGTCATTTTCATAAAATCCTTCAGCAAGGGAAGGCAAGTCCTGTTATCCCTAATTTCTTGGCTAATGTGAGACCCATAAAGACTAGTTGGCAGGCCCAGCTTCTTCTATTTGGTAGGTATTTGTGTTCTAGGAATCGAATGGTGAATTTCTGAGCCTAAGACCAGCACACTTTCTTCCACAGTCTGGATTTATAACTGAATGCAAGCATCAGTAATCTCAGTTTTCCAGTTCATTAAATCTATGAATATAGATGTGAATGTTTATAATTACTTTGACCAAGATTTTTAACTTTTTGAGTGCTATTAAGTGGCTAGAAGAGAGTTCTGGAAACATTTGGCCTTAGTAAATTTCTCAAAGAAGAGCTTCCTAATATAAAATTTAATTAAAAAAGTAAAAATCAATGATGATTTCTTCTGTTTGAAAATATAATTGTTCAAGTGAAGTTAACTAAATAATTATAAATACCAAACTTTAAATTCTATAATATATACTTAGGAGTAAAATGTTCTGAATATATTTTAAAGGAATTAACATTTCACTAAAAGCCAATTTACATTGTAATAGACAAGGAAAATATATTAACTCTATTTTGTTCATATATTCATATATTCATATATTCATACCTCTGCAAAAATATTGCTCTGTTGACATACAGATGTACATACTAGAGTGACAAAGTGACAAACTGTCACAATTTGCCAAGAACTGAAGGGTTTTCTGGGACACAGGAACTTCAGTGCTAAAGCTGGGACAATAGCAGGCAAGCCAGAACAGCTGGTCACTTTAGCACACACATACCTAATATTTTGTATTTTATATATATAATGCATTTTTTCCTCCTAATAACTTGAGTCATCTGACACAATTATAATGCCAAGATATAGTGATGCCCTTAATAACCATTCTGGTGAATAAAACTCTTAGCCAATGTGACTAAACCAGAATACTGATTTTTTTTTTAAGAAAATTTATCTTCAGTTTTACACATTTCTTACTTCTTCCTTTTGCTCACACTATGTATTCTGAAACTCAATAAATCGTATTAGAAAAAAAAAAAAAAAAGCCAGAGAGCCAACTTCTGGAGAATTTGGGAAATACACTTTCTGAGTGTAGTCTACGAATGTTTTGAGGAAATAAAGTGTGCATGGTCTTTTCGATTTTTTTAAAAAAATTGTCCTCTTGGATCAGATGAGGTGGTCAAACAGCAGTGGATTTAAAATGACAGAAGTATGGTTTTCTTCATGTTAGAGAAGTGCAGGAACAGGCAGCCCAGGACTGGCAACATCTTCACAACACGGGAGAGTCAAGCTTCTTCTGTATTGCTGCACCGAATTTCGTGATCTCAGGTGGTTGCTGAAACTCCTGCCATCACAACCATATTCCAGTCAAGTGGAAGGGAAAGGGAATCATGTTCAGTATTTCAACATCAGCCAGCAATTAGTCATCTGGCCACACACAGCTGCAACTGATGCTGGAAAATCTAGACTTTGCTCTGAGTGGGCATAACAACCACTGAAACCAGAATTCTCCTCCTTTGGAAAAGAGGGAAAATAGGTATGAGGAAACAATCAGAAGTCCCTTGAAACACTTATCTGGATTTACTGCTGTAGCAGATGAAATTTCTACTTTAGTAACCCAAGAATTCCTTTTCTTCGACTGGCTTCTTCTTTACCCTAAATGAGTAATTCCCATAGAAAAATTAAAAAGGCCCTTATGTTTAACTCTGTCAGCTTATGAGTTTGCATGTATTTTGGCCTGCATCATATTGGATCTTTTGAACAAATCTAATTTGTGCTGAGATGGAGAAATTGAAATCATGCCTAACTCTCAGCTTACATTGGGTCCAGTGTTTCACATTCCACTTAAGCAATCAAGTCATAGAGATAAAGGCTAAACAAGGACTTACCTATGGCCCTTCAAGGACAACCTTGAATCATGTAATCTCCATGGGCCTGTGACTGGCCTATGACCTCATAACTGTGAACAGTCTTTTTAGAGATCAATCATCCTGATTTTGTGGACCTCACAAATGGGATCGAGCTCTACTGATGTCATGAACATCCTCAAAGATTTCTAGATTCATGACATTTTATTGCTAAAGGCACTGAGAGACCAAGTTGCTTCTTTACTGAGAAGACCCAGGGGAGTTAAGTAACTTGTCTAAGGATACTCAACTAGCTAGTTATAAAATGTGGTTTGATAACTGCTCCTGGACTTGTTCTCCAAACCTCACAAACCAGAGATGATCTGGCCCTATTGTTAGGCAGACTCATCATCAGTGTGGCTCTACCACATTTGCTGCTGACATTCAGAAGCAGCGGTCTTCTATTACCCCTGTCTAGCCTTAACAGGAGAGAACTGTAGTGTGGTTGAGAGGTACTTCCCCATCTCTAGGCTGAAGGACCTTGACTGGTCTCTCCTTCAGGCACGAGTAAGAGAATGGGTATTTTTTGAGGGCAGGAGTCGTTTTTCCAAATTCTTAGATCTTCCCAGGAACAATCCCGGTCATGTATATTTGGGGAACTCTGATATTTTGTTTCTGTGTTACATATGACAGAATGTTGCATATGGTTATAGAAACATCAAATTGGGACCTACAGATCAATATCTCCTCAATTCCTTGATTTCTCAGTTGATAAAACTAAAACCCAGAGAGATGAATTGACTTAGCCAAGATCAGATTTCTTGCTCATGATTTATAGGAAGCCAAAGCTTAAATCAACTCTACAGTTTGTTTCTAACAATATTATTACTATTTACACAATAGATTAGTATCTGAAAACTAGTTCCTACTTTAAGAGTATAGTTTTGCTCCAAAGCATCTTTTAAATTTATAATTAGATGACACGGAGTAGTTTTATAAAATATTTTATTTACAGTAGAGTTTTACAAAAATAGTCTTAATAAAATTAATACAAAACCATTTTACAATATAACTTATATAACTATCTTCTCAAAAAAGAGACATTTGATTATAACACATAAACTACATTTGCATTTGTTAAGTCACATTGTAGTATAAATATGTTTTTATCATTTTTTTAATAAGGTACATACCAAGAACAATGAACAATGGACAGCAAATGTTATTTTTTCTCCCGATGTAAAAGTTATCTCTGGCCAAAACAAAATTAACCAGAGAAAAGTAAAACAATTGTCCTTCTTTTCAACAATACAGTCCTTTTAATTATTTGAGAGTTTATCTGACAAAGACACAGCATTAATCTCAAAGCACCATGGCATAAAATCTAGTAACAGTATCCCCAAAAGCATTCTCCAATGTCTTCAACTGTTTATTCAGTATTTTGCCAAGATAAATAAAGATTGATCTCAACTCTCCCCTTCATTAGTCTAAAGTGTTCTTAATATGCACTGAGGTTTTTAGACCGTCCCAACTAGCATATGTTTAAAATGTGAGTTTCTCTCTTTGGCTTCAAGTAGAGTTTCACAACACTTACGAGACATACTGAGCACCTCCATGTGGCTGAATCTCTGTGACTCCCCACCCAACAACATTTCCCCGGATGTGACAAGACTCTGCTCCGCTGGTCTCTCTTATCTCTTCATTGCTGAGAACACGGTTCCAGATATTGAAGCCTGTGAGTCTTCCAGAAAAGGCCAGTGTTTCATCAAAGCCACCACCCACACAGCAGCCGTTCTTTTCTTGGCCAATTTGCAGGATTCCTCCCTCAGGAACAATGTGACCTGTGGCCATCTTGACTGTGGTAGCCATCAGCTCACCATTTACCCACAAGGATGTGCTCCCTTTCTCAGAATTCCAGGTGCTACACAGATGGGTCCACTTTCCCAGGGAAATCACAGTATTAGCAATCAGTGTGTTCTCCTCTCCACCCACCACAAACACTATGGACTGATAGCTGAGGTACAGCTGGATCTCATATGGGTTTCTCTTTGTGCCATAGGAAAACAGGATGGTTTTGTTTAATACATCTGTGGCTTTGACCCAAATGCAGGCACTAAAGGACTCAAGCTTCATTGGTGTCACTGGATGCACGCTTCCAAAAATCTTCTTGGAACGCATTGGGAATAAAATTGCTGTTTCACAACCTAGAGGAGCAGGAAAGTAAGAAGAATATGAGAGAAAATATAAATTCATTCAGAAATGATTCCGACATTTAGGTATTTTAGCACAGGCACTTTAACGACCACAACTGAAAATGATATGCTGTATCCCGTTATGACTTGAGGAGCTTCAAGAGTGATCTTGGTAGAGCAAAGAAAACAGGAATAAAGAAAGTCAATTGTCCTACTCAATGAAGCATCTAAGTGGAGAAGGCATGCAGGGTAGCCAGATTGTCCAAATTCAGAAAATAATGGAAACCATTTCCCCTAGCTTATTTTCTGCTAGACTTTATTTATTTATAATAATAAAATCTAAAATATTTTATTTATTTATTTGACAGAGATCACAAGTAGGCAGAGAGAGAAAGAGAGAAGGAAGCAGGCTCCCTGCTGAGCAGAGAGCCCAATGTGGGGCTCGATTCAGGACTCTGGGATCATGACCCAAGCTGAAGGCAGAGGCTTTAACCCACTGAGCCACCCAGGCGCCCCTACTTTTTTTTTTTTTTAATAAAGATATTGGGTCATTACGCGTTAACTTCAAACAATGATGCTGTAATTTCCAAGAACTTAGAGCCAGACCTGTTTCCCTCTTCTTGACTTCACCAAACTTCCGGAATAAAACAAACCTATGAAAGTCAATGGACCTAGCTCACCCCATTTACCCACTGGCAACATACATTTTTAAATGAAACTCTAGGACTGTCAATTGCAGAAATTTTAATACTCTGTATGTTCCAGATACTTGTAACTTGCAAAGTTTGTAGAAACCTACCTTTGAAAGGCGACAATGTATAACAATTATGACTCACTCTTACTGGGCACTCACCATGTACCAGATACTGTTCTCATCACTCTGAATGTTTTAATCCTACTTATCAATCCTAAGAGATAGTCTTAATATTCCCTTTCTACAGATGAGAGCACTAAGGCATAGAGCACTAAGTAACTTGGTTCTGCTTACTAGCTGGTAAGTGGTAAAACTAGGGGTTTGAACTTGGGCACTGTGGTTGCAGAAGCCACACCCTGAAACTAACACACTGCATTGCTTCTTAATGGGAAAAGAACCCCTTGATTTGGTTAGGAGAGATGGAATTCAGTTTGTTTTACTATTCTTAAAAACTCTTATTTTGTCCACATGCTTATAAATACTATTTAGGCAGCAATAGAAAAAACCTTTAAGGAAGAGTGAACTCTTCCAAGGGGCCTGGTGGAGAACATATTTCTGTTGAAGAGCACTTAGAAGGAGATGCTCAGACACCGCGATGGGAGAATAGTAAAGTCCAGGTCACATGCTTGGTCAAGGAGCTAGAGATGCCCAAGTGAAGACCTTCTAGGTGTCTCTGGGAAATGTGCTAAAACCTTTCGTAGATGAGCTCTGCTTTGTGATAACTTCATGTGAATAAGAGATCAGAAAAAGAACTTAAAAAAAAATCTAAATGAAGGCTAGGCATTCACTTCATAACAAACTAAAGATTTATCATAAAATAGTTCTGATAAGCAAGTTCCAGATCCTCAAAGACCAACTGGTAAACATACAGAACTTGAAGACCCCAAACATCCATGCAAACGGTGTTAAACTAAGTTAAATGCCTGCAAGTGATTGAGGGCGAGGCTCTGTCCTAAAAAATTAAACAGATGTGTACCTACCAACAGTCGAAGAAATACTGAGATTCAGAAAATCGTATAAAAGTTACTACAATACTAAAGCACAAATTGGTCCTGTCACATTTTGGTATTTACTTTTTCATTGAATAATTTGAATTTTTGAAGACTTTTAAGATTCATTCTTAATGAGGCTTTCTTGTTTCAAATGAAATTGGTAGATATATTGTTTTTCCCCTAGCTGTGTTAATTAAATTAAACAAAGATTGTGGAACAAAAGATCACCATATGCATGACCATTTGAGATATACTCTGTAATGTCCCAGTAAAGTAGTGTTCAGGAGGGGGCCTACTGCAGTTCAATTAACTGATTTCCTGTTTAAATAAACCCAGGCAGTCAAGATTGCATTCCAAAGCATTCCTTGATTGCCTCTGAGAGACCCAGCTTTCCCTGCAGGCTCCACTGGCTACAGCTACGTGAGTTCATGGAGTGGAATTTCATGCTCACAGTTTTTTTGTGGCTTTTTTGGTGGGGACCAGTGATTGAGCCTCTTGATATCTCTTCAAAATGTCAGAAACTCTCTGACATGAAAAGACATGAAATGGCTTTTAACTAATAGGTTTTTCTGATTACATTATCAAAGACCAAACAAAATTAAAACCAGGTTCTTAGGAGGCCGACAACAGAATAATTAGGAATCCCTTAGGAACCAAGCTGGCAGGAAACCAAAAAGGAGAAATCAAACCATGTGGGTAAAAATACTATTAGATATAATAAGAAATTAACATGTCAGAACTCAGAAATACATCCCTCTCTGCGCTAACTAGTATACAGAGGTGAGAGTGAAAATTAGCATTAATTCTTCAGTTTGGGGGATACACTGTATGCACAAACATTTCTCATAGTTTGCCAAAGACAAGAAATTTCACCCATTAAAATAGCCACAGAATTATAATTTGCCTCTGTCACTTATACTGAAGATCTATTGTATATTTGATTTTATGCTTTTTCGGTCTCTGAACCCGTACTGAATAGTCAAGAAAATATGCTCAGCACTGATAAACAGTCCGCAAATATTTAGGAAAGACTGTTACTCTGCTATGGTTTCTGTAATTTTAAATGAAACATGCTGTCACACATGCTTACAATTCTTCTTCCTACCCTAACAGACGAGTTGCTTTATTGTAAATATAAAGAGGGATGGCACTGTTTGTAATTGTTTTCTGTTCATGAGAGTCTCAGGAACAGTGTAAGTTATATTTTCTAACCAAGTCACTGATTTTCTAATATAACCCACAAAAGATTTTTTTGCACTACTACCTCTTAGAAATTTTGACTTCTAAAGGAGGGTTATTTGGCTCCAAATCGTCTCATTTCGTTTAACAATCTTCCAGATGTACTATTCAAATGTATTATTTCAAAAGTATTATTTCAGGCCCATGTGTGTTTGGAGATTCATTCATATTACAGGGGAGTTCAACAAGTTGTATCCGGTTTGAACCGCCTCTCTCCTGTTTGGTCCTGACCCCCTAAAGCCCTGGGGAGGAGGGTTACCCATTTGCTCCTCCAGCAGACTGTGGATCCCGCCCAGTCCAAACCTCACATACTCAGCCCTCCCCTCTAGCGGGCTAATTCCACAGACCTCGGGGCCTGGGGGACCCCTCAGGAATTACACTAATCCTTCAGGAGATGGGGTTCAGTCTCAAGTCTCTTGCCGGAACGAGCGGGGAGGAGGGGCCGGCCCAGGGATCGGAAAGTGTAGATAAAAGAATTAGGCTGGGCCCTGAAATAGCGCGGGGAACTAGAACTCCGCTAAAGAGAGAGACAGGCTAAAATTAGAAGAAGTGGAAATCCCAAACGGAGGGAAGCCGGACAGCTAGAGAGGTCACGGTTAAAACCGGCCAATAGAGCTCCTGCACCGCCCGGTCCGATCGGGTGTCAGGGGTCCCTGACGTCTATTTCGAGACTGTGATGTCTATGTCCATAGCTCTCTTCTCGGTTCCCGGGGGCTGGAGAATACTTTTTAAAGCCAGTTTTCGCGCCTTGTACGGTGTTTGTGAGGCCTGTGAGCGTGCATGGAGAAACAGAGGTGTGTGTGTGTCCCCATTGAAGCTGCCCCTAGAGGACCGCCACCAGGCTTCCCGCCACGCGCGTTCCGAGGACAAAGACGCAGGGTGTTTGGGGGCTGTGGGGAGGGGCGGGAGGCGAGGAGGCAGCGGGAGCCACTCCGCCCCGCGTCCTTACCTGCTGGCAGCCAGCGCCCGGCTGCCCATCCTTGCACAGCGCGGAGGTCGGCTCGCGTCCGCCGCAGCTCCTCGAGCACGGCGCCCAGGGCGCGCCCCGCCTCCTCCGGGCGCGGCGTCCCCGCGCTCTCCAAGCGCGCCAGCCTGCGGCCCGCCTCGCGGCTCGCCTGCAGCAGCTCGTCCAGCGCCCGGGACAGCCGGGCCTCCGCGGGGGCCGGCGGCGCGCACGGTCTCCCCAGGCTGCCGGCCAGGCGGCCCAGCTCTGCCCGCAGCCTCTGCAGCTCGCCCCGGAGGACGTCGTCGGTGGCCTGCAACAGCATGCCCTCTCTCATCTGCGAGTCCTCCAGCATGATGAAGAGCTTGTCCCACTCGGTGTGCTCCCGACGGCAGTCACACGGCGTGGCTAGAGCGAGGGACACACACGTTACGGAGCCGCCCAGGCCTTTCTCGGGTGCGCTTTGTACAAAGGTGACCTCCCTCGGTGGTCCCAAGTTCCTGCCTAGCCCCACAACCCCCTTCCCTTTAAGGACACCTCGGAAAAAACAGCGTGTGAGTATCTCGACAGCGACAGGGACCATTCACGCAGGTATATATTAAGTGGAACTCTGTGAAATTGCCGTTCGTGCGGCTCAAAACAGGCAAATATCGGCGATTTCATGCGGTTCAAGCCGTTATGTATCTGTGACAGAAATAACTTTTTGAAATCTCCCCCTTTCCTATAGTGCTTCTTTCTTTTGCAAAACAAGCTATAATTTTTAGCACATTTCCTTGGCTACAAAGTATATGTATACTATTTAGAGCCAAAGAGGTGGGTATGTAGTTAGGGTTAGCAGAGAAACAGTTAAAGAGAACTTACGGTCCTCAGTGGGATGGAGTCCATTGTCTATTTCGTTGTCCAAATTCACATACATGAGTTCATAATCATCCGAGGTCTCCGCCAACGCCGCAAACCAGAGAGCGCAGAACAGGATCACAGGGAGATGCATTGCTGGAGAGAGACACAAAGTTCTTTCTTCGGCCACTTCCCACAGCTGGCCCGAGGGGACGAGGCGAGAAGCTCTCAAGTGAGCGGTGTTGCTGGAGCAGAGGAGAGTGAGAGTGAAAGGCAGGAGCCCAGAGCCCTTAATAAATGCTGGGGGAAGCCTGAATGGAGATGAATGAGTAATGCCGGTGGCACCGCGGTAACGGGAGTTCCCCTGAATTTGGAGGGGAGGGGGCCTGGTGGGAGGGCGAGGGAAACGTGGACGTTGCACAATCATAGACCGCAAAGGTTTACACTGCCGTCAGATTAACTGGAGGAGGGTCAGAGGGGAAAGAGGTGGGGAAACTGGGCTAAGACTGTACCCCCGAGGATTAGCTGTTGTAACTTGAATTGGTAGCACTAAGGGATGAAAGGGAAGGGAGGGGAGGTAGGGGGAGAAATAAGTCAGCAGGCACAGAGGCATGAAAGCAAGATCATCATTTCAGCATTTTGTGTGGTGCCTTTACAGTTTTACAGCCTTTTATGTATAGAAAACTTTCCCCAGTTTTCTTTTGTACACAGTTGATAGGTCTAAGTTGTGAAAGTTACTCCCCTGATTCCAAGATAAACCAACTTAGAGTAAGATTTCTGATTGCTCTAGAAGCCACGTCCATTCCTAGTTATTCCATCTTTAATCCTTCTGGAGTTGCAACTCTACTTTTATAAACATATATATAAAATGAGAGACAACAAAGCAAAACTGGTGAATCTAAAGTAAGAGCGAGCTAGGGGAGAGGAAGAAGCTGATTTTAGGAATATTTCTTTTTGTAAACTGGTGTTATGTAGAAATTGTATTATTTCACTAGGCTTAGAGTTAAAGATCACGTTTTTAAAATAAATTTAGGGATTTCTGCGTCCTTCAAAATAATAAGCTGAAAACTCTCCTGCAAAAAAACACCTAAAAATGCATACGTTATAATGATAACCTTAAATGTCCAAATGAACTACCAATAAAGTAAGGAAAGTATCCAGGGCCCAATGATAGAGAGGGGAACCAAAACCAAACTTCTAAGCCTGAGAGCTGATGCCAGGACTCCTTGGAGGGACATAGAGGGAAATAAGGGTTATCAGTTCTGTAACAACTAAGTGTTAATGACCATGTGGGAACAAAGCTTAGGCCAGAGTGGGAGTTGGAATTGAGAATCTCACCTAAAGCCAGACCCTCAGAGAGTTACATATTGGATTTCAGTGGATATAGCCCTACCCTCTATCCTAACACAAATAAGTGGGAAGTCAGCATGTCTTTGACTGAACTCTGCAGGGTCCCTAGTAGTTTGTGGCATGGGTCTGCCCTCACACATGTTCAAGATTCAAATGTATATTATCTACCACAGTAAAAACAAATTCACAATAAAAATATTTAAACATATGAGGAAACAACCCACCACAAATGAGAATCAGCAGATACAGAAAAAGGATTAGGTACCCCTCTCCTGAGAACTTCATTTACTTAAAATATCAGGTAGGAATTAGAAAATGAGTGTGTTTAAAATTGTAAAATTCCAACACAAGGAGTTGGAAACACGAATAAAGAAAAAAGACATTGTCAAAAGAAAAAGATGAGGCAGATTTTTAAATTCTTTTTACTTTTTTAAAGATTTTATTTATTTGAGAGAGAGAATAAGCATGAGCAGGGGGAGAGGGAAAGGGCAGAAAGAAGGGGAGAAACAGATTCCCCACAAAGCAAGGATCCAGACATGGAGCTCAATCCCAGGACTCTGAGCTGAAGGCAGTTTAACCAACTGATCCAACCAGGTCTCCCTAGGCAGATTTTTTTTTTTTTTTAAAGAACCATATGTAACTTCTACAAATAAAAAAATAATTAAAAAATTTAAAACCTCAAGGAATGGATTAAATGGCAAATAGGCAAAGCTGAAGAGAATATTAAAGAACTGGAAGAAGGATCTGAGAAAATCATCCAAAATGTACTCTTTAATTTCAGTAACCTCAAGTCCTTTCATTGCTCAGGAAGATGATAGAGAAATTAATTTTGCTTTGTTAGTTCTGGAATGTTTATCTTTTTGAAGACAGCCATGAAAACCAAAAGGAAATAGAATGTTCCTTTTGAACATTCTTAGAATTAGAATTAATTTTAGATTAGAATATTTAGAATTATTCTATTAGAATTATTCGAATTAGTTTTTAGATTAGAATTAGATAATTAGATAATAGATAATTAGACAATAATTAGAATTATTAGAATTAGACTTAGTCTATTAGAATAATTAGAATTAAACAAACCTTTTTCAAAAAAAGCGGTAAAGAAAGGGGAAAAACATAGACAAAGCAAGATGAATAAAAAACACAAGATGGGGGATCTGGGTGGCTCTGTGGGTTAAGCCTCTGCCTTCGGCTCAGGTCCTGGGATGGAGTCCCACATCAGGTTCTCTGCTCAGCAGGGAGGCTGCTTTCCCCTCTCTCTCTGCCTGCCTCTCTGCCTACTTGTGATCTCTCTCTCTGTCAAGTAAATAAATAAAATCTTTAAAAAAATGTAAAAATAAATTCAAATATACCAATAATCATCATAACTATTAATAAAACAAACTTTCCAGTTAAGAGACATAAGATGTCAAGTAGGAATATTTTAAGTCCCCAACTATAGGTCACTTACAAAAGCCACCCATAAAACATAAGAATCTAGCGATGCCCAAAGTAAAAAACTTGAAAAAAGCAGGAAAAGAATATACCAAGCAAATGCAATTCAAAAAAGCTAGGATAGTTATAGTTATATCAACTGGAAATAACTATAAGGGAGAAGAGGATAAAGTATGGTAAACACTTTACTAGCATTATTTAGTAACAGTTTCAAAAAATATATGCTAAAGACTGACAAAATTATAAGGAGAAACTGACAAATCCATAACGATGGGGGAGATTTTAATATACCTCTCTCATAACTAAGTTCACTGCTGTCATAAATGGCTACTCAAATTCCCCCCCCAAAAAAACACCTGCTAAAACATACAGAAACTTATGGTACATGAAGTTTGAAATAATGAAATGTATAGAACATTGTCCAGAAGGTTTAATAAGCAAGTTCTACCAAACATTCAAGGAACATATAATCCTCTTCTTATACAAACTGCTTCTAAGAATGAAGTGTGCAGGAATGTGCTAAATACTTTCTATATGTGTAGTACCTATGATACTAAAAAGAGACAAGGACAGTATAACAAAAGGTCAGCTTCATTCAAGAACATAGATGCAAAAGCTCTAAATAAAATATTAGCTAAACGAACTTGGCAATATATGCATAAAAATACATTATAGCCAATCAACCAAGTTGAGTGTTACTCTAAGACTGCAAGATTGGTTAAAATTAGAGTTATCAATTAATTACATGAACAATTTAGAAGAAATTATATAATCATGTCAATAGATGCAGAAAATCATTTAATAAAATTCATCATTTATGTACAGAAACAAAAATAAAACAGAAATAACAAAATTGATAGAGCCATATACATATATAATGATGGGTCCTTAGAAACACACTTCTTAAAAAGAGTAAAAACAAAAGGATACCTTGGACACTAGCTCTATTCACTGAAGTACTGGAGGTTCTAGCCAGGAAAGTAGGATAAAAAAAAAAAAAAAGCATTAAGACATAAGAACAGAAAAAAAGTTGATTGCCTATATACAGAACATCTAAGAGACGCTGAAGACAGATTATTAATAAGAGAATTGAAGTTTTATTGGCTGAAAGATCAACACAAAAATCAGCTGCTTTCTTAATACCAGCAGACGACTGATGATACATTTTTTAAAAGTTTCCATTTACAATAGCAAAACAAAAATGAGATACCTAGGAATCACTTTTAATTAAAAGAACATAAGATGCAGCTAATATCACAAAACTTTATTGAAAAACATTCTTTAAAACCCCACATAGATGGAAGGACATATGTTTTTGAATGGTAACACTCAATTTTATAAAGATGTCAATCATCCCAAATTAGTCTGTACATTCAGTATGGGAGAAAAAAATAAAGTGGTTTTTCAAGGAAGTTGACAAAGTAATGGTAAAATTTATATAGAGGAACCAAGAAGAATTTGAAGTAGAAGATAATTTGCCCCATGAGATATAATGATTCATTATAAAGTTACTACAATTAACAAAATGTGTAATTGGTAAAAGTATGATAAATACCCAGAAACAGACCCAGACATATGAGAAACCTTACATGTGAAGAAGGTATTAAAAAATTGGAAGAGAAACAACTGACAACTTGATAAATGCTAGGACAATTATTTATATACACACAAAAAATCCATTCCTCATGTACAAAAGTAAATTCCAGATGGATTAAAGACAAACATGAAAAACAAAACCATAATGCTTTTAAGAGAAAAATTTTATGAACCTAGGCTAGAGAACGATACCTTAATAACAAAAAAAAATTATAAACTATAAAGAAATTTTAAAAAATCAACTACATTGACATTGCAATAAAAAAAAACAACTAGTGTCTAGAATAAATAAATAGCTTCTACAAATCAAGAAAAAACACAAACATCCCAGCTGAAAATAGGCAAAAGATATGAATGGTCAAATGGTGAGAGGGGAAATGACCTGTAAACATATTAAAAGGATGCTTAGCTGCACAAGCAGTTAAGGAAATGAAGATGAAAACAACAAAAAAATGAGATGCCATCTCACACTCCATCAGGCTGGCAAAAACCGATGTCTGTCAAGACCAAATGTTGACAAAGATAAGGAACAACAGAAACACTCATATTGCCGGTGGGTGTGTAGGTTATTATAGTCATGATGGTAGGCAGAATAATGCCCCCCCACAAATGTTCACATCTTCATCCCCCAACCTGTGGACATGTTATTTCACTGCATTGAAAATTAAGGTTGAGGGGAGCCTGGGTGGCTCAGTGGGTCACGACCCTTCAGCTCGGGTCATGATCCCAGGGTCCTGGGATTGAGCCCCACATCGGGCTCTCTCCTCCACGGGAAGCCTGCTTCCTCCTCTCTCTCTGCCTGCCTCTCTGCCAACTTGTGATCTCTGTCTGTCAAATAAATAAATAAAATCTTTAAAAAAAAAAAAGAATTTGGGCCACTAAGTTTTTGGTAATTTCTTATGGCAGCTTAGAAAACTAATACAACCACACTGCAGAGAAATTTTGGAGAATCTAGAAACTTAACTCCCAGGGACATAGTCACTGCTTTCTGCTTAATTATGTGACCCAGGGACCATCAGCATCATGTGAGAGCTTGTTAGAAATTCAGATTCTCAAGCCCAAACTCTGAACCAGCTGAATCAATATACCCAGGTGATTTCTAAGCGATTAAGCTCGGAGGCCATACCCTAGGGAAGATCTTCCATTTAGGAACAAAGAAATAGGTATAAAAATTGCAGTGCTATTGGTAAAAAGCATCATCATCATCATAGCAGTGTCTTTCAACCATAGAGTATATGAATAAATTATTGTCTGTTTATACAATAGAATACCATACAGCTGTGAGAATAAGTGAAGGAGAGCTTTTTGGAGCTAAAACTTCAACACGGTGTTGAATGTTAAAAAAAAAAAAAGTTCCAAAGAGATTTGTACAGTATGAATATTATTGATATAAAATTTTAAAGCATGCAAAACAACACCATAAAATGTTTGTTGGTATAGACACATGCAACTAAGAAGTAAAAATATCCATGAAGATGATAAATACTATCTTTAGGATGGTGGTTGCCCTTGGGGAGAATAGGAAATGAGTGGGATAGGAAGCCATTTTGGCATGAGGTTTTTTGACAAAGCTAGCCGGTGGGCACAACCCTATTCTTTATATTATTACCTCATTTGCCTAATGTCTTAAAATATTCTATAATTTTAAAAAAAGTTAGTTTATAAATGGAATTTACAGGATTTCTCTTTTTGCTTCTGAATTTATAGAATTTCTACCTCGAAGTGTCTTCATCAGTTTCTAACTTAGAAAAAAATTTTATGCAATTACTTTTGCATCATTTGATCAAAATTCAAGTCAGCTGAAAATGACTAATCTGGAGATTTTCCCTTCAAGACTCTCAGGATGTCTAATGAGTATCACACCAAAAGCCTTATACCAGTTTCCTGTCTTCGATTCCAAAAAGAGTGCTACTTATCATGAAATTTTTTAGGGATTGGTCAGTGTGTCTACATAATTAAGCTCTAAGATCTATTGTACCCTGTACAGAGTGGGCATTACATTTAAAATTCCTGCTTGTTTAAGGAAAAGCTCTTGGTTAAAAGAGAAGGAAAACAGATAAAGCAATGTGTTGTGTATGGACACAACTTGTTTTAAAAAAGAAAACCCTGAATATTTCTAGTACTTTGCAGTCCTTGGGCATATGACCGAAACCTTCTGGAGATTAATTCTATGAATCACATGTGGGAAAAGCAATTCTCATTATTAATCATCACCCATATACATTTAAGTTGATCCAGAATCACCCTTCTACTATTTTTAGTCACTGGTATTCTGAAAATGATAGTCTTTTGTCCAATTCTCATATCTAAATGTCCTTTATATGTGGACACATTCCTTCTGTTTGAGAAAGGTCTACATACGTGTAATCACTGGTGCTTGATTCCTTCTGTGTCCTTCTTCTATATACAAAAGCCAAATTTAAAGTAAATAGACACAAAAAGAATTTTCTTCAAGAAATCCCTAGAAACCAATTCTCCTGAGACATTTAAGTACGTGAGAGGCTTTTGAGAAAAAATCCATACCATAAAGTGATAAGCAGATGTTTCCCATATGTCGTTTGCAGATAAGTCCCTATAGCTTAGGCAATATCTTTTCTGGAGATTTTGCCATTTTAAATCCAGTTGTCCATACATGTCTTTGAGGCAAATCATGTGTGACAAAGAAGCTGAATCTAAACTTCCCTTGAAATAGTACAGAAATTGGGGATTTAAATTTGCATTGCTACTTTTCTGACTATTCATAAAAATAAGGCACCTTTGCCATATGTCAGTTGTCTTAATCGTGCCCCCATATCTCTCAGGAACGTGGATACATTCCTCTGCACTTTTTTTGGTTTGGTTTCATGCTTATGGCACTGCTTAGTTTTCATTTAAACAGCATCCAAATGTTTTTTCTCATCAGGAATTCTTTGTCAGAACAGTTTCCTTCTTAAGGGTGTGGTCTGGTTACTGTCAAATTTTCCTCTTTCCCCGTGGTGCCTTACTCAGGAAAAGTTTTCATTAGATAATAAATAAATGAAATATTCCCTTGTATGGAACCCATTTAAATCATGCTTTAGTGATTTTTCAGAATAAGATATGGTGTTATTTTTAGCAGAAGACTTGGCCCTCACTCCTCACTATTTAATGAATAAGTGCAAAGGTTATTGCATTGACAATAACTGTGTTTCCACTGCCCTTGAGCTAATAACTCACCATTCTCGGTATTGTTCCCTCAACAGGCAATGCCATGCTGTTGAGGGTGTTGCCCGCGGTGTATGAAAAGCAGCCTCAGCCAATCAACAGACACCTGACAGAACTCCTGGCCTTGATGTCTCAGCTGGAACAACCAGAACAGTACCATCTTCTCCGGCTTTTGCATGTAGCCGTGAAGAGAAAGCAACCAGAGGTACAAAAGCAAAAGCACATCATGTATTTGATGGTCCACACAACCAGGCATGTTGTTTCTGGGTATGAGAACAGGATATGTGCTTCAGGTTTCCGCTCCTGTGTGCCCAAACACACCCATCTTTAAATGAAAGCACTCATTCGCTTTTTCTAGACCCATGTAAGTGAGGAGGTGATGGCAGAGGTTGGGTTCTGTGTTATGTTTCCCCAAAGAAACAGAACCAGGATACATATATCGTGAGCAACTGGGATTGGCTTACGTGACTATGAGACTGAGGAGTCCTGCAGTACAACCTTTGTACACTGAGGGCCCAAGAGAATAAGTGGTGTAGTTCCGGTCTAAATCCAAAGGCCTGAGGAGCAGAGGAATCAAAGGTGTGAGCCTTGGTCAGAGTCTGAAAGCTTCAGAACTGGATGGCTGGTGGTGTAAGTCATGGTCTAAGGCAGGAGTGGACCAATGTCCCAGCTCAACCACTCATACTCAGGCCCTCAGCAATTTCGAGGAGGCCCACCCACATTGGGAAGGGCAATCTGCTTTACTCATTCTACCAATTTAAATGCCAGTCTCATCTGGAAACACCCTCAACAACACACGCAGAATAATGTTCAAGCAGGCATGTGGGCACTCCATGACCCAGTGAAGTGGACACATAAAATTAACCATAACAGGCACAGTACTAAAAACAGAACAAGGGTAAAACCTGTCACTATGGCAGAAAAGCTTGAATTGAAATTGAGTGTGGCCATGCAGGCCAGGAATCTGGTTTCTCAGAAAAGGCCAAGGAAATGACCTATGCATGGGGAAGTCAGCCTGGAGTGACAGCAGAGCCTTGTTTTCTAGGTAGCAAGTTAGTTGCTGATTTTTTAGAATCAAATAAAAGATTGAAATAATTAGGATGATTGTGATTAGCAGTCACAGAACACCCAACCCATGTTGATTTAAATAATAAAAGGAATTTATTAGCTAATTAGATGGGGCAAAATGCCTTCTGATGAGGTGGTTGATCCAGGAGCTCAAATAATACAAACAGAACAGTTTTCCTATTCTCTATTTCTCAGATTTGATTTCTGATTTTGGGTTCCATTTTCAGCAGGCTTTCTCCTTGTGGGCTCCATACAGGTCCAAGGGGCTCTTGAGGCACCATGCTTCTTCTGCCTCCCCCCACCCCACCAACATCCAAACAAGAGTCCTGGTATTCTCTGTTTAGGACACACACTGTACCCCTGGTGCTTCTGCTGACCCCCAGTGATACTCAGAGACTAAAGACTGCTAGGAAGGGGAAAGTAGAAACGGATTACAGAAGGTACCCAAACATGTGCTCAAGTGAAGATTAAAGGTCAGCCCAAGGTTTTATCAATCATGGTTGCAACTCTGTTTCATTTCCTGAGTGAACATTAAGGTGAATACTGGAACATTTGAAGTCAATATTCAAACTGTTCAAAGAAAAGCAGGCAAAAATGGTCATATGTGTAATTAACCACAATAGGCTGCCAATACCTGGTGGTAAGGAATCATTTCTTTTTTTTCTTCTGTATCCCAGACCTTGGCATAGTACCCAAAAACACTCAGTAAACATTCATGAAATGAAACAGAATAAAACAGGGTGATAAATGTTCTACAGATGGTACAAACAGAAAGAGGGGCAATAAATTCTGCCTTCGGGAGAAATAGGTAACATGAAGATTCACAGTGGGAAGGGCCTCAGGGCTAGACCTTGAAGAATGGGAGATTTTGGTCCAGGTGGAGCAGAGGGGCAAAAGGCCTTGAGGAGGTGGAGACAGGGTTAGGTTTGGGAAGGGGCCCTGGATTCTGCCTTTTTCCAGATTCTCAGGTGATGCTTTTCCCACTGCTTCAGACCACACTTTGAGTAGCTAGGTGGGAGGTTGGGCAGAGGATTGGGGCATATATGTTACCTGGTGCGCGTTTTTGCTCTTGCCCATAGAGCAATATATTGTCATTATTTTTCCATGACTGTCTTTCCTAGTGTGCTCTAAACTCTTTGAGGGACATAGGACCAGTGTCTGCATATTCACATGCATTCCCTAACATAGTGCTGCACACACAGTAGGATTGCAATAAAAAGTTGATGAATTCAGGGAGGAATAAATCACCAGAAGAGACCAAAGAGCCTGGAGACCATGGAGAACCAGGGAAAGATGTTGAGGTTCCGAAGGGTGAAAAGTGACTCAACAGGATCAAGATCTGGAGAAGTAAAAGACCTCGGAGACAGGAACTGAACTTAGCTTTGACGACCGGGGACTCTGCAGGGCACTGCCTATGTGGGTGGGGTGAGGAGTGGTGGTCCTCTATTATGGACTGTGTGTGGAGGAAGGTTAGGAATTGACTTCACGAATGCAGAAGTTTAAAGAAATAAGGAGAGCTAAAATAAAAACCAGTCACAATGAAGAGATTGCAGATGTGGAACAAAGTACTAGCTAGAATCAGGGGCTAGAGGCAGTTGGAGAATGAATACCAGAGTATAAGTGGAGGAATCAGTTTGGGAAAGAATTAAGGACAGAAAGTTGGAGCAAAACTGTAGTAGAGTTTGGGCAAGGAATAGAGTTGAGGGATCACTGGATCACCTACGTGGAGGCTTGGACTGAAGGGAGCAGAATGGGTAGGGTATTTGTTTCCCAGCCCTGCTGAAACAAATGACCACAAACTTGATTTAAGACAACACAAATTTATTATCCTCCAGTTCTTGAGATCAGAAGTCCCAAATGGGTCAGCAGGGTTGCACTCCTTCTGGAGGCACTAGGGGAGAAATCTGTTTCTTTGCCTTTTTCCAGCTTCTGGAGGCTGCCTGCACTTCTCAGCTCCTGTCCTGCCTCCTTCTCACCTCTGCTTTTCTCATCACATCTCCTTCTCTGACGCTGAGACTCTTTCCTCCCTCTTCTAAGGGCCCTTGTTGGTGCCACCCAGATGATCCATGATTATCTCTCCATCTCAAGACCTTGAGCTTAATTATACCGGCAAAGTCCCTTTTGCTGCACAAGGCAACATCTTCACAGGTTCTGAGGATTAGGTTGTATATACATCTTCGGGGAGTCATTATTCTGCCTACCACAGATAGAATCTGGGGACCAGATGATATGGGGGAATGGGGAGGGGTGACCAAAACACCAAACTTGGTTTCATAAAGGAGCCAGCTGGCATGCCATTTTATTTGCAGCCTGCAAACAAGAGCAAAACATAGTTTTTGGAAAAGCAGGGTCAATAACAATTCAAAGGGGACCTAGGGAGAGTCACTTAATTCAATTTATTTCCCATGGGCTAAAGGCTGGACATAAACGTAGATGAAACCAGCAGGAGGCTCACTTATAGGAAGGGGAAGAGAAAAGACTTGGGGTCTTCCAACCTAAAATGATGGGATCCAAGAGTAATGGTGGCACCATGGGTGACATTCAAAGAGGTCTCATCAGACACCTGGTTATAGCTCCTCTGTGGCTGAGACACAGAAAAAGACATTTATAATCAGGCCCCTGACCACTATCTGTTCTGATGGGGCCTCTTTAACTCCCAGCACCTTGAACAATTACGGGGTCCTAAACACCCATGGTTGGACACTCTCCTCTCAGTGCACTGAGTTTTTATATACATACTGTGTTCTTCTGGAATGTTCTTCCCTCATCACCACTACCACTCTTTCTGGACTGACTATTCCTGGTCCTTAGACAAGTACTTCTATGTCGGTTCTTGCCAGGAATCTTCTGACTCCTTCCTTCCCCACCTCTCTGCCATACCAAATTTCACACTGTAATGAATCTGTCTCTATTGGACTCTCTCTGAACCACCTTGGCTGTGATGCAAATGCTGGAGACATGAAGACGACTTTGTTCACCACTATGTGCCTGAGGCCTTGCATAGTACCTGGCACACAGAAGTCACTTCATGAATATTTCTTAACACAGATGAGTTAGTATTAGTGCCTAAATTTGCAGAGGACCTTATCAATCATAAAGGACTTCTTTTTTTTTAGTATCTAATCCTACCAATCATTTAATCCTACCAATTTATTTATTTATTTTAATTTTAAGATATTATTATTTATTTGTGACTGAGAGAGATAGCAAGAGAGGGAATACAAATGCAGGAAAGTGGGAGAGGGAGAAGCAGGCCTCTCTCTAAGCAGGGAGCCCAATACAGGGCTCAATCCCAGGACACTGGGATCATGACCTGAGCCAAAGGCAGACACTTCACAACTGAGCCACCCAGACACCCCTAATCCTACCAATTTAATTTACTCCTACCAATAACTCTATGATGTGTTATTTTTTTCTCTATTCTATACCAGTCAAAATGGATGTTCTGGGAGGTTAACTTGCCCCCATCACACAAGTAAGTAAGAAGTAAGTGACAGATCTAGGACTCTAATCCCCAACCTCCTTCTCTCTGGAAATAACCAAGTACAATTCACTGCACTTTGCAGCTATTGTATTTTTTACAAATTAAAGTTCTGTGGCCACCTGGCATCAAGCAAGGCTGTGGTTACAATTTTTCCAATAGCACTTGTTTACTTTGAGTCTCTGTGTCACATTTTCATAATTCTTGCAATGATTCAAACATCTTTATTACTATTATATTTGTTATAGTGATCTGTGATCTTTAATGATAGTATTGTAATTGTTTTGGGGTACCCCAAACTGCACCCATAGGGATGCAAACTTCATAGATAAATGTGTGTGTTTTGACTGCTCCATTAACCCTCCATTCCCCATCTATTTCCCTATCCCAGGGTTCCCCCATTCCTTGAGACACAACACAATTGAAATTAGGCCACCTAAGAACCCTAGAAAAGCCTCTAAGTGTTCAGGTGAAAGGAGGAGTAGCAGCTCTCTCACTTTAAATAAAAAACTAGGCATGAATTAGCTTAATGAAGAAGGCATGCCAAAAGCTGACATAGGTCAAAAGCTGGGCCTCTTGTGCCAAATATCGATCTCTTAGCTAAGTTGTAAATGTAAAGGAAAATTCTTGAAGAAAATTGAAAGTGCTACTCCTTTGAACGCATGAGTGATAAGAAAACAAAACAGCCTTATTTTTGCTGTGGAGAAAGTGTGAGTGGTCTGGATAAGAGATGAAACCAGCCATGATGTTTTCTTAAGCCAAAGACTAATGCAGCTCAGTTCTGCGAAAGTGGAGAGAGATGAGGAACCTGCGGAGGTGAAGTTTGATGTTGAAGCTGTAACAAGCTATGCAGATGATCGAGCTAAGAAAATTCATGAAGGTGGCTGCACTAAACAACAGATTTTTCCGTGCTAATAAAACAGCCTTTTCTTAGAAGGAGATGCTGTCTAGGAATTTCATTGCTAGAGAGGAGAAATCAACGCTTGGCTTTAAGACCTCAAAGGACACCCTTCTCTTTTGTTAGGGGTTGCTGCAGTTGGTGACTTCAAGTTAAAGCCAATGCTCACTGACCATTTTGAAAATTCTAGAGCCCTTAAGAATGATGCTAACTCCACTCTGCCTGTGCTCTAGAAATGGAACAACAAAGCCTGGCTGACAGCACATCTGTTTACAACATGGCTTACTAAATATTTTAAGCCCACTGTTGAGACTTACAGCTCAGAAAAAGGAAGAGAAAGAGATTCCTTTCAAAATATGATGGCTCATTGACCATTCACGTGGTCACCCAAGAGCTCTGATGGATATGTACTATGAAATCAATGTTTTCATGCCTGCTAACATGAGTGGATCAGTGAGTGGATTTGAACTTTGAAGTACTACTACTTAAGAAATACACTTCATAAGACTGTAGCTGCCATACATAGTGATTCCTCTGATGGATCTGGGCAAAGTAAACCGAAAACCTTCTGGAAAGGAGTTACCATTGTAGACATCAGTAAGAACGTTCATGGTTCATGAGAGGAGGACAAAATATTATTGTGAACAGGAGTTTGGAAGAAGTTGATTCCAACCTTCATGGATGACTTTGAGGGATTCATGACTTCCCTGGAGGAAGTAACTGCAGATATGGTAAAAATAGCATGAGAACTAGACTTAAACAGGAACCTGAAGATGAGACTGAATTGCTACAATTTCATGATAAAACTTTTAAAGATATGAAGACATGCTTCTTTCGGAGGAGCAAAGGAAGTGGTTTCTTGAGCTGGAATCCACTCCTAGTGAAGAAGCTGTGGAGACTGTTGTAATGACAACAAAGGATTTAGAATCTTACATACACTTGGTTGATAAAGCAGCAGCATGATTTGAGAGTATTGACTCCAGTTTTGAAAGCAGTTCTACTGTGGGTAAAATGCTATCAAATAATATTTCATGCTGTAGAGAAATCATTTGTGAAAGGAAGAGTCAGTCGATGTGGTGAATTTCATTGCTATCTTATTTTAAGAAATTGCCACAGGACCCCAGCCTTCAGCAGCCATCACCCTGATCAGTCAGCAGCCATCAACATAAAGACAAGACCCTCTGCCAGCAAAAAGATTACAATTCGCTGAAAACTCAGATGATGGTTAGCATTTTTAAACAATGTATTTTAACTGAGGTATATACATTTTTTAGACATAATGCTATTGCACACTTAATAGACTACAGTAGAGTATAAACATAAATTTTATATGTGCTGGGAAAGCAAAAAAATTCATTTGAATCTCTTTATTGGGCCGTTTACTCTATTGTGGTGGTCTGCAACCTCTCCAAGGTGTTCCTGTAGGGTTCCCAGCTGGTTACAGGAAGCAGAGGATGGTAAACAAGGGGCACTAATAGTTTTTGAACTAATGTCAAGTTCTGGACACTGTGTAGGTGTTTTACAACATTATCTCACTTATTCACCACAACAACTTTTCCTTTGGTCAACAGAAAAGTCAACGTTTGGAGAGGTTAACAACTGTGGTGGTACAAAGGAATGACAGTGAAGTGGCTTTTCACAGTCTCTTCTTCTTTACCAGCCCCTCCAATTTTCATATGGGCAGTGTCTGTTTCTCCCACTGTTCATTATAGTCATACTGCCCTCCCTGAGACTGCCACTTACAGAAGATCTGTGGCTGTCACTGGTTAGATAACTTTCCTAAAGCCATAGATTTAAGGCTGGGCTACATTGTAAACCCAGTCTAATTCTAGCTGTTGAGATCTTTTGGCCTCAACACCCTGGAAAAAGGCTGTCAGGCTGTGGCTTATGAAGCAGATGGGAATTCCAGAGGGCCCAGTAGACGATAGCAGTCAGAAAGGTGAGCTAGATAGGAGAAGAAGGAATAAGTAAGACTGAATGAGGAGGAGGAGAGAGTGAAAGCAGAGTCCCATAGGCATTGTGAGTACTGAGTGTGAATCCCAGAATGAAGAAGCAAGGGTTTAGGAAATCCACAGTGATGTGAATGGACCCTACCTGTGCCAGGGCCCTAATGGGGGAAGAAGTTAGAGCAGGAGAAAGACCCAAACCTTTGTTTCCCATCAGCACTCCCCTTCATGTTAAAGCAGCCCCCACCAGCCTCCTATGGCTTATCACACAGTTCTTTGGGAGCTCACAATTGATTACTGAGGTGTGTAGGCAGTGAGCCAGAGAAGTGCCAGAGTCACCTTCTCTCTCACACATTCCTTAATTAGACAGTGGGCAAAAAAGAAGCAGGACAGGGGTGGGGATGGGTGTTGTGGCCAGCCAGGCAGGTGGGTTCCCTTCCTCCATCACTGCCCTCTGGGTATCCCTCTTTCAGGAAACTATCCTTTCTAGCTGGAGGGAGGGAATTCCTGGCTGGTGATTCAGGTTGGAACCTCCAGAGAATCCTCAGGGTCCATTTATAGGAAAAGGCTGGGTGGTCAGTTTTCCAAGTGGCCTTTTGGGGCTAAGTCTGTATTCTTGGCTGCCATAAGCCATGCTGTAATCTAGCCAACAAAAGAAAGAGAATTTAGTAACACATAAGAGCCCATCTGTTATTATCCCCAGGATTTGGGCCTCTAGCCCCAACTATACAGAGATGAGTGGCAAAAAATAGCAATGTCAGCCCTCTGTTGATTAATGTCCAAACCCAGAGAAACTGCTTTTGTGGTCTGGCTCCTAGAGGAGAGAGTCATTTTCTTGGACTTTCCCTCAACAGCTCTGAGCATTCCTATTCATGTACCTAATCGTGCAGCACCTACCCCAGCATCATCTGGCTGACAATACTCAGAGGTCACTTTTGGTACTTATTTAAAATAAGAAGCTATTTGCAGAACATTAAGAAGACTGAGTGATGGAATATATAGTCTGTTCTACAACAGTCTTTGAAGCAGAACCATCATTTTAAGAATATATATTTTGTCAGTATGGTAAGAGTGATTAGCAAAGGATGAATGACAGTTATTACAGAGTTTTGGAGATTAATAGATTGTTAATGCTGGCCAAATTAATTAGAAGATAAAATTGAGCCTGAGGACCAATTTAAGAGGGAGTACATAATCACACATGTACACACATATACACACACACAATAACTCTACCTTTTATTCTATGCATAAGAATTGAAGAATCATTTGTTGCCAATTAAGTTATGGTGCTATGTCTTCAGATGGCCCTACCCTCAAGGTCCCCATGGCCTGGGGTGATGAGATGCAATGACGAAACTTGAGGTCAATGACAAGATGCTAAATCTGTCAGCAGACTGCTCTGAGAGCACAAGAAAGACAGTGATTAAGTCTGCCCTGGAAGGAGTGGACAAGTCAGAGATAGGTGCCTATGTTTAAAAATACTTACTTTAGAAGGTCCTGATCTGAGCCTCACCTGCATGTTCTCCCAATTTCCATGCATTCCGTCGTCTATTAAATGTAGTCCAGATAACTGGGACCTTGGAAATCTTTTCCTATGTATCATCTCCTTCCTGCTTCCAGGGCTTCAGCAGGCCTGGTCCCTGGATCTGTTCTCCCAAGGACAGGCCATGCTGATAGTGTGACCCCACAGGCCTGAGGTGTGTCCCAGATGAACTTGCATATGTGGGCTGGGGTATTCACATACATGCATACAAGACTCCTTGCAGGGCAAAGCTGGGGGAGAAGGAGAAAAGAGGGACAAGAAATGTGGTCTAGGGGTCATTTCTCTCTGGTCCCTATACCCAGGCCAAAACTTCCAAATTCAAATCAGGCCTCCTCGATTGTTATAAAGGTATATGTGTCAGGTGGAGGAGTAACTGCTGAGTATTTGAGTGCGTGGTGTGATGACCTTTATTTGTCTTCTAACCCCTGGTTCTGCACGTGTTCGAGTGGGCTGTGGGGAATGGTTCCCAGAAGTAGAGCCATTTGAGATGGGCTTTGAAAGCATAAGTGTTCTCTCTGTGTTCGGGCCAGCTGTGGGTGATCAGTGGCATGTCTCTGGGTCAGAGTTCATGGTGGAAGAGGCAGTAGATATGCCCACCAGTGAATGCCATGGCATTGGGATTCCAGCTGTGGGCCATGAGAAATCTTTGAAGTCTTGACATGATTCTAATGGGGTTTTAGGACAATGACAGCAGAATAGAAGGAAGAGAGATTTGAGGCCAGGAGGTCAGTTGCGAAGCTCTTTCAGAGGTCTGTGCCATGAGGTTTATGGCCTGAACAAAGGCCATGTCGGCTTGCTCTCCTCCAGCCATTGATGCTGTCTTAGTGGCTACTCTGCTCTCAGTGATGACAAAGCTTTCTCTGAGACGTGAAGCAGCCCCAAGTGAAGGAGCATGAAAGAAAGCAGCTTAAGGAAATGCCCTGTGTTTAGAAAATAAAATTCCTTCTTATCCAAGAATAATCTATCTAAAGCCCAAAGTACCACTTGCTTTTCATATGTGTGATAAACTTCAAGAAATATCTATCCTTTCTATCACCATCATAATAAGCTTTGGGCTATCAGGAAATGGCAAAATAATCAACTTTTGTTTAACTGGTAAAATTACTTTGTTTATGCTATTCAAGGCTTCTCTTCTCTTTGCTTCTATGGGTTCAACTCTGCCTAAACATACATGTATTCGCCATGAGCCAGCTAACTAGCTAGCTTGCTCGCTTTTTTTTTCCTTTTTTTTTTTTTTCCTTTATGGGACAATGAATACAGTATTTTCTTGCATGGCTTGGGATGTATGGCTAGAGTTTAAATAAAATTGGCATGACTAGAAGCACGTGTCACAGAGACCTTCATGTTCCAGGAATAGGACATGAAGTGTAAGGACTAGGAAATGGAATTTTATAGAATAGGGCAGGAAGTGTGTAAGCATTTTCCATTCCTAAAAGACTCAGGCTAAGTATGGTGCCCTGACCCAGAGCAGCTGGCTGACACTTCTGCCTCATGTGCCAGGGATCTCTCGTGGTTTCTCCTGAAGGACATACAGCTGCTTCCAAATGCACAGGCAGCATTTATGGAACTGTGCATTCCTATGTGCCATATACCAGAAACTAGCCCTGGCCCTTACTTAGCAAGTACTGGCTATGAGTATCAAGTTTAAATTTGTACATAGGATAATTTTAGTCATCTCAAAATGTCTTTTTTATGTCTCTATTAGTTATGTTGTATACGACATGTGACAATATGTATGTTAAACATTATGTGCAACTGTTCAACACTATGGGGTAGAGTGTGGAGGTTATTCAAAGGCTACCCTATAAAATCATTTAGACATGTCTTCCTTTGATTTGTGCCTCAAATATTTATCGACTCATTTTTTGGCCAGGCTTTGTGCTAGGCTTTGGGTGTGCAATGGAATACAAATTAGAATTGAGTCTTGACCTTGTAGAGTTTTTAATCCAGCCTGCAAAGCAGACTTCTAGAGCAGCAATATAAAGAAAGCATGAGAAGTGTTTGTTGGGAGCCATTTAGGGTATGATGGGGCCTCAGCCAAGACACTGGACAGAATGGGAAGAAAATGGAGTGGAGGAAGGCTTTTAAAGGAAACAGCAGCTAATCCGTGGCCTCAAGAGTGAGGAGTGTCAAGCAAAATAGGATAATAAGAATTATAGGCAGAATCGATCACATGAGTTAAATACTAGATGCAAGAGAAAACTTAGCAGGTCAAGAAAAAATTTTTAAAAAATCAACACGGTTGAAGTATGATACGTGATAGGGTCTAGATGGGAGAGGGTAGAATAGGTAAGATAAGTCTAGAAAGATAGATTGTCATCAGTTCAGAAAAGTTATGTTAAATCTCTATCTGGAGAGCAATATCAAATTAGTGAACTATGTTAAGCAGGGGAAGGGTTACCATTGTAGCCACAAAGCAGAAAAGGAATTGGGTGGATGAGACTGAAGACAGAGAGAATAGTTAGAAAGCTGTTGGAATAATGCAGGTTCAGGATGAGGGGATCAGTGGTTTCAGCTTAGAGGTACCTGCTGACAGTACTTCCCTGACCCCAGCCTGAATGAGGTCCCCAGGACATGTCTCACAGGTCTCACAGCACCTTGGATTTTCCCTGTACGGCACTTAATTAGAATTTATGATTATGCATTTCCTTTGTAATTATTTGTTTTACGGAATGTCTTCTTTACTACACACTGAAGTATTCCACAAAGTCAGATTTATTAGCAGCCGTAACACTGGCACCTAGAACACTACCTTGAAAATAGGGAGGATTCAATAAATATTTGTGAATGAGTGAGTGGAGAGATGAATGAAAATGAAGGGAAGTGGAGAGATACCTGGGAGGTGGAATGAACCACTTGGTGGTTGCTTGGATGAGGCTCTGATGAGGGAGAAACAGCTTTCAAAAGTGACTCCCAGATTTCTGACTTGAGTAGCCAGGCAGATAATGGTGCCATTTATGGAGAAAAGAGATACTTAGAGCTAGCTAGAGAGGGACGTGGGGGAAGTAGGTTTTTGGCAGGAGGTGAATTATAAATTTAGCAGGCCAACCTGAGTATCAGATTCTGTTTTAATACTGGAAGCTACATTTCAAGTTGACCTTACCAAAAAAAAAGTGACAAACCAAAAGAGCAAACCAACATCAAACAAAAAAAATCAACGTAGTAGAAATAGGGATGAGCAAATTGTTTTTACTTTATTGTTCAGTTTTCCACAGGTTATTCTTTCTAATTATTTTATTTTAGCAGACAAAACAATTCATCAAATTGTTAGCATGCAACCTGTGTATTAACATAGTGACTTTATTCCACAAAAAGTCACATTTTCTTTAATATGAATTATTGCATTTTTATATTCACAAAAGCATTCCAAGTCAAGAAAGCAACATTAGGGTATCAGGAATATGGTAGAAATTATTTTACTTTGGTAATCTTTTTTATCTTAGTACATTTTTGTGATCAAAATGGAAAATTAAAGAAAATGTTAAAGCTCTTTCCTGTTTCCTTATTTTTACTATTAAATATTTCCAAGGCATACTTCTCTAACTTGAAGATGTTCATTAAAGTTATCAAGGATCTTTGACATACTTATACCATATTGTCCTTTAAATCATAGCTCTTATGGTGGGTTGGAGGAAATGTAATATTCCTGGTGAGGACATAACACATCAAAACTTGATTTATGAATAGCAGTATCTAAACATTTTTGTAAACTTTACTCTCCAATAGCACAGCACAGATGAAAAGAAACCAAATCCTCTGAAACTTTATCATAAATTTTAAATTCCAGTTGTGGGGGATATGTTTGAGTTGCGATGAGGGCAATAATCCCAGAATGTGCTGACTTTAGATTTCATGCAAAAAATATTAGATTGATTCTGACTTAATTAATTTTCTTCCTTGTTTCTCTTTCTTCTCCTCTCTTTCCTTTTTGTAGGTGGTTCAGAAATGTATTCCTTTCCTAATCGGGTATTTGAAAGATTCAACCCATAATGATGTCATCCTAAACATCCTCATAGAGATAGCAGGCTACGAACCTGTGGCTTTGAATGGTTTTCTTCCAATGCTGAAAGAGATTGGTGAGAGATTCCCCTACCTCATCGGACAAATGGCAAGACTCTATGGAGCTGTGGGGCATGTGGATGAAGTAAGTTTGCCTTTTTTCTCTCTGTTTCCCTAAATTCCATTGACGCTTCATCCATTGGGGCTGTTGGACCTCCAAATTTGTCCTGGAACTTCTCAGAGTTCCCATTTCTCTTTTAAAACCTTTTGCATGGACAGTGGTCCTTGGATCAAGGGCGCATTATAGCAGGGCTAGGTGGAAGGTTCAGGAGGTAAGGATCTCATTGCTGGAGTGTCACCTAGGGAAGGGGAAGGATTAAAATGGAGAAAGCACTAGGACAGACTCAAGGCCACTTTGTAATAACAATAACCAATAAAAGGGTTGTGTCTTATTTCTGGTTGCAGTTTTGCTCAATGAGAAAACCATCAGGAAGCATAAGGTTAGGTCTCAGACATACCTATTAATAAGATCCCATAGCTATACTGTCAATAAATGCCTGAATTCAGTATCTTTTGAGCCCTCTGGATGATGTTACTTGGAAGAGTGAAATAAACATTTGTGCATGTTTAAAAGGCCTAGCCTAAATATTTGCATAATAGAATCTTTTGGCAGGAACAGCAGGATGCCATCAGTTTGTGGGGATTAGGCAACCAAGAAACCATTTCCAGAAATTCAGGTTCTGAAGGGTATGCTTACATGCATGTCTGTCTGATGATTTTACATTGGGATTTAGGATTTTTATCTTTTAAAATTACAGTAAATGTATAATTGATAGAAGGAAGCTTTTACTTTCACCTACTTACATATAATACAGTTTCCTATAAGATAGATATAAAATTGTACAACTCTTAAAAGGGAATTCATGGTTCATCAACTTCAGTCCCTTAATTCTAAAAACTAGATAAATTGAGTGATTTACCCAATGAGACTGGGTCAGTTGGTGACCCAGCTGGAGTTATATCTTTGCTATCCTTGGCACTCTTTTCAAAGTTTGCCTTAGAATGGACATTTGGTTCTGTTTTATTTTATTTCTGCTGAGATTTGCAGATGGCCTAGTGAATGAGAGGCTTCTTTCTGGTGGAGGGACTTCTCTAGCTTCCCAGAAAAAGGTGGGAGAGCAGAGCGGTCAAGCAGCTTGTAACTGTCAACATGAGGGGGGATCTTGTAAAAGGATTACTTTGGTGTGGACATGCTGCTTAATATAATCCTGTCCTATCCACTGTTGTTGGGAATGTCTCACACCTGCCATGATCTGCTTTCTGGTAACACTTTGCGGTGCCTGTCACCTTTGCTGCCAGAGGAACCCACTGGTGTGCCCAAGTACTTTTAGAACAACTTCAGCTGACAGCTGTTCAACTGAATCTGCTGACCTTGCAGATTTTTGTAGGTGCCAAAAAATTCAACTTCTGATGTGTGAGGCCCTGGAATCTTTAAAACTCGTCCTGCACATTAATGGTAGTTGTTTTCATCAAAAATACACTTATGATTCATTAATGTGTTATAATGCACACTGGAAGTGAATGAACTTCCCACAGAAAATGTAATCTGGTTAAAAAAAAAAAACAAACTAGCCACATACAGTTATGTCACTGTAGGTTTACCTGAACTAAGGCTAACCTGACAGAGAGTTGCCTGTTAGGGTGACATTTGTGTGACTCTGGGTGGGTGCAGAGAAAAGGAGAGGAGATCCAAAGAGCCTGAAGAATCACTTATTTCAGAATTCAGAGTATCAAAATATTTGTCCCTCTCACTCCCCTCAATCTCGCATTCTCATATGTCCATGAAGGCATCTGTGTTTGAGGGAGAAAATTCTTTTCTGGTGGTTCTGACTCACCTTCCCAGCAAAGAACAATTCCAGATCAAATACCTTCCAAATATACCTAGATATCAGGATTGCATGGGGAGTTTTTAAATAATATAAGTTCATGAGACTCATAGAAAATCTACTAAATCAGAGTCTCCAGGAAGGGGACACAGCAATCTGGATTTGTAGGAGTAATTCTGATGCAGCTGTCAGGATCAGTATTTGAGATCCCTTGATGTAAAATATTTAAAGCATATTCCATCTTAGATTTAGAATCAGGATTTAGAATCCATCACTCTTTCTCTTTCTTCCATCAAGCTATGTCAATCAATTAAAACTTTCCCAGACTACTGATACAAGCAGTTTAGATTAGGTATGGTTGAGAGTAACACAAAAATTCAACACAATTGTGGCTTAAACAAAGACAGTCATTTATTTCACTCACACTTAAAGAAGTCTTGGAAACAGTCTGTCTAGAAATTCATGTTTCAGAGACCCACCCTTGAGCACACCAGAGAACACGTAACTTCTGTGGCACAGTCCAAGGTGGTTATTTATCCTTACCCATCAGGTCAGTATTTCAGCCATCAAGGAGGTGAAAGGAAAGAAAGAAGACTGTCTTCCAGATAGTCAAATACAACCTACTATTCATATCCCACTGGCTACATAGAACAAAGTTACATGTGACCACACCTAGCTGCAAGGGAGGCTGGAACATGTAGTCTGAATTCAGGTGGTTACATATCAAGAGAGAAGGGCGGAAATAATGATAGAGGGCAAATAATGCCTCTGTTGCAGCTTGTCAAGTCAGAGTTTGTTTTCTCTCCTCAAAAATAACATCCTTGTACAGGTTTACTTTCCTTCTGCTCCAACAGTCTTCATTTCATTATTGTATTTCATTTAAGGTCAGCCTGACCAAATCACCTATAAATGTCAGTATGGCTCCTTTACTGAGAAATAATGTTCTTTTTATTTGTTTCTAACCCCTAAAATATCACCATTAGAAACTCTTTCTTTTGACTTTAAAGAATGATAAAATTTGGATGTACCAAGAATACGTGTAGTAATCTAAGCAGCTCTTAATGGGTTCATTTGGTGAACCTGTTCAACTTTCTAAAAATCTCACAGCACCATTTCCCAAAGACCAAAACCAGCAAGGAAGATATATATGTATGTGTATTTCTACCCAACTCATTCTAAAAGGAAACATGAAGTTACTGAAGTACATTGCCAGGTGGGCCTGAGGGCAGAAGTTAGAGTCCTGGACACCTATGGAGAAGGGAATTGCAGTAAGGAGGGAGCAGCAGGAATTTTGCCTTAAAAAAAAAAAAAAAAAAAAAGCCCACAAAAAAACAAAAAAAGCCCCACCATTTTCTGAATGGAGAACTTGGTCTATAGTGAGATAAAGAGACATGGGAATATATGAGACATGGAAATATTTAGAGTATTAATGATAAGACAGCCATGGGACCCTAGTAACCTCAGGTCCTGGTCCTCTCTCTCATCCTGTCCTGTCTAAAAATTGACTTCATTTAGAAATTTTTCTCCTTGCACCAAAATAGGATTTTCAGATGTATTCAGGGTTTTCAAGTGTCAGATGATGACATTGCTAGGATTTAAATGATTTTAGAAATGCAGAAAAGCAAATCCAACTTTAAGGATCTTCCTCCAACTTTGAAATGCATAATCTGTGACTGACTGGAGCATACTGTTCCATCCCTCCCTTATTGCCTGGCCTCCAGAAAACTGAACTGTTAGATCCTTAAGAGAAATAGGTGAGACTTCTGGGAGTATGCAGTCATCAGGCCAGGGAGAGTCTTGGAGTAGAGCTAGCCTGGAATCAATTGCATGAATTATTAATCAACTTATGCCTCAACTTCTGTGCTTGCATGACGCCAGGAATGAGAACTTCAAGGCCTGGATACAGAGAACCAGACCAGATGTGCCTGTCTTTCATATCAGGGCCCATGTGGTTGGGCACACTGTTATCAGCACCTTGAGAGCAATATAACAGTGTTTCCATCTGCATTGCAAACAACAGGGAGAGTGTATATAAACCAAAAACTAAAACCCTACAGATCGTTATTCTCTCTATCTCTCAAATGACCTCAGGGATCTTTTTTTCACCCAAACTTAAAGGAAACTGAACTTAATAGCTGTGTGGTGCTTGTGTCACTATAGAAGGCAACAGAGTGCCTCATGAACCATTTTCAGGTTTGTGCTTACACCCAAAGCACATCTACTGGATAGAGAATAAAAAGGAAGGACCATAGGCCAGAGAAACATGCTTCTGGGGCAATGATGCATTCTAGTCCCTGAGGTGCTCTTTCCTTGGCACTACACAAATTGTTTCCATCATGCCAGGATTCACCCCAATTATGTGGGATGCTCAGTTGAAGCAGATGCATGAGTAAGAAATATTACTACATTAGATGTGTCTTCACATTAGCCAAAATGCACAGGTCCTTTTGTCTTTCTCCAATGAGAAGATTGCAATGGAGACCTTAGGAGACAATAGCAGCTCCTAAGAATCCAACCCCAAAGTGCCTAGCAGTTTGGTGCCAGCTACCACATCTCTGGACAACACTTGATTGACTCAATGCAAGACCAAGGAAGCCCTAACCTGACCTAATAACCACACAGGGACCAAACCCTGCCCCCAATGGGAAAAGAGAGCCATTACAAATCATTGGGCTTAAAGCAAAGGTGGCTCAGGCACAACAGTAGGGCACACACAGCAGGCACTCTTAAAGCACCAGGTTCTGGTGAACAGGAGACAGTGCCCTGCAGGGCACTACAGAAACTCTTCTTCATAAGGCCCCTACTTCCAAGAACAAGAGATGTAGCTGACTTTCCTAACACACAGAAACAGACACAGAGAGTTAGACAAAATGAAGAAATAGAGGAATATGTCCCAAATGAAAGAACAGGACTAAATCAAAGCAAGACAACTAAACAAAACAGAGGTAAGCAATATGCCTGAGAAAGAATTTAAAGTAATGATCGTAATGATACTCAATGGGCCTGAGAAGAGAGTAGAGACCTCACTGAGATGCTTAACAGAGAGATGGAATACGTAAAAAAGAACTAATTACAGATGAAGAACTAAGTAACTGAAATTTTTAAAAATACAAGAGGAAACAAATACTAGACTAGAGGAAGCATAAGAATGGATCAGTGACCTGGAGGAGGGAGTAATGGAAAGCAATCAAGCTGAACAGGAGAGAGAGAAAAAAAATAATATAGACTGAAAATAGACTTAGGGAACGCAGTGTCAGCATCAGGCATAATAACAGTCACATTATAAAGATTCCAGAAGGAGAAGAAAGAGAAAAGGGGGCAGAATAGCTGACAAGTTCCTGAATCTAAGGAACAGAATCCACATCCAAGAGGCACAGAGAGCCCCTGACAAAATCACTCCAAAGAGGCCCACACCAAGACACATAGTAAGTAATTAAAGTGATAAAGAGAGAATCTTAAAAGTAACAAGAGAAAATAAAAGAGTTACATACAAGAGAAACCCCATAAGGCTAGCAGTGGATGTCTCAGCAGAAGTTTTGCAGACCAGAAGAGGGTGGCATGATATACTCAAAGTGCTGAAAGGGAAAAAATCTGCAGCCAATAGTACTTTATTCAGCAAACCTATCATTCAGAGTAGAGGAAGAGATAAAGAGCTTCCCAGACAAAGAAGGTTAAAGGAATTCATGACCACTAAACCAGCCCTACAGGAAATGTTAAAAGGCAGTTTGAGTGGAAAGGAAAGACCATAAACAGGAGTAAGAAAAATAGAAAGCACAAAAGCAGTAAAATTAAGTATATCTATAAAAATCAGTCAAGGGATTCACAAAATAAAAAGATGCATGGTATATCAGATACCTAAAATATTGGAGACAGGGAGAGAAATAAAGAATGAGTTCAAACTTCCGTGACCATCAAGGTAATATAGACTGCTCTATGCAGAGGATGTTATATACAAACCTAATGGTTACCACAAATCAAAAACCAGTAATAGATATGCAAAAAATAAAGAGCAAGTCACCCAAATATATCACTAAAGAAAATAAAGAGCAAGTCACCCAAATATATCACTAAAGAAACCATGAGAGAAGAGAACAGGAGAAGAAAGGAACAGAGAAGAATTACAAAAACAACCATAAAGCAAGCAACAAAATGGCAGTAACTATATACTTATCAATAATTACTCAAATGTAAATGGACTAAAGCCTCCAATCAAAAGACATAGGGTGACAGAATGTATAAAAAAGCAAGACTCATCTATATGCTGCCTATAAGTGACTCATTTCAGAACTAAAGACACAAGCAGATTGAAGGTGATGGGATAAAAAAACACTTATTATGCAAATGGAAGTTAAAAAAAAGCCGGGGTAGCAATACTTATATCAGAAAAAATAGACCTTAAGACAAAGATTATAACAAAAGATGAAGAAAGATACTATAAAGTCATAACTGGAACATTCCAACAAGAAGATATAACAATTATAAATATTTATTCACCCAACATGGGAGGACTCAAATACATAAAGCAGCTATTAATAAACATGAAGGAGATAATAGAAAAGAACACAATAATAGTAGGGGACTTTGACACCCTAGTTACATCAATGGACAGATCATCTAAACAGAAAATCAACAAGGGACAGTGGCTTTCAATGAAAAGCTTCCAAATTCATTTTATGAGGCTGGCATTACTCTGATACCAAACCCAGAGAAAGAGACTACAAAAAAAAAAAAAAAAAAAGAAAGAAAAGAAAAGAAAAGGCCAATATTGGTGATGAATATAGATGCAAAATCCTCAACAGAATACTAGCAAACTGAATCCAACAGTACATTAAAAAAAAATAATGCACCACTATCAAGTGGGATTTATTCCTGGGATCCAAGGGTGGTTCAATATTCATAAATCAATCAAAGTGGTACATCATATCATCAAGAGAAAGAATAAAAACTTTAGGATCATTTCAGTAGATGCAGAAAAAACATTTGATAAGGTACAACATCCATTCATGATAAAAACTTTCAATCAGGTAGGTTTAGAAGGAACATACCTCAACATAATCAAGGCCACGTATGAAGAGTCCACAGCAAACATCATCATACTCAGTGATGAAACACGGAGAGCTTTTCCCCTCAGATCAGGAACAAGACAAGAATCTCCACTCCCACCACCTTCATTTAACGTGGTACTGGAAGTCATAGCTACAGCCATCAGACAAGGAATGGAAAAAAAATGGGGCATCTGGGTGGCTCAGTTGGCTGATCATTTTATTTTTAGTTTCAGCTTAGGTCATGTTATCAAGGTTGTGAGATCAAGCCCCACATCAGGCTCTGTGCTCAGTAGGGAGTCTGCTTGAGATTCTCTTCTCCCTTTCCCTCTGCCCCTCCCCACTCTCTAAATTAAATCAATAAATCTTTTTTTAAAAAAGAAAAAGAAATGAAAGACACCTAATTTGGTTAAAAAAAAAAAAAGTAAAACTTTCACTGTTGCAGATGACATGATATTATATATAAAAAACCTTAAAGACTCCAGCAAAAAAATACTGGAACTGATAAATGAATTCATAGTCATAGGATACAAAATCAATGTGCAGAACTCTGTTGCATTTCTGTACACTAATAATGAAGTGGTAGAGAAATTGCAAAACCAATTCCATTTACAGTTGCTTGAAAAATAATAAAATACATGGGAATAAACTTAGCCAAGGAGGTGAAAGACCTGTACTCAGAAAACTATGAAACACCGATGAAAGAAATTAAAGATGAGACAAAGACATTGAAAGATATTCTATATTCATGGATTATAAGAACAAATATTGTTAAAAAGTCCATATTACCCAAAGTAGTCTACAGAATTAATGCCATTCCTATCAAAATATCAATAGCATTTTTCACATAACTAGAACAAATAATCCTAAAATTGGTATAGAACCACAAAAGACCCTGAATAGAGAAAGCAATCTTCAAAACGAAGAACAAAACTGAAGATTTCGTAATCCCAGGCTTCAAGATACACTACAAGGCTACAGTAATCAAAACAGTATGTTACTGACATAAAAATAGAGACATAGATCAATGGAAAAGAATACAGAGCCCAGATAGAAATCTACATTTATATGGTCAATCAATCTTTAACAAAGGAGGCAAGAAGATACAATGGGAAAAAGACAGTCTTATCAATAAATGGGAAAACCAGACATCTACATGGAAAAGAATGAAACTGGACCATTTTCTTAAACTATACACAAAAAATTCAAAATGTTTTCAGGACCTAAATGTGAGACCTGAAATCATAAAATCCTAAAAGAGAGCACAGGCAGTAATTTCTTTGGCATTGGCTGTAGCAACATTTTTCTAGGTATTTCTCCTGAGACCAGGGAAACAAAAGCAAAGATAAACTATTGAGACTACATCAAAATAAAAAGTTTCTGCACAGCAAGAAAACCATGAATGAAACTGAAGGGCAAACTACTGAATCGGAGAAGATATTTATAAATGACATATTTGATAAAAAGTTAGTATCCAAAATATATAAGTTGAGTTGGTACAACTCAACACCCAAAACCAAGTAATCCAATAAAAATGGGAAGAAGATATAAGCAGACATTTCTCCAGAGAAGATATCCAGATGGCCAACAGACACATGAAAAGATGCTCAACATCTCTCTTTATCAGGGAAAAGCAAATCAAACCACAATGAGACACCACCTCACATCTATCAGTATGGCTAAAATCAATACCCCCAAAACAACAAGTGTTGACAAAAATGTAGAGGAAGGGGAACACTTGTGTACTGTTGTAGGAAAGCAAACTGGTACAGCTGCTGTGGAAAACAGTTTGGAGTTTTCTCAAAAAGTTAAAAACAGAACTACTATATTATCCAGTAATAGGTATTTACCCAAAGGTAAGAAAACATGGATTCAAAGATACATTCCCCCCTATGGTTATTGTAGCATTATTTATAATAGCCGTATTATAGAAGCAGCCCAAGTATCCACCCATAGATGAGTGGATAGAGAATAAATAGGATATATAAATATAAAGAATGTTACTCAGCCATAAAAAAGAATGAAATCTTGTGATTTGCAGCAACACAGATGGATCTAAAGAGTATAATGCTAAGTGAAATAAGGTAGTCAGAGAAAGACCAATACCGTGATTTCACTTATAGGATGAATTTAAGAAACAAAACCAAAGAAGAAAGGAAAAAGGAGACAAACCAAAAAACAGATATTTAACTATAGAGTACAAACTGATGGTTACCAGAGGGGAGGTGGGTAGGGGGATGGGGGAAATAGGTGATGGGGATTAAGACAGAGTACACTTATCTTGATAAGCACTGATTAATATATAGAAGTGTTGAATCATTATTTTGTATACCTAATATTTGCAACTAATATAACTCTGTATGCTAACTATACTGAAATTAAAATAAAATAAAAATAAAAATTAAATTAAATTAAATTAAAATTAAAATAAAATAAAAAATATAAAATTTTTCTGTCTATAAATAAATAAAAGGTCCAATGAACGCTCTCAAGATGAAAATCTTGTGGGTGGGTGTTTATTTTCTATCCCTGTTAGTCCACGTCTAGTCACCAAACAAGTATTTCTCTGATTCCCTGGAGCCTAATCATATTTCAAAAATGAAAGATACCTATACGTTTGAACTTTATTTCAGAAATTTCTATTGCTGGGATTATTGAAACTTAAAAATATGTAAGGTACAGAGTACATCCCAATATCCGTTTATCAGACAGGGAGCATTACACAGATTTTTTAAATCTCAAAATATATGACTGTTAGAGGAATGCTTTCTCACCATTTCACTGGGTTTTTTTTTTTCTTCCTACAAAAAGTTCTGGGTTATAACAACAGTTAAGGTAGTAGCATTTTTAAAAAGATCTTTTATTTATTTATTTGAGAGAGAGAGAGCATGAACAGCAGAGGAAGAAGCCAACTCCCCACTGAGCAGGGAGCCCAAGGCAGGATTCGATCCCAGAACCCTGAGATCATGACTGAAGCCAAAGGCAGATGCTTAACTGACTGAGCCACTCAGGCACCCCAAAGTAATAACATTTTCTTCTCAAAACTTCAAATTTCATATGATTATAGTACATCTCCCTAAATAGTTTTATTGGATAAGTTTCTGAATTGTTAAACAATCTTTTTGACTTAGAGTTACCTTTATTTTTTTTTGTAGTCTTTATATCAATTTCCCTATCTATAAAATGGGGGAAGTAACTGTACTTAACTCATAGTACTGTTGTAAAGATGAAATGACAGAATCAGTGTGAAGCAGTGCTCCTAGCACATAACTGTGCCTGGGGATTAATGAGTACGCTTATTATGATGAGCACTGAGTAGTGTATAGAATTCCTGAATCACTATATTATACACCTGAAGCTAATATAACACTGTATGTTAACTGTACTGAAATTAAAATTAACACATACACCCAGATCATTCATACAAAGCCTTTAGCACAGTGCCTGGCATACAGTAAGTGCTTGATGATACATTTCAACAATCATATTAACAGCAGCAACTTCTATCACCTCTCTTGGCTCAGTTTCCTCATCTGTAAAATGAGAAGAGCACTATTATTCACCTCATGGGTTTTTGTTTGGATTTAATGAACTATGCTGTATGGAACAGTGTCTGGCAAATGGTGAACAGTCAATAAATACAAGCAATCTAATTAATGTATTACTTCCTCAGTGTTGCTCAAGACTTTCATTTATTTGGAGATACTGAAGCTTAAGCCTAACAGATTGAAAGTAGGGAAGACAGCAACCAGGGAAATGGCTTGTCTCTTCCATGCTTCTCCAATGAAAGAGGCTGAATGTTTGTGTATCCATGGAACAAGTCCAAATAAGGACAGACAGGAAAGGAATGATTTACCATCGGTGATTGCACGTATCTGAAAGGTACAAAGCAGGATTGACTGTATCTTTTCTTTTTTAGAGAATAGCTGGTCTATGTAGATTTTGTTTTCTAAGCAGAATGTATATCTGCTTTATATTTATTTTGCAGATGACTATTCTGAGGGGAATAAGAGTAACAAAAACAATAATAGAACCACATTTAGTAAAAATTTTCTAATTTAAGATAGGCTTTGTATTCTTGAGGGTTTTGGAAGTAAACTGCTTTCCATAAAGGGCAGGTCGTCCCCAGCTCCTCACCTATAAAAACAGCGAAAATAATTTTGCAGTTTTTTTTTTAAAGTTCTTATGAACTAAATATGAAGTGGTTTAAATTAAACCCAGGCCAGACTTACTGGGTTATTTTGTTTTGTTTTGTTTGTTTTTGTTTGTTTGGTTTTTTTGGTCCATGGAGAACTGAAATAGAATGTTTCAATTCCAGAGGCTTTTATTTTTTCCATCATTTTCTTTGACTCACTGGACTGTGTTAGCCATGCACATGGCCTCGGCCCACTGGGTTGGGTACAGCATTTATTATAGACCTCTTTGCTAACGTGGGTCAACATGGAAAAGAGACTCCGTTGGAATGGCTTTGATTTTTTTTTTTTTTTGAGAAGCTTAATTGAATTCATGTGTTCTGTCTATTTACTTAAGGCTCAAGTAAACAAACTGAAAACAATTTTAGTTTAATAGTCAAATCCTAATGGGGACCAACATCATTAGAAGGCACATACCAGTAAAAAGCAAATGCTCCACAGCCATGTTTTTTTCCTCATGCCAGAGCCACAAGGCAGCAGACCAGTGTGCTGGAAACAGAGACTGGATGCCTTAAAATGCTCTTTAAAATGATCGAGCACATGGAAGGATGCTATGGCCGGTTGTTTTCCTTAGCTGGAGACCAACACTCCGCACCTGTGGAGAGTCAAATGGCATGCCCTCCCAGGGCAGCTGCTGCCATGGTGGGTGTTAAATCCTATGTCTTCTGCCTTGTTTTTCTAACTGGCTGGAATATGCTGGCCAAGCACCATGGTGTGTTTATTACATCCTCTCTGGGCTCAGAGTCCTGGACACTTTTCAAGGAAAGAAGTGACACACATCTTGCCCAGGTCGCCTTTCTGTGACATCCGGCAGGGTTTCCACAAAAACACTTTCAAGAGGAAAAGGAAAAGAATGACAAAGGCAACTGACAACCCCATTACTGTCCTCATCCTGACTGTGGAAAAACATCCTGGGAAATAGGAGCTGGATCAATGACTTGCTCATTTAACTTGTAAATCAAGACTAAAGGATCTGGGGGTGGGGGCACTCTACAAAAGGAAGAACCTGTGACTTAAAACTACACTTTCCCCAAAGTTGGAGAATTTAGTCAAAACTCTGGTAGTTTCAGTAACTTTGGAGATTCATTTTCTTAAGCCTTGGCTGGTGCCAACCAGATGCTCCTGAATATTATAGAACCGTCATCAACTGGGGAAGACATTTCCCCCCCAAAATATGCAAAGAGCTTTCTTGTTATTTACATTGTGAGAAGACTACATGTTAATTGTAAATAGTATCAATAATAAACCTCTTCCAAAGTGTAAGGAAAACGAAATCAAAACAGACTTTGAGTATATACAGAGTATGCTTTCAAATAATGGTGCTGCTATTCCAAATCCTCCCTACCTCCAGGATACGGGTGTCGGTCGCTGAGTCTTTCCGGGTACAAGCCCCAGTGCTGATGACGGGGACACAGAGAAGAGAAAAATGTGGTCCTTGCTCGAGAAGTGCTCTCAGCAAATGTGGGCCAAGGGAGATGTACAGATGATTTGAATTTAATTCGGTGTGTGTTACTACTTCATCCTGAACTGGATCAAGAAGGACACAAGGAACTGCATGAGGAAGTCCGGGAGAGTGTTATGTAAGCTTGGTTTGTCAGATGACAGGATCGTGTCATGGGAAGAAGAGGAAGGTATCCATGGGAGGACACAGCACATACAATAACAAGCAGCTGAGGAAAGAACTTGAGTCTCTTGGAAACCATGAAGAATTTCAAGTGCCTGGAGCATTGAATGAATAATGGAGGAGAGGATGAGCCTGGTCTGTAGACTGGGGCTAGATTCCGAAAACTCCTCATTGATGAACAGACAGTTCCTGTCTTCTACCTTGTCTCTCCAAAATTATTCATCCCTGGAGCTCAGATGACCTTATTTTGTTTCCCTCCGTATTGCCCACAAGTAAATGAATACCGTGTACCTCAGCGTTCCCAAGAAACTAAAGAGCCTGGTAAAAGGACAAACAGTCGCCACAAATAGTTGCAAATGCAGAGCAGTAAATAATGGTTACAAAAGTTACATGTTGCAACAATTTTCAACAATGTCTTATAATTATCAACTGTAATTTAGGCCAACTGACCAAATCCACAAATGGCTCTCAGTTCCTCTGTGTGAGCCGGGCAGCTTGACAAAACTTATGATGCAGCAGCAACACCTAGAAGGTACCTCTTCCTGACCAATCTCCCCTTAGGGTTGAACCCCAAGAATGGCAGCCTGTTCCCCACAGAGTTGATCTCCTTTCTTCCAACAGGGACTCTTGGACTTTCTCGCAGAGGTATCTGTGTGGAAGTAGGTGAGTGTATTTGCCCCAGGAAAGTAGGAAGCTCCTACTCAGTGACTCTCCTGTTAGCCTGCAACTCAAGAAGTAACTGAATCCTCCTTCACCAGAAGAACAAATGAGCCTTGGCAGCAGGGGGGTTGAGAGGATAAAGTAGTTGTTAATTCCAGCTCAAATCCTGCTGCTCTTTTAAGAAGCCAGCAGCAGTCCCAGCCTCATCCATTTCCCCCCTCAGACGTTAATCACTTCGGCTTAAGCAGGCTACTTCACCTGCCAGCATCTACATTTCTTTGCCAATGGCTTTCCTCACCTTCACAAGCCACTAAGCTAATATGCATGACAGGATCGAGATGTGAGGAATCAACACTCCCCCAGCAGCCCTCAACCAATGATGGGAGTTGAGGTATATACCTCAAATGAGAGCTCCTTTCCCCAGAATTCTCAGGTATCCTTTGTGACTACTTCCCTTCTGTACCTCCCTTCTACTCCCCTGCTGATTGGCACTTCGATCATCTCAAGGATCCTGATCCAAGGAAAAGGCATTTCCATGCCTCCCCAGGCCATTATGATCTCCCCTGCTCTGAACACATCTGTAATGTGGAGGTTAGCATTTGATTTTCTTCTGGTTGCATTGGCTTTTCATTCATTTAGACTGGAGCTTGACTAAGTAAGCATCAGTATCTTGTGCTAGTGAATGACAGCTGATGACAGGGCAGGTTATATGTAAGGGAGAGGGGCAGGCAGGAGATCTATAAGCATTGGGTTCCAGTCATGGCTGGTGGCTACCGGTTTCCAGAAGCTGTCGGTCTACTTCCTGTGTGGTGGCCAAAGCATGGTCCCCAGACTAGGAGCATTGGGCATCACCTAGGAATCAGAATCCACAGTTTAACAAGATCCCCAAGTAACGTGTATGCATGTGAAAGTTTAAGAGGCACTGGTCTCAAGGAGCCAGGCCCTGCAGGATTTATCTGCTGTAGTATAACACCCCCCCAAAATTTATTTATCAAAAAATTTAAGCCTGGGTTTATTTTGTAGTGAGTAGGAGTTGCCAGCTTGATATTGGTTCATATGGACTGAGCTAAAGCAGCTGAGAAAAGATACATCTGACAGCTGACTGACCAATGGACTGTCACACTGAAATGTTCCTGTTAGAGTTCCTAGCCTTCACCAGAATGATACTAGTTATCTACATGAATACATGAGCACTTGAAGATAACACATAAAAAATGACACTGAGAAGGGTGGCTTGACGTCAGTTTATTTCTTGTTAAGTAATAAATAAGTCTAAAGTAGACAAATACATAGTTGTTGCTATTTAAGATTAGTGCATTTGAGATGACTGGAAAATAAATGTTCCTAGACAGGAGTGAATGGAAATGATCAACCATCAAGGTTCTGTAGATCCCATAGCGTTTCAGATATCTGGCAGTTCACCCGGAAAGGTGGAAGACAAACTTTCCTAACTATCTCAAATCACTGAAATCTTTATTTACTAAATATGGTTGATTTTAGAAATCCCAGAATTAATGCTAAACTCCTACTGTACTTTCCATTCTCTCAGAATATTTCTTGTGCTGACTTCTACTTTGGAGGGTAAACTTCCTTCAGCTGCAGATAGCATTCTTTGTGATGAGGGTCCCTATCTCATGCAAATATCCGCTTCTTCCTTCAAAACCTTTCCAGAGCTGGCCCTCTCTATGACAGCTCTGCATTCCTGAAGCACTATTTGGTTACAAACTTTCTCTCCTTCTTTGTCTCCTAGGTACAAATTCAATTGTCAGAGAAGGAGGGTGATGAAAAGAAATAGTAGAAGTTACAAAGATTTTCTGAAGGAAATATTCTCCTTTCCTTTACCTTGGAGAATGAGAATGACCTTGAAGGCAAGATGCATGGATTTTAGTATCCCATATAGTAGATAAAACGGACACAGTAGATACAATGAGGTGACCCTTCTGTTCTGCTGTTGAGAAATGACAAGATTAAACCATGCTATGATCTGAATGTGCACCCCTCACCCCACCCAATTCATATGTTGAAACCTAACTGCCAAAGTGATGGTATTAGGAGGTGGAGCCTTGGGGAGGTGATTAGATCATGAGGGTGGAGACCTCATGAATGGGATTAGTTCCCTTATAAAAGAGGCCCAAGGGAGCTCTCTTGCCCCCATACTCCTGGAACAAAATACCACATCTAAAAATCCTAAAAGGCTGTTTTACTCTTTTGCCACTGTTACTAGAAGTCAGCTCACAAATAAGTGGAAAGCAATTTGGAACATAATCCTTTTCTTCCAGTCAGTGCATTTCAAACTTTTGAACATACCATCGCATGGCATACCTTCAAAACCCCATCCTAGTCACTGCAATTTGTTTGCATATTTTTATTTACTTGTTTATTTATGCCAGTTAAGTTTAAATAAATTTGTTTATGTCGACGAGAAGTTGAGACTGTTCCCAATGAAAGCGTATTTGCTGTGAGACCAAAAATAATTAACCCAAGGCAAAATCCAATATTGAGAGGTAAGCAGTGGGAGGATGGGGAGCAGGGTACCAGAAAAACAGTATCAAACTCGTCTATCCAATCTCAGGCAAGATTTACACTTTTGCAAATTGCATTTTTCCATTTATTCTCTGCCGTAAGTAATGAAATAATACCCAAATATTTCCATCTAACCTGTGCTTTAGGAGTTAAATCTCAGCTACCATGAATAAAACATCCTGGCTATTTCTTATGAAAATAAGTAGGTACAAAGAAAGATAGTCAACTAGTGTTTAATTATATAATGAGCAAATTATGTAATGTAATGAGTTAATTATGGAAGGTTCAATTGTAGCTGATGTATAGTTCAACTGAGTTAAATCTTACCATAATGTTCCTTTTCTAGTGAACAAAAGCTTTTTTTTTTTTCCTGACAAAAGGCTCAAACACAATTTCTTTCTCTCTTTTTTTTTTTCTTTTCTTTTCCTTTGCTTTTCTCCTTTCCTTCTCTTCTCTTTTTTCTTTTATTTTCAGGCCCATAATAATAATTTTTCTCCAAAATGGTTTCCATGATTGGCCCAGGTCTGTGGTTACTTTTTTTTTTTTAATCATTTTGTGATTATGCTGCATTTGCTAAACAGCTATTGTGTAATTAAAGATGGGCTGCTTCTTGAGTTCTCTAGAAATGTTTCAATGTTAAAGGCCCCAGTGGTCTTTCAAAATGTTTGCTTAATTAAAGGAAAAGAAATAGTGGAACCATTGTTCAGGATAATCAATGAAAGGTTATTTACATGAAGGGACGATGGTGTAGTGAGAGAAGAAATCCTGGCTCAGTATAATTCATTCTGGGTCCCTTGAGTCCACACAAAAGATTTACCTTTAAGAGGCTAAGTTCCCAAGCCCCCAGTTTTTAGGGAGTAAATCCAAACTATAGAACCTCTAAATCTTTTATCAACCCACCAAATAACACTATGTTAGAAGCTCAAATTAGAAGAGACTTCTGTAAGCTTTCATATCTGTATTAGGGGGTCAGTGCAAAGAAAAGATGCTGGAAAAAACCTCAGGACAAATGGAGACCGATTTATGTTTTCAAATATAATTGTGGCCACACTGAATACTATTTTGGGAAAAAATTATTTTTAAATTGGAACACTTTATTTGACAGCAGATCATGTTCAGTGCTTTGCCCTTTAAAAAGTCAATCATACTAAAAACATAATTTATTTGGGTATATTATTATCTCAAAAAGCAAGGCATAAAGGTAAGCTACCTTTCACATTCTCTGATTTCTATTTTAAATCCTAAGTCTTTCTGAGGAAGACATAGTAAGTTCCACAATTAAATAAAAGCCATAATTGGTTTGTAAATACAAAAATTATACTTTTTTAAAAGAAGGGTGGGGTTTACTTGAGCATTCTGTGCCAAATGCATGCTGTTGAACCGTGTCCAACTGGTCCTTAATTTTTGCCATGTTACAAAATTCAAGGTTCTTTCAAAACAAAGGATACATCTGTTTTCATCAGCTGTTTCTTGACTTTTATTACTGGGACTTATTTTTTAAAATTGTTTTGCCTGGATGGCATTGTTTTACTTGGAATGATTTATTACTCTCCCAGGTCCCCACAGAAACTATGTATTCCTGAAATAATGCAAATTAAATCAAAAATAAGAAAAAGATGGGAACTTATTTCATTTACATTGGATTAAATGATCATTTATAATACATTTATATTGTAATAGAATTTTTATTTATCAATGGGAACAAAAATATGTTCAATTACTCTAAGCCGATATACGGAAAAATTGAGGCATGATCAGAGGACAAAAGGAAGAATTGAAGAATGTGACTTTTTGGAATGCTATTTAAAAAATCAGCTCAAAATTGGAGGATTTTCTGCCTAACTGAACATTAACAATGTTTTTATTTATCTATTCTCTACTTTGTTTCACAAAAGATTTCAAGCAGTTTGCCCTTTCAATGTTCTGTTTAAAAATGTATTGAATCTTAGCTTTTGACATCTATGAACTAACAACATTTGATGCCTACTTAACTGTGCAAGCATTTTGCATATATTTTATGCTAATTTTTAAGGCCAGAAGAACATATCTTTGAGTAACATAACATTTAAAGAGTAAATTTATTAGTTGTACTGTTATCTTGGCATTTATAGATTACTGGATAGCTTGACAATTATTGCCTTGCCAACTTCAATAGCTAACTTTTTGTGGGGTTGGAAATGTTAAAATAATAGGATATTTTTACTTTAGATACAGGAAAATATTGAAAAAGACTGGGGAATAATTGCAAAGAAAAAATATCTAGATAACTATAGATAATGAGCTATAACTTGGCTCAAATCACTAAGAAAATCTTAAATTGTACAGTGTTTTTATTCAATCATGTAACATTTTAAAATTTTAAACATTTTAAATTTTATTAAATTTAAATTAAAACATTTTAAAATTTTAAACATTTAAAAATGTTAAAAAAATTTAAAAGTGTTTTAAAAAATTTAAAAATTTTTCAGTAAAATGTAGAGCCTATTTCACTTCTAGATAAACTTTTTGTGTAGTTGGCCCATATTTGCTGATATTGAGCTGATATTGGGGTTTGGGACATTTCTAGAACTTCCAAAACTTTGTCAATTCACAAGATAAGTTAACCAGGAAAATTTGAGGAGATATATTGCTTTTGAGACAGCTTGTTTTAGTTTTGTGATAATTCAAATATCCCTGCATTTGCATTTACAATTTTTGTTACTCAAACAGTAATAGCTAACATTTATTTAGCATTCCACCTGCCAAGCATTGTTCTGAATGCTTTGTTTTTTAACTGATTGAATCCTCAGAGCTGCTGGATAGAGCAGGCACTGCTTATTAATGTTTTATAAGCCAAGACATAGAGAGTTAAGTAACTTATCCAAGGTCCATGACTGGCCATCACAGTGCCAAAATTCAAACTCAGGAAGGAGCCTCCGAGCCCAGTTTGTGACCGCCATGCCTGCTCAGAAAATGAGGCATCGTTGTGTGAGCTTTACGCGCTACTGCCACCATTCTGTTCTCTGAGAGCAGAGTTTTCTCTGCGAATATTTATCCAAAGAAAATCTCTCATATTTATTGACAATTTGAATAGCCAATACTCTTCTTATTTTTGCCTCCCTAGTCTCTTAGTTATCATTTCTATTTTACATGAAGGAAAGAAAGCTTCTGGAAAGCCAAATACTTAACGAGTCCTTTTTTTCAAGAGATTTTATGCAGTGGAACAATTTAGGTTGTTGCTTGAAGATATCTCAGAAAGAGCTACAAATCTCCAGGATTGGTCTCAGCAGAGGCTAGAATGGGAAAATTTCACACATTGCTCAGGCAGACCAGCTGAATACAACAGAAAAGCAACACAAACAGGTCTCTTATGCTTTAGATTCAGTCACCATTTTGGATTTTCTAAAAAGAGTGATTATAAACTCACCAGGGAATAGAATTTTGGAATTTTATCTTAAAGGTTAATACCTCAAATTCCAAATAGAAAACAGAGTAGAAGATGCCAAAAATCTTCTAGTTAATAGGACAAAGAACCATAGACCATCAGCAAGTGCAACTTTACCTGCTCCAAGATGATTCCTACCAATTAAATTTTTTTCTCATAAATGAGTTGCAATTCTCATTCAGGGAGGGTTGCATAGTGTAGTATCCCAAACCAGATGGATCCCTTTTTTTTAATGGCATTTTTCTAACATCTTTTTTCCCCTTTTATATGGAGAACCAAGGAAGAAAGAAAAAAGGATTTCAGAATGTCAATGTTACCCGCATTTTCATCTTCTTCTATAAATAACTGAGTTGTAAGCAAAAAGCAAATGACTATGCCCAGTCTTCAATCTACACACCCGAATTGGGTCACATAGACAAAAAAAATCTATAATGGGGAGAATAATTAATATGTGGTGAAAAAATGCAGTCCAAATGGGTTTGGATGTGTAATAACTCCCCACTTAAAGAAAATTTCAATTAGTTTAAAGACAATAAGAGAACCTGCTGATGATGGAAAGACAAACTGGGAGATGTGCTGGAAACCATACTCCATCTGACCTTAGTAAAGGTGAATTAACATTTCTCTGGGCATGATTGCAATGGTTTATGCAAAGTCGTGTGTTAACAATTTAGAATGTCTTTCAATTCAGACCAACCAAGGTAAAAGCAGGTATTTCCTTTTATAGGAGATCCACAAAGATCTGAGATTAATTAATAGATCCTCCTACCAACCTACTGACCCATTTTCTTTCCTACCTTCCTTCCTCCCATCTTTCTATCTTCCTCACTGATTTCGTGTTTGTGGATTCACCCACCAGTAAAATGTGTTTGTAATCCCAGATCAATACTCAAGGTGCTTCTGAGATCATCCACAGACCTGCACAGAACAGCAAAAAATTTGAGTCACCCTACACAATTGAAGTAGAACAAGGTGCTGTTTTGCCTTCTTATTTCAACTCTCATACAAATGTCTGTTCTTTTCATGGTCTATTTAGTGTCACATTCTTCTCGTCTTTGTCTTTTTTGCTGGTGATTCTGCTGTTTAAAACGCCCCACAAGTGTAGCACTGAAGTGCTGTCTAGTGTTCCCAAGTATAAGAAGGCTGTGAGTTCTTAGGGAGAACTGGAGAAAATGTATGTGTTACAGCAAGCTTCGTCCAGGCACGAGTTACAGTACTGTTGGCTGTGAGTTCAATTTAAATGAATTAACAATATATATTAAGCTGTCTTTAACACACATAAAACAAGGCTATGTACTCCTCAGTTGATGAAGATGTATGACCAGAGGCTTGTGAGAACCTAATCCTGTATTTCCCTAGAAACAATACTTCTGTATTTGCTAGTTCAGTGTTCACACAGATGCACATACAGAGAGGGGGATATACAGGGATGTATCATCAAATCACCAACAATGTGAGTCTATGGAGCAGAATCCTCTGAGCTGCAATAATTTCCCACCTTCTCACAAACTGCCAAATAAGTGACCAACTGTCTCAATTTGCCCATATGCCCTTGATTAAGGGGTTTCCCAGGATGAGGGAAAATCCCAGGGCAAACTGGAAAGATTTAGTCCCCTACTCTGGAATTTCTCGAAGCCAAAGAATTACGGTGGGGTTGGGGCCCATACAGACCCTTCAGATCTTGCTCTGGAGCTAGTAATCCCACCATCATTAGGAAAGAGACTTATGAAATACATATACCTCAAGCCATTAAGCCCCCCGGCCCCACTCATACTTCTAAGGGTTCATGAGCAAAACCTAAGGCCTCTCTGGCAACACTTTATTGAGACAGCATTAACCATAAGTTCATTTGATTTACATTTCTAATGTCCCTATGTCTCTTTGGTGTGTAGAGACTTCAGAGTTGAGCTGTGAAGAAATATAATGACTTAACCCAATAAAAAAGCAAAAATAGCAGATGCCCAAGAAATTAAATATTTCCATTCAGGCAGCTAAATACACTCTTTTCCATTATTTTCTGTACATTGACAAATGACAGAGGAGAGAAAGTGTGGACTTTAAGATTTAATCCACATTTCCTAAATCAATAAATCCTCAACTTCTCCGAGATTTGTGGCTCTGTACAGAAGAGTGATTCTCAACCCTGTCTGCATATGAGAATTATCTGGGAGGTTTAAAAAAGTCCTATGCCTTGACTCCCCCTATTATAATGAGATTAAATAAGAATGGGGGTGGGGTGTTACTGGGCATTAGAATTGTTCTAGAAGCTTCTCAGGTACTCTAATGTGAACCCTGAGCTAAGTAGCACTCACAGGGAAGACGGTGTTGAGGAGAGGTCTCAGGAAGCTTCTAGGTTCAGCAGAGAAGAGCACTATATCAACTGGTGATGCCTGCAGAGGGCGGAAGGCAGGGAAGCTTTCAGCACACAGGGCTGCACTACACACCGGAAGTGGAAACATTCAAACTCTGTAATCAGGCAGCTCTTGATTATCTCTTGGCTCAGCTGTTAGGACTCTCTCACCTGTGTGACGTCGGTCAAGTGATTCGCCCCTTTGTCATCAGTACCGTCACCCGATAGCCATTTTGCGAGATTTGTGGTGAGGATTGAGGTACCACATGCCAAGTACCTGGCACACGGTGAATGCTTAAGAAAGAGAAACTATCGTCATCATGACAGGCTCCCACATTCTCATTTTTGGCTGCTTTCCGAGCTGCATTCTGTGATCCTGACAAAGAATACCAGGGGCTTTATGAGGTGGGAGTAGAATTATTTTAAAAACAAAATGAATAACACTGATAAAAATGAATGGTACGGCCAAGGCAATTTTGTAAGCACATAATCTAGTTCAGGGGTCAGCAAATGACTGCCTGTGGGCCAAATCTAATCATACCCGCTCATTTACTTATTGTCTGGAGCTGTTTTCCCTCCACAGAGATCATATGGCCCCTAAAGCTAGAAATATTTACTATCAGGTCCATTACAGAAAAAGTTTGCTGACCCTTGATTCTCATTCATCAATTCTCAGTGTGGTTCCTGGACCCCTGAGACCCCATCAGGGGATCTATGAGGTCAAAGTTATTTTCACAATAACACTCATACATCATTGGCCGTTTGCACTGTGTTGACGTTTGTGCTGGAAGGACAAGAACCATGGTGGGTAAAACCGCTAATGCCTCAGCACCCATGCAGGCAAGGGCACCAACAGGCTTTTTAAGTTCTTTAGCACCACACCTTCACAGGAAAAAGCAAACAAAAAGCCAGTTTCACTTAACTGAGGGTTTCTTAGCTTTGGCACTATTGACATTTTGAGCCAGATAATTCTTGGTGGCGGGGAGCTATCCTGCCTGATGTATGATGTTTATCAACATCTCTTGGCTCCATCCACTACGGACTGGACTACCAGCCCTTCCTCCCATTCCCCAGTTTGACAACCCAAAGTGCCACCAGCCATGTTCCTTTTTGGTTTTTGTTTTGTTTTATTTTTAATTTCTCAGTTTAAACTTAATACATGTGACAATATAGGGCACATGGGAATAGATAAAACTCAGATCAACAAAAACTCTCTGGGGTCGCCTGTGATTTTTAACAGAGTAAGGAGATTCAGAAACCAAAAAAATTTTAGATCTGCTGCTCTCTCTTTTATTCACGGTGCATTTACGATGTGTATATCACAAAATCAAGGAGCATGTAACTGACGATAAACAAGATGTAGAAACAAAAAGTAGAAAAATATGTGTGTGAGTGGGTTGGGGTCTTTGGACGGGAGGGACTGTGGGTATCCCCAGCGAGTACACGGCTTTAGAGGCAGAGAAGGCATATGTGACCCTGAGCAAATTAGTCTTCTGTTTGTGCCTTAGTTTCCTCCTTATAAAATGAAAGTGATCACAGTACTCCTCTCAGAGTATTATTGGGAGGATTTCATGAATAAACACATAAAAAGTGTGCCAGATAGGCTTGGCACTTAGATTAAGTATACCCTGTGGGTCAGCTATTATTATTTTTATAATAAATAGTTTGTCAGAAGGGATGAGGTCAGGCCTGCAATTAAGGCATACGGGTGCTGCTGACCTTACCCCCAGTGGCATGACTGAAAACAGAAAAATTAAAGTCGCTGGCTCCCCAGAGATAAAATATCATGGAGTTGAGAAAGAAATCAGAATCTTCAAACCCCCTTCCTACCCTAACACCACACTCTCTAATCCAAAATCACATCTGTTACCCCTCTAAGGTACATGGACATTCTCCAAGGTTTCAAACAAACGATGTGAGGTTGGCTTGGTTTCATATGTTAGTTCCAGAGCAGTTATAATTTTTCTTGTTCCTGCACTGTGATTAATTTTCCCTTCAGCTCAATTTGGCTGCCAGAAGACCATCCAGAATTGTATTGGTTTCAGAAAATACCCACACAGTCCCTTTCACCTTTAGGAAGACGCATGCTTTAAAGAAAGGGCTTGCTAGGGACACCTGGATGGCTCCGTCAGTTAAGCATGTGCCTTTGGCTCTGTTCATGATCCCAGGATCCTGGGACCCAGCTCTGAGTCAGGCTCCTTTCTCAGCAGGGAGTCTGCTTCTCCCTCTGCCTGCTGCCTCCCACCCCCTGCTTTGTGCTCCATCTTTTTCTCTCTCTGACAAATAAATAAAATCTTTAAAAAAAATAAATAAAAGGCTTGCTAATTTTTATAGTCAGAAGAATCCTTAATAAAACCATAAGGACACTTCTTGGATAAGCAAATGAAATGTTTGTGCCATGGTTTTAAAAAGTGCTGAAGAAGAATCTGATTCTGAAGGTGAAGAGAGAAGTTACTTGAAATTTGAAATTACATTCTCTGTAGTAAAGTGCCCCACGTGCCAAATCATATCTTCCTAACCTCCCTGTATCGAGCACGACAAGTGTTACTATAGTTATTTTCTGTGGCTACTGAGAATGTTGGGTTTAGATTCTAAAATTCAGTTAAATCCAAATGTCACCTTCTTTGTGAGATCTAACCGCCTTACACTATTTATTTTATTTTATTTTTTCAGTGTTCCAAGATTCATTGTTTATGCACCACACCCAGAGCCCTCTTCCACCAGGCTCACCTATCCCATCATCCCTCTCCCTTCCAAAACCTTCAGTTTGTTTCTCAGAGTCCACAGTCTCTCATGGTTCATCTCCCCCTCTGATTTCCCCCCAATTCACTTTTCCTTTCCTTCTCCTAGTGTCCTCCATGTTATTCCTTATTCTGCGTGAGTAAGTGAAACCATGTGATAATTGACTCTCTCTGCTTGACTTACTTCACTCAGCATAATCTCCTCCATCCCATCCATGTTGATACAGAAGTTGGATATTCATCCTCTCCAATGGAGGTGTAATATTCCATTGTATATATGGACCATATCTTCTTACACTATTTAACATTGACTCCCCTCCCTGCGACTCCCCATCCTGCTTCATTTTTCTTTGGCGCGTATTTCTTTTTCCAACACATGATATATTTTACATAAGTATTTTGTTTATTGTCTGCTTGCCTCATTGTGATGGCAGGGGTTTTTATCCCTTTCCTTCAGTAATGTTTTCCTAGCTCCTGAAACTAAGCCTGACACATGGTAGGGACTCCCAAATTCAGGTTTTGCCTTTAAATGGGGAGTGGAAAATGTCCCTGTGATGCATTGCATACTGTGAATTCACATATGGAGACCTTGCGTGAATGAAAGCATCTATGTTTTGCAAAATAACCTATTAGACTCAAGAGCATTCAACTGTCACTCTGCAACCTGGCAATTGTATGAGCCAAGGTGTCAAATGGGCTGTCAGGAACTTGTTCCAACAGCCTCTACTTTTTAGTCATCTAACATTCTTATCCTTTAATGAATAAATGTCTCTTCATTAGATGTCTGGCTCATGAAATCTTCCCATACACCCAGACAGAGGACTGTGACTTACTGGCTCTCAAGAAATAATTACTAAGGGATTGATTGGCAGCTGTACTCCACATCCCCAAGAGATGTGTTCCAGTGCAGTTGTACAAGAAATCCTCGAAAACCTAATTAAGTATTAAAGACTAGGGAACTTAACTACTTAAATCTGTTCTGTAATAAATACTTCTTGTAAAGCACAAAATTCCTTTGCAACTATATATTTTATTTATAAAGTCATATTTTGGCATATAGGTTTTGCTTAAATGAGTGAAACAAGACTTATACACCGGGTGTAGGCTCTACAGGCTCAATTCTGTGCCAGGCTGATGAATGATGTTGAGAAAGAGCCCCTTTAGGAGACCTGACTGGTATATACAACCATTAGTGAATTATAAATGGAAGAATTATAAATGGAAGGAATTGCAAGTCCCTCCAAGGCAGAGTCCACCTCTTCACCTTTGTCATCTAGAATCTAGCGCAGGCATATTTTAAGCATGCAATACCTACCTGATGATTAAATTAAACATGAATACACAAATAATCAAATGCAATCAAGTACTAATGAGATTTTTTTAAAAGCCTATAATGCAGTGAAAATTCAAACAGAAAAGGTCACTAGGAATGGCTTCATGGAGGAGATAGGGTAGAAGTTATGTCTGGAAAGAAATTAAGGTTTAAGTGCTGGAAAAAAGGGTAGAAGGGAATATCAAGATAGAAAAGTAATTTAGACCTATACACCCATCACTCAAAAGGATTTTGAACATCAATTTCAGCATATGTTTATTTATAATTATATATATTTTCTACTAGAGTAACATAATAAACAGTTTAATACATTAAAAAAGGATTTTAAAGGAGGAATTAAAGATGAAATAAACCATATATTTAAAATTATCTTTATTAATTATATATCATCATTTATATTGGGTACAAATATATGGTTCAACTATCCTTTGATAATTTTGAATTTCTTGGCTAACTTCCATTCATGTTGGATTAATCATGGTACTTCATGGTTCAGGAAGAGATAGATATAGGAGACCTATCAGCTAAGACATTTTGCTTGTTTCGTACTCATGCCTGCATTATTCATATTGTCTTTCATCTTCTGTTTCTCTAAAGGAACTTATTTTACTCACTTGTGAGCATTAACTTGATTACAGGTAGATAATATGATCTGGTCACTTGACCAGGCACATAGAATTCATAACATGTTGAAAGATGCTTAAAATGAATAAATGAGTGAAAATACCCTGGGGAGAGGAGGTAAATGTTGCACACCATGGCACCACCTGACAGAAGGATGGATCAAGGGTGCCACTGACCAGCCTCCCCCTTGTAGGCAATTACTGAATCACAGACATGGACACTGCCCTGAGGAGGACACAAAGTTGGGAAGAGTAGATTCATGGAGTGAGGTCTTCAGTGGTAGTCAAGAGGTTTTGACTTGACAAGATAGGCAAATGAGTCTACTGATGTATTTTTAAATTATTTTTATTAACATATAATGTATTATTTGCCCCAGGGGTACAGGTCTATGAATCATCAGGCATATATATTTCACAGCACTCACCACAGCATATACCTTCCCCAGTGTCCATAACCCAACCACCCTATCCCCTTACCCCCCAGCAACCCTCAGTTTGTTTTGTGAGATTAAGAGTCTCATGGCTTATCTCCCTCCCAATTCCATCTTGTTTCATTTTTTCCTTCCCTACCCCCACAATCCCCTGCCCTGGCTCTCAAAATCCTCATATCAGAGAGATCATATGATAATTGCCTTTCTCTGATTGACTTACTTCGCTCAGCATATTACCCTCTAGTTCCATCCACATCATTGCAAATAGCAAGATTTCATTTCTTTTGATGGCTGCATAGTTTTCCATTTTGTGTGTGTGTGTGTGTGTGTGTGTGTGTGTGTGTGTGCATACACACACCATATCTTCTTTAGCCAGTTATCTGTTGATATACATCTAGGTTCTTCCCATAGTTTGGCTATTGTGGACATTGCTGCTATAAATATTTGGGTGCACGTGCTCCTTTGGATCACTTATCTTTAGGGTAAATACCCAGTAGTGTGATTGCTGGGTCATAGGGTAGTTCTATTTTCAACTTTTTGAGGAACCTCCATGCTGTTTTCCAGAGTGGTTGCACCAGCTTGCATTCCCACCAACAGTGTAGGAGGGTTCCCCAGGGTATTTTCACTCATTTATTCATTTTAAGCATCTTTCAACATGTTATGAATTCTATGTGCCTGGTCAAGTGACCAGATCATATTATCTACCTGTAATCAAGTTAATGCTCACAAGTGAGTAAAATAAGTTCCTTTAGAGAAACAGAAGATGAAAGACAATATGAATAATGCAGGCATGAGTACGAAACAAGCAAAATGTCTTAGCTGATAGGTCTCCTATATCTATCTCTTCCTGAACCATGAAGTACCATGATTAATCCAACATGAATGGAAGTTAGCCAAGAAATTCAAAATTATCCTTGCCAACATCTGTCATTTCCTGACTTGTCAATTTTAGCCATTCTGACTGGTGTGAGGTGGTATCTCATTGTGGTTTTGATTTGTATTTCCCTGATGCTGAGTGATGTGGAGCATTTTTTCATGTGTCTGTTGGCAACTGGATGTCTTCTTTGCAGGAATGTCTGTTCATGTCTTCTTCCCATTTCTTGATTTGGGTATTGAGTTTGGTAAGTTCTTTATAGATTTTCAATACTGGTCCTTTATCTGATATGTCATTTGCAAATGTCTTCTCCCATTCTGTCAGTTGTCTTTTGGTTTTGTTGACTGTTTCCTTTGCTGTGCAAAAGCTTTTGATCTTGATGAAGTCCCAATAGTTCATTTTTGCCCTTGCTTCCCTTGCCTTTGGCGATGTTTTTAGGAAGAAGTTACTGTGGCTGAGGTCGAAGAGGTTGCTACCTGTGTTCTCCTCAAGGATTTTGATGGATTCCTGTCTTACATTGAGGTCTTTCATCCATTTGACTCTGTTTTTGTGTGTGGTGTTAAGGAAATGGTTCAGTTTCATTTTTCTGCATGTGGCTGTCCAATTTTCCCAACACAATTTGTTGAAGAGACTGTCCTTATTCCATTGGACATTCTTTCCTGCTTTGTTAAATATTAGTTGACCATAGAGTTGAAGGTCTATTTCTGGGCTCTCTATTCTGTTCCATTGATCTATGTGTCTGTTTTTGTGCCAGTACCATACTGCCTTGATGATGACAGCTTTGTAATAGAACTTGAAGTCTGGAATTATGATGCCACCAACTTTGACTTTCTTTTTCAACTATCCTCTGGCTAGTTATGGGTCTTTTCTGGTTCCATAAATTTTAGGATTATTTGTTCCATTTCTTTGAAAAAAATTGATGGTATTTTGGGAGGGATTGCATTAAATGTGTAGATTGTTTTTAGACATTTTCACAATATTTGTTCTTCCAATCCACAAGCATGGAACATTTTTCCATTTCTTTGTGTCTTCCTCAATTTCTTTCATGAGTACTTTATAGTTTTCTGAGTACAGATTCTTTGCCTCTTTGATTAGGTTTATTCCTAGGTATCTTATGGTTTTGGGTGCAATTGTAAATGGGATCGACTTCTTAATTTCGCTTTGTTCTCCCTTGCTCTTGGTGTTTAGAAATGCAACTGATTTCTGTGCACTGATTTTATATCCTGACACTTTACTGAATTCCTGTATGAGTTAATAGCAGTTTTGAAGTGGAGTCTTTTGGGTTTTCCACATAAAGTATCATACCATCTGCAAAGAGTGAGAGTTTGACTTCTTCTTTGCTGATTCATATGCCTTTAATTTCCTTTTGTTGTCTGATTGCCAAGGCTAGGACTTTTTTAGTACTATGTTGAATAACAGTGGTGATAGTGGACATTGCTGCCGTGTTCCTGACCTTAGGAGAAAAACTTGCAGTTTTCCCCCATTGAGAATGATATTCACTGTGGGTTTTTCATAGATGGCTTTGATAATATTGGGTATGTATCCTCTGTTCCTACACTTTGAAGAGTTTTGATCAAGAAAGGATGCTGTACTTTGCCAAATGTTTTTTCAGCATCTATTGAGAGTATGATATGGTTCTTGTTCTTTCTTTTATTAATGTATTGTATCACATTGATTTGTGGATGTTGAACCAACCTTGCAGCCCAGGAATAAATCTCGCTTGGTCGTGGTGAATAATCCTGTTAATGTACTGTTGGATCCTATTGGCTAGTATTTTGGTGAGAATTTTTGCATCCGTGTTCACCAAGAATATTGGTCTGTAATTCTCCTTTTTGATGGGGTCTTTGTCTGGTTTGGGATCAAGGTAATGCTGGCCTCGTAAAATGAATTTGGAAGTTTTCCTTCCATTTCTATTTTTTTTTAACAGTTTCAAGAGAATAGGAATTAATTCTTCTTTAAATGTTTGGTAGAATTTCCCTGGGAACCCATCAGGCCCTGGGCTCTTATTTGTTGGGAGATTTTTGATGACTGCTTCAATCTTCTTACTGGTTACGGGTCTGTTCAGGTTTTCTATCTCTTCTTGGTTCAGTTTTGGTAGTTTATATGGCTCTAGGAATGCATCCATTTCTTCCAGATTGTCAAATTTGCTGGCACATAGTTGTTCATGATATGTTCTTATAATTGTTTGTATTTCTTTGGTACTGGTTGTGAGCTCTCCTCTTTCATTCATGGTTTTATTAATTTGGGTCCTTTCTCTTTTCTTATTGATAAGTCTGACCAGGGGTTTATCAATCTTATTAATTCTTTCAAGGAACCAGCTCCTAGTTTCATTGATTTGTTCTACTGTTCTTTTAGTTCATTGATTTCTGCTCTGATCTTTATTATTTCTCTTCTCTTGCTGGGTTTAGGCTTTCTTTGCTGTTCTTTCTCCAGCTCCTTTAGGTGTAGGACTAACTTGTGTACTTAAGACCTTTCTTGTTTCTTGAGAAAAGCTTGTGTCACTATATACTTTTCTCTCAGAACCACCTTTTCTGTACCCCATATATTTTGAACAGTTGTGTTTTCATTTTCATTTGTTTCCATGAATTTTTAAATTCTTCTTTAATTTCCTGGTTGACCCATTCATTCTTTAGTAGAAAACTCTTTAGCTTCCATGTATTTGAGTTCTTGCCAACTTTCTTATGATTGAGTTCTAGCTTCAGAGCATTGTGGTCTGAAAATATGCAGAGAATGATCCCAATCTTTTGGTACTGGTTGAGACTTGATTTGTGACCCAGGATGTGATCTATTCTGGAGAATGTTCTATGTGTACTAGAGAAGAATGTGTATTCCGTTGCTTTGGGATGGAATGTTCTGAATATATCTGTGATGTCCATCTGGTCAAGTGTGTCATCTAAAGCCTTTATTTTCTTGTTGATCTTTTGCTTAGATGATCTGTCGATTACAGTGAGGGGGGTGTTAAAGTCCCCTATTATTATTGTATTATTGTTGATGTGTTTCTTTGATTTTGTTACTGATTGGTTTATATAATTGGCTGGTCCCATGTTAGGGGCATAGATATTTAAAATTGTTAGATCTTCTTGTTGGTCAGACCCTTTAAGTATGATATGGTGTCCTTCCTTATCTCTTATTATAGTCTTGGTTTAAAATCTAATTTATCTGATATAAGGATTCCCCCTCCCCCCCACCGCCAGCCTTCTTTTGATGTCCATTAATGGTAATCTTGTAGACAGCCTATCAGTGGATCTTGGTTTTTTTATCCATTCTGATACCCTGTGTCTTTTGATTAGGGCATTTAACCCATTTACATTCAGGGTAACTATTGAAAGATATGAATTTAGTGCCATTATGTTGCCTGTAAGATGACTGTTACTGTGTATTGTCTCTGTTCCTTTCTGTTCTATTACTTTTAGGATATCTCTTTGCTTAGAGGACCCCTTTCAATATTTCCTGTAGGGCTGGTTTGGTGTTTGCAAATTCTTTTAATTTTTGTTTGTCCTGGAAGCTTTTTATCTCTCCTTCTATTTTCAGTGACAACCTAGCTGGATATAGTATTTTTGGCTGCATATTTGTCTCATTTATTGCTCTGAATGTATCATGCTAGTCCTTTCTGGCCTATCAGGTCTTGGTAGATAAGTCTGTTGCCAATCTAGTATTTCTACTGGTGTATGTTTCAGAACTCTTGTCCTGAACTGCTTTCAGGATTTTCTCTTTGTCACTAAGACTTCTAAGTTTTACTACTAGATGACAGAGTGTGGACCTATTTTTATTGTTCTTGAGGGGGGGTTCTCTGTGCCTCCTGGATTTTGATGCTTGTTCCCTTTGCCATATTAGGGAAATTATCTACTATAATTCGGTCCAATATACCTTCTGCCCCCCTCTCTCTTTTGTCTTTTTCTGGGATCCCAATTATTCTAATAGTGTTTTGTCTTATGGTATCACTTATCTCTTGAATTCTGCCCTTGTGGTCCAGTAGGTGTTTGTCTCTCTCTTGCTCAGCTTCTTTATTCTCTGTCATTTGGTCTTCTATATCACTAATTCTCTCTTCTGCCTCAGTCATCCTAGCAGTAAGAGCCTCCATTTTTTATTGTACCTCATTAATAGCTTTTTTGATTTCAACTTGGTTAGATTTTAGTTCTTTTATTTCTCCAGAAAGGGATTGTATTTCTCCAGAAAGGGATTCTCTAATATCTTCCATGTATATATGTATATATAACTGGTGAACAGAACAGAGCCACCCACTTGTTCTGGGGTGTATTCTGGTCTCTTAGAAGAAACTACCTCCCAACATTTTAAAGAAAGAAAACATATATATACAAAAATAATGGTAAACATAATGAATAGATGGAATATGACTATGAAGATGAAAATTTAAAAAGATTCTAAAAAGGAATTGTTAAGATAATTTGGTTGGAAAAAAAAAAAGAGAATGTGATCAAGCTGGAGACTAGAACAAAGCCATGTGCTAGATTTAGGGTGTATTTTGATCTGTTAGAAGAAATTGTACCCCAAAATTTTAAAGAAAGAAACGTATATGTGTACAAAAAAGTAAGGTTAAATACAATGAAAGGATAAAATATGACTATAACAATGAAAATTTAAAAAGATTTTTTAAAAGTATTGATAAGATAAAATAGTTTAAAAATGTTAAAAGAAGAAAGAGGAAAAGTTAAAAATGTAGAATAAGAAAAAAAAAATTTAAAAAATTTAATTGCAAGACTAAAGGTTCATGGGGAAAAAAGCCATGAATTCAGTGTGTTGCTTTCCCCTAGCTCTGGAGTTCAGCTGTTCTTGATTAGTGAGCTTGGTCTTGGCTGGATGTTCTTGCTGATCTTCTGGGGAAGGGGCCTGTTGCAATGAGTATCAATTATCTTTGCCCGAGGCCGAACTGCACTGCCCTTGCTGGGAGCCAGGCAAAGTAATCTGCTTGGGTCTGTTCTCAGGAGCTTTTGTTCCCTAAACACTTTCCATAGAGCCCTGGAGGACGGGAATGTAGATGGCGGCCTCCCAGTCTCTGGTCCAGAGGAGCCAAGAGCTCGGGGCCCCACTTCTCAGTGCGCCCTCAGAGAAAAGCTTTCAAACTTTCCCATCTCACTGGTCTCTGGCCACATTCCAAGCTCATTCATCCTGTGACTGAGCATTTCTGTCTCTGGTGCATGGCCCCTTTTGGAGTCTCCAAACCCAGCAGATTCCTGCTGCACATTCCTGCACCACTCCTCCTGGAGGAGGAAGGAGTTGTCTCTCTGGATCTGCCACTTGTGGGGTCCCTGCTCGAAGATCAGCAGCCCGAATGTGCCTCAGATCATGGTTTAAGGTTACCCTGAGCTGAGAGCTCACTCCTCGGCTCTGTCTCTATAACCGGCTTCCCCACTCCAATACCTGGCAGCTCTGTCACACTCAGACACCCCTGGTCTTTCTGTGACCCCATGGGACCTGAGACCACACTGTCCCCATGAGGGCTCCATCCCCGCTTAGCCTCTAGAGTGATGTCCAGAGGATCAGACTTCAAAAAGTTCTGATATTGTGCTCTGCTGCTTCACCACTTGCTGGGAGCCAGCCCCTCTGCCACCATGGTCTATCTTCCCATTGGTTCGGATTCACTTCTCCGCATGACCAACCTTTCAGAAAGTGGTTGATTTTCTGTTCCTAGAATTGCTGCTCTTCTTCTCTTCAATCTCCTGTTGAGTTTGTAGGTATTCAGAATGGTTTGATAAATATCTAGCTGAACTACTGGGACATAATGATATTTCAGTCTCCTAATCCTCTGCCATCTTGCCTCCTCTCCCCTTTTGATGTATTTTTAAGAAAGGAATAACGTTTGTTACTCATCATAAGGAAAAAGGTTAAAATCTCAAAGAAGCCAATTCAGAGGCACTGTGAATGAGACATTATTTAGCTTTAGCTAGCTCTCTCAGCTCCCCGTAGAATCGTCATCTGCTGGTCAGGGAACTGTGTTTTTCTTTTAAAATACAGATTTTTTTTTCATTGTTCATTTTTTTTTTCATTGTTTTTTTTTTCATTTGTTTTCATTGTTCTTTAGTTCCCCTCCAGCCTTAACTGATGTATAATTGACTAATTGCAAGATATTTAATAAGTACAATGTGATGATTTGATATACATATTCATTATGAGATGATTCCCCCATATAGAGTCAATTGATGCATCCATCACCACACATATTTACCTTTTGGGGCGGTAAATGAGAACATTTAAGTTCTATTCTCTTAGCATATTTTAATTATACAATACAGTGTTATCAACTATAGTCTCCATGTTATACATGACCTTATTCAACTTATAGCTAAAAGTAAGCTTGCACCCTTTGAACAACCTTTCCCTATTTCTCCCACCTACCCTAGTCCCCTCAGGGTTCTCTCAGTTAAAGTTCAACTTTTTGTTTGTTTGTTTGTTTGTTTTTTTGTTTCCACATATAGATGATACCACATGGTATTTGTCCTTTTCTATGTGGCTTATTTTACTTAGCATAATGCTCTCTAGGTTCATCCATGTTGTTGTGAATGGCAGGATTTCCTTCTTTTTTTATGACATGATTATGGTTAAGTAGTATTCCATTGTGTATATATACTACATTTTCCTTTGTCCATTGATGCTTTTATGGACACATTGGTGGTTTCCATGTCCTGGCTATTATGAATAAATAATGCTACTATGAGCATGGGAGTGCAGAAATCTCTTTGGAATAATGATTTTGTTTCCTTTGGGTAAATACCTAGAAGTGGGATTGCTAGCCATATGGTAGTTATATTTTTTCATTTCTTGAGGAACCTCCATACTGTTTTCCATTGTAACTGTACCAGTTTATGTTCCCACCAACAGTGCACATTGTTTTTCATTGTTTTTGGCAGGAGAGAGCCAGGAGCTGCCTGCCTTTCCTGGTGAGTCAGTTGGCCAACATGGAACATTCGTTTCATCATATTCTCCTGCTGGAGATTAAGAGTATCACTGATGCTTTCTCCTCCATCCTGGGCCCTCAGAGCAGAGATATCTTCCGCATGAGCAACAGCTTCACCACGATTGCCAGACTCCTTACCCAACAACTGGAAACTGCCAAGGCCAAAAGCAGCAGGTGAGCAAGAGCTCCTGTGTACATCAGGGACATGTCATAAACCCATGGAGGTATAGCACAGACAGTAGGCACTCAACCTCCCAAAGAAAACCAAACCCACTATCTCAATGCAGAATAGCTTCTGAGTAAATTATAGCATTTGCCAGAAATTTTTCTAAATTTGTGAAAGCCAGAGTGAAACAAAAAAAAAAACTCCTAAAAGTGTACAAAATGTGACAAAGGAATAAGAATATAGTACAAATAATGCTTATATCACTCATTTAGTCAAGAAGTACTTAGCAATTGTTTGCTCTTACCAGGAATTCTGCTAGAAGCTAGACATATAGAGAGAGATAAAACATATTCCTTGTACCCATAGATCTCACTGTCTAGTAGAGGAAATAAATATTTAAGTGGTAACTAGAGAATAGTGGGAAGGTCATGCTTAATCAAGATGTGGTCATGGAGTCTGGGGACACAAGGATAGGGATATCTACTTCTGCATGGAATGAAGAGAAATAGAAAACTTAGGTCAGAGAAGGCTTCCCAGAAGAGATGATATTTTGAACCAAGTCCTAAAAGATGACCAGATTGCACCAGGCTGTCTTTTGGGCTTTCTAGAAAAGAAGTCATTTTATATGGGTAAGGTATGTGTTAGGAGAGTAACATTAGGTAATGCAAGTGAAGTGGTAGGCAGAGACTGCAGGATGGTGGGCTTGACACCTTCCTAAGGAGTTTGAATTTTACCCTGTAGGCTAAGAAGAATCATTGTGGGGTTTTATACATGGCAGGATATTATCAGAATCCATGTTTCAGGAATCCACTGATTCCAATGAAGAGAATGTCTCAGGGAGAGGTGGACTGAAGTCAAGTCCAGTGAGGGAAGGACAGAAGAGTGTCCATGGGAAATTATTGAAAATTGTGATGAATGAACCACCAGTGATATGGGTGTAAAGAAAACAGAATTCCTGGGGTTGAAGAGAGAGAGTAGATATAATGCATCAAAGTGGCCAAAGTTTGTGGAAAAAAATAAAGATCGTGTAAGATTAAAGGAGGTGTTGTATTTTTATTTTGCTATATTTTGAATAGGGAAGCACTTGGAAAGTTTTATAACCCTTAGAAGTTAAAAAACAGTTTCCAACATGTACTCTTATTTAATCCTCGTGACTGCTCCACAAGGTAAGAAAAGCAGATATCATTATTCCTACTTTACAAAAGAAAAAATACTTCTATTTTTGAGGTGAGAGGTGTTAAATGTCTTCCCAAGGTTAAACAGTGACTAGGTGATAGAGGACAGACTCAGACCTTATCTTCACACCATGGACTGGAGGGTATTCGGCTCTAGAGCAGGACCAGGGCTCATTGGAGACCAATGTCAAATTTTGTGAGTTTTGGGGATATCAAATGATGAATACCATTTCCAGTGTGAATTAAGGATTCCAAAAACATAAGAAGTTCGTATTTAATCATCAGGGTCACTTTATGTCCACTTTGGCATAGTCTTGTGGTTCCAAGAGACATAAGACACCATCCCTTCCCTCAAAGGATTCACAGTCAGGTATGCGATGGGATTTTGGTAGAAGTGTGTACAATGGGCTGTGGAACATGAGAGATGTACTGACTAACAGCCAGGAAATTATAGAACATTTTAGAGAGAAGGTGAAATTTAATTTCATTCCATATTTATTGAGCAGCTTCATGGGCCAGGCATTTCTCTAGGTACTAGATGAAGTTGCACAGGATGAATGAGAGTTCTTCAGAAAAGGGTAGAAAGAATATTTTAAATACAGGGAACAGCATGGGCAAAGTTAGAGGTTTAAGAGTGTGTGACCCAAACAAAGGGAAAGCCATTGATTCATTGTGGTTAGAGCAAGTACATCAGGGCAGGGTGGGAGAGTAAACTGAAATGTCAGGTGAAACAGATTATCAGAAGCTTTTACATGCTGTGTCAAGAAGTGAGACGTTCATCCCTTCAGCAATATGGAGGCTTGGAAAAGTTTTAATCCAGAGAATGATCACAGCTCCTAACAGAGTGATTATCAGATAGGCACTTGATAAATGTCTCTTCCCTGTAGGACCAGGGAAATGAGGAAGCGGCTAAAGCTGTGGAGCACCGAATGGATTTGGCTGGAGCAGCAAGATGGCAAGAGAGTGACCAGGATGGGATCATTGGAACCTTAATAAACAGGCTCTTTCAGCTGTGAGGGGAGCCTGAACTAAAGTGGTAGTAGAGGACCTAAGAAGGCAGGGAGTATCATTATAATGGGGAGAGCAGAACTATGAGGAACTGATTACCAACAAGAGGTAGGGCAAGGAGAAAGGGAAGATTATGGATAAAGCCCAGAGATATATAGTTTGAGGGACTGCATACTCATGGAAGATGATGCTAACAACCATGAAAAGAGGAGCAGGAGGGAAGCCCAAATGGAAAGATCTCTTAGTCACTTACACAGAGAGAATTACCTGACCAATAGGGTCATCAAAGTCAGCAATAGCTATTCATCCATAGAAGACTGTTTTCTTGTAAGTGCCTTTTTGCCCTCAATGCCATAGTTTTGATCTGTTGTTGGCTGGTTCAATATATAAATGCCTACAAACCAGGGTTTCTAATCTTGGTACTATTGAAATGTAGGCTCATTAATCCTTGGTTATGGGGTTTCCTGTGCCTTACATAATATTTGCCAGTATCCCTGGACTCTACCCAGTAGATGCTGGTAGGAGTCCTCCCCTTCAGCTGTGGCAACCAAAAATGTATCCAGACATTGCTAAGTGTCTCCTGAGAGACAAAAATTGCTTACACTTGAGAACTGCTCTTATATACATATTCTATTCAAAAATAGTATTTTTACAGACCCATGACTGGCCTAGCAACAGCCTAAACACAGCGGTATCCAAGAAATCCAAGGCCAGCATCATGAAGGGGTGATTTGTCATTTGTATGCAAGCACAAAATCACTGTTGGCCAATTTTCATGATGATGTGGTTTTAGAAATTTGGTTTAAATCCTGGAGACATTTTGAATTCTGTGCATAGCCAGCCTGCTTATTTCTTCTTCCAATGATGAGCGACATGTGTATCAGATGTGAAAGCTTAGGCACACGTTCTGGCCAGTGTTCTATATGCTCTCTATTGCCTCTGCAAATTCAAAGTTGCAAGAAGCTAGTTGGCATCTGTAAGAGTATATATGTGAAAAATATTGACATAAAGGAAAAACATGTTACACAAGGGTGTTACCTTGGGCATTCTAACAAAAAAAATTGATCCTTAATAAGTAGGCCCAACCCAGTTAGCAATAAAAAATTTCCCATGAAAAGAAGATTTTAAGATACACACACACACACACACACACACGCATATATGTAGCAGATTATAATCTGCTAATGTAATATCTACATTAGATTTTACTATTAAAATATGAATCTGTAGGTATGAGAATGCATTTAAGTTTCTCCTCCTTTTACTATTTTTCTGGGGGAAAAACACACAGAGAGAAATTAAATGTAAAGAAATAAAAATGTCACCACTCATCCCATGTACCACCACCACCACCACCATCCCTACTACCTCTACTTTTCTCGATTCAAAATACTCACTTTGCCAGTGTTCAACACTCACTGTCAGTCTCCTTCTAATTGATTGTAATTATTCAGTGGGAACCTCAAAACGCTGGTGTGGACAGCCAGCCTTTTATATTAGCTGCTCATCCTCTATGGGATGGTTGCTAAGGCTTCTCTCCAACATCTTTTTCCTGAATAGCTTTCACTGTGACCACTTAGCTTTAGTAATTTTAATCTGTGTCCCCCAAAGAAGAAAGGTCTACACTATTGTCTCAAGCACCCAGCAAAGTGTGATCCTTACAATTAAAGGGGAAATGAAGAAGAGAGTTTGAAAGAAAATAAAAGATGATAATATTCAAAATAGATGTCATCTAATTTACAAATCTGACACATAGCCCAGCAGGCCAGATTTTAGACTTCAGGCCAAAAATACAAGATTATCAGAAGAAAAACAATTAGCATCCTAGGGAGAATGAAAAACTGAAGCAGACAGGAGCCTTCTTTGTGCCAAGTCATTCTGAATTAATTGGGTGAGTTTTATTAGATGCACTAGGTAACACACTTGCACTTTTCTTATTTGCATGTTTTAGAGAGAACATTTATACCTAAACAATAAACCAACAGGAGCTAAACAACAGGAGAGCCAAGCAAAGCATTTAGATTTTGAAACTAATTCTGGGGAAGCAAAAAGAGGTAACAGCAATTACGGATTAAAAAGGAAAGTAACAAGATAAGAGAAAGGATCTAAACCTTTCAGAATCTTGGGAGCCCTAGGTAGCCTTCGGGGCAGCCACTAGCCATTGAACTTTATGCCAGCCAGGACCCAGGGGATGTGTAAAAGGAGAGTGTGAGCTCCTGGCAACTGTGTGCTGGCCGAGCATTCAGGTGGTCATTGGACTAGAAGACACCTTTGCCCAGTGCATGTGGTTCCAGGGAGACTGCTCTAATCAGGCACCAACAGATTTGGGGAGAGTTTGTCACAAATGTCTTAGTAGGTGGTTAGGCTCAGGCACGAGTTGGGGATGGAAACTTGGAGGGATGGAAATTATGAAAAGAAACAGGGGTTGGCAGGGGTTCAATAGGCGAATTGAGAAAAGACAGGATGAAAGGATGGCAGTGGGAAAAGACCTAGGGAAAGCAGAGGACAAGGAGGAAGGGCATCTGTACACAGCCCCAAATCCCTGGCCTGGGTGGGGTGTGTGTGTGTGTGTGTGTGTGTGTGTGTGTGTGTGTGTGTGTGAGGGGATTTACAATTCCCTCCAATCCAGTTTTCAAACCCTAACCAAAGCCTTCAAGTTGTGGGGGGAAAAGAGCTGCTTGTAAGAAAAGTTTTAATGTGAAGCATGTGGCTAAAGCTTTCCCAGACCTCTGGCTTGGTTCAGTGGGTGGTATGCTCTTTCGTTGTTTTGGTGGTAATGATGGCAGTCGTGGTGAGATTTTGTGTTGATTCTTTGTTTTTAAGAATCAAGCCCAGGGGCTGGGGGGAGGGGGAATGAAAGGTAAATTATGGCCAAAACAAAATGGGTAAGTATAAATCTGATTTTGATATAAATAGAAAGAGATGACACAATGGAGGGAAGGCAAAAAAAAAAAAAAAAAAAAAAAAAAAAAAAACACAACAGTTTTCAGGGAGAATGAAGAGAAAACAGAATAAGGAGATGATGTCCATAAGGAATGACTCCAGGAAATCTATTCTTCTTGGCGTGTCCCCAGAGTTTTGGCTTATCCTAAATTTCATGCAATAAACATCAAAGAAATGGATTACAGGGGAAAACCAGGGATTTGAGTCGGCACGTGGCCTGAATGTGTAGCCAAGCAACATGGCCTGCAAAGACCCTTTTCAAAATGTGAGACCTTTTGCCACCTGTGTTCCAGAGTTCCCATCTTGATACCCTGGGGATCACTCAGAACCTACCCCCGGTGTACTACACACTCCCTGAAGGCATTGCTCCAGAGGTTGAGAGCGGTGGCTTTTTATTGGGTCCACAACAGAAATCGCAGAGATCGGGGGCCAGGTTCTTTCCAACTTTGCAAAAGAGGATGTTATCCGTAGGTCTGACCATGCCTTTAACTAGCTCCTACCACATGACAGATTTTGTGCTAAGGGCTTTCAACTATATTATACTGTTTAATCCTCACAACCACAAAGTCTTTGGGTATGTATTAGGATGACAGAGGCTTCCCGTTCAAGTGTAATGGAGTGAATCTTGTGGGCAGGCAAAAATACAGGAGCATTCTCCCTCCAATCCTTACTCCCCTCTAGGTCCTTGGTAGTTCTTGCAGGGGCAATAGTGAAAATGTCCAGACATCAGCTCATAGAATTTCCTGCCATAGTCCAGTAGATCTCAAATGTCAGCATGGATGAGATTTACAGTGCTCACAGTACTTCATGGATAATTCAGAAAAATGTTAAAGGATTGTCAAGGGTGACTTTTGCCTATTCCTCCCTAAAGTGATACTTCCCTAACCTTTATCATTATCTTCTAGAATGCCCACTTCCTCCCTCCTTTCCCTTTGAAGGTTTCCCTTCTCTAAGACTCCATTTTGGTACCACTTCCGCAGGAGGTGTTCCCCAACCATCCCTGCCCACTCTGACCTTCTCTCCTCTGAGCCACTACAGTTCATACTGCCATTCCACACCCCTGCACCCACGGTCGTGCCCTGAAGTGTTAGCTATCTTTCTGTGGGCCCCTCTAGTCTCCCCCCCATAGTTGAGAGAGCTCTTATTCACAGCCTGTGCTCTATAGAAGGAAAACAGAGTCTTAAAAACACTTATAAGAGTTCCTACTTTTTTTAGGCAAGACATGTTTTTACAAAGAGAAATTGATTCTTTGAGAGCAACTGTTGGCTCAGGGAATATGAGGAGGTTCAGGATCATAATTAAAAACATCTGATATTCTGGTCAGCATTGCCCCCTGCTTAGGAAAAGCTGAATGTAATTTCGCCCCACCAGGGTAACCAGAGTTTTAATAAAAAAACAGTATATCTTTTCAATCTAGAGAGTTCTACACTGGCCATTGTCTAAAAAGTGAATTTTAACAGCTATTTGTGGCAGTAGCTGTGGCTGTTTTGCTCCATGCATAGGGAAGGAAGGGCTTTGGGGTTTTTCGCCCCTCTTCTCACCGATGAGATTAATTCTGACATGTGGTACCATTTATGTTCCATGTGTTGTTCATTTACTCCACCATTTGTCCTTCCTTAAAGCAGCATTTATGGTGATGTGAAGGTCTGTAAAGGTATTTCAGGAATTCGTTTATCAGCAAGAGATGGAGGTGGGAGACATCATTATCAGCTTTGGAGACAATGAAGCAAGCCCAAGGAGGGTGAGGCCCCAGAGGGGCTGGCTCTGGAAGTGTGGACAAAGAGGTGGAGATGGGAGGAGGGGCAGCCCTGCTACGGAGTGGGAGCCTGCGCAATTGCAGCTTAGGCAGGGGATCCTGGCCTGTAACACAGAAGTGTTTAAAAACAGAAGGCACACCAAAAAGAGCTTTTCATCAAGCTCCTACAGCTTGGCTTCCTATTTCAAACAAGACAGGAAACACCAAAGCTTTAGCCTGGAGAAAAGGAAAAAGTGCACTTGTGGAAGAAGAGGTGGGAAGGACTTGACCCTCTATAGCCTCTTACAGGAGAGGTAACCCTCTCCAGCTCCTTTTTGGGATCAACCAAAATTGAACTCTGAGTTTGCTATTCACATCCCATTTCCTGAGTTTTGAACACCTTTTCAGTTTTGGTTATAGGGGATGCCAAAATTCATTTTTCAGATCCCTATGAAGGGTTTGTTCAATGATTATACGTCAATTCTGTTCTGGTGTCTACTCCCATAGGATGTTACTCAGAGATGTGAGGGTACAATGACTTCTGTTGAGGACTGCATTATCACCACTGCCATTATATGTATTGTTTACCCCTGGGGTAGATTCAGATGCAACCTGAACCAAACAGCTTCAGAGAGGCAGTGGGAGAACGATGTCACATGAGTGCTCTGGAGAAAGATACTTCCGGCTGGGTTTACTTGTGGACCCTCAGTAAGTTCCTGAACTCCTCTGTGCCTTAGCTTCTCCATCTGTAAACGGAGATAGTTATAGGACTTGCCTCACTGGATTATGTAAGAAGTAATATGTGCAGCGAACTTGAACAGTGAGCGGCTCATTCATAGAAAGCCCTCACTAAGTATTAACTGTTAGCGTTAATACTCTGTTCCAAGTGGGCATTATTGTAGGTGCTTTCCCTTAGCATGTCCGTTATGCCAGAGCTACTGAAACCGTAGCTCATGAACCAACACCAGTCTGCAAACTATTCCTTACTAACCTGTGACAAGGTTACTACAGAGATTGAAAATAAGAGTTTAGAACTTTTACAGCAATATGACCTTGGTGCAACATCCAATGCATGATCAGAGGGCTTATACTCTGTATGTCTTTGTTTTCTTCCTTTTATTTCTCTGATGATTTGTTTTTATTGTATTTCACAAAAATATTGGTCTGTGACATCTGAAAATTAAATTATCAAATAGCTTGCTCTGTGCCACAGGTAGTTTGAGAATCATTGCTTTAGATCTTCAATGCAGCTGAACCCAGACAAAGCTTGGAACTCTTTTCAGTTACTGGTATTTTGCTCTCCAAACCTTCCTTTGGGACCTAAAGAAAGAGCTTTAATAAATGAGAGAGAGTGAACACAACACTTCTGCCATGATGGAGATCAACTATTGTGGGAAAAATAGTTCTTAATGGTATTCAGTTTTACCATGAGGCAAAAGGTGGACTTTGTATTAGGGTGAAGGCTGTTGGCTAGACTTGGCTATAGGCAAATGCTGAATTCTAGGTAGACAGTGTTTGAATCACAGCATTTTGTGTAGTGTTCTGTCCCCCACTCAGTCAGTGGTATATTTTGGCTGACTGTATCGCCCCATTTCTAAGTAGCTATTCATTTCAACCAATTAAAAATGGGATAAGAGATCATATTTGTGGTGGAACCTCTGAGAGGGTGTATAAAAAAGGAATACTTAGTCATTTTCCTGTTCTTCCAGTGTAAAAAGCTGGCAAGTGACAGTGTCTCCACTTTTTTCCTCTGCAGGCCCCATGATTCCATTTTCATGGTGGACGCCCTCACTTTAACCCCGTTACCCACTTACATCCCCAAGACAGTAATGTTAGCCTAGAAAAAGAGGAGCATGTTGTTTTTACAGTTCTTACTCTGATTCAAAGTGTTGTAATGACATTACTACTTCACATCTTTATGTTCCTTTATAGTTGACAAAGTGTTTTTGTAACTTGTGTCACATCCAGATGACAATGTGTTAGGACCCAGCAGCCTTCTGTTAAGGCTGGCTTGCCCACTCTAGTCCTGGGAATCCCGCCTAAAGACTTAGGGCACATCTGAACCTCCCACAATGGCCAAACTGACAAGGTACATTTACCTTAGAATCGATAAAGACCTCCAGCGGCTTGAGGAAGACAAAGCTGTGAGGTGGGAACCACATACAGTTTACCACACACCAACTCCAAGTAATGCATGGGTTAAGTCTCACCTTGCTGCAGAATTAGTGAAACCCTTCTCAGCATTTTCAAGGGGAATGTCTGGATCCTGGTCTCATTCAGATTCTGTTCTTTCATTGTCTGGGCCATTTGCTTCTCAAATTTTAATGTGCCATTGGGGTACCCGGGGATTGTGTTAAAATGCACATTCTGATTCAGTGGGTCTTGATTCAGTGGGGTGGCTCTTGAATTTCTGCCTCTCCACAACTTGCAAGGTGATACTGACACTGCTGGCCCTGTGAGCCGACTTTGAGGGCAGGGGCTCTGCTCTTTTTGCTCATCCTTTTACCATATTCCATTCTCTCTCCTGTGGGCTGAATGAAAAGTAAGCAATTGGCTGAGCATCTGTGTTAGAACAGTCACTTCCTCATATCAGGGCTTTCAATTTTTCTTCTAACTGCAAGGAATTCTCTGTCTACAATTGCTCAGAATTTATGCTTACTGTACAGAGTTGTTGTTGTTGTTGTTGTTGTTGTTTTTAACCAACTATTTCTGCATCCCAGTAGCAAGGTTCACTATCCTTTTGTCTGTACTCTTTAAGATGCTGTGGGAGTAAGAGCATTGTATGGTCCCCCCAGCTGTGAGCAAGAGAAGCTCATCTTCCAGGTTTGGTGTCACCTACACAAGCCACCTTCTTTTGGTGTCACATGTCCACACAGCCTAGCAGCCACCCAAGGGTTTTGCCATTTTACTTTTTCATGCCCATTCTGTGTGTGCTACGCTGTCAAATCCATCATATAATGCTTTCAACAATCTGATGGTACTCTATCATTAACCCCATTTTTTTAAAAGATTTTATTTATTTATTTGACAGACAGAGATCACAAGTAGGCAGAGAGGCAAGCAGAGAGAGAGGAAGGGAAGCAGGCTACCTGCTGAGCAGAGAGCCCGATGCGGAGCTCGATCCCAGGACCCTGGGATCATGACCTGAGCCGAAGGCAGAGCCACCCAGGCACCCCCATTAACCCCATTTTTATAGGACAAAAATGAGACTTAGATTTATAAAGGGATTTACCACATCAAAAATAAACAGGAGATTGGAGTCACAAACCTTCCCTGTAAGACTATGTTCAGTTCATTTCCCCACAACCATCTCTTTTTGAGAACCCTTTAAAAATATCTTGTGTGAATGAAATAAACCATAGAGTTGTTTCATTTGAGGCAAAGTTGTACCAGTGGAGTACAACAGTTATATGACTGGTCCCCATATAACCGGGCATCTACTGGTCTCTGGTCTTACCCATGAAGCAGGTCAGAAGCAGACTAGAGTACCAAGACCCAGACTTATCATTGTCCTTTCCCGTAGTATTGGAGTGTGGCTGTTCCAGCACCGTTTACTTCTTACAGTCCCAAAACAGAAGAGCGCTGTGGAGCTGGGGGATCCTCTATCATTCTTATGATGACTGATGAGCCAAGAAATTGCTGAAGAGGAAGGAATACAACATCCTAAGAATTTAGGACTCCATTGTGGATTTGATCCGTCATGTTCTCCTACTTCTCTTCTAACAAACTGAACTTTTCAGGAGTACATATTCTGGACATGGGATCATAAGCCAAGATCATCAAACTTTAACTAACATTATTTTTCTTTGACCTAAGGATCCAGGAGGAGAGGCTGCCAGTCTCTGCACCCCTGCCAGCTTCATAGTCTCATCTTTAGGCTTAGTGAGAGCAGTGAGCTAGCTGCCCAAGGGCTAATTTGTTTCCAAGGGGAGTCATGCTCACACCAGAGGGAGGTAATTTGGCCTCCCCCTGAGCATCCCTAGAGGTACTTTTAAAAACTTTACTTTGGCAAAAAGGCCAGAAACTGTTCAGACTAGAAATCATCTGAGCCTCTTAAATGTGGCGTTTTGAGTAAAAGCCAAGTTAATATTTAGGGGATTATAGAACTCTGACAAAGATTTCTTTAAAATTACCTCTGGAGTTAAAAGTGACAAATGGAAGAGAAATAACAACCCCTTGCATGAGCCCAACCCACTGGCCCCTACCTCCACCCCCAACAAGTAAACACACTCAGGACCCATGGCTCCAACCACGCTTTTGCATTTGTGAAGCATTTCCTTGCTCTCCAAGGAAAAAAGAGTTTATCTCCAGAAAAGATTTTGGTCCTGAACAAATTCTCTCCTGTCTTTTTATACCAAATTTAAAATCTAGGAGAAGTGAAGGAGCATGAATGTTTACTATAAACTCAAACTTCTGTCTACTGTTCCCTGACCTTCCAGCCTATTGGAACCAAAACGTGTCCTAAGTCCCTGCCAGCAAAATTCTGTAACAAGACCCAGGTGGTTCGATGACCAGTGACAAAAAGTTCTCTTTGGTCCATCTTGTGGCTCTGGCTGCCTTGGTGACTCTTCATGACCACCCCTGGCCCCTGACTTCTAAGTTAACGAAGCTCCAAATCATGAAAACAAGGAAGATTGTGTATAAAAGAAAGTCTTTGTGGCAAGAATTCTACTTCTCAGTAATGCTCATCAACCTCATATATAGTGATCACTTCTCTGGCCCAGATATTTTATTGTCATTTCTTCACTCTTTCTATTTGGCCTTTTGCAAATCCCTCATTTTACTCCTACTCTTGCTCTCTGCTTCTCTACATTTGATATTTACCAAATGATACCACCCCACCCTCTACCCCTTATAAGCCAGGAGAAGTGGCCAGTGCCTCATAGGCATCTAGTAGAACTCAGGAGGTTTGGGGGACCCAGAGGGTAGGCTGGCTTAGGAAACCAAGGTGATCTGTGTTCATTTAATCAGCAAACACTTCAGGTACCTATGTGTGTCAAGCATTGTGCCAGATCCAAGGAAACAAAGATGATCAGTACAGGTCCCTGACCACCAAGCAGCAGGGATTTACCCCAGACAGATTTAACAAATAGAAGTACAGGACACCCAGTTGAACTTCAGATAAAGAACAAATAATTTTTTGGTATAATCATTTTAGTATAGTATTATATACACTTTTAGTATATCCCACTAGGGGTATACTCACACCAAAAAAATTAGGTTGTTGATCTGAAATTCAAATTTTATTGGGTATCCTGTATTTTACCAGGCAACCCTACCCTAAAAATACCTACCTGACTTGCCCCTCTTGGGGTGAGTAAATGTATAGGAATAACCCATAACTTCTCTCATGCCCAAAGTCCCCTCCGAGGGATGTTACAAGGCAATCTGAGAATGAAAGAAGGCATGCACCCAACTACAAGAGGTCTGACTGCTGGCTTCATAGCCAACACCTGGTAACTAGAGACAGGGGCGGAGAAAGGGAGCTGACTGTCCTCTCCTAAAGTCTGTTGCCATGGCACTCTCCAGGGACATTAATTCCCTCCAGGATATGGAATATTGGTCTGCCTCTGTCCAGACCACTGATGTGTTCTCTACATATTAACATAAGACAGACAAGGCTGATGAAGTTTCCAAAGGAATAATAATAATAATAATAATAAAAATAATAATATCAGTTAATAATAACAGTCATACTAATAAAATCTAACATCTTTTGAGCAGTGTGTTATCTGTTAGGAAAACTGCTTCATTCTGTTATTTCATCTTTGCAACAACATTATGAGTTAAATACAGTTGTTTTCCCTATTATATAGATAGGGAAATTGATATAAAAAAGTACACAAAATCAAATGAAGACCTCTCTAAGTAAAAAAAAAAAAAAAAAATATATATATATATATATACATATATATATATATATGTATATATATATAAATGTTCCTGGATAATTTTATTGGATCAGTTTCTGGCTTTAAAAAAAAAAAAATATATATATATGTAATCACATGAAATTCAAAGAATTTGAATTTCAAATTCAAAATTTCAAATTCAAATTCAAAAAAATACATATATTTTATATATATATACATATATATATATATATAATCACATGAAATTCAAAGTTTTTTGGAAGAAAATGCTGTTAACTGTTGTTACAACCCAGAGCTTTATGTAGAAAGAAAAAAAATTGTGAGTTTGTGAGAAATTCTTCCTCTAGTAAGTCGTATGTTTTTAGATTTTAAAATTTGCATAATGCTCAATATCTAATGTATGCATATTGAGTGTACTTTATACCTTAAAAAATCATTAAGTTTTAATAATCCCAGCTATGGAAATTTCTGAAATAAAGTTCAAAAACTTGAAGTGACTAATATTCTATTATAAATATATACACATCACTTCTCTATAACTCATCTATGGATGGATACTTGGGCTGCTTCTATAATATGGTTATTATAAATAATGCTGTAATAAACATAGGGGGGCATGTATCTTTGAATCCATGTTTTCTTACCTTTGGTAAATACCCAGTAGTAGAATTACTAGATCACATGCTATTTCTGTTTTTAACTTTTTGAGAAACCTCCAAACCCCCAAAAACCTATGTTTTCCATAGTGGCTGTACCAGTTTGCTTTCCTACAACAGTACAAAAGAATTCCTCTTCCTCTACATTTTTACCAACACTTGTTGTTTTGGGGTATTGAATTTAGCCATACTGATAGGTGTTAAGTGATAGCTCATTGTGGTTTTGATTTGCATTTCCCTGATAATGAGAGATGTTGAGCATCTTTTCATGTGTCTGTTGGCCATCTGGTTGTCTTCTTTGGAGAAATGTTTGTTCATGTCTTCTGCTCATTTTTTAATTGGATTATTTGTTTGGTGTTGAGTTGTATAAGTTCTTTATATATTTTGGATACTAACCCTTTACTGGATATGTCATTTGCAAATATCTTCTCCCATTCATCAGGTTGCCTTTTAGTTTTATTGATTGTTTCCTTGACTGTACAGAAGCTTTTTATTTTGATGTAGTCCCAATAGTTTATGTTTGTTTTTGTTTCCCTTGTCTCAGGGGACCCATCTAGAAAAATGTTGCTATGTCAGATGGCAGAGAAAATCCTACCTGTGTTCTCTTCTAGGGCTTCTATGATTCTAGGTCTCATTTTAAGTCTTTAATCTATTTTGAGTTTATTGTGCATGGTGTGAGAAATTGGTCCAGTTTCATTCTTTTGCATGTGGCTATCCAGTTTGTTCAAAAGACTTTCCTATTGCATCTTCTTGTCTCCTTTGTCAAAGATTAATGGACCATATAATCGTGGGTTTCCTTTTGGGCTCTATTCTGTTCCTTTGATCTATGTGTCTATTTTTGTGTCAGTACCATACTGTTTTGATTACTGTAGATTTGTTGTATATCTTGAAAACTAGGATTGTGATACCTCCAGTTTGGTTCTTTTTCAAGATTACTTCAGCTGCTCCAAGTCTTTTGTGGTTCCATACCAGTTTCAGGATTATTTGTTCTAGTTCTGAGAAAAATGCTATTGATATTTGATAGGGATGGCATTAAATCTGTAGTTTGTTTTGAGAAGTATGGATATTTTAACAATATTTATTCTTCTAATCCATAAATATGAGATCTCTTTCAATTTATTTTTGTCATCTTCAATTTCCTTCATCAGTGCTTTATAGTTTTCAGAGTACAGGTCTTTCATCTTCTTGGTTAGGTTTATTCCTACATATTTTATTGTTTTGGTGCAATTGTAAATAGGATTTTTTTAAAAATTCTATTTCTTCTACTTCGTTATTGTTGTATAGAAATGCAACTGATTCCTGTATATTGATTTTGTATCCTTCGACTTTACTAAATTTATTTATCAGTTCTAGTAGGGTTTGTTATAGGGTTTTTTTTTTTTTTTGGTGGCATTGTTAGACTTTTTAATACATAGTATCATGTCATCGACAAATAGTGAATGTTTTACTTCTTCCTTACCAATTTGGATGTCTTTTATTTCTTTTTCTTGTCTGATTGCTGTGGCTGGAACTTCCAATATTATATTGAATAAAAGTGATGAGAGTTGACTATCCTTGTCTTATTCCTGATGTTAGGGGAAAAGTTCTCAGTGTTTTATCATGGAGTGTGATGTTTGCTGTTTTTTCATATGTGGCCTTTATTATGTTGAGGTATGTTCCCTCTAAACCTACTTTGTGGAAGGTTTTAATGATGAATAGATGTTATACTTTGTCAAATGTCTTTTCTGTATCTATTTAAATGATCATATAGTTTTTATTCTTTCTCTTGATTATGTGTGTATCACATTGATTGATTTATGAATATCGAACTACTCTTGCATCCCATGAATAAATCCCACTTGATTGTGATGCATGATTTTATTAATGTATTGTTGGATTCAGTTTCCTAGTATTCTGGTGAGGATTTTTGCATTTATATTCATTTGAGATATTGACCTCTTTTTTTTTTTTTTTTTTGTAGTGTATTTATCTGGTTTTGGTATCAGGATAATGCTAGCCTCATAGAATTAATTTGGAAACTTTCCTTCCTCTTCTGGTTTTTTTTTTTTTAATAGTTTGAGAAGAATAAGTATTAACTCTTCTTTAAATGTTTGGTAGAATTACCTTTGAAGCTCTCTGCACTCTGGACTCTTATTTGTTGAGAGTTCTTTGATTACTGATTCAATTTCACTACTAATATTTGGTTTCTTCACATTTTCTATTTCTTCCTGGGTCAGTTTTAGAAGGCTTTATGTTACTAGGAATTTATCCTCCCCCCCCCCCCAGGTTGTCCTATTTGTTGACATAAAGTTTTCATAATATACTCTTATAATCCTTTGTATTTCTGTGCTGTCAGTTGTTATTTCTCCTCTTTCATTTCTGAATGTTAGAGTTTGATATCTCTCTCTCTCTCTCTCTCTCTCTATTTATGACTCTGGCTAAAGGTTTATTTATTTTGTTTTTCTTTTTAAAGAACCGGGGCCTGGTTTGATTGATCTGTTCCACTCCTTTTTGTTTTGTTTTGTTTTAGTTTATATTTCATTTGTTTCTGCTCTAATCTTTATCATTTCCTTCCTTTTACTGGCTTTGGGTTTTGTTTGTCCTTCTTTTTCTAGCTCCTTTAGGTGTAAGATCAGGTTGTTCATTTGAGATTTTCCTTGCTTCTTGAGGTAGGTCTTTATTGCTATGGAACCACTTTTCTTGCATCTTCAGGGTTTTGGACTGTTGTGTTTTCATTTTCTTCCGTGTATACATATATATTTTTCATTTCCTTGTTGAATTCTGGGTTGACCCATTCATTGTTTAGGAGCACGTTATTTAACCTCCATGTATTTGTGTTCTTTCCAGATTTTTCTTATTGTTGATTTCTAGTTTCACAATGTTGTGGTCAGAAAAGATGCGTGGAATGACTTCAGTCTTTTTTAATTTGTTGAGGCTTCTTTTGTGGCCTAATATGTGAATTATTCTGGAGAATGTTCCCTGTACCCTTGAAAAGAATGTGCATTCTGCTGCTCTAGGATGGAATGTTCTGAATATATCTGTTAGATCCCTCTGATCCAATGTGTCATTCAAAGTCACTGTTTTCTTGTGGATTTTCTTTTGGATGACCTGTTCATTGATGTGCATGGAGTTTTAAAATCACATACATACATACATACTATAATAATGATTGTATTTTTTAAAATATTTTATTTATTCATTTGACACACACAGAGAGATCACAAGTAGGCAGAGAAGCAGGCAGAGAGAGAGGGGAAACAGGCGCCTTGCTGAGCAGAAAGCCTGATGCAGGGCTGGATCCCAGGACACTGAGATCATGACCTGAGCCGAAGGCAGACGCTTAACCCACTGAGCCACCCAGGCGTCCCCAATAATGATTGTATTATTATCAGTGACATATTTATATTTGTTATTAGCTGCTTTTTTGTATTTGGGTGCTCCCACATTGGGTGCATATTTACAGCTGTTATTTACAACTGTTATATCTTCTTCTTGTATTGTTCCCTTTATGATTATATAGTGTGTTTCTTTGTCTCTTGTTACAGTCTTTGTTTTAAAGTCTATTTTATGTAAATATTGCTACTCCGGCTTTCTTTCAACTTCTATTTGCATGATAACTGATTTTCCATCACTTCATATTCAATCTGTAGATGTATCTTTAGGTGTGAAATAAGTCTCTTGTAGGCAACATTTGGATGGGTCTTGTTTCTTTATCCACTCTTTCACTCTATGTCTTTTGATTGGGGTGCTTAGTCCATTTATATTCAAAGTAAATATTGATAGGAATGTATTTGTTACCATTTCGTTATTTGTTTTTTGGTTGTTTTGCAGTTTTTCTCTGTTCTTTTCTTCTCTTTTCTTCTCTCTCATGGCTTGCTGATTTTCTTTAGTAATACACTTGGATTCCTTGCCTTTTTTGTTGTTATTGCATATCTATTACTGGTTTTTGATTTGTGGGTACCATTAGGTCTGTATATAATATCTTATGCATATAATGGTCTATATTAAATTGATGACCCTGTGAATCTGAAACAGCTTTTACTCCTTTATCCCCACATTTTAGGTATACAGTGACAAATTTTATATCCTTTTATTTTTTGAGTTGCTTGACTGATTTTTATAGATAAGATGAATTTTACTGCTTTTGTGCTTCCTACTTTTCTTACACCTACTTATGTCTTTTCTTTCCACTCAACATTTCTTTAATATTTCTTGTCAGACTGATTTAGTGGTCATGAATTCCTTTTACTTTTGTAAAAACTCTTTACCTCCCCCCACCCTTTTTTTCCCCCAGCAGTTTTTTTTTTCTTTTTTCTTTAAATTAACATATAATGTATTATTTGCCCCAGGGGTATAAGTCTGTGAATCATCAGGCTTGCACATTTCACAGCACTCACCATAGCACATACCCTCCCCACTGTCCATAACCCAGCCACCCTATCTCTACCCCCCACTTCCCAGCAACCCTCAGTTTGTGTCATGAGTTTATATCTCCTTTTTCTATTCTGAACAATAGCTTTGGTGGATAGAGTATTCTTAATTAGAAGTTTTTTTCTTTCAACACTTTGAATATATTATGCCACTCTCTTCTAGTCTTCCAAGTTTCTGCTGAAAAATCAGCTGATAACTTTATAGAGACTCCCTAGTATGTAACTTTTTCTTTCCCCTTGCTGTTTTTAAAATTCTCTCTTTATCACTACTTTTTGCCACTTAAGTTACTGTCTTTGTGTGAAACTCCTTAGGTTGATTTTGTTGGGAGTTTTCTGAGCCTATTTGTTCCAGATTTCTGTTTCCTTCCCAGACTGGGAAAATTTCAGCTATTAATTCCTCAAATAAAATTTCTTCCCCCTTTTCTCTCTTTTCTCCTTCTGGTATCCCTATATTTAAATGTAATTGTGCTTGATGGTGTTGCAGAGTTCTTTAAGTCTTCTTCTTCTTCTTCTTCTTCTTCTTATTATTATTATTATTATTTCTTCTCTCTCCTCTTCAGCTGATTGCTTTCAATTACTCTGTATTCTGGGTTGCTGATCTGTTCTTCTGCTTCTTCTAGTCTACTATTTATTCTCTGTAGTGTATTTTTACTTTCAATTATTGAGTTCTTCATCTCTGATTAGTTCTTTCTTATGTTTTCTATCTCTTTGTTAAAGGTTTCACTGAGGTCATCTATTCTTTTCTTTCTTTATGAGCATTACTTTCAATTATCCAACAGGCATATTACTCACCTCTATTTCATTTAGCTCTCTTCCTGTGACTTTGTCCTTGTCTTCATTAGGAACATATTCCCCTGTCTCCTCCTTTTGTCTAACTCTTTGTGCTCCTTTTTTAAATTTTTTTTTTTTTAAGATTTCTTTATTTGATGGGGGGAAGGGGCAGAGTGAGAGAATCTTTCAAGCAGACTCCCAGATGAGCATGGACCCCCAACATAGGGCTTAATCCCATGACCCTGTGAGATCTTGACCTAAGCCAAAACCAAGAGTTGGACACTTAACTGACTGAGGCACTCAGGTGCTCCTGTTTGTGCTCTTTCTATGTGTTAGGAAAGTCATCTGCATTTCCTGATCTTGAAAGTAGTGGCCTTATGAAGAAGAGGTCCTGTAGTGTTCTGCAGTGCAATGTGCCTTCTTCACCAGAATGTTACTTCATGGGTGTCTCCTATGTGTGTTGAATGTGCCCCACTGCTTTGGCTGAGCCACTTTTGCTTTCAGCCCCATCTCTCTTTGTCTGTTGTGGACAGTATTTGGTACCTGTGTTGTTATTGGGTCAGTTTGGGTCTGCCTTGTTCTTGAGATGAGTCAGACCAGGAGTTTGCCAGAGATGCAGTAGAACTGATTAGCAATGTGCTTTCCTATGTTGTCCCTTGAGAAGGTTTATTGGTAGTTAGTGCCTGCATTCAGAACAGATGCCTGCCCCCAACCCACTGGGGGTGGTTTTGCATGAGAATGTGGGGGTGGAACTTACAGTGTTAACATGCTTCATGCAGGAGTGTTGTGGGAATGGACCTTGAATTGCTTTAGAAAACTGCAGCGGGACTAAAGGGGTCATGTCTACAGGAGAACACAGGGGTGGGACATGCTGCCAGCAAATTAGGTGAGAGTGGTCATGCTGTGCTGGTTCCCACATGTGTTCATGTGTCTAGGCGGGGGAGCCCGAGAGGGAAATTGTGTTTGTCAGTTCCTTTGTCCCTGGAGAAGTCTCTTAAAGATGTCTGCTCCTCCAGCACATTCCCTGAAATTAGTAAATAAATCTTCCCAGGTACCCCAAACGTTTTTCAAATTGCTACTTCTAGGCTGTATCTCTACAGAGCTGTTTGTTGTGCTGTCTCTCTTTTTTTTTTTTTAAGATTTTATTTATTTATTTGACAGAGATCACAAATAGGCAGAGAGGCAGGCAGAGAGAGGAAGGGAAGCAGACTCCCTGCTGAGCAGAGAGCCTGAAGCGGGGCTCGATCCCAGGACCCTGGGATCATGACCTGAGCCAAAGGCAGAGGCTTTAACCCACTGAGCCACCCAGGTGCCCCTGTTGTGCTCTCTCTTTAAGGGCAAGGAATTGGTTTCCTCTTGCCCTCTGGCTCTCCCAGAGTGTAGCCTGCTGATTTTAAAAGTTCCAGGTTAAACCCCTATCATAAGAACTCACAGAATTAGTCCCCTGTGATTTCCAAAACCAAATGTTATGGGGATTCATCGTACTTGTGTGGGTTTCCCAGTCCAGGGTGCTTGTTGTGAGGGTCTGTTCCTCCTCTTCATGTCCATGGTTTCCCCTCCTCCTTGGACAGTCCCATGGGTCCATTTAGCCTCCACCATGTCTCTACCCTTCCTACCCTCTTCAGTGTGGACTTTTCTCTACATTTAGCTGTCAAGATTCTGTTCTGCCAATCTTAAGGTAATTTTTTGGGTTATTTGCATTGATGTGGGTGTTATCTAGCTGTATCCTTGGGACAAGGTGAGCTTAGGATCTTCCTACTCCATCATCTTCCCCAGAAGTCCCATTGGATCTTTTAAAAATAACCTTAATAATCATCATGGTTTGTAAAATAACACCCAGTGATAGTACTATCTTTGTTTCATTTGTAACAGGAGTAAAAGTTCAACTTTTAGAATCATCTGGCTGGAAGATGTCAAAACCTCCCATCTGTTGTGGGCAGCCAGTATCATATATATCATAAAGAAAAATATGCTTGTGATTAGCCTTTATTCCCATGTACTGATTTTGAAATCTATTCATGTATATTTCAATGAAGCATGATATAGATAATAAATTTTGCATTATGTATGTAAAACTATAGGAAGCCTATAAAAATTATATAAATATGTATTTAAGTTTTTTCAGCAATATTTTATTAGACAATAAACAATATCCTGGTTACTTAAATGATGATCTACTTGCTTTCCCAGTGGCACCAATTACATCTGTTCCTGGGCTGGACTAATGGGAATTTTAAAAACTGAAGGCCCCAAAACTATGAACCCTCCCGTAAAACCAGTACTCCTCTCTGGGCCAGCCAGGAAAGCTGCCAACCAACATTTCCCAGTGCCCACCACACACATGGCCCCAGAATGGGTAAAGTGTATTTGGAAAAAACTGTCACCAGCACTTTCATGTTGATTTTCCCTAAAAAGCAGTGTCATTAGAAAAAACAGAATTGTATTTTCTCACTCTCACCTGTGTACTATGCCAGGTTTACCTTGGTCCTTAGGGGGAAATAGCCATATATTTGAAAAAGCCAGGATTGTTTTGTATGTTTGAGGCCATTTTCATTAACGTCTAGGAAAAAATAGTAAAGAGGGCCAGCCAGGTAAATACACACAGACAAACCAACAGAATTATTAAGCCACCTTGATGAATGGATTTCTAGGGATTATTAACTCTTATATTTAAAAAGAAAGAATAATAATCTCATATTATATTGATAGTGATTGTTTAATAAAAAATTGGAATGCCTGGGTAGCTCAGTCAGTTAAGTATTTGCCTTTAGCTCAGGTCATGATCCTAGGGTCCTGGGATTGAGGCCCAATAGAAAGGTTTTTCTTATTTCATAATATAAAAGAATCACACTGAGTGCCATAAAATTAACAACGCCATGAGTTTATACCGTCCATTTGAAATGTTCTATCAATTTCAGCACAAACAAATCACCCCTTAAAATTTTTCTAAAAATTATCTGGCATTAATTTCATGTGAAAGCCATGCTTTTGTAGAACTGGATAAAAATAGGGTAGATAACCATACAAACTGCTTTTTATTCTCTGAATTCTTAAAAAAACTCCTTCTAACGTGAAGTTGGCACACACACACCAATGTTTATACACTTCTAGCAGAAGTAGCTATAGAAACAATTTCGAAGACCTATGTCCATTATTCACCTGAATATGGTGTTTCAACTATACTCAAATTAAAAAAAATTTTTTTTAAAGAGAAGGAAGTTTAGCACACAGATCAATTTGCTATTGGCTGCAACAAAGAGCCCTAGAGTGTGAGTATCAGTGCAGGCAAGATTGAGCAAAGGGTTCAGATCATACCTAGAGTGATCTGTAATGTTACGGCTAATCAGAAGCTGAAGAGGATCTGTGTGGTTGCATAAAAAAAGTCTCCCACCTACACTGCTCCCACTAGCCGGCCACACATCTGTCAGTTCATGATGGTTGTATAATGCAAGGACTTGCAAATGGCCCCATAACGGTGGTAGGCCATCACAATAAGTAGGATGACCTCAGCAGCTCCAAAGAAATGTTCCCCAAAGATTTAAATCATACACCCATTGATTGAATGGTCTTTTATAGAATAAATCTATAATCGGTTTGGGCGTATTTATAGAGGAATAGCAGGCATCCATAAAGAAGAGATGGGCTAGAAAAAGGTACATGGGAGACCCCAGTGATGGGCTGGCAGAGATGGTGACTATTATGAGCACATTTCCTACCACAGAAACAATGTATATGACAGAAACTGGAACAAATATAATTTTCTTAAAAAAAAAAAATGGGGACAACAAGGTCAGTGTGTAGAGCATGTGGCTTTTTATCTTGGGGTTATGAGTTCAAGCCCCATGTTGGGTGTAGAGATTACTTAAAAACAAAATCTTAAAAAAAAATCCTATGTCCATTGTAGTTACTCAATAAACATTTGCTAAATGACTAATCAAAAATTCATCCGGTAAATTTTTCCATTTTGAATAAGAAGCAGTTAAATAGAGAGTAATACTATCTTGAGGGTATATGTGACCATCATTTAATGCAATGGTTTTTATTCCTTTAGGGAAAAACCAAGCACTGAGGTTGAAATCCCTGAGAAGCTGGAAAAAATCAAACTCACTTTGGCTGAAAATGAAGACCATGAAAAGCTGCAAGTTAAAATACAGGCTTTTGAAGACAAAATAAATGCTGAGAACAATACTCCCAGCTCTATCAGAAGATACAGTTTGGGCCAATTTTCTAAGGAAGAAAGAAAGGACATTAGATTTAACAGGTATAAGCTTTGCTTGGCTGGTTTTTTAAAGTATGCACTTCATGTTTGCTAGAAATTATGTTATCACACTGTTATGGGGTGGTTTTTAAATATCTTTTACCTATAGCACCCAAAGTCCCATCTTTTCATGAATGAAATGACATTCACCATGCTTCCGTTATCCAAAGAGGCTTACTTTATTTTTTATTATTATTAAAAGGAGAATACAGATGGAAAACAAATCTATGGCTTATTTTTTTAAATATTTCAAATATAGATGTGCTATATATAGCTTTTATTTATTTATTTATTTATTTATTTATTTATCAGAGAGCAAGAGAGAGCACAAACAGGCAGAGAAGCAGGCAAAGGGAAAAGGATAAGCAGGCTTTTCACTGAGCAGGGAGTGTGATCTGGGGATCGATCCCTATACCCTGGGATCATGACCTGAACCGACAACAGACACTTAACCGACTGAGCCACCCAGGCGCCCCTATAGATGTGCTATTTTGAGAATGACTGTCAAAAGCCTTTCTTGTTTTCTGATGAAAAAGCAGAAGCAAAAGTAGGGAAAAAAGAATATAAGTATGTAAGTCTACTATTTTCCAGTTAGTTTTGCCATGAAATTGACTTTTTAATATCTGTTTTTGGAGGTGGCCTGGATCTTCAAGGATTTGGCTTACTATGTAACTTGTTGCTGATCTATGTTTTTATCAAATCTGTTAATAGCACCAATTCTCTGTTTCACACTCTAGAGGAAGTCATTTTTCCCAACTGTTATTATCCTTTCTTTTCTTCTCAGTGAGTTCTAGCTTGGCTTCTTTACCTGTCTTGGCTTTTTGTTTGTATTGCAGGTCAAAGAGTTTGGCTTTGCACACTGCACTAACGAAGAATGAGAGTTCAGATGATGAGGAAGTTGTAGAGAGTGAAGATAAGCCAACCAGCTTCTTTCTTTCAGAAACAGACCCACTTCGCCAAGGAAATGATAAGTTGACCTTTAAGGCAAACTCTGACAGATCACAGCTGGGAAATTCTTCAGTTTCACACCCAAGTATTATGCGTACAGAATCAGAGAATTTGCCAGAAACAGTTAAAGAAAACTGCCAGGGAGAAACTCCAGAAACAATTGCAAGTCCTGTAGAATACCAAGATAAGCTCTACTTGCACTTAAAGGAAAACTTCAGTAAAGTAAAAGCATATGCTGTGGAAATCGGAAAGAAGATTCCAGTCCCCGATCAGTGTACCATTGAAGGTATGTGCTCTGAACACCCTAAATGTGAGAAATTTCAGACACCTGTTGGGGAGGGGAGAAAGTCTTAAATCATAAAAATTACCATACCCTGGATTTTTTTTGCAAAAGAGATAGTTTGAAAACACCCTCACAATATTTTAATTGCTTTTCCCCCCAATAAGGTCAATCATCTTTTTTATTTCTATTTGAATCTATTAGGTGCACTTAAGTTCACCGACTCCAATTCTTTTCAAACCTCAAAATATATTGTTCCTGGTTCTCTGTCCCTAGTGTTTAGGAAACTCCTGGAAGGGTCCGTGTTCACTAAAATAGGCTCTGGGGTAGGGGTCCAGTCAGAGACATCTTCCCAACCACATAAGCATGCAAGGAAGCCAGATACAGCAAGGAGCTTCAAGAGCTTTTTCTCCCAATCATTCAGAAGCATGTATGAAGCAGCTACTGTGTGCCAGGTACTGTGCTAAAAATTCAGCTTTGTGTGGGATTTAGCTGTGACCCAAAGAGACACAATCCCTGGCCTCTTGGAGAAAAATCATAATCAGGAGATGATATCTGTCAGGAACCAGCAAGAGTGTGAGCTAGTCAGAAAACAGAGAACAAAGAAAAAGATGTCAGGAAACAGGACTTCCCTCGGGTGCACAATTTAAGGAGGTGCCAAAAAACCTCAGTAACATTTTAAGCAAAGACAGGATCAGTATGTCTTGCCAAGCCATACTGGAGCAGAGGCAAAAGGATCAAGAGGTAATATTGATCATGTTTCCATTTATAATTTTGATCTCTTGTTTCATCATGAACTTTTTGCATTCATTTTCATTTTTTAAAAATATTATTTGTTTTGACTACTAAATTTTCTCATACTTCTTTTAAGTTTTTGTGCCCTGTTCCTGGAAGAGATGATAGGTTTGAGGCACAGATACTAAAATGGAAGCGTGCCCAGGGCAAGCTCATCTTTCTGGTAGTGGGTTGAAGAGATTTGGATGTTTTGAAGACACTGTCAGCTAATTAGGGTTTTCTCGCAGTCTTTCTCAGTTAGCAGCCATGTTATTCCCTTGAGATTTAGATGAAGGTCCTAGCCTTCTTGTTGGACCTGACAGCTTTTCACAGGCTACCCCCACATAGGAAAAGCTAGACAGTGTGTCTCCCAGAAAGAAACACCGTGGAAGGATAGTGAATCCAATTCATATTCACCCACGCACTGTCATCCCCTTTGGGGATGATACTAGGAGGGTTCTATTTTCCATACACTACTTACTATCCCTTCTCCCACTCCAAATCAGAGGAAAGAATGTATTCTCATGCTAACAAAGGGAAAGGGGGATTCAAGCATTTGGTAATGACAAATATTTTCTGCATATCTGCAGAATCTGACATTTTCAGAGGTGTTTACATTGATTTATTGCTTACGATTCTTACAATTCTTTTTTTAATGGTGACAATAAAGGTGAGATTGCTCATATTCAATATGAGTGTTGGATAGTTAAGTATAGGAAGACTTAGGAATAACTAAAATCAATAAAACTCAACACAAACTCTTCACAATTTTGCGTTTCACTAATACTCTCTGTATTTAAAGCACAGGTTGGAGAATATAATGTAAAAGAGGTTAAGTGAATTGCCCAGCTTAAGAGAGGAAGTCTGTAGCAAATGTAAAGTTAGACATATTTCCATCTGCTAGAATGGTTTTGTTTTTTAAGTTTAGCTTAAAGCATTGAAGCTGTGCTGTGTGGTGAGTTTTAATCTTGTGAAAATGTGTGGAAGCCCTGCAGTTACTTCAAGCATCTAGTTGTCAAAAATACATGCTATTTCTTATTGCCTTGAATTATTTGGGGAATTTGAGAGTGACTTGGATTTTTATTCCAAAATATTAACTGAATCCATCATCTTTACTAAAAACAAACAAAAATCAACAGGTATTTTCTTTTGATGTTCCCTACTGGGAATGGCATATATATATATATATATATATATATATAAATTTTTTTTTTGAGTATACGTTTTTTTTAAGTTGACATTTTGGAATTTGTTCACATTTTTGTAATTTCCTGGAAGTTCCTGGAAAATTCCTTGCACAGAGATATGTGTGGGGGATTAAAGATTTATATGACTCACTATAAATACATCCACCAAGAAAGGACTCATGCTGACTGCAGGGGACGTATTGTTATTATTCCCGAGATTGCATAAACCATTCAGGAGAATGCCAGCAGTCATCTGGCTGACACAGTTTTGCTTGCTGTCACGAGATCACTCAGCTCAACAATATCACATTTCTATCCTTAAAAATTTATTGAAGAAAGATTTAGGCTTAGAAACTGTGTTATGTGTTGTTGGTGTAAAAAAGGCACATTTGGCCTTTCTTGCTGAATTATGCAAAGTAATCAAGAAACAAAGGGAAAAAACATAAAAACCACTTCCACAACATTTAGAGTTAAAAAGACAAATAGCCATCAGGAAACAACAACAACAATGTAGTAAGAATAATTTTAGACTGATGTCATAATGTCTATACCATAAGAAAAATGATAAAAAACACTTTAAAGAAGTTCTTTTGGTATCGTTTTGAATCGTATGAAAAATAACCGATACTGACATCTGACTCCCTTACTTTGCCCTATAAAAACATCACTCTCATAGGGTTCAACCTAATACTGTAGTAATAAACTGTGTTGAAAGAACAGGAACCTCACTGGTCAGAGTCCGGCAGAATTCAGTATGAGGTGAATCAAGGTCACAAATGCCATTCTTATCCTCAGTCAACCATCCTGGTATTGCATGCTGTTAATCAGAGAGGGGGCAGGCAATGGAGTATAAATACAGCAGCACAAATCTATCATCGTGTCTGGAAAAATTGTCAAACCCCCAGTCTTCCTGAGGTTAGGTCAGCAGTGTCATTTCGGCTATGAAAGCGCCTGTTATTCCCAAGTCAGTAATTCTCTCCTGGGCCCTCTAGGCCTCTGATGTGGGTGCAGGTTAGCCAACCCTGGAAAGTCAGGTATTCATAGAGTAATTGTCTGACATCACTGCCTGATTATATTTACGTGTAAGACTGAAGGAATTTAGTTAATCAGCTAAAGGACATTTTAAACATCCGAATCACTAGAATTCCTTTATGTGAACAAAAATGATTTGAGGCTAAAAAAAAAAAATCCAAAAACACATGATATTGAAATAAATCCTTGAAAATCTGGCCCATCACCGGTGTTCTATAAAGGATGATATAAAAGCTTACAAGAACCCATCAATACGGCTTTGGTACGCTTTGAAGTATTCCCTGATTGGGTGAAAATACATCCCATCTGTAGAGCATATCGGCAAGTCTGACTTGCAGAAAGCTAATTTTAAAGCTAGTAATGTCGTCCTTTCTCTAATAGACTGACAGGAGGTGATTTTTCAACTTGAACAGATATGAGAATATACAAAAATAAAAGTTCATTATAAATATCAAGAAGCAGGTGCTGTTTCATAATTAATCACAAATAAATTTTTTAATTGAAATTTTGCATGTAGTCAAGACCAACCGCATGCTGGGACGACCAAGGAGACAAAGGCAACCTAGTCTTTACCTCTCTCCTTGGTTGGTCTAATCTGGAGGGTGATGTAACATTCATTCATGGAGTGGGTCTGGAGGAAGGGTCTTTCTTTTTTAAAATAGAGTGGTTTAGTCATGGGATTAGGATCATTTATCCTTAAGGAGATTTTTTTTTACTTTTTTTTCTATTTTAATTCCAATATAGTTAACATACAGCATTATATTAGTTTCAGGTATGCAACATAATAATTCAGCACTTACATATATCACCCCGTACTCATCACAATTATACTCCAAAATCCCCATCACCTGTTTCACCCATCCCCCCACCCACCTCCCTGGTAACCATCAGTCTGTTCTCCATAGTTAAGAGTCTGTTTCTTGTTTTTTTTTTTCTCTGTCTCTCTCTCGTTCCTTTGCACGTGTGTTTTGTTTCTTAAATTCCACACATGAGTGAAATTGTATGGAATTTGTCTTTCTCTGACTGACTTAATCTGCTTAGCAATATACACTGCAGCTCCATCCATGTCATGGCAAATAGCAAGATTTCATTCTTTTTGTGGCTGAATAGTATTCTGCTGTATATATATATATACCACTTCTCTATTCATTCATTGACTAATGAACACTTGAGCTGCTTCCATAATTTGGCCATTGTAAATAACACCCCTATAGTCATAGGGACGCATTTATCACTTTTAATCAATATTTTTGTATTTTGGGGTAATGCACAGTAGCACCACTGCTCAGTCATAGGGTAGTTCTGTCTTTAACATTTTTTTTTTTCATTTGACAGAGAGATCATAGGTAGGCAGAGAGGCAGGCAGAGAGAGAAGAGGAAGCAGGCTCCCTGCTGAGCAGAGAGCCCGATTCGGGCTCAATCCCAGGACCCTGAGATCATGACCTGAGCCAAAGGCAGAGGCTTAACCCACTGAGCCCCCCAGGTGTCTCTGTCTTTAACATTTTGAGGAACCTCCATACTCTTTTTCACAGTGGCTGCACCAGTTTGCATTCCCACCAACAATGCAAGAGGTTTCCTTTTTCTCCATCTCCTTGCCAACATTTGTTTCCTGGGTTTTTTATTTTAGCCATTCGAACATGATCTGAGGTAATATCTCATGTAGTTTTGATTCACATTTCCCCGATAATGAGAGATATTGAGCATCTTTTCATGTGTCTATTGGCCATCTGGATGTCTTCTTTGGAAACATGTCTTCTGTCCATTTTTTTTTAAACTTTTTTAAAATTTTTATTTATTTATTTGACAGACAGAGATCACAAGTAGGCAGAGAGGCAGGCAGAGAGAGAGAAGGAAGCAGGCTCCCTGCTGAGCAGAGTGCCTGATGCAGGGCTCGATCCCAGGACCCTGGGATCATGACCTGAGCCGAAGGCAGAGACTTTAACCCACTGAGCCACCCAGGTGCCCCCTTTCTGTCCATTTTTAATTTGGATTATTTGTTTTTGGGATGTTGAGTTATATATTTATATATTTTTATTCTAACCTTTTATCAGATATGTCATTTGTAAATATCTTCTTCCATTCAGTAAGGTGTCTTTTACTTTTGTTGATTGTTTCCTTGGCTGTGCAGAAGATTTTTATTTTGATGTAGTCCCAATAGTTAATTTTTGGTTTTGTTTCCCTTGCCTCAGGAGACATATCTAGAGAAATGTTGCTACAGCTGATGTCTGAAACATTAGTTCCTGTGTTCTAGTATTCTTATGGCTTCAGGCCCCACATTTAGATCTTTAATCCATTTTGAGTGTATTTTTGTGTATGGTGTAAGAAAGTGGTCCCATTTCATTGTTTTCCACGGAGCTGTCCAGTTTTACCAACACCATTTGTTGAAGAGACTTTTTCCCATTGGATATTCTTTCCTACTTTGCCAAAGATTAATTGACCATGTAATTGTGGGTTTATTTCTGGGTTTTCTATTCAGTTCTATTGATCTATGTGTCTATTTTTGTGCTACTACCATACTGTTCATGATGATTACAGCTTTGTAGTAGGGCTTGAAATTTGGAATTGTGATACCTCAGCTTTGCTTTCCTTTTTCAGAATTGCTTTGCTTATTCAAGGTCTTTTGTGGTTCCACACCAAGTTTAGCATTGTTTCTTCTAGTTCTGTGAAAAATGTTGTTGGTATTTTGATAGGGATTGCATTAAATGTATAGATTATTTTGGGTAGTATAGACTTTTTAACATATTTGTTTTCCTAATCCATGAGCATGGAATGCCTTTCCATTTCTTGGTGTCATCTTTGATTTCTTTCATCAACGTTTTATGAAAGACCTACAGGTCTTTCACCTCTTTGGTTAGGTTTATTCCTAGGTATCTTATTATTTTTGGTGCAATTATAAATGGGGTTGTTTTCTTAATTTCTCTCTCTGTTGCTGCATTATTGGTGTATAGAAATGCAACAGATTTCTGCACATTGATTTTGTATCCTACAACTTTACTGAATTTATTTATCAGTTCTAGTGGGTTTTGGTGGAATATTTTGGGTTTTTGATATGTAATATTGTATCGACTGCAAAATAGTGAATTATTTACTTCTTTCTTACCAATTTGGGTGACTTTTATTTCTTTTTGTTGTCTGGTCTCTAGGACTTCCAGTAGTATGTTGAATAAAAATGGTGAGAGTAGACATCCTTATATTATTCCTGATCTTAGGGAGAAAGCTCTCAGTTTTTCCCATTGGATATGATGTTGGCTTCAGGTTTTTCATATGTAGCCTTTATTATTTCGAGGTATGTTCACTCTAAACTTACTTTGTTGAGGGCTTTTACCATAAATGGATATTGTACTTTGTCAAATGTTTTTCTACATCTACTGAAGTGATCGTATGGTTTTTATCCAGCCTCTTATTAATGTGATATATCGTACTGATTGATTTATAAATATTGAGTCACCCTTGCATAGCAGGAATAAATCCCACTTGATCATGGTGAATAATTTTTTAAAAATGGATTGTTGATTTCAGTTTGCTAGTATGTTGTTGAGAATTTTTGCATCTATGTTCATGAGTGATGTTTGCCTGAAGTTCTCTTTTTTTGTGGTGTCTTTATCTGATTTTGGAATCAGGGTGATAAGGACCTCCTGGAATGAATTTAGAAATTTTCCTCCTTCTTAAATTTCTTAGAATAGTTTCAGAAGAATAGATATTAACTCTTCTTTAAATGTTTGGTAAACTTTACCTGTGAAGTGGTCTGGTCCTAGACTTTTGTTTGTTGGGAGATTTTTTTTTTGTTTTTATTTTTGTTTTTTTATTACTGATTCAATCTCCTTGCTGGTAATCAGTCTGTCCAAATGTTCTATTTCTTCCTGCTTTAGTTTTGGTAGGCTGTACATTTCTAGGAATTTATCCATTTATTCTAGGTGGCCTAGTTTTTTGGCATATAGTTTTTCATGATATTCTCTTCAGTTATTTGTATTTCAGAGGTATTGGTTGTTATTTTCCTCTTTCATTTGTGATTTTGTTTATTGGAGTCGGCTCTTTCTCTCTCTCTGATGAGTCTGGCTAAAAGTTTATCAATTCTGTTCATCTTTTCAAAGAACCAGCTCCTGGTTTCATTTATCTGTTTTATTATTTTTTTAGTTTCTATATCATTTATTTCTGCTTTAATATTCATCATTTCCTTCCTTCTACTGGTTTGGGTTTTTATTTGTTCTTCTTTTTCTTAGCTCCTTTAAGGTATAAGATTAGGTTGTTCATTTGAGATTTTTCTTGCTTCTTGAGGTAGGCCTTTATTGCTATAAACTTCCCTCTTGGAACCACTTTTGTGGCATCCTAGAGATTTTGGATGGTTGTGTTTTCATTTTCTTTTGTCTCCATGTATATTTTTTAATTTTCTTGTTGAATTCTTTATTCACCCATTCATTGTTTAGGAGCATGTTATTTAACCTCCATGTATTTGTGTTCTTTCCAGATTTTTCTTGTCATTGATTTCTAGTTTCACAGTGTTGTGGTCAGAAAAGATGTGTGGAATGATTTCAGTCTTTTTGAATTTGTTGAGACTTGTTTTGTGGCCTAATATGTGATCTATTGTGGAGAATGTTTCCTGTGCCTTGAAAAGAATGTGTATTCTGCTGCTTTAGGATGGAATGTTCTGAATATATCTGTTAGAGCCCTCTGGTCCAACATGTCATTCAAAGTCACTGTTTTCTTGTTGATTTTTTGTTGGATGACCTGTCCATTGATGTACATGGAGTGTTAAAGTCCCCTACTATTATTGTATTACTATCGATGACATATTTTATATTTGTTACTAGCTGCTTTTTTGTATTTGGGTGCTCCCATGTTGGGTACATAAATATTTATAATTATTATATCTTCTTATTGGAATGTTCCCTATGAATATATAGTGTACTTCTTTGTTTTTTGTTATAGTTTTTGTTTTAAAGTCTAGGGTTTTTGTTTTTTGTTTTTGTTTTTGTTTTTGTTTTGATATAAGTATTGCTACTCTGGCTTTCTTGTCACTTCCATTTGCATATAAATATTTCTTTATCCCTCCACTTTCAATCTGTATGTGTCTTCAGGTGTGAAGTAACTCTCTATAGATGGGTCTTATTTCTTTTCTTTTTTTTTGAAGGAACTTTTATTTTATTTTATTTTTTTATTTCTTTTCAGTGTAACAGAGTTCATTGTTTTTGCATCACACCCAGTGCTCCATGCAATATGTGCCCTCCTTAATACCCACCGCCTGGCTCCCCCAACCTCCCACCCCCTGCCCCTTCAAAACCCTCAGATTGTTTTTCAGAGTCCATAGTCTCTCATGGTTCACCTCCCCTTCCAATTTCCCTCAACTCCCTTCTCTTCTCCATCTCCCTATGTCCTCCATATTATTTGTTATGCTCCACAAATAAGTGAAACCATATGATAATTGACTCTCTCTGCTTGACTTATTTCACTCAGCATAATCTCTTCCAGTTCCGTCCATGTTGCTACAAAAGTTGGGTATTCATCCTTTCTGATGGAGGCATAATACTCCATAGTGTATATGGACCACATCTTCCTTATCCATTCGTCCGTTGAAGGGCATCTCAGTTCTTTCCACAGTTTGGCGACCGTGGCCATTGCTGCTATAAACATTGGGGTACAGATGGCCCTTCTTTTCACTACATCTGTATCTTTGGGGTAAATACCCAGTAGTGCAATGGCAAGGTCATAGGGAAGCTCTATTTTTAATTTCTTGAGGAATCTCCACACTGTTCTCCAAAGTGGCTGCACCAACTTGCATTCCCACCAACAGTGTAAGAGGGTTTCCCTTTCTCCACATCCTCTCCAACACACGTTGTTTCCTGTCTTGCTAATTTTGGCCATTCTAACTGGTGTAAGGTGGTATCTCAATGTGGTTTAAATTTGAATATCCAGCATCTGTTCCTGATTAAAACGCTTCAAAGTATACATTCCTGAAGGGAACATTCCTGAAGTTCATAAAATCTATCTATGAAAGACTCACAGCAAATATTACCCTCAATGGGAAAAAAGCTCACAGCCTTCCCATTGAGATCAGGAACACAAGGACAAGGATGCCCACTCTCACCACTCTTGTTCAACATAGTATTAGAAGTCCTAACAACAGCAATCAGACAACAAAGAGAAATAAAAGGTATCCAAATTGGCAATGAAGAAGTCAAACTCTCTCTCTTCGCAGATGACATGATTCTTTATACGGAAAACCCAAAAGACTCCACCCCCAAACTACTAGAACTCATACAACAATTCAGTAACGTGGCAGGATACAAAGTCAATGTACAGAAATCAGTGGCTTTCTTATACACTAACAATGAAAATACAGAAAGGGAAATTAGAGAATCAATTCCATTTACTATAGCACCAAGAACCATAAGATACCTGGGAATAAACCTAACCAAAGAGGTAAAGGATCTGTACTCAAGGAACTACAGAACACTCATGAAAGAAATTGAAGAAGACACAAAAAGATGGAAGACCATTCCATGCTCTTGGATCACAAGAATAAACATTGTTAAGATGTCTATACTGCCTAGAGCAATCTATACTTTTAATGCCATTCCGATCAAAATTCCACCGGTATTTTTCAAAGAGTTGGAGCAAATAATCCTAAAATTTGTGTGGAATCAGAAGAGACCCTAAATTGCTAAGGAAATGTTGAAAAACAAAAACAAAACTGGCGGCATCACATTACCTGATTTCAAGCTTTACTACAAAGCTGTGATCACCAAGACAGCATGGTACTGGCATAGAAACAGACACATAGACCAGTGGAACAGAGTAGAGAGCCCAGATATGGACCCTCAACTCTGTGGTCAAATAATCTTCGACAAAGCAGGAAAAAATATACAGTGGAAAAAAGGCAGTCTCTTCAATAAATGGTGCTGGGAAAATTGGACAGCTATATGTAGAAGAATGAAACTCGATCATTCTCTTACACCATACACAAAGGTAAACTCGAAATGGATAAAAGACCTCAACATGAGACAGGAATCCATCAGAATCCTAGAGGAGAACATAGGCAGTAACCTCTTCGATATCAGTCACAGCAACTTCTTTCAAGATATGTCTCCAAAGGCAAAAGAAACAAAAGCGAAAATGAACTTTTGGGACTTCATCAAGATCAAAAGCTTCTGCACAGCAAAGGAAACAGTCAACAAAACAAAGAGGCAACCCACGGAATAGGAGAAAATATTTGCAAATTACAGTACAGAGAAGAAGTTGATATCCAGGATCTATAAAGAACTTCTCAAACTCAACACACACAAAACAGACAATCATATCAAAAAATGGGCAGAAGATATGAACAGACACTTCTCCAATGAAGACATACAAATGGCTATCAGACACATGAAAAAATGTTCATCATCACTAGCCATCTGGGTCTTATTTCTTTATCCACTCTATCACTCTATGTCTTTTGATTAGAGTGTGTAGTCCATTTATATTCAAAGTAAATTGATCGGAATGCACTTATTACCATTTTCTTATTTATTTTATGGTTGTTTTTGTAGTTTTTCTCTGATCCTTTCTTCTCTTTCTCTCTTTCATGGTTGCTGGGTTTTTGTTTTTGTTTTTGTTGTTGTTGTTTTTTTTAGCAAAATACTTGGATTCTTTTGTCTATTCTTTGTATATCTGTTATTGTTTTTTTTATTTGTAGTTACTATTAGGTTTGTATATAACATCTTCTGTATATAGAAGTCTATATTAAGTTCATTATTGTTTAAGTTCAAACCTATTCTTTTCTTCTTTAGAGAGAGAGAAAGTGAGTAGTGATGGGGAAGGGCAGAGGGAGAGAGAGAATTCCAAGAAGGTTCTATGCCCAGGACTTGGTCTCATGACCCCAAGCTCATGACCTGAGCCCAAATCAAGAGTGGGTCACTTAACCAACTGAGCCACCCAGGTGCCCCCAAAACCATCCTTTACTCCTCTCCCTCTCATGTTTGAGGCATATGGTGTCATATTTTATATCCTTTTATTTTGTGAATACCTTGACTGATTTTTTTTACAGACATGTTTATTTTTATTTCCTTTGTGGTTCTAATTTTCATTCTCTCACTTATGGTCTTTCCTTTTCACTCAGAATCGCCTTTAATATTTCTTGTAGGCCTGATTTAGTGGTCATGAACTCCTTATTTTTTTGTTAGTCTGAGAAACTGTTTATTTCTATTTCTATTCTGAATGATAGCTTTGCTGGATAGAATATTCTTGGCTATAGATTTTTCCCTTTCAACACATTGAATATATCATGCCACTGGTTTACGAATTTTCTGCTGAAAATTCTGCTAATAGCCTTATGAGGTTCCCCTTGTATGTGACTATCTTCTTTTCTCTTGCTGCTTTTAGAATTTTTTTCTCTATCACTACTTTTACCGTTTTGATTATTGTGGATTAAAGGACCTCCTTTGGTTGAATTTGTTGGGGGAATCTCAGTGCCTCCTAGATTTATAAATCTGTTTCCTTCCCCAAATTTGGAAAATTCTCAGCTATTATTTCTTCAGATAAATGTTCTGGCCCCTTTTCTTTCTCTTCTCTTTCTAGGATCCTTATAATGCAAGTTATTGCACTTGATGGAGCTACTGAGTTCCCTAAGTTTATTCTAATTTTACATAATTCTTTTTTTCTCTCATTTGATCAACTTGATTACTTTCAATTACTCTGTCTTCTAGATCATTAATTTGTTCTTCTTCTTCTTCCATCCTGTTGATTCCATCAAGTCTATTATTAATATCATTTATTATGTTCTTCATCTTTGTTGGCTCTTTTTTATGTCTGTGTTAAGTGTCTAGCTGATGTCCTCCACTCTTTTCTCAAGTCCAGTGAGTATCTTTATAATCATTATTTTAAATTCTCTATCAGGCATGTTACCTATATCCATTTTGCTTAGGTCTCTTCCTATGGTTTTGTCCTCTTCTTTCATTTGTGACATATTTTTCTGTCTCTTCATTTTGCTTAACTCTCTCTGTCTGTTTCTGTATGTTGGAAACTCAACTTGTTCTTGAAGTTAAAAAAGTTAAGAAAGTCTCTAGCCATTTAAAGTGGTGGGCAGAAAAGAAAAAAAGTGGTGGGCAGAGGTGCCTGGGTGGCTCAGTGGGTTAAGTCTCTGCCTTTGGCTCAGGTCATGATCCCAGGGTCCTGGGATTGAGCTCCACATTTGGCTCTCTGCTCAGCAGGGAATCTGCTCCCCCCCACCCCCACCTGCATCTCTTGTGATCTCTGTCTGTCAAATAAATAAATAAAATCTTAAAAAAAAAAAGTGGTGGGCAGGACATGAACTTTTAATTAATTGGCACTGGTCCTTCTCCACAGGGAATGTGCATCCACAATGGAGGTCAGACCAGCCAGGGCCACTCCACAAAGCATGCGTGGGAAGGAGGTGCAGTTTTAACAAATGCACATGTCCTTAGTGGAAGGTCAGGAGACAGTGTTGGCCAGGTTTGTGTGGGTCTTGCAGGGAAGGGGGATCTCTGGTACTGGGACTGAGGCAGGTCTGGCTGGAGAGGGGTGTGGTATAAGCAAGTTAAGCAGTGAATACAGGTGATGTGCTGGTTCCCACAAGTGGCTCTGTGTTTATGATGAGCGGTGGGGGAGGGAAATAGTACCTGCCATCTTTTTTGTTCCTGGAGAAGTCCCTTAGTGAACTCTGATATTAGTAACTAACACTCCCCCATATAAATCCCAGATGCCTTTCAAACTGCTGCCTCCAAGCTGTATCATCATGGGCAGTTTGCTGTGTTATCTTTTTAAGGAAAGGGACTCAGCTTTCTATCACCCTCTGGGCTCCCTCAGAACTGAGCCTGTTGAATTTTAAAGTTCCAGGCTTTAAGTACCACTAGTTGTAAATACTCACAAAATTCAACCCCTCTGATTTCAAAGCCAAGTGCTATGAGGATTTCTCTTCCCCTTTTAGGATCCCCTGTGTGCCATTCTCTTTCCTAAGCTTCTCCATGCCTGTGGCTCTCTCCCTTCAGTGGCAGACCTGTAGGGTTTAGATTCCCACCAAGTCCTCAAATCCTTGCCCTTCCTACATTTTTTGATGTGGCTTCATCTGTACATTTAGTTGTGGAGTTTTTTCACAATTGCTAAATATGTTTGCAAATTTACTTTTGAGCACCCTAGTAGCCAGTAAGGAAGGAAATAAAACCAGTGAAAAATATAGAGTGTCCATAAATAGAAGTATTATAATTGCTTATAGGGAAAAAAAAAAAGAAAGTTGTTTATTCATTTGGCTAATGATGTTGTATTCACTGAAGCTATTTCATTAAAAGAGGTTTTTATATTATGCAACAAACATTTAACCACTAAACATAAAAAAAAGTACTGGTTCTTCAACTAGAAGCAATTTTATCCCTAGCTTTGGGACTTTTGGTAACAATGTCTGGGGACATTTTTCATTGTCATGAGTGAAGGAGTGGAAGCAGGTGCTACTGTCATGTAGTGCGTAGATGCCAGAGATGCGGTTCACCATTCTACAATGGACAAGACAGCCCCCTGCCAAAATAAAGTATTATCGAGGCTGAAATATCAGTGATGGTCACAAAACCCTGCAACAGACCCTTGTTTCTCAAAGTGTGGTCCATGAACTAGCTACATTGACATCGCTGGGGTACTTGTTAAAAATTCAGAGTTCCTATAGTTTAACAAGATCCCTTAAGTGATTCAAATGTACATTAAAGTTTAAGAAGCATTGTTAATGCAGGATGAGAAATTCCAGTGGATCCCATAGGGATCCCATAGGGAAAATAATTTTATTCCTTATAGTCAATTTGTTATTTAATTAAGTGACTCTTCATTTAATAATCACCTCTTAATTGAGGAGATGACTATTCTTCTCAAGAACACTCAAGGTTACAGGGCTTAGACATCTGGACTATTTATTGAATTTGTGTTTCCAGTTGTCCTTTGATTTTTTTCACAGGATATAGGGTTAAAAAAGGATGAATAGGCTTATAAGCCAGGAAATTCTACTCCATGGTATATGTGTTCATTTGTAGTGCGTTTGACCTTCTGACTTTTTATGAACGTGGAATTTAGTTCCTCATGGAACTAGTAGTTTTAATAGCTTCAAAATATCTTGGGGATCAAGTATAACTTCAATGATGATTAGTAAACTTGTATAAACGAATTAGAAACATACAGAGTATGTTTCCCTTAAATATGCAGAGAATTTAAATTAAGCAAAAGCATGCTAGAGGCAAAATTTGCTTTCTTAAACCCAAAACATTGAAAAGTGGGTTAAGACAAGTATCTACATGTGAACTTACCTATCATTAATATTTATAGATTAATCCCATTGGCCCTCATTCTTTTTAATAGGAAATGAAGTAATTGTACTTTGGACCATCTTTTCTCTACTGAATCTACCTGATTTTTTTTCTAACTTCCTTTAAAAGGATCTTGAAAATATTTTTTTAAAAAAGCTCTCCTTTCCAGTAATTGTAGACAGTTAGGACATTCCTACATCCCTTCCTTGTCTTTCTACTGAATTTATATTTTTCAGTCACACCAGTTACACCCAGGTGTTTTTTGTTTGTTTGATTGCTATTTTAACAAATCCTTTGAAATCTTACAAACAATTGAATCTACAGTAAAAAAGAAGCCAAACAAATATTTTTATTCTTATAACATGAAATTGTATAATCTTTCCATAATTCCAGTGTCAAATGTACAGTGAACACTTGAGATGTTTATTAATGTTTTCAGAAATTTTATCATGTTTAACTTTCCATTTACTATTGTGTATTTTTAATTTATGTGCAACAGCAAGAAGAATTATTGTGTCTTCATAAGACAATTCAGTACCTTATAAATTAAAAAGTTTATTTTAAAGTACTGAAATACAAGGAAATTTCCAAAGCAAAGGATAAAACAATAGCATATTGCCATTCTTGGTTTGTTGATATGTTATCTGTGAATACTTTTAATCTACATTATAGTGTCCTAATGTGTAATGGACCCATCTAAGTTCAGCTTAGAAACTGATTTTTCAAACTCTTGAAGCTTAAGAAATGTCAAAATGTCTTTAGTCAAGCACTATTACTGTTAACTTTTGAACTCATGCACATTTTAGGGAAATGTAATCCATGTGTTTCAAATTTATTTTCACTTTATCCATCAAGATATGTTTTGGTAAACTCTTCTGATCCTTATGAGGTGTTTTACTGATAAAAATATCATCAAAAAAGAACCTTTGCGGGTATTAAGAAGAGACCTATATCCAAACTGCCTTAAAATGACCCGTGACTTTTTTTTTAAAGATTTCATTTATTTATTGGAGAGAGAGAGAGAATGAAAGAGAGAGAGAGCACAAGAAGGGGAGGGTCAGAGGGAGAAGCAGACTCCCTGCGTAGCGGAAAGCTTGATGGGGGACTCGATCCCAGGACACCAGGATCATGACCTGAGCCAAAGGTAGTAGCTTAACCAACAGAGACACCTAGGTGCCTGACCCGTGACTTTTGAAAAAAATATTTTTTTTCTACTTTTGGTCATACTTCTTACTATTAAACAAACAAACAAATCCACATATCTTAACATGGAATCATGGAATCAACTAGTTGTGGGCCAGGTTTGTACAGGGAGAATGTGGATAGGCTACTTTGCCCACTCATGTTATGCAAGGTTGAGTTTGGAACTACTCCTACAATAAAGTAATGATGAGAGTTAAATATAGTAAGTCAGTTAAAGGGTCTAAGAAAATTTCTCCTTCTCTTTTTCAGTCCAAAATATATACTACCACCACTTTCTTGGGCAGGTGCCTCAAATAATTTCTATTAGAAATACATTTCTGTGTGTTATCACCCTTTGTACCTTTACTCCAGACAGAGTCAACTCACATTCTCCAGACAGATGAGGGTCTGAAGACACAAAAACCTAAAAGAGAGAATGTGTGGCTGAGATGTCCTGAGTGCATGCACCAGTATGATAAGAACAGTTGGAGCCCTCAGCTGCCTTTGCATCTGCCCACTCAGTGCTTGACTATACCAACCTAGGAGGAAAAGCAGGGTTGACATTTTGGTGGGCAACTGACCAGGACAGAGAAATCCATGCAGCAATGGGTCCCACCAAAGTCAGCCTCTACGGCCATTGTAGGCCTTCTCAGGGCACAAATCACTGCCTTTAACAGATAAATGATTTCCCAAATAACTTGTGTCTGGCAGTCTTTCACTACCATGAGCAAGCAGAAGCCCAGGGTACCAGACCTGGTGTTCTTAGCCCCTAGGGGCCTCAGCCAGCCCCAAGGTGGGACAAGAATAGCACTTGGAACCTGAAGAGATTCCCTGGGCTCTGGAGTAGGACACAGAGTACCTTCCGTTTAAGGTTTCCAATAACTTGGCTTTTAGGGCTCTGGCTTTAATAACCTAGTTATCTACTATCCTGTACACTTGCACACCTTGTGAGATACCTTCTGAGAGTGTCAGGATTTGGAGTCCCAGACACAGAGAGATAGAATGGGACACCCTAATAATAGCAATTAGAATGAGAAGATCTCAGCACCGTGGGATCTGGGTCTATATCCCTGTGACATCCCTTCAGTCTCCAGACCTTCTCTATCCCCAGTGCCTAACATAGTGCAGAACAACTGTTCAACATACACACTTGAATGAATGAATGGATGAACAAATCAACCAACAAATGGAAAACAAGGAGCAGGCCTTCCCAGAAGCTGACCTCGTACACAGTGTGTGTATCATCAATGTACAACTGAATCACAGTCTCTTTGTCAAGTAGATTTTAACATTGCACATGACTTTCCACGAATGGTTAGGTTGATAGGCTTTACTTAATTAGGAAAAGAAAAGTTAATTGTCTTTTCAACATGAAAGGTTGAAAACAGAGACTTCCACAAATACAGAAATTATATCTTAAACTCAGCTTTTAAAAAGAGGCAAAATGGTTAGTCATTTACTGGGAACACATGCCTGGTATTTTTAAAAACTTGATATATTGAAGAAAATATTGAATTAATAGAAACTGACAACTGTTAGTTCTTTTAATAAATGAGCTTCATTATCGTTATTTATAAAATCAGTGAAGTTCAAAGGTAAGGCAGCTGGGTGGAGTGTTAAGAGCACAGGTTTCAGCAGCCAGAGTAGGAGCCAGAAGTCTCTATAGTAATGGCCTGATGCATCACATATCTGAGAATTAAATGAGATAAGCATCTAAAAATTATTTCTTACAAAAGTTTTTAGTATTTTTAACTGAAATTCAGTCAGTATTTGCATTATAGTCTCCAGCTATCATGGACATTAATTACATATAGTTTTTATCTGTAGGAAAATATAGGGTGAGGAATGAGAGCACAGTGTAACTCTCAGCAACACTCCTACCTCCCATATCCAGGAAAGTCACGTACTGAGCAGCGGATGAGACAAAGAATTTTATTCTCCAGAGCAGTTCCTTAGGCTGTGATTTCTGTGGGGAGGATGATGTTATTCTCCAAACTAAAACTGGGACACATGAGCTGGAGAAATCAAAACTAAACTAACCTAACTGCCAATTCATTTATGTCCAATGGTTTTCATACACAATTCTTAGTCTCCAAGTATTTTGCACTTCTGAGACTGGTATTGCCTGAAATTATTTTATCTACAAAACAAACTTAGCGCATCAATTATCCCTCAGAAATGTAGGCCCCTGTGATAATAAGAGCTGATAAATTTAATTTATCAACTAATAGCACAACCCAATTCCAATCCATTTCCTAGTACAGAAATTCCTTGTGAAATTAATGTTTTTTCTAATTATAAAAATATAATGTCCACTGTAAAAATTTGGAAAATAGAGAAAGGGGCAAAGAAAATTATCCTTAATCTTACCATTTTTACTACTGTTAAAAATTTTGTGTATTTTCTTCCAGGACTGTGTTGAAAAGTATTTTGGCCTTTCAGGGAAGGGCTATCACTTTTTAAAGGGCTATCACTTTTTAAAACCAAAGATGCTTCACTTTTTAATTGTAATGGTGAAAATTTGGATTTGAAAAATGTGGACCAGTTTACAAGTATAATTTAAAGATCTAACCCAGCAATGTGCAATTAAAGCTGCTGTTTGTTACAAAATTTAAGCAGGATGATCTTCTAAATGGAGTATTTTTTTGTTGAGGCGCTGGAAACAATAGGCCAGCTAGTTAATTAACATTTCTTTAATACATACAGAGTTGTCAGATTTCCCTCTGTAAGTAACATTACCTGACAGCTATAGCGGGTACAAGAGATTGAACCTAGATCAGTACTTTTCTTTAAAAAGATATTCTTTTACCATACCTTAGTAAAAGATATTTCCTTCTTGTTTATGGCATTCACTTTGACACTAAAAGTAAATGTAATAATTCCAAAAATTTTAACATTTTTCAAACAAGTTTGAAATAAAAATGTTTACATCATCTTGCAATATTAAACATTTTTATCAGCCTGCATTATAGGCCAGAGTTTGGCAAACTTTTTCTGTAAATGGCCAGATAATAAATTTTTTTCATCAGAAACAAACAATTTGTTCTCAACTGCAACTATTGAACTCTGCCGTTATAGTGTAAAATCATCCGTAGATAATACATAAATGCATGGGCATGACTGTGTTCCAATAAAACTTTATTTACACAAAGAAACAGAGTCAGACTTGGACTACAGTTATAGGTTTATCAAGCCTTGTTCTAGGTAGTCAGTTTTTATTAGCTGCTTCATTCACCAGGACTTTTACGTTAGATGGTGTTTAAGGATTTCTAACCCTCCTCCCCACACACACACATACACACACATAAGACTTCCAGTAAACATAGCTGGTTGAACACATGTTTATCTCCATTATCACTAAAATTCCACTTAAATAATAATAAAGGAATTAAAAGGTGTAAGCTCAGGAAAATGGAGGTGAAAACAGCAGACAAAGGATGTCATGTCAGCAAAGTGTCTAACAGAGTAAAGGAGATGCAAAGTCGGCCCTAAACAGTGGCAGGCTAGAAGTCCAAGAGAATCGGCACACAAGAGAGAGATTTTGTACAGTTCTGCGGAGATCTCCTGGTGATCTGGTGTTGGAGATCCAACAAACTATTTCTCAGGAAAGCTGGTCCTAACCTGATACAATTGCTGTCAGAGCTGCCACACTTAGTGTATTTGTAAAACTCAAAGTAACTGATGTGCAGTGACAGTCGAGGTCTTGACTTCAACTGTAAACATTCTGGTATTCAGTGGGCTTTTGGAATGAGAAGAATAGTGTAACAAGAACTAGCAGTTTGACTACTAATGTTTTTACTGCTATTAAGCTATTTTGAAACCCCTTCTCTCCAGCCTTCTTTCTAAGACCCAAAGAAATGATTTGCTCTTATTTGCAGAGTCACTCCTAGTACCCATTGACCATTGACTAGTACCCTAGTACCCAGGATTCCATCATGTGAGGAAGCAGAGGACAGAAAATTGGAAGATAAGGAGTGCAGAGAGGAGGCTTCTGTTCTTGGATGCTGATTTGCATGTCTGTGTCTCTGTCTGCAGAAGGAAGCACAGACAGGGGCAGGGTGGTAGCTATGGTGCTGGTGGGCTATTTGGGTGTCTCACTCCACAGGCCCGCATGAGTCCAGCAGACAAAGGCGGTGTATAAGGAAGCTGTGTGCTGTGTCGCGATAGATGCAAACTTCAAGAGTGACTGGGGTCAAATATAATAAGCCTCACTAACTCTTAGCCAATAACTCCTATCTCCTTTTCCCAGCGGAGTATTTGGAGAACTGATGAGAAAAAAACAATGCACAGTTGACTGAGTTGGATCTTTTTGGGGGTGGGGAGGGGTTTGTCTTGTCTTGTTTTGTTTTGTTTTGTTTTGAAACAGATACTTTTTGTGTGCTGTTCTCCCTTTTGTCCTAAAGCAGACACTAGTTATATTCAGGTCTTTTTTACTCTATTCAGAGAGAAAAAAAATAGACTTTTTGGGTTATTACTATCACTATCACAGTATTGTCTTTCTTATTTTATTTTATTTTATTTTTTTAAGCTTGTAAACTTTTTTTTTATTATGTGATGTTAGTCAGTCTACAGTACACCATTTGATTTCTTGCCTCATAATAAATCTTCTTGTCTTCTCCCTCTTTGATTTTCTCATCTCCGCTCAGTTCATTGTATTTGCATTTCCTTATTCCATGCTCATTCCTTTCATTCTTTAGGTTGGTCTACTCTCTTTGAGAATGTCAAAGAAAAAATATACCTCAATACCTCATACACACAAACTTCTGGCTTTCCAGTGGCAGTTTTTCAGAGAGGAAAGCACTGAGCACAGAGCATCATAGTGTTGATGAAGGTGATTAGGGGAGTGGGCCGGTAACTGATTTTCAGTTTTGATAGGGACAAAAATAAAATCAAATAAAATTCAGCAGCCCTACAGTCCCCACATAGATTAGGAAAGGCATGAAGTCCAAGGAACAATGTATCTTTCCTGGCCGTGGAGCACTGTGCCTGTCATTACTTCCTGCCAGATTCTGTGAGCTCATGGTGGCATCTGGTTCTCCAGCCCTCCTGGATTTTACATTATTGTGGATACCTGGGGGATCCACATAGCCAGGACCCTACGAAAAGATATCCTCAGACAACCTGTAATTGTTTAGCTTTGAATTTATGTTAAGTGATACTTGCATTTGGGGAAAGGTTGAATCAGCAAGTTTAGGGGGAGGTAAACAACCAGCATTTGTCATGTTGGACCTCTGTCCAAAGAATTTTGGCCGTCTCACTTTGAGTGAGGTGCATATAGTTTAAGCCAGGAGGAGGCAAAATAGAATTATGGTACAAATAAAATTAACCACCTGTTGTTACACTCTTTATTACCATTTTATTCTCAAAGCACAATATAGGCACATGATTCCTCTAAATTCACTGAGTTTGATTTGAGTGGCTTTTTAAGAATGTGATCTCTTGAAGTCAGAGGGCCTTTTGATTTTTTAAATTTGTTTATTTTTCCAAAAGTAAAGTCTCATTATTTATTTATTTTTGATATGTCTGTTAGCTGACAGGCCTCTGTCCTGCCCACAAACACTCCTGGGCACCTGATGGTGTAACTCTCACCCTTACACAGGAATTCAAATCAGGCCTTCCCTTTCAAATGAGAGCTATCACTTCAGATATTCTGTTCCTCCTACCAGATTAACTTCCACAGACAACAACTATAAACTCTGGGAAAAATATAAAATATAGCTAATAAAGGTACCTGAGAGCAATCAAAAGCAAGCAGATTCTGGAGAGGTATCAGCACTTGAAAAAAGGGAATAGCTGCTAGGTTGGGTTTTTAAATTTTTTTAAAATTTAATTCAATTAATAAACATATAATGTATTATTTGTTTCAGGGGTACAGGTCTGTGGTTCATCAGTCTTACACAATGCAATTCACACATACTTCCCCTTCCACACCCCTCCCCTCCAGCAACCTTCAGTTTGTTTCCTATACTTAAAAGTCTCTTATGGTTTGCCTCCCTCTCTGGTTTCATCTTGTTTCATTTTTCCCTCTCTTCCCCTGTGATCCTCTGCCTTGTTTCTTAAATTCTGCATATCATTGAGATCATATGATAATTGTCTTTCTCGAGTTGATTTTATTTGGCTTAGCATAGGACCCTCTGGTTCCATCCACATCGTTGCAAATGGCAGGCTTTCATTTTTTGGTGGTTGCATAATATTCCTGTGTGTGTGTGTGTGTGTGTGTGTGTGTGTGTGTGTGTAGATAGATAGATAAATAGATAGATACCACATCTTCTTTATCCATTCATCTGTTGATTGATATCTCAGCTCTTTTCATAGTTTGGTTATTGTGGACATTGCTGCTATAAACATGGGGGTGCAGATGTCCCTTTGGGTCACTATATTTGTATCTTTGGGGTAAATACCCAGTAGTGCAATTGCTGGTCAGAGGGTAGCTCTATTTTCAACTTCTCAAGGAACCTCCACACTGTTTTCCAGAGTGGCTGCACTAGCTTGCCTTCGCATCAACAGTGTAGGATGGTTCCCTACCAGAGGGCCTTTTTAAAGTCATTCTTCTATGTGTGCTTGGGGGTTAGATTGCCTCTGTTGCCAGAACTAATATTTGAATTTCTATTATAAGAATTGCCAATGAATTTCAAAGATCATTGAGGCCAAGCTGGCTTTGAAGTCATCTATTGTGGTCAAGGTTTATGCAAATTTAAATATATACATATATTTTAAAATATGTATATATATAATATATACATATATATAATTTCCTATATATATTATATGTATAATATATATATGTTATATATATAATGTGTGTATATATATATATATAGGATACCAGGTCTGGCATGGTCTTTGAAAACTGTGTACACCAGCCCCATTGCCCAGGTTCTTTCCCACCCAGGGCTAAGACCACTTTGCCCTCACTCTGCTCCTCATTCAAACCCACCTGTCCTTGATGTCTCAGCACAAACACTGTTTCCTTAGAATAGCCCTCTCTGACCCCCAGCCCAGTCTAAATGAGTTGTTCCAATATTGTTCTTTGGAGAATTTTTACTGTTCTTTTTTTCCTTCAGAGCATTTATCACATTCACTTCCTTTGTGTGTTATTCTTTATTTTCTCCTCCACTAAACAAAATAACACTTATTTCATTTACTACTGCATATTCAGTGTTTATATCGTAGGAACTCAGTGAATGCATGTTGAAAAATGATCTTTTGAAAATTCTTACAAGTCTATGTCTATACTATATTAAACCCCTTTAATACTTATTTTTTTACTGCTCAGAAAAACAAATTTTTATAAGCGCTATTAGTTCACTCTAAACTTTATATGTTCTGGATACTTTGGATTTTATTTTTTTAGCTTTGACAACCTTCTTCCCAGCTAATCCCTACACTTGTAAAAATGAACAAGAAAATAAGGAACTGTCTGTAAATTATTGAACAAAGGAATATACGGATTATAAATAATAGAAATAGACCACAACTTGGTTTTTGCTATTGGTTTTCCTTTCTATCCATGTTAGTATTGTAGGTGTTATCAACCGACAGTGACTGTCATTTGTTTTTGAATACAGCTTATGCCTCTAGATTCAGGGTCCAGTAATTTCCCACATGGACTTGCTCTTTCCAAGTGAATCAACATATTATTTGTAAGAATAGCTAACTTTACTCAATGTACCATAAGGAATATTTATTGAATAAAAAATAACTGAATAAACTTATCTAACCATTATGAAAAGCCTGCAGTCTAATTATAATTGTCCTCATTTTATGGATGAGAAAGTAGACTCAGAAAGTCAAATAGTCTGACCAAGGTGATACAGCCAGTAGGGGGCAGAGTCGGGATTCAACCCTGGATTCAAGGCCACGTCACTGCCAGTCTATCCAATACTGCCTTTCTGGATGTGCCGCTTTCGTCCACACCTCCATGCCTTTGCCCACACTATGACTCCTCTAGGTGTCCTCCACTCCATATATCTAGGCTCATCAAGTCTAGATCAAGTCTTACCTCTTCTTTCCTCAGTGATTCCAAGTACTACTTATCCTGAACTTTACCTTGGATTGTTATTTTTTTTATATTCCTATTTTCCTAATATCTCTTTTTAAGTGATAAGACTTTCACTGAATCTCCTTATAGTTTCAATACCTAGATCAACGCTGTGTACTTGGTAAATTGCCAAAATATTTGTTAATGACAGTGATGATGCTAGGTGTTTCCCTTGTAACAAATGAATAGGATAACAAATGAAATCAACCTTCTTCAAGCTTAATAGCTTTCTATATTGTTACAGCAACTACACGAATGAAAGGTAATCTGTAACATGTTTCAGAATTTATGCTCTAAGAGTATAGTTTACATGAAAATGCCTTCCTCAAATGCTTACAGTCATACTTATAGACTGCAGTATTGAGTTTCCCTTAAAACTAGAATTATGTTCTAAAATTAGCTTCCAAATTCATGGTATATCCCCTAACTTAAATTAGCTACTTTCTATTTAGTGAGTCCTTATTGGGCAGCAGTTAATGAAACAAAATGCTCCCTAATTTTCCCATGTCAGACACATGATTATGAAATCGACTTAGAATAAATCCCCAGTGGACATCCTAGGAAAGTCAGGCTTGGCTAGGAGTTGCTAAAGGTCATTTCTTGCAAGAGCTTCAAAGAGTCTGAAGCAGTTGATATATACTCTGTGGTGGTACCATATATCTTGCACCAACATATCTGACATCATCAAACATCTTAGTAAATACATATCACTCTCCCAGGAGTGTTCTTATGAAGCTGATGGGTGGTGGCTAGGCCAGAAGGTCTCAGTTCACAACTGCCAGCTGGAGAGTAGTAAGACTGATAACTTGCATGCAGTCAGTCTTAGGCTCGTTCTTCTTTCCTCGGGGAGAAAACATGTAAACAGACTCATTTTAGTGGAGTTTAATAATAAAATTTCCTAAAATTTTCTATGCCCTAAATCTGGTTGCTGTTATATATTTTGCAGAATCGTAAAGTAATTGGTTGCACATGAAATGGTACCTGCAGGGGATCACGGCTTGCCTGCCTTGTTTGCCTCTGCACAGCTTTTGATAAATCTCTGCTTGGTAGAGTCAAATGTTTATTTATAACACATGAGCTTCCACTGACTCAGGGTGACCACAAAGTGACTCTGTATCATTGCCAGAAATCAACTAACTACATTAGCATCATAAAAAAATAGAGAGATATATATGTATTTGATTTAAAATTCATATAAATTCCAAAATTACTTTCACTTCTGCAAATTATCTAGCTTCTATGAAACTATCCCAGATTTATTTCTGACCGAATTGATGTTGACTACTCTGTATTACTGTTTGGACATCTAAATCATGTTTGGAGACTGTCAAGGGTGCATGGTGGGAAACAGTTGAGCTCTGCCTAATGAACTTCCCCCTGGAGGGTTTGTGATGTATAAGTGTTTAGTTGGAGGGTGCATTCTTTCTAGTGGCAACCACTAGTAAAAGTTTCAGTATAAACATTTAAAGGTAAGCTCAATTTTAAATTAGTCTCATTATTTTCAATTACATTATGTCTATTTTGGGAATAGTATTGGCTAAATTCCTGGAAATATTAGAAACAGTATTGAAATTAATACAAAAATATGAGTAATGTTACTATCATAACTTTTTTCTGTAATGATAAGCAATCAGTCACCTGATCAGAAATAATACCAATTTGGGGAGTATTTGTAAGAGTCGCTGCTCATCTGTCTGTTCAGTCAGGGGACCAGGGAAGTGAGTGCCCATGTCGCTATCAAGGTACATCTCCTTCACAATTAATATGATGGTTTTATCACTGAGTGAAGTATTACTATTCCTGAATTACAAATGCAGAAACTGAAATATAAAAGAAAAAACAAAATTTGCCCCAGATCATATAACTGACAGATAGATGATAGACCTGAAATTGATCCCAGGTTACCTAGCTGTGGAATCTGTCCTGTTACCTTATGTGCTGTTAGGCTGAGCTGATCTGGTCCTGTGATAGTAAAGCTAATGTGCTTATGGCAACATGTTCTCGGGTTCTCAGAACAATGCTCATAAAGTTTTGGTTCCTAGAGAACACACTATTTTTATTTGCATCTGCAAAGTACAAGGATATTTCTATTGGCTTTGTTATTTACTTGCCTAGCTACCATTAAACATACGCACATAGGCCATGAAATAACTATAAGAAGTACAGTTTCCCTTTCAGTGCAAATTCACTGTGCTATGTAAGGTGATTTGCTATGGTCAGAGGTCCTATGGCCTTCTGCAGTCTTCTTCTGTTGGAATAAGAGATATATGCAATTTTTCAAATACATTTCTCCCTCCCTGTCTTTCATTCCTTAGTAAGCTAAATGAGATTTGGTTGAATCATTAAAAAAGGGCTTGGCCACTAAACATGCAGGAGGTTGAAAGAAGTAAAGAATATCATAAGCACAAAGAATGGGAGTCAGAGTCATGAAGGAGAAAAAACTTAAAACAGAATGTCAGCCTCCTCCAGGGAGCACAAGACCACCCCAAATGATGCTGTCCAAGGGAGTGTGGTTCACTCCGGAAGGTCCCGTGCATTGGCCAACTCCAGAAAGGAACCATTTACACCATGGCCTGTGAGAATGACATCCCCTGGACTCATAGAGTAGAGAAAGCCTGTGTGGCTACAAGCAGTGGCCCCGCAGATAAGGCCTAGAGTTGTATCTGAAAGGATAAGGTTTGCAGGGCAACCAGAACTCTTGGACAGATCCAGTTCTTGGCAGCAAATGAATGCCAAAGGCATGTTTCCAGCATAGTCCATTCAAGTGGACAAAGAAAATCCATGAATAGGGCCAACCTCCAGATGGAAGGACATTAGCAGCAGTTAAGCAAGATTCAAAGTCAGCTTCCATTTCATTAAGGAGATGAGATGGATCCCAGCAGTGGGGAGAAAGTGAAGATCCATACTTACTGCCCATGTTTCTCCATCTTTGATCATCCCAACCTAGACTTTTTCCAGCCCAGTAGCATGAGTGGTCACAGAGCATTCTGGTTAACCACCAGGTCTGCCTTCCTTGGGTCTGAAAGCAAAGCCCACCATCGGAGATTGTTGCTCTTCATAGGTGGGCCAGGGCCGGCCTAGGCAAGGGCAAGTTCTGTGGTATTTGTACCAGGAGCACTGTGACCATTTCAGGCTCCTTGTAAGTGAAATCAGAAACAGCACATTTGCCACTTCTTGCCCCTTTGCCACCCAAATCCTGGGAAAGACCCTCCATCATTTATCCCACTTGCTCTTTTTCTTCTGCTTCTCTCAAATCAGAAGACCAGCCCAGCACTCAACAATAATGAAATGTTTCCTTACAGAATTTTTCATACAGAACAGTACCAGATACTGTATGGTTGCTTAGGTGATTGTGAATTCATGAATGTGAAAAGTCCTCTCATGGGGGACACAAGCCCAATTTCATTTGATAAAGATGCTATCACACAATATATAGATAGGTTTTAAATATCTCAACTGTTTTCAAATACCTCTCATCTTGACTTTATGATTCTCAGAACAACATACAGGGCTTTCGGTGAAAAAAAAAATTGACTATAGATGCCTTGCTGGTGTAGAAACATTTAATTTCAAAATTAAGCCATTATGATCTAAATGCATGGTAAAATTGAATTGTGAGCTTTGCCATGCTTTCAAGGGTGTTTGAATCTCAAGATGGTAAAGAAAAGAATAGTTTCTGAGCTGGTTCCTTTGCAAGTCCTATATTATAAAAAAGAAAACTACAGCTCTGGGATTTTAGCAGATTTCCCACACAAGGCAAACATTTAACATGCCAGAGTTTCTGAGGGCCATGGGCCACTCCTGCAGTCTCTGTTGGATGCATGGTGATTGTCTTCTCACCTCGAAGTTTATGCTACCCCACAGACCACTGAAAACTAGCCAATTGAGGCAGGGATAATTCAACTCTATTCACTCCCACTTTCGTTCTTCAATAGATCTTTCTGTCTTCCTCTATGGAACAAAATATACAACCACCTGTTCCACATTTACAACCAGAAGGTTGAGTTTCTGGAAGTTGAATAATATTGCTACTCTATTTTATTATAACTTTTTCTCTAGGCAGCAATATGAAAATGAAGGTAGAAATAATTTACCAGAAAGAGTAAAAAAAATGACTCTCATTAATGTTAATTATGATGATTAATGTCATCATCCCTGGGTTTTAGGTTACCTAAGAATCAAACAAGTTGCACTTAAAATACAACTTGAAGGAAACAATAGAAGAAACTAAGGTTTTCAAAGATATATTGACCTCTGCCATGTGTAACATTGATTTATAGAAAAATAATTTTATGATTATGACTTTTGCTTCTACTGTAAGCTTTCTAGTTTTCAAAGTTAACTTGACAGAGGCAGTTTATCTCCTTGATTTATTTCTTTGGCTACTATGCTTCCAGTTCAGATGGTTCCCACTGGGGAACAGTAATATCTTGAGCAGGGATTTCATGGGTCAATCACGTGTGTGTCCTTCAAGAGAGGTGTGAGCATGAATGGGAAGCTACCACATAACTCCTCAAATTTTACTATAAAGATCAAAACTGCAATCAAAACCAAAAATTGACTAGCAATGAATCTCTAAATACTGTGTAAATGAAAGTGATACACAATTTATAATAGGATTTACATAATTAAAAATGCCTAGGTGTAAATTAAATCCCTCTTTGACTTCAACTGTTATTAATTGCTGTTTAATCTAAACATAACAAATTACTTAATATCTTTGAGACTCAGCTTCTTTCTCTAAACTGGAAGTATCCATATTGCAGGATTGTTGTGAACGAACACAGTAAGTGGGAATACACACATAAAGCACTTAGAACCGTGTCCTATGCTTCCTGCTGCCTTCTCTCTCTCCCTCTGCCCCTCCCCACCCCACTCATGCGCTCACTTGCTCTGACCTCTCTCCTAAATAAATAAATAAATAATCTTTAAAAATATATAAGAACAGTGTCCAACATATAAAAACCAACTTATTAATGTTAGCTATTTTTTCCTTATTCTGCTGCAAGCAAGTCTTTCTCTCACTTACTTTGCTCTGCATGCAGCAAATGTCAAACCTTCTCTCAGAGCTTCCTAGTGGCATTCTTGCCACATTTCTGTGCTTCGGAGCTTCAAAATAGCATTAGCATCAAAAGCCTCACTTGCTCCTGTCTGGAACACTAGAACTTTGGAGGATTTCAGAGAGACCCTAGTGGATGACTTCAAGCACTGTTGCTAGATCTTCCTTCCTGTCAGATATTCTTCTGTCATGTCTCCAGAGAGATTTATGTCAGTTACGTAGAATTTTACTTCAGCCTGAACTTCAGTATTAGCTCTGTATTAAGTTCTTTTTAAATAAACGATTAGGCAAAAATTTCAGGACACACAAGAGACCTAGAGATTCTAAGGGTGCTTATTCATCCCCTTTAATCCAAACAGCACTATGGCAATGTTGAAACACTCCACTTGGCTGAGAAATCCTCTTTTTATATTCAATAGTACTAGTTGTAATAGTGATCATGATAATGGTAACAACCATTACTAAGAACTTGCTCTGTGCCAAGTGCACTTCCATCAGAGAACTTCGTGTGACTTAACTCCTTTTGTGCTCATATTAACCAGGGTGACCAGTACCTCTTGGTTTTTCCAGGACTTTCCTAGTTTTAGCATGGGAAGTCTCACATCCCAGCAGCCACCTCAGTTCCCAGCAAGCCAGGATGGTTGATCACCCTAAACAGTCCTTAAAATTATGTGTTCTTATTCCCAATCAAGTCACAGAGAGGTATATAACTTTCCCAAGGACATAAAGCTCATAAGTAGGAATGTCTAGCTCAGAATCTGTGTTCCTAACTCCCACATTGGAGAAGGACTGGACTTTGGATGTTGGGTCAAAGCAATTGACCCTAGAATGGCTTGTGAGAGAGGCTTTTCCTCCCTGGGTCAAGGCAGAAAGATTGATTGTATGTGAGCATGTAAGATTCTCCATCACCTGAAAGTTAATGGGCAAGTCTCATTCTGTTCTTTAATAGTGACGTGAAATAATAAGCTGGTATAATTTCTAAACAGTTTTCACATAAGAAATTTATAAGCAGGGGCGCCTGGGTGGCTCAGTGGGTTAAAGCCTCTGCCTTCAGCTCAGGTGGGATCAAGCCCCTCATGGGGCTCTCTGCTCAGCAGGGAGCCTGCTTCCCCCACTCCCTGCCTCTCTGCCTACTTGTGATCTCTCTCTCTCTCTGTCAAATAAATAAATAAAATCTTTAAAAAAAAAAAAAGAAGAAATTTACAAGCATATGTGCACCAGAGACATTAACTACATTCCACTGTGTGTGGTTGGATTTCAGCCCTCATGTGCCAGCAAGTGTCCAATATCTACCCTCTATCCTTTGCTGTGTGACTCTTAATAAGAATTTCTGACTTTCTATTAGGACATGATTTCTTTCTCCACCTGAGTCTTCTTATTCAGCATACTTTTATTCTCTATCATTACTTTTCATTTATTGTGATATTACAAAATTGCACAGTATAATTCATACTTGCAGAGAAGATATATGATCATTTTTTCCAGAACTCATAAGGAGTAACTAACCACTGGCTAGTGAGGGGAGAAATTAACTGAGTCTCGTTTAAATTTAATTCCATGCGATCATTTGAATAGAGCATTTAGGAAACTATTTCTCATTTTGTTGAACATGTTCTTTCTCTTACCCCCTCCTATGGGTATCTCCCTAAGGTGGCATGCTCTTTCTATGTGATGGCAAGAAAGCACTGGGTCTGGAAGTGGAGGGTGGAGAAATAGTGTCTTCTTGCCTAGAGAATAGTGTCCTTTGTTTGCCTGATCACCCTCTCCCACCTTGAGGTTAAAGTGGTGTAATATCATGTAAGAACTCTGCACAGAGACAGGCCCATAGCTCTACCTAGTCACTCTAACCCCATCTCAGCACCCACTGGTGCTGTGGCCCGTCCAAGTTCTGCCTTGGACAATGGTCCCTGCAGTCCACCATGTGGAGCTTTCCACCCCCACATGTATTGTAGTGATTTCTCTGAAAAGCTGTCCAATAACAGTCGCAGCTCCTTCTTCCTCCTGTCCACTCAATAAGAGAGGCAAGGGTGGTCCATGAGAGTTGAACTTCAGACATTCTTTGTTTAGCTCCATGAGCTAAGCTTGTAACTAAGTTGGCTGCCCTATGTTGGTGTTGAGTGCTACCTGGGAATGGATCTCCTTGGTAAAGATCACCATTGCCCCCAGTGTTACCATAACTTATCTAATATATTCCCTCTTGAACAGGCTGAAGCACAAAGATGGGAAAGTCAGGACCTGCATCTGAAGGCTTCACACTTGTCTCTCTCCTTCTCTCCACAATCTCCCCTACCCAAACTGAAAAGCCCTCTCTTCTACTTCTTCTATGTTATGTTTTCCCTCCAACCATACAACTGACCTAGCTGCCACTTGCTCCATACCACCAATCTATAATGCAAGTCCTCCAGGCTCAGGGGTTGATGGACTAAAGGGAGAAAAATAAATGTTAATATCCTTCATCAAGACAGAAGTTTTGCTAGCAAGGCTTTTGTCATGCTACCTAATCCAGTTTTGGCAACTGAATTCTATTTTACTTTATCTTTCTCTTTGTTACTCCTGTCATCATCTGATGTCTACCCTACCACCACTGTCACACCCATCTGACTGATAAGTATATGGAGGTTCACGTGAATTAGGACAAATGCTGTGAACTCAGGAAGCCATAAAAGAAAAATATTTTTTTAAAACTACAAATATTGGCTCCATTGCATGGTAATTTAGTGAGATATTATTAAAATCATCTTACTTAATCAATGTCCACTTTTTCATTGTATATGATCTTTTTTATTTTTAAATTATATAGGTATACACAAATATAAACCCATGATGAGACAGTTATAATAATAGAAGTGTATGGAATAAAAAATGTATGCTCCCCATGTCCAATCCCACTTCTCAATCCAGAATAATCACTATCAATGATTGAGCTATAGTCTTACAGATCTTTCTTCCATGCATTTATATAAATAGATATGTTCATATATGAAAATATAATTTTGACTTTTTTTTCTAAAACCAGGGTCAAAGAAATAGGACTTTGTACAACTACGGTTTGTACATTTCTGAATGTGCAATTACCAAATTTCCCTTTGCTTCTCTGAATTTATTTGTATTAGTAAAGCAATCACTTGCAAAATAACTTTTTCATTTTTTGGATGATTCCAAATAAAAGCATCTGTCATGCTTATTTGGCAATCAACTAGAATTTTTGCTGTGAGCAGGAAAATGAACCTTGTACTTTGGCTCTGGATGTTGATGTCGCACACATGTATTCATGTGATATGGCCAGTGGCCAGCCAGCTGCTGAGAAGAGACTATTTCTCAATCAATAATGTTGTAAGTAGAATTTAGCGAAAATAAGTCACAGTTTCTTTTCCCATCACTTTCCTGCCTTAGATTCTTCATCAACTGAGAAATTTGGTAATTTTTTCTTAAGCACACATCAGTTCAACAACTCACACTTCTGAGCACCTGCTGCAGATCAAAGCCCTGGAAGTACCACAATGACTAAAGCAATGTCTACTCTTAAAGAATTATTTGATATTATTTCAAAGTCATGTCAGAAATTCATCTTTGTTTTTCAGTGTCTAATTTCTTATTTATATAGTAATATAATAAATATATTCTATATTATATGATGGTGGTGATGATTGTACAATAATATGAATGTACTTATTGCCATTGACCTATACACCTAAAAATAGCTAAAATGGTCCATTTCATTTTATATATATTTTACCACAATAAAAGAATCCTTACCCTCAAGGAACTTACAATCTAGGAGAGAGAAAGATAATAAGCAAATAAAACTGTAAAATTTAAAAAATACTTTCTGGATCAGCTTTTTTTTTTTTTTTTAAAGATTTTATTTATTTATTTGAGAGCGAGACAGTGAGAGAGAGCATGAGTGAAGAGAAGGTCAGAGGGAGAGGCAGACTCCCCATGGAGCTGGGAGCCCAATGTGGGACTCGATCCTGGGACCCCGGGATGATGACCTGAGCCGAAGGCAGTCGTCCAACCAACTGAGCCACCCAGGTGTCCCTGGGTCAGCTTTTGGTTGGCCACCATTTTACAGATAAGAAGCCAGAGGACAGAGAGAAAGATGACAGGAAGCTACCCAATAAGATGCTGGTGGTCTAATTTCTGGGCCAATGATCTTTCCATTGAACCATACTTCCTCTTTTTTTTTTTTTTAAGATTTTATTTATTTGACAGACAGAGATCACAAGTAGGCAGAGAGGCAGGCAGAAAGAGGAGGAAGCAGGCTCCCCGCTGAGCAGAGAGCCCTATACGGGGCTCGATCTCAGGACCCTGGGATCATGACCTGAGCTGAAGGCAGAGACTTAACCCACTGAGCCCCAGGTGCCCCCCATACTTCCATTTTGAGGTACTTCTATTACCTCTGTTTTATCTGAACCATTCAATAATATACTAGAAAGAGAAGGACTTTGGAACCTGGGTTCAAATTACAGCTCAATTGCTTCCTGGAAGTTTGATCTTGAAATTTCCATCTCTAAAATGAGGATAAAAAGATCTACTTCATAAGGGTTCAATTTGTTATGTTTATACCTATGTACAAAGTAAGGAGTCAATGAAGATTATCTCCCTTGATGTTAAGTCCCTCAAAATGCCTTATCTGAATTTGTTGCATATATGTGTTATATTCAATGTATGAATCCTTTCAGTCTAGCAATTTCAGCAAATATATTCCTGTGTTTGAGTTTTTATAAATCATTCTAGAAATATAGTTTGGATATGGAGACAAATAGCTCAACTAAAATACCTGGGAAACAAGCCAGATACATTTATTTGATCCTTATTTAGCTGGAAGAGATGTTCCAAAGTGTGAGCTCAGTAAAGAATTCAAAACAAGAGCTAGCTTATTCTTTTTTCTGAAAAATAAAGCTAACTCTTTGATATTTCTACTAGCCATATATATAAACAGTTAAGAGGCATTTATCTCTAAATAAAAAGTATATAATGGCATAGATTATGTATAAGAACCACCCTGGGTGATGCATTATAAGTATCTCATCTCCCAAGAAGAATGATGTGTTTCTCAGATCCAATATAGATATTTAGAAAAAAGTCATACTTGTCAGCTGCTAGCAAGCATCATGGGGCATTAAAATTACCACCACAATCTTCCTTCATGTGATTCCACAGCTTTGTCCACCTCAAGAAATTCTAAGCGTAGCCATTTTGATAATTCCTATAGGGTTTAGAACCTCTTCTACTTAGCACACTGAAGATAAAAGAGACCAATTATTGCCATTTTACACAGGCTTGTAAAGAACTTTTCTTTATAAATTTGCCACATATATATACACAATGGAATACTATGCAGCCATCAAAAGAAATGAAATCTTGCCATTTGCGATGATGTGGATGGAACTAGAGGGTATCATGCTTAGCGAAATAAGTCAATCAGAGAAAGACAACTATCATATGATCTCCCTGATATGAGGAAATGGAGATGCAACATGGGGGGCTAAGGGGGTAGGAGAAGAATAAATGAAACAAGATGAGATTGGGAGGGAGATAAACCATAAGTGACTCTTAATCTCACAAAACAAACTGAGGGTTGCTGGGGGGAGGGGGATTGGGGAAGGGGGGTGGGGTTATGGACATTGGGGAGGGTATGTGCTAGGGTGAGTGCTGTGAAGTGTGTAAACCTGGTGATTCACAGACCTGTACCCCTGGGGATAAAAATATATGTTTATAAAAAATAAAAATAAATAAATAAATTTAAAAAAAATGTAAAAAAAATATAAAAAAAAATTTTGCCACCGTTCTTTAGATTTATGAAGACTTGTCCTACTCCCAGGTTAAAAAATTCCATTGGCTATATAGAAATTACATAGAAATTAAAGCCTTAGGTTACATTTCTAGAGCTGGACAACTTATATGGTCTTGTTAAAGATACTGACAGTTTATCTTGGATTCTTCATCTTGTCCCTGCAAAAATTACAGATAGCTCAGCTAGGGAGGCAGATTCCAGTCTTTAGACAGTGTGGCTTTCAAAGAGGTAGTATCTTTTTATGAACAAAGTATAGGTTTGGCATTTTAATAAACTTGGGTCCAAATCATAGTTCCACATCTTATTACTTGATTAAGTCACTTAACTTTCTGACCCTTTAATATCTTAAGTGAAAAGAGATCCTCATAGACACTTACAAGGATTGAATGGTTGATTGAATTATATAAAACATCTAACAAAGTGGTACGAGAGTAAATACTAATATTAGTTGTTTCACACATTGACTTACTCTAATATTTCAAGCAATTCACATGCACTCGTACACATATGAACTAAAATCTAATTTTTATTTTTGGTTATAGTTTTGTTTGACTTAGAATTTCTACTAGACTTTTAAAATATTACTATAAAATTATAACTTCTTTTTGAAATTTCAGGATGTTATTTAGGACCATTTCTAATTTTATGTTTTCCAAAATGTTAATTGGTATAGTTTTTAGGGTTTTTTTTTTTAGCACTTTACAACCATGAATAAAATAAGTATTTATTTAGCAAGATCATAATATAAGATACTGGCATCTGGAAAACAGCTAAAATACAAGTGACTGAACTAAGGTAGAATGTTCACATTAGCAAATGTATCTCTCATATTAGATATGACATTGTGGATTGTTTAAAGGGAAATAAAATTTCAACATAGAAGTTAATATTGTATTATTATTGCTATAATTTGTCATTATGTTCCTGCGGTTATCCTATGGTTTTATCTTTGTTCCAGAAGGAACAGATGGAGTGTAATAAATTATCATTGTTATGTTTTAAGGTAAGCCTTTCTATACCAGGTACTATAGTAGATGCTAAATATATAAAGATTTTTAAGAAAGAAAGACAGAAGGGAGGAAGGAAAGGAGAGAGAGTGATCTCTACCTTCTATAGTAGACAGATAAAAATACTAACAAAGTGAGAGCCAGGCTTCTCAGTATTGAAGCGGGAATTTTCAGATAAGCAAGGAGAGGAGGAGAATGAGCCATATGGTAATGAAATGAAGTCATTGGTATGAACCCATATTTAGCTTAACACACATGCAGATGGATATTTATGAAAATACTTACAGACATATGTACATACCCAGATTAGTGTACACACATAATTTCCTTGTTTTGACAGCTGAGAGGGCCAAGGGGTAATGACACCCCAGTAGCAACAAATATCCTAGTACCCAGGTCTCAGTTTCTAATACTCTTCTCCAATAAAAAGAACTCCTTAGAGAAACAGCTGATTCTATGACAGGGCAGAAAACAATCATGATGAGTCTGGAGCATCTTTTAGTCCCAGAAAGTAGGTAAGTGCTCAAAAACAAAACAAAGCCAAACCACACACAATGTTGGGGGCACACCAAATGAACACAGAAGGCAATTGAAAGAGTTCCAAATAGCCAAGGCTGAAACAATTAGAGCAACAAACAAAATAAAATACTATTGAAATGCAAAATAAATATCCATGAGTGTGTACTAATAGAATAATTATTAAATCATTTTGAATGAAATAACTGAAGGAGGAAGAGATAAATTTGTCCAGAATCCTACATAATTTATGTAGCTCTTCTCCCCACAAGGAGGTGGAGGTGACTCCCCATTCCTTAAGTGTGCTCTACACATAATGACTTCCTTTCAAAGAGTATAATGTGGAAAGTGGAAAAAAGAAGAGTAACTTTAAAGTAGAGAAACCTGGTAAAACCTACCTCAGCCAGGCGATTAAAGTCAACATCAATATTTATTAAGTTTTGCTGATCAAATGGTACTCTTGACATGTTATGATGAAAATAGCACTTTATATCTGTGGTCCTCCTCCGTAAAACTCAAAATCTCAGTCTAATCCTAAGAGAAAAACAGGCAAACGCTATCTGAGGGATATCCCACAAAATACATACCAAAAGTACTCCTCAAAACAGTCAATGTTATCAAAAACAAAGAAAGTCTGAGAACTTGCCACAGCCAGGAAAAGCCTGAAGATGGCATAATGAATAAATGTCACCTAGTATCTTAAATGGGATCCTGAAGCAGAAAAAGGACACTAAGAATAAACTAAGAAAATCTGAATAAACTATGGACTCACATTCATAACAGTATATCAAAATAGGTTCATGAGCATGGACTATATTTCCATTTGTTTGTGTCATCTTCAGTTTCTTTCATTAGTGTTTTACAGTTTTCAGAGTGCAGGTCTTTCACTTCTTCAGTTAAGTTTATTCCTAGGTACTATATTTTTTGGGGAACAATTATAAATGGTGTTACTTTTTAAATTTTCCTTTCTGTGATTTCATTGTTAGTGTATAGAAACGCTACTGATTTCTATGTACTAATTTTGTATTCTGCCACTTCACTGAATTTATACATTACTTCTGGTAGTTTTTTTGGTGGAATCCTTAGGATTTTCTCTATGTAGTATCATGTCATCTGCAAATAGTGAAATCCCCTTAACATTTCTTATAAGGCTGATTCAGTGGTGATAAATGCCTTTATTTTTTCGTTTGTCTGGGAAACTCTTTATTTCACCTTCAAACCTGAATGTTAACTTTGCCAGGTAGAGGATTCTTGGCGTAGGTTTTTTACTTTAAGCACTTTCAATATATCAGGCCACTTCTTTCTGACTTGCAAGGTTTCTGCTGAAAAATCATCTTACAGTCTTACAGGTTTTCCCTTGAGGTGACTTCTTGTTTCTCTCTTGCTGCTTTTATGATCCTTTTTTATCTTTAAGCTTTGACATTTTAATTATTATGTGCTGTGGTGTAGACCTCCTTGAGTTCCTCTCATTTGGAACTCTGTGCTTCTTGGACTTAAATATCTATTTCCTTCCCTAAGTTAAGGAAGTTTTCAGTTATTATTTCTTGACATAAGTTTCCTACACCTCTCTCTCAATTCTTCTTCAGCGACCCCCTACAATGCAAATGTTTGTTGGCATGACACCGTCCAAGAGATCCCTTAATCTTCATTTCTAAAAATCCTTTTCTCTTTTTACTGTTCAGCTTGTATGCTAGTACTCTGTCTTCCAGATTGCTGGTACATTCTTCTGCATCTTCTAATCTACTGTTGATTCCCTCTAGTGTGTTTTTTGTTTCAGTTATTGTATTCATCCATTCTGATTGGTTCTTTTTAATATTTTCTATCTTTTTATTGAAGGTGTCACTTGAATTCTTCCATTCTTTTCTCCAGCCCAGTTAGTATTTTTGAGATCATTGCTTTAAGTTCTTTATCAAGCGTATTTCTTATCAGTGAGTTCAGGGTTTTCTTATATTGCCATCTTGAGCTGGAACCTATTCTTGTATTTTGTATCATACCTTTAAATCTACCCATGTGTGTGATGTATATATTTTGGATATTTCAACTTATAACACATTATATTATACAATTATTGATGTTAATGTTAACTTCAGTATTTATAAAGACCATAACAAATCCTTTGATTTTTATAAAGATAGGCTGTTGTCTACCAAAAGAAAGAAATAATCAGATGTGGTATATGCAAAGCATTCTATATTTAGCAAAGCATGACCTCCAACATGTACTCTAAAAATAAATAACCCTTTGGACAATAATTGTATAAGCAAAAAATATCATAATGACCCAGATACACTAACCTTACCACCTGGAATTACCTTAAACTTCATGCTTTATATGATTTTTTTTCTGGATGTTCCATATGCTTAAAATGCTTTTCTCCTCCCAACTTTTTCTAAGTTCAAGATCATGGTTATCTTTCAAAGTGACCTCAAATATTTCCTCTTCCATGAAGATTCCCCTTATTCTCCAAATAAAATAGCTACTCATTTCTCTGAGCAGTCAGAATTTTGTGTCCCTCCATTACCCCCATGGACTTAAAACAATTTATGTTTTGCTTATAGATGTCTTTCCCATTTGGCTGTAAGCTTCTTAAGAGCAGGGTCAACATCCTGACCCTTCTTGCTCTCCCTGTAGTGTTTGACATTCATTCATTCATTCAACAACCATTTACTGCATGCCTACCATTCAATACCACAGAGTGAACATGAGGGAGAAAATTGCAGAGAAAAACAAGTGTTAATGTTGTGGGAATTTTTCCCAAGTTAGGAAAGCTCTGAAAAAAGTGAGGAAAAAATATTGCTACAGGGGCGCCTGTGTGGCTCAGTGGGTTAAAGCCTCTGCCTTCGGCTCAGGTCATGATGCCAGGATCCTGGGATCGAGCCCCATATCGGGCTCTCTGCTCTGCAGGGAGCCTGCTTCCTCCTCTCTCTCTCTCTGCCTGTCTCTCTGCCTACTTGGAATCTGTCAAATGGATAAATAAAATCTTTTAAAAAAAATATTGCTACAGATCAGGTTATAGAAAGCATTAACAGAAGATATCTCAGAACCAGCTTATTTTTATAGCCAGCATATTTGCTTCTAAGTTAAAGACCTCTATCTTCTACTGCTTTGCCTATTTTGTGTGACCTGAACCCCTGTAGTTTGTGTATAGAAAACTGGTAGACTCCAGGTCAGTAAAATACATCTAATCAATTTTAATTTGCAGAAGAAAACATGAATGAGCAGTGAGAATATTTAGGGAAAGGGAAAATACAAAAACTTTTTTCATGGTAGAGGCCTGAAGTCCAACTTGTGACTGTTAAGCTACTGCATAGGTTTTTAGAAAAGAACTTGTTCTCTTCTGAACCCTTCTATTAAAGCAAAACGTACTGCTTGCTGTCTCAGCATACACATCACAGCTAGCTTTATTTCAAACACCATTTTTGTGTGTGCTTTTGTGGACTACTTCGTTTCTTGTTTCTCTAGTAGTGATTAATTTAAATCCAATTTTTCAGAACATCTGTACCAAAAAAGTATTTTTAGCTACCATATCAAATAATTTCTGATAGGGCAATTTTAAGCCAATATTATGCTCAATTCTATACATTGAGCTCTTTCTTTCTCAATGGAGGGCCTCTTCGTCTTTTCCACTGAAACTTCAGTCACTTTTTATATCTCATAATTCATTCACCCACAGAATACAGAAATGATTTCTGATTTTATACAAGGATATTGAATGCTCAACCCAATTTTTTTAATTCCCCAAAACAATTAACTTCACAAAAATATCCTCTTACACACCAGTGTTTCAGAATGACAGAAAGTTGTTAATTGTTAAGATTTCTGTATATATTTCTAAATTGACAGGTGACTTTATTTTATTTCTAATGCCTTGTCCTCTTCCTTAATATGTCATTGGTCACTCTTCCTTAGTTTTTCTAAGCTCTTCCTGAAAAGCCTGTTATTCCTCACATCTCAGTCCTTATAGTGCACAGATAGGCCTACCCAATTCTCTAGGGACCCCAAGCACCCTCTTAGGTGGGGACTGACTGCTACTTAATTAGGGTCCCCATCAACTTTATTAATAAACTGTAACCCATATTTCCATTTTTAAAAGTAGGACATACTAAAATCCATTAATTCTCAAAATATTTCATTTAAAATATCAGCTTAATTCTGAAAGAATAAATACCTCATGCATTATCAATATGACAGATCTAAAAATTCCCAGTATGCTAGAGCCTAAAGCATCTTAATGTGGCATCAGCTCAGCTGAGTTCAAATCCTGGCTCTGCCACAGTTTTTCTGCATCCCTGAGCATCACTCATCTGTCCAAGGCATTCATAGTGGTTCACTAAGTGATCCACTAATGTGCTAAGTTTCCTCAGCTATAAAATAGAAATAATAACACCCATCCTGTAGGGTGTAAAAATTAAATGGCTCCTCCTAGTTGTGGCTTCTTGCCACTTCTGCTCCACGCCACCACCACCACCACCACCCTCCCTGGCTCCTTATCCCTAAAAAATGATCTCATTAATTTTCCCTACTGAACTTCTTCAACATATAAGATAAACTTTCAAACCACACCAGGCTAGTTCACAGGAAGCCACACCACTGGCAGAGTTATTCTGGAGTCTATCTTTGTGGCCCCTACACAACCAAGAGAACAATGTTACTGGCTCATGGCATACTATCCACTGCCCAGAAAATGCCTGGGTTTCCTCTCTGTATTTGCTTATCCTTCCCACATTATCATTTCAAAGTGCCCAATCAGATAGTAATAACACTCTTCTCCCTTTTTTTTGGTGACAGGTTTTCTTTCTTCCAGGTGAGTTGTTTGGAGATTTCTGATGCTTTATTAATGAGAACAAGGGAAAGTTGGATAGAAAAAATATAACTTGTTGAAGACCTCTTTAGTTAAATCTACATTCCATGAAATGGAACCCGATTACGTAGTTGTTCGGAGTTACTCGCTTGCAGACTGAAACTGAAGAAAGTATTTCTAAAGGTGTTTCTATATTGAAGTATAAAGTACGACTCTAGAAGAATCTATGTGTAATGCTATGTTTATTCATTTCTAGATTCTGTCAGAAGTTGTGTAGCAAAGTTGTTCTTCACCTGCTCCCTGAAGGGTCATTACTGCCTCTACAGTAAATCCAGTTTTATACTCATCAGCCAAGAACCTCAGCCATGGATCCAGATCATGTTTCTCTTTCAGCAGGTGTGTATATATATGTTTGTCATGGCTCCTTAGTGAGTTAGGGGGTATCAGTTTATAACCATTTTTACCAAATTATCCTTTGATTAGAGTTCATGCATAAATAACAGCAATGCATACACATTTCACTAATAATTTTTAACATGAGTTTTTTATATTTTACAGTAATTTCTTTATGAAAGAATTTGGATTGGTATTAAGGAGGCCAAGCCTAGTAATATCTTGAATGTTCTTAGCTTTAAAAAAGAAGAGAATGTTCTTCTTTAAAAATATATATATATATATATATATGTATATATATATTTTTTGTTGTTGTTGTTGTTGTTGTTAAATGACAACAAAAACAGCTTATTTGGAGGAATAGCTTTCCTTATGTAGTGTTTGTCTTTATTTCTCTACAGCCTTCTGATCTCCAATTAATTTTAGTGTCAACATATCCTTTTTGACATCATTAAGATACTGGAATGTTTTTTTTTTCCCCATAGAATTTATGTATATAGGTAAAGTTACATAAAGAGAAACTTCCAATTAATGAATAACTTGATGCAAAGCTTTTAGCATCAGAGGAGATCCTTGAATATTTGGAAATACTTATCTTGAAAACATTAACTTTCACATAAAAGTTGAATATGGATTATAAAACAGTAGTAGAAGGAGTATCAGCCATCATTTTTACAGATAAGAAAATTAAATGAAGACTGCAGGCCACCTGCCCCCTTTTCAGTGGTCTTTTCTTAGTAGCACGTGTGTTAAAAAATGAAATGGGGGGTTTCAGGCAGAAACAGAGAGAGTTGAGGCAGAAAAACAGAATACGAATATTGTAAAACAGGTAAAAATTAGGTCAAGTGATAGTATAGTTTGTTTCTATTAATAAAATATTTCTATAAGAACCCCTACCAAACAATTGCATTCCTTATAAAGAAAAGGTAAGCTTATTAAAAAAGATGAATTTTAATGTTGAATAGATCATAATCATAAAATGGAACTATAGTAATTAAGAAAGAAAAGAGACTGCTTAGACATGCCTTAGGAAAACCATCTTTTCCTATAGGAAGAACACTTAACAAGAACACTTAAGAACACTTAATAATAAGAACACTTAATAATATCTCATAGAGAACAACTTACATTTTGATGTGAATCAAATTGTATGTGAGTATAAAAACCAGAATTGGTTTTGTTTTTCCTTTTCTTGAAATGACCTTATTTTTCTTCTGCTTTGCTTATGTTTTTCAAATAGTTTCCATTAGTGAGTTTGTATTTGATTTCATCATTAGCTTTGTTCTTTACTTGTCAGTTTTCTGAAAATAAACCAAAAAACTTGATTTACTTTTGTCCCTTCAGTCTTATTTTATTGACTAAGTCTGATGCTTTGTTTTTCTCTTTAACAAAATCACCCAAAAGCATCTGTTTATGATGCTTTTCTTCTTTGTTCATTTTACAGTATTCCTTTCTTTTTCTACAACCTTGATATTGTGCAGCCTGGGAGAATCCTGACTTTGGGGTCAAGAAAAATCAAATCTTTGACTTGGTCATTACAAACCCAGTACTAGCCTTATATGCTGGGTCAGACTCTTTGCCTTTCTTTGTCAAGTTAACACATTGTTAACACATTCACGGAATTCTTTAATTCACAGATTCCAGTCTAACTGGTCCTCTTTGGAATGGTGATTTGTTGAATCAGGTCCTGTTCTTCTTTAAGTGAAAAATCACATGCTGTGTAATTTTCTGATAATAATCAAGAATTTCCCAGATGTGTCCTCGTTATGGGTGGTATAATCAAATTATCTGTTACGGCTCTTAGCCTTTTTTGATCTGTGGACCACTTACTTGGGGTCTAAGATCCTCCACATTTCCCCACTCAGCATAAGAAATAGTTTATCTTGATCATGATAATAATTAGATTTTTCTGGAAGAAAGTTATTAATTTTCATTTACTAAATAGATACTTTAGACACACAGACCACCTAAATTCTGATAAACTAATGCTTGGACAGTCATTAACACAAAAAATAAAATTTTGTAAGCCAGTATCATTATTTTATCAGACCTCACACATAAAGGATAAAATGTATGGTATTATATGTATGTAAATTATATTTTATGACCTATATTATGTTCTATGTTTTTATAAAATCGTTCCTTCCAATTAAAATACTTCTCACTTTATAAATATCATGTCACAATGTTTAAATGACTATTAAATCCATGATTGATTAGTAAATATATAAACACAATTTAAATCTTCCTTTGAAAATTTTATTGTCATTGACTTGAATGAAATATGTATAAATGTGATTTTTACATGAACAATCTTTTTATCCAAAACTAGAGTATTAGCTCTGGAAATAGTTACCTCTTATACATCTTAAGATTAAAAGTGTTTTTGTTGGGACGCCTGGGTGGCTAAGTTGGTTAATCAGCTGCCTTCGGCTCAGGTCATGATCCCAGCATCCTGGGATCAAGTCCCACATTGGGCTCCTTGCTCAGCAGGGAGCCTGCTTCTCTCTCTGTCTCTGCCTGTGCTCTCTCTCTCTCTCTCTCTCTGACAAATAAATAAAATCTTTAAAAAAAAAAAAAGTGTTTTTGTTTCCTCACCATCCATTTATACTATTCATATTTGAGTTGTTGCCTAGTGAACTCTTAGTTATTTAATTTCTAGCCTTCATCATCTACTCTGTATAAACAGACTCAATATTTGTACTCTAGTTTTAATTTTATACCATAATTCTGAGATCTTTGGACAAATAAATATGAATATTTATAATAACCGTATTCCAATTAAGTAACCATGCCTGAGAAATGATTAAGGTAAACATTACATGACAAAGGTTAGGCATATTTATTTATTTTTATTTATTTATTTTTTAAAAAGATTTTATCCATTTATTTGATAGAGAGAGATCACAAGTAGGCAGAGACGAAGGCAGAGAGAGAGAGAGGAGGAAGCAGGCTCCCCGCTGATCAGAGAGCCCGATGCAGGACTTGATCCCAGGACCCTGAGATCATGACCTGAGCCAAAGGCAGAGGCTTAACCCACTGAGTCACCCAGGCACCCAGGTTAGGCATATTTAGAGATCAATATCAACTGGCTTGAAATCCTAATTTTACTTTTCTAATAAAAAATGAAAAGCCTAAGGGGCCCTGAGTGGCTCAGTCACTTAAGTGTCTGTCATGATCCCAGGGTCCTGGGATCCAGTCCCACATCAGATTTCCTGCTCAGTAGGAAGCCTGCTTCTCTCTCTCCCACTCCCCCTGCTTGTGTTCCCTCTCTTGCTATCAAATAAATAAATAAAATCTTTAAAAAAATGAAAAACCTAAAATATATATGTCTCAACTTAAAGATAGATTTTTTTTTTTTTGCTATTTTCCTCAAATTTAAACCATGTTGAATTTCAACCCAAATAGTATGTTGTAGTTGATCAAACAATATTGTTAGGACAGGAGATAATGTTATGATTTTCTCATTAATGCCCTTTCAGAGTCTGTTTCCTGAGCCCCTGTCCATACAGAGTCATTCTGTACAATTCCTCAGAGCTCTGTGGGAGAAGACCCAGGCAGAAGGTGCTCACAGCTTTGAAACAGCCATGATGGAGTCCACATTTCCACAACAGAAGGTAAGTGTTTGTTTCCTTGGACATTCTAAACTAATATTCAAGATTATCTAGAAACAGTTTGCCTTTTTCTTAACAGTTCAATTTTTTTCTTCTTTCCTGTGCCTTTTTGCATCATTATCAAAAAACACTAATTAAGTAATGATTTTCATGTGGTAATCATTGAAAGGACAGAGTGATATTGGTAGATAGGGTCATTGCTTGTTATGACTGTTAAATTAACGTTTGTTAAATGGAACACAGGGTGCCAGATGGTGAGTCCCAGTTCAACAAAATACCACAAGGGAAATTGAAATAGAGAAATTTATTACTCACTGGTCCTGGAGGAAGTACACAGCACACCTCTAGGGGCCACAGCAGGAGGTCAAATTAAGGTGCAGGCAGAGAGAGAGGCAGGGCCTGGGACAGATGCCTTTATTGCAGTTGTGGGTGGAGGGCTTTGGGAAGTTCCCAGGCAAAGGCCAGAGGAGTCAATTCAAACTAAAAAGAGCAGTTTTCTGTAAGCCTTGCCAGAGTCCATCTAAAGGGCACACCAGGAGAAGGCCCTCGGAACCAGAGGAAACTATTGATCACAAGAGCCATTAGAAGTGTCCTGCCAGGAGTGTGTGTTTGCTTGTGACTATGCAGGCTGCCATCTAGGCCATGAGTGGGCACGGAGGGATTAGTGTCAGTTTAAGTGCCCTGCAGCCCACTTGGCCAAACAAAATGGATTCCGAGGCACCAATACTATGGAGTAGCTTGATCAGATTCTCAACAGTGCTGTTTGAGGCTCACGGACTGACATAACACAGCCCACTCAGAGACACACAAAAACTACACAAACGATATGGAATAGAAAGCGTTTTTACAGAAGCAGATCATGGACTTTAGGATCAAAAGGGAAAGAGCATCGGGAAATTGGGTTCCAGTTCTTTGGTGCCTTTCATTTCTTCCCTCCCACACTTCTCTTCATCCCCTCGTCCTCTAAAATTGCCACAAAGTTAAAAAAAAAAAAAAAAGAGAGAGAGAGAGAAAATAAGGTGGGCAGAAGAGAGGGAGCATGATCAGGGTGAGAAAGAGCTCTATTGAGACAGGCAAGTATGACTTGAGACATAGTGTTTTAGGAGTGTGGACACAGGGGCAACGCTCTCAGGACACAAGTGAGACCTCTTGAGCAGATGGCCAAACTGGAAAAGGACCAGAATATGGAACTGCACCCATTCACCCATTCACTCAAAGAGTGAAACTGGAAGTGTATCTACACTGACGTGAGCAGGTTTGCATGAGAAAAGTCATAGGCCTGGGTATGGACAAAACAATCAAGTAAACCTGGCTGGAGATAGGAAGGCTGCTTAAGAAGCTATTACTAGAATCAGGTAGGAGATGAAGGTCTGAACTGAAGTTGGAAGTTGTAGGGAGAGGATGGATTCAAGAGCTATTAAAGAAAGTAGAACCCACAGGATTCGGTTCTTGATAAAGAAAATGGAAGAACCAAGGATAACTCCAGGTGCATCATAGGGCTGCATGGATGAGGGCATGCTTCTGAAAAACAGACCACAAAGGGAGCGGAGGTGGAGGAAGAAGGCATTCTCATTTATGTATTTGGAGTCTGAATTATCTGTGTAGCTAACTAGATGATGATGGTGGCTGAAATGCTTGTGTGGACTTCAGGAAGAAAGCCATTATTGGAGACATGGATTTAGAAGTCATAAAGTAACACTTGATATCACGGCAATTATCGGATCACTCAGGGAGAATATGACAATGAGAATAGAGAATGGTTATTGGTATCTCCTTAGTAAATTTAACGAGCTGCTGTAAGCCCTTCACATATTCAAAGATTCTGATTACCCTTAATTTGTCTTCAAGAAAGCCCAATAATAGGTATTAGATGCTTACTGGGCAAATCAGAGGTTCTGAGAGTATATGATCATGGTCTTTGTCCTTGTTTTACTATTAGAAGGGGAACAAGCACACCAATATTAAATAAATTCAAAGTACAGACAAGTAGCAGATTAATCAAAACCTGTTATATTGTAAAACGACTCAATACCTAAGTGTGAAAGGATTGTAAGAAGAATGACAAATGGGTGTGATTAATCAGAAGTTTATTTAGAATGGTCCAACTATTGCAGAAATTTATTTAATGTGTCCAACTATTGCATCACTATTTTTTGGCTTTGGTTTAAGAATTAGACTTGCCGTAGTAAGAATAAAGGAAATGCCATAATCAGATCAATGTAAAGTAGAATGGATTTTTTTTTTGCATATTTCTTTCAAATTTAAACTGTTGCATCATGATTAAAGACAATGCCTCAACTTCTTATAAATTTTTCATGTGAACTGTATTTTAACGGCAGGCAACTAGTAAATTAACACTTGGCAGGCTGCTTCAAGTCCTGAGAGATTTTTTTCTTAAATTGGTAAACCAGTTTTGTGCATGCTCACAAATATGCTTCTTCATATTTCTTCCATTTTATATCAATAAACATTCCTCTAGGGAAAAATTAACTGCAAATCAAAATGGTTTTGAAATCTTTAGTTTTGTAATTTTATTTATTCATAGGTAATAAAAAGAAAACCCTCTGATATCTGGAATGTACATTATGTAGCAAAGTTATCTCTCCAGGTATTTCTCAATCAAATTGATTTTCTTCTTCTTCTTTTTTTTTTTTTTTAATGAAGTGTTCTGCCCACTGAATTCAGAATAGCTGTGAGAATAATCCAAAGTCTGCTTTATTTCCCCCACATGCACCACTAGGTACATACACCAGGAATTTGAAAGGGATTTATATGTGTATATCTGTTGCTAGAAATGAGTTAACACTGCAGCCAAGGGGATTCACGTACACCAAAAAGGAAGAAACTCTTAAGAAAATGCCTGAGTCTCTAGCATGTAATGCTCTAGAAGGTTTGTTATTGCAATTGCTTTTTAAAGGAATCCTGGAATTTTAGAACTAAACATCAACAGTAAGAGAGCTATTAAATTGCCACCCACTTGAGGACAGAAGTTGCACCCTGTTTATCATGGCATTTGCAGGGCCACACGGTGGTACCCAATAAATGATGGGTACCAACTGAATAAATGAGTGAATCCTGTCATTGTTCAGATATTAAAATTAAAATTAGAAGCAAAGGGACCTGTTGGAAGTCACACGGCTGGTCAATGACACCACAATATGTCTGGTACCTCTCTACTCTGGGCACATAAGAAGATAACATTTCCCTACCTCCTGAAGTAAGGCTTGGCCATGTGACTTGCTTCAACCAATGAAACAGGAGAAGGGATACGTGTCCCTCCAGTCAGAAGCTTTTAGAAACAACTATGTGATTCTCCATGTCCCCTCTCTTCACCAACCATAGTAACTGTAGAAGCAAATGTTGATACTAGGTTGCCAGCAGATGGGCAAAGAATTCTGAGCCACAACATCGGGGACCGCTGCTCTGGAGAGCCACCCAGACCCACTACAAATTTCCCGTAAAGAAGAGGCAATCTTTTGTTTTGTTAAAAACTATGGTTTTGGTATTACAATAGGATAACATACCTATCTTGACTCCTATGCCTACGAGAGTAGGTAAGCATGGCTCTGAAGCCAGACTTCCTGGGTTTAAAATCGCACTGTGCCACTTTCCAGTTCTGAAGCCTTTGGCTCTGAGCTTCGGTTTCTTTATCTATACAGTGGATATAATATCTGCTACTACCTCATAGAGCTGTATGAGGATTGAATAAGTTCATACATAGTTCTCAGAACAGTGGCTGCCATTGTGACTTCTCAGTAAAGCTTAGCTAATATTCTGATTTCTGGCCATCATTTCTCTCCCTTTCTTCCAAGAATAACAAAGACACTATATAGATAACATAACTCTGGGTAGATTAAAGTTCTGCATGTAATCAATGAAACCTTAGAATTAGAAGAAAGTATGAGAAGCTATCTTTATGACCTCAGGATAAGAAAGAATTTCTTAAGATACATAAGCAAAAATCCTGAAAAAAATAAATATTTTTGACTAAATAAATGTTTCAATTTTTGTATTGCAAAATACACTCTAACAAAGTTGAAGACAAGCATAAGATGAAATATGTATAAGTAACACAAAAATTTCCTACATCAACAAGCAAGAGACAAACAACCCAAGATAAAACTGGGCAAAGAATGTGAACAGAAAATTCACTGAACAGGAAACTCAAATGTCAATAAATGTAAGAAAAGGTGTTTAGTCTCACTAAAAAATCAGTGAAATAAGTAATTTAAATATTTAAAAATAATATGCCTTTTTACAACGATCAGACTGGTAAGGATGAAAAATTGTGACAATACAAGTCTTGGCAAAGATGTGGAAAAAATGAGAATGTTTGTATACTATAGATAATATAAAAGATTAACCTACTCATAAAAGAAAAACATACTTAAGAAAAGCTATATATAATTATTAATTAGATTCATAAATGACTGCTAGCTGACAATTCAGGTGGGTGTGTAGCTAGCTTTCCAGAATCTTAATTCCTCTTCAAGTTTATCAGAAACATGCCTAGGCATTTTATCATAAATACGTATTTTCTCTTTTACCATAAAGAGGTTTTGTATTATAAAATACAAAAATCTTCTGTCCTAGACAAAGTTTAAGAAAAATTTTTCTTTGTAATCTTTTTAAAGGAACAATCTGGCAATAGCTAGTGATATGATAAACCCTTGTACCCTATTATCTTGTAGTTCTGTTTCTGGGTGAAACTCTCACATACCTGCACCAGGGGACAAGTACAGATGTCAACTGAATATTATTTGCGCCAAAGCATCAGGAGCAATGCAAATGGTCATCAGTAGAGAAATGAAGAAATTGTTGTGGTATAATCATGCCATACAGTCAGTGAAAGTGAATTAATTAGACCTATATGTAATAACATGGAGTCGGTCTTGAAAACAGGATATTAAGTTTTAATAAGCAAATTGCAAAAGTATAACAATATGGTAACTTAAATCTATTTTTATAATACTCTAAGCAGCATTATGAATGCTCATGGGTACATACCTGTGGTAAAAATACAATACCATATTTGGAATCACACCAAAATTCCTGATAGGCATGCTTCTGGATAACAAAGAAGTGTGTAAAGGAGAGAGGGAAATATTACTGGAAAGGGAATTAAGGAGATCCCAATTTCATCTGTAATTTTGTTTTTAAAAAAATCAGAATCAGGGGGCGCCTGGGGGGCTCAGTGGGTTAAGCCTCTGCCTTCGGCTCAGGTCATGACATCAGGGTCCTGGAATGGAGCCCTGCATTGGGCTCTCTGCTCGGTGGGGAGCCTGCTTCCTACTCTCTCTGCCTGCTTCTCTGCCTACTTGTGATCTTTGTCAAATAAATAAATAAAATCTAAAAAAAAAAAAATCAGAATCAGGGGCATCTTCATGTCAATTAAGCATCCTACTCCTGGCTTCGGCTCAGGTAGTGATCTCAGGAAGGTGCAATCAAGCCCCGCATCAGACTCAGTGCTCAGTGTGGAGTCTCCCTGAGATTCTCTCCTTCTCTCTCTGCCCTACACTGTGCTCTCTCCCTCTCTCTAAAATAAATAAATAAATATTTTTTAAAAATCAGAAGCAAAATACCAGTATTTATTAATATGGCGAGCACATAGATATTTGTCACATTATCCTTTGTGTATGCTTTTCTTTCTTTCAAAAAAATTAACCCCATAAGTAATGTCTAAAAGTAGAGTGTTGATAGATTTGACTACATAAAAATGTAAGGCTTATAGAAAATAGAGCCCGTCATGCACAATAACTTAAAATGAAAATATGTGTAATAATTATGAAAGCAAAAATTAATATCCTCAAGATACCATAAGTTCATGCAAATCAATAATTAATGAGTCAAGGACATGAGCAAATAACTCAAAGGTGATTGTGTTCAGAAAAAGTATTCTGCTTCATTAATAGTCAAAGATATAAAAATTGAATTTAAAATAACATTAACATTACCCTTTTAATCCATTTTTTGAAGGATAATGATCAGTTCTGGCTACAGCAAGGGAGTTTAGACACTCTCACACATTTTTAGTTGGAGTGTAAGTTATTTCAACACTTTTAAAAAACAATTTAGCAATGCAGGTCAAGAGTCTTAAAAATGTTCATATCCTTTAACACAGTGATTCCATTTCTAGGAATCTATTCTAAAGAAATAATCTGAAATGTGTACAAAACTTCAGATTGTGCACACCAAAAAATATTATGGAGTTTTTTATAACTAGCCTAAATGTCTCAAGACAGGCGAATGAAAGTATACAAGTATATACTTTCCATCCATATGGAAGAATATTAAGAAAACATGCAAAATCATGTTTATAAGAAATGTTTAGTGACATGAAACAATGCTACGTCAAATGCCACATTGCAAGATACAAAATTATTTATATAAGGAGGATTATTTGGAGGATTCCGTTAAAACAACCAAAAGGAAATACACAAAAATATTAGCAATAGTTAGCTCTGGTTGATGGAATTAGCATTTTTGAAATTTTATGTTAGAAGTATGGTTTCTTTTATAATCAAGGAATAACAGATATTACAGATGTACTATTTTAGTTACATTGCTTTATGTAAGTAAATGTAAATGAGCAGTTTACTTAAGGAAAAATCCATTTTAAGTTCATCGATTTCCATTATAAAATAAAGATTTTAGGAAAAGGGCAGAAAATCCATTAATTTACTTAGGAAATGAGAAGGATGGCCTCTGGGAGCAACTAGAGATACCATTAGTAATTTCATTCCAGTGCATGTGTGGCCCAGCCCTTTAAAGGGAATGGCGCTCTGATTATCAGAGGAACAGACAGTTGACAAAGTTGATTGGGGATTGCTAAAAGACTGGAATTTGAGAGAGAAATCTCCTTTATTGACACACATGTTCCAGTTCCCAAAGCATGGAGAAGTTCCATATGCCATAGAAATGAGGTCTCAAAACTGCCCATTATGGAGACAAAAAAGAAAAAATTTAATTTACTGCTGAAATAAAATATGCCCCATCTGGCTAACATTTGGAGGTTTGTTTTCAGTCCACACTGTTACAAACACACTTGACAGTTCCCAGGATAATTGGCTGTAGTGTCAAAGCATAAATAAAAGTGAAGCACGAGTTCTGGGTATAACGAAAAGGAGACCTTCTGATGCTCCCCAAGACTTAGATGTAATGTGTTGAGTTGCAGTGTTAATATCATGCTCGAGGAAATAAATGCATAAGTAAGGAGTGGTTCTATTCTATATAAGCTGTAACTATCCACATTCTTAAGAGAAATTTAAGTCTGCACGTGCGATGTAAGTGACAAGTGATGTAGGTCAGCCTCCAGGGAGAGCAGGGTGAATCCCGGGGTTGGAGAGACATTAATTTTGTTGCGCCCTCCCTTTCAGAGCAAGCTAGGTGAGAATGGGATAAACAGGAATTGGGTTTGTTGATTTCAAAAGCCTAGATCAGGGTAGGGACTTTTAAGCTGTAAACTGAGAACCAGGAAAATCTGATCGGCATTATCTAAGAAGCAAAGGTGAGGTCAAGAATGAAAAGAAGGTCTGAATAAAATCTAGTGATTAAGAGGTAAACTCCAGAACAATATCATTCATAATAGGAAGCCAAAGACAAGGGGGTTGAGAGGGCAGATTGAGGGTGGACTGTAGATGCAGATGCAAATGTCTGGGACACTCCTGACTGAGAGAGAGCTGGCTGGCAGGAGGTTAGATATTAAAATAGTCTGGGCTTTTAAATGAAAGAGGTACAGGGCTTCATATAAGGAGGATGACATGAGCAGTAACATGGAAGAAACAACAACAAAATCACAGTGAAGTCCTGGCGAATGGAACCCTAAGTTCATTCATTAAGTTACAAACACTTTTGGCAAATGCCTGCTTTATGCCAAGCTCTGTGCAGAGGCCAGACATAAATAATCATGCTCTGCCCCAAGGAGACAAGCAATCTGCAAGTAAAGAAAGGCACAATGTTCCACTGAAAGATCCTGTAAAAAAAATAAATAAAAGGCCTGGAGGAAGTGATGAAGAAGAGCAGTGTTTGTTGGGTGGTCAGAGTCTTCTCTGACCTCGCGTCAGGTGAGTTTTCCTGGCAAAGAGAATAATTTGCACAAAGGCCTTGAGACCATATTACAAAAACAAAAATAACAGATAATTAAAAAGAAAAGAAGAAGAATGAGAAGAGAAAGGCAAAACCTTGGTGCATTAGAGCATTCTCTTTTAAATTTAAATAATACATCCCATCAGAAAAATAATTTGAGCAAGCACCCTCCATGTTTATATTTATTTACTTATAAATAATACACATGTATTATTACACTCATCATTTTTATTATGAAAATTTAAAAAATAGAAATCTTAAAGGATGATATGAAAAGTATACAAAAGTAAGAGCTCTAATATTGTCCTCCTCCTCCAGTACTGGGAATGGTCATACCACCCCAGGAATAAACCCTTTCCCCTTCCACAGTGTTCTAAGAAGGAGAAGAATCAGGGTAGAGCCCAGGGAACTAAAAGGAGAGTTCGTCTGGGGTAATTTACCTCTGCCTTGTAAGCCATGTAAGCCATGTAAGCCTTGTAAGCCATGGCAAGGAGCTTAGATTTTCTTGTAGTCTATGGGATGTCACTGAAGAGTTTTGAGCAGCAGGCATTATTACCAAGCCTATCTTGAAATGATCACACAGTACACTATGTAGAAGCTAGATCAGAAAGGGGGTAAAAGTAGAATCAGAGAGACCATGAAGACTTTTGCTCACCCAGATGAGAGAGGAAAGTAATTTGAACTAGAATGGTCCTGGTAGGGATGGAAATGAATGACACAGTCAATATAAATTTTGGAGGTAAAAGGGACGTAGCAAGCTAACTGAAAAAGTGTAAGGGTGAGGGAGACTTTTGAATATCTTAAATTTAAAATGCCTGTGGGATGTGCCAGTGTAATTGTCTAATAGACTTATTTGTGGTTTAGGCCATAGACAAGGGCACTCTTGGCACAGAGGTCATGAAAACCATGTGAAGATTAAAGCAATCTGAGAAGATAGTTTAGAGAGCCAAAGCACCCAGTACAGAGGTGAGTTCGGAGAGCAGCCAGAAGACAAAAGGAGCCAGAAAGTATGAAAGTCACCCATCTCAAGAGAGTCCAAGAAAGGGAGAGAACAGAGGTGAATGGGATTTGGCAGCCACACCGAGGCAGCAAAGTACAGAAGGGTGCCCATCTGACTGAGCAACTTGGAAAAGGCAGTTTTAGGGACGTTTTAAAGGAGAGGTTCAAAATGAAATAGCCAAAGGAATGAGGAGAGAATGAGCAAGGAGACAGCATCTGTAGAGATCTGGTGCAGAGGTTGGTGCTGAATGGATTCCGTCATGGAGGAAGTATGGCCATGCTTTAGAATGGGAGCCCCCTGCGCATGTTTGCAAGTGTGGGGATGACACAACAGAGAGGGTGAGGATGGTGAACAGATGAGAAAAAGTGATTGCACACAGACCCAGATCAAGACGTAGAGTTGTTGGGGGAAAGATGAATGAGTGCTGTTTCACGGCTTTTCATCTTTTTCAGTGAAATAAGAGGTGAGGCCATCATCTGAAAGTATGATGGGGGGAGGAGGGATAGAATGTAGGAGGTTTGAGGAAAGAAAGTCTAAAATGAAATTCTCAGAAAAATAAACTATGAACTTACTAGAGAAATATAGCAGGACTTTAAGGCAATGAGAAACAGCCATTTGGGATCTGAGATAACAGACTTAGAGTAAAACGGAATTTTGATTTTCTCCAGTAGTGATTAGCTGTTTCGGTGCTATAATGGAATTCATTCAAGCTTGAGCTTTTGTCTTTTGGTTGGGTGGTAATTAAATAGTGAAAGAATTTAGGGTAGGTAGGGGAGATCTGTGTTTGAGAAAATAAGAGGGTCAAGGGGCAGACCAAAAGAAAAAACTTGAAAGACCAAAAGAAAACATAGGAAAGCCAATTTGAGAAACAGAAAGATGGTCTTTAGATCCCAGAAAAAAAGTTATTTTCTGAATGAAGAAGAGGATGGATTTATGTTGAACTTCTTTTCACAAGAACCCTTGGCTTCTCTTCTCAGCCCCAACCCATGCTCTACCACTCACCTTGGAAGCAAGGGCACAAGCCCATTCTTCATGCGCTGACCAAAGCTAATGCAGACAGCCCGTAGCCACTAGGCAAGATGAGGCTGGCCGTGACTGTGACCAAGGGTGTACCTTGCTATGTGTGTGAGACTTGCAATGCTAGGGAACACTGGGAGACTATTAGCTTCAGCACAAGATGAATTTTATCATAGTTTATGTGCTGTCCGGATACCTACAATCCCCCCCCCACCAGAACCACATTATAATTCATCAGGGATTAACGTGATTAACATAAGAGGACAGGTTCCAAGGTGAAAAGAGTCCTTGAGACCAGACACATCCTCTGGAGACTTGTATAAGCAGGACTTTTATTGATGCCTTAGGACCAGAGAGTTTGGAAGTCCAGCCAGATTCTCAACTTTGCCTCCCTAAATACTGCCTCTACCTTCGTTCAGATTCTTTTTTTTTTCCCCTTTAACAGCTATACATCATAATAATCTATAGGGCCCCTCATTTAAACAATTCCATACACTCAACTCATACTAAGTGATCACACATGACTTTACAAACGCAATGAACCTAAGTGACTGTTTGATTCACTATTTAAAAACTAGAAAATTATTATCCTTACACTTGGCTAATTAATATACACTAATTAATATCTCCCTATCAGCCACACATATTGTGCTTGTGTTGTACATAAACTTTTTTTAAAAGAAATTAAAATTGGCAGAAGGAATACTTTCTCAGTTTAGTTTAAAACCTGGTTGATCACATGTATTGTATTTCCTTCGTTTTTCACAAGCCAAACTGTCCTATGATGAAGCATGTCAATTTTACTACTGGAGTGAACATTCCTTCACAGTCAGCCAGATGTTCTGCATCAGTCAAGGAAATTAAAAAAAAAAAAAAAACTTTAGCAAATAGTTAACAAAATAACTCTATTCCTGGGGGGACAGAGGTACGTAGTTCCTCCAAAATGTCTATTCCAATCCAGTAGTGGTTTGGGTTCTTAATCAGCCCATGAGTAAAACAGTATCTATTCCCCCCTCAGTGCTATCAAGGATATTGTGTGAATGCATACAAACCATGGGCACTAAACTATGATAATAAATAGCACTTTATTTCAAGCAAAGTGGAAGCATGATAGTTAGAAACCCAGGCTCTGTGTTTGAATGTTGACCCGCACTTACTGGTTCTTTAAGTCCTCTGTACTTCCTCTTCTCTACCTATAGAGTGCAGGAAACACTTGGCAAGCATGTTGGGGGATTTAGAACACATAATACATGTAAAATCCTTGGACCAGCAACTGGCCCACGTTGAAGAGCTCAGTCAAGTGTAACTAGTATCATGTTATTATGCTGCCTCTGCAAGACGCCTTCAACAAAATGAATGACCAAGGTTTCATCTTTTGAGAGTGAGATCGATTTTCACAACAGCCAAAAAACTTATGTAGGCCCAGATCTATCATAAAAGGAGACGACTCAAACCAAATAATAGTTAAAAGCTGGGTTTTACTCAAGTAATGAAACTTTTTTTGCACGTGCCTAATGTATATACTCTACAGAACAGTCCTGGAAGAGATTTCTAAAAATGGTTTGAGCAGAGACCATGTCACTGAAGTGTGAGTAGACATCCAAGTTTAACACTCATTTCAAAATATAGATCCTGGTTTTTTTTTAATCTAAAAAAATCAGAGCAATTTAGATATCTCATACTAAATAAATCAAGAAAGAGAAGAGTGTCACTACTTGCCTTTGTCTTTAAGATCCTGTATGTTGCATGTAGATTAGATCTCTGGGGACCCATTACCAAATTACCCTCTTTAGGGATTATGGAGTAACCTTTTTTTTTTTTTTCAATTCAGTATACAAGTATTTTCTAAAGTCTACTTATTTTCAACACATTGTTGTATTGTTCTACTATCTTCACTACGATTTAGGGTTCTAATTGAAGACCATTCCGAGGGGAAGGGGCCTTTTTTTAAAAATTCTTTTGCTAACTACAGCCAACAGAATCATTTAGTGCCTCACTCCAGGCTTTGATAATTCCTTCTGTAGTTGCCCTTGTAGCCAACCCAAATTGTTCATGCTGAGTGTAAGCCCCTTTTTTCATGATCTTTCACCAGCCCTGATGGGAAACATTAGAACACCTGAGTCTGAGGGCTGCAGAGTAGTTCCCAGATCCTAGCACAAGTGAGAGTCCCAGGAGACCTTGTTTAAATGCAAATTCTTGGGACCTCTGAGGATTTTGCAAATGGTAATCTTGGGGGCGGGGGCGGAGTGGGCCTGCAACTCCAACACAAGATCTCCCAGGGACCAGTCTTATGGAAATAGTGAAAAAGAGTCAAAAGCAACTGGAATCCAATTGACTTGGCTTGAGTCACACCTCTACCACCAACACATTCTGGGAATCTGGGCAAGTTGGTTAACCTCACTGAAACTTAACTGCTTCATCTATAAACTGGGAACAGATCCACCTGTCCCATGGTGTTGCTAGGAAGGTAATACGAGGTGATGCATTTCGTTAAATACCCAGAAGAGCAGCTGGCACAGAGTGAGTGCCCCATAAACAGCAACTATAAAACCACTGCTTCATAAATTTTGTGGCTGTGGTGAAATCACCTGTTTAGTTTTCTCTTTTTGGGATTTGTAACAATTTAGGTATCTTTATGGCCCTGCTCTGAATATTTTCCATCTTCACCTACTTCATAAGAACTGAACGCTGTGACCCGTGTCTGATCAGGGTCCAGGTACCTCATTATAGGCCTATCTGTGTGTCTAATCATGCCCCAAATGGGCACACCTCATTGCATCCTTCAATTTCAGCATCTCGTTAGCATGCTCCATTTGCCCACCTTGTTATTTCCCATCCCCTTATCAATGCCCCCCCTTTTTTTGCTTTTCCTTTCAATGCTCACATCTTCTTATGTCCATTTCTTTATTCATCGTAGTAAATCCTTCCTTTTATGCTTGTCATGATTCCTTCCTTTCTGCACAGCTCATTACATGCCTCCATCTGTGAACCTCATTATGCCATCCCATTTTTATCTCGTTACATCCTCACCGTGCACATATTATTAGCTCCTCCATTCATGCATAGCACTGCATTCTTTCCCTCTGCTTCTTATCACGACCTGCCCTTTCCACCCTTCCCATTTAATGCTTCCATTTATAAATCACATTACATGCCCCCAAATGCTTTATCATTACAGTCCTCCATTTATGCATCTCATTACACTATTGCCCATGCACATTTCTATGTGCATTTCTGTTTGTACATCTCATTACAGCCCCATCAAACATACACATGGCATTACTCCCCTTTCAAGTATTCACGTTGCATTACATCCTTCTATGTTTGCATCTTATTACGTCCAATATTCTGAGGTTTAACAACAAACCAACAAAGACAGATAAGTATGTTACTTGCTTTTAGAAAACAAAGTATGTTTCTCAGGCGCCTAACATCAGTGTTTCTTAAACAAACCATTCATTTCAGAAATGTTTACATATTTATCTAGCTAAGAGACAAAAAACCCTGTATTTTATATGCATAAAAAAGCTTCTTATCTCGTTTTGTTCAAATCATCATCATTATCACTACTTTGTATTATTACTCTACAGTGTACAAAGTGGTGCAATTATCCATGAACTTATTTGAAGCGGCAAGTCTCTGCATGAGACCGCTTAGGGATCACAGTCATTTTACAGATGGAGAAGTGCATTGAAAGCACCAAGAAATTATTTCCCAAGACCTGCTAGTGAATGACAGTGGCAGGACTCAAACTCCCATCTTCTGGTTCCAAAACCTTCCTTCTTTCTGCCATACTACTCTCCAGCAAAACAAAAACAAAAAACAATAAAACAAAACAATACCCTTATTTCTAAGTATCACTTGCATCACTTAAGCCATTCCATAACATTTCCCTATGATGGAAGCTGGGGTTAGCATGCTTTAGGTTTGCTTTGTTTTGTTTTCTAAAACAAAACAATGTGATATCAAACTTTGAGATCACTTTGCATTTCCTGTTTATCTCTTTATCTCTGAGTTCAAAGAGCCAGATTAAAAGAAGCTTTAATGTGGAGCCTCTCCCCCAACAAGACTAAATGCACATGGAATAAAATGCAAAAATCAGGAAAAAGTGATGGTCCTTTACTGATCTTCACCACCAAGGCCAGCCTCACACAGGCAAAGTAAGGGGACTTCCCTATGAGGGAATTAAGGCGTACTAAGGAAGCCCCCCCCCCCCCCCCCCACTGCAGAACCTTTCTTCCGACAGATCATAACCCCGGCGAGTTTCTGCTTCATTGAACTGTGTCCTCTGCCTCACTTTTATTTTTTATTAAATTATGAATATCTTATAAATTCAGAAAAGTGCAGAAAAATGATGCCCATTCCCACCACAAGACAGAAGAGATGTTTACATTTCTTCCATATTTACTTCAAATATTCCCCTTGAAAAAAAGAAAGAAACTGTTGCAAATACTCTCTGGAGGGTGGTGTGTATTATTTCCATGGATATTTTGGTACTGTTGTTTTAAACTTCTATATAGGTTATCATATTGCACATATCTTTTGCAATATCCTTTCTCTGCTTACCAATATGTTTTAAAAATGTATCTATCTGTTCACACATGTGGAGCTAGCTCATTCCTTTTAGTATCTACAAAGTTTTCCATTGTGTAAAGAGACAAGAGTTTACTTTATCCATTTCTCTATGGATAATGCAACATCACATCTGCCTTGATCTCTTATTACTTCATCAGTGCTTAATGCTGTGCTCTGGCCTTTGAATAACTAAGTGGAGACATTTGAAATTCCCACATAGAGGAAAGCAAAGTCTTCTCCGCACATCCACAACAGAGTCAGTTTTATTCCCTTTTTTTTTATTCCAAGTAGTAAACACACCAACAAAATGATAGTTCTTAAATAAAACTAGACCCTAACCAAATGTTGATGTATTAAAATAACTGCACCTAGAAAGTGTAGTCTGATTCCCAGAACCTGGAATGCTTCTTATGATAGTGAAAGGCAATGAAGAAAAATGCAATGTTTGCCATATAAATGTGGTTGATTGTCCCCCTGGTTTAAGGAGTCACTGGAGACAACTGCCAGTCCCTGATGCAATCGGACCAATGACTGTGGTCACCAAATGCATGGCCTAGTTCAGATATAAGAAAAGACTGTTAGATAGTAATCCTTCCAGAAGTTTCAGAGCCCAGAAAGGCCTTCCATTGTGAAGCACAAAAGGAATTCTTCATACTGTGCTGGTGGGAATGTAAATTGGATCATTCTGGAAAGTAATTTAACAGAACTTAGTGAAGTTAAAGATATGCATAATGTTTAATTGTTAATGTCCTTTGCAAATAAGATTTCTGGAACAGAGCAGATGACTTACAGCCAATAATCTCACCAGCTCCCCTTTGCTTCAGTTATTAACCCTGGGACACACAATGAGAGCCCGGTGTCATCATACACATACAAGGGTCTATAGGTAAAAGAACCCTGAAAATATGGATAAAAGAACCCTGAAAATATGGATCTGGATACTTATATAGGGGAAGGCCAGCAGCCCCATTCATCTGAAAGAAGGGGAGAAAAAATGTTGGTCTTTGGGAAGGATTCTGGGTTCTTCTACCTTGTGAGATATAAACAAATCTCTCCAAGGGGAGTATAAGACCAGTATCTCCAGGTTGACAGCTTAAAGATGTCTCCAAATCCTGGGTCTCATCTCCACCTTGAGATGTAAACACATATTTCTGGGAAGATAAATCTCTCTAGATTGTCTCTTAGTTTCTAATTAGGCATAAATCAACTTCTCAAGTTTGTTCTTTTAGCCCGAGTCCCAGGTTTTAGTAAAATTTGTCCAGAAAGTCTATGGAGAAACATAAAAAATATTTTCTCTACAGTCCTTAGCACACTTTGTGATGCAGCAGTTCCACTTCTGAATGATTATCCCAGAAAAAATTCTTACTCGTATCACAAAGGGAAATGTATGAGGGTACTCATTGTTGCATGGTGTGTGTAGATGCAAAGATGGGGGCTGGGGAAATGGTGAAGTAAAATGTGGCGGTGTCGGATGCGCACTATGAAATCACTCTGTAGCAGTGATGGCAACAAACCCAGTACACACACAGGCCATATGCAGAGCTTGAGAGACACAAGCAAGAAATAGAATGTGGTCCATGGCAGAACATCATTTGTGAAAATGAAAAATACACTAAACATTGCTCCATATTTTTTGAGAATCAAGACATGTTCAAAGAAATAGATCAAACCCAAAAGAACAAGAGCTTATATAAAGGGGAGGTAGGAGGAGCATCTGGGCATGAGAGTGGTATTAGGGATAACTAGAGAAAAATAAGAGAAGGACCTCACCCCTAACAAAATAACCTACATGGCCAAAGAGTATGGCTATCTCAGTAATTGATTTCCAGAGGAGAAAAAGAAAGCCCCGTCACTGAGCTTGCTCCCTATCAGCACCCTGGGTGGTCTTGTACCATGCGGTAGTACAGTTGTCTCCCACACCGCTTTATCCTCGGGGATATGTTCCAAGAACCCCAGTGGATGCCTGAAACCATGGATAGTACTGAACCAAATATGGACTATGCTTTTTTCCTATGCATACATACCGTTAGGCACAGAAAGAGATTAACAATAAAAACTAATCATGAAATAAAATGATATAACGATGTACTATAATAAAACTTATGTGAATAAGGTCTCTCGGAATATCTTAACATGCTGTGCTCACTGTTCTTGTAATGACATATAGTGAACGAGACGAAGTAAGGTGAAGGACGCACGCGGTGTGGTGGAGAACCACTGGGCTACTACCGACCTCTCATGTGGAAGGAGGATCATTGCTTCCAGACTGGGGTTGACAGTGGGGAACTGAAGGTGTGGAGAGTGGAACCACAGATAAGGGGGGACTACTGGACATTGTGGTGTGAGATGCTCAATATATCATTGTTACAGGCAGATGGCAAGCATCAGTTGGGAGGGAAAAAAAAAACAAAAACTCTACAATTCTTTGCTTTCCAGTGTGAAAGGAGATCCCATGGGAAAGCTGGCTGTCATGCCAACAGTTCCAGTGATTACACTTTACTGCTACCACCACTGTAGAAATGTCATATTTTCTTGACATTTTGAACAGTGGTAATCTTTTGCCCTTGCTTCCACTCTGATTAAAAATACTTTGCTGGCTTTAATGGACTCAATTTTAGAAGAAATTTGGTTCCTAAAGAAAGTCATTAGGGATTTATCAAACATGTATAAAGCTTCACCCAATTTTCCACCTTTAGTTTCCACTCAACTCAAACACTTACATTAGCTTTTGCAAAAAGCTCTTTATTTAAACACTTGTAATGTTTACTGCCAACATTTTATAATCACATTATTTTTTCATGATCCTTAGGCAAGTGAGAAAACTTTGACTTTTTTAATCGAATCAAATATTCTATCATATTTGTTGGTTCTTACATGAAAGAATTCTTCAGAGCCTCTCTGTGAAATGAATCCAACCAGCCACTTGGAGCCAGACCCATGGTTAGAATCACCATGACTTGCCAAGAAATGATTCAGTTCTTCCCATCACGTGGGTACTCAAGGATAGGATGAAAGTCAAGTTTGTTTCATGATCTATAGTGATGGTAAGAAGCTAGCCACACTGACCTCATATACTCGTGTGTACCTAGAGTTCCCTTATTAATCTGGGATAGAAAAAGGAGAAACAATGGAACAGAGCTCATATGACATCCACACTGAACACTGGATCACACTGTGCATTCCTCTGGGGCAGCACCCTCCTGGCCTCTGCTCAGAGTCTGTTGCTCGCCCCTTCCCCACATATCCCAGCATTTCTGCCAACTTTCAAATAAGCCCCAACAACTTCAATTTTCACACCTCCTCTCTTCCTTCCAAGTTTTGTCTCTGATCTTCAAGAAGGGAATTTTTACTCTTGCAACCAGATTGTGTATGTTGTCATTTAAACCAAACTATTGTGGAGAAGTCTGAACGTATGCACATGAGGATTGAAAATTTCCTCAGATGCCAATTAATAGAAACAAATCAGTCATGTTCATTTGTTTCCAAGGATATAGGATTAACCGGCAGTCCTTGCACATCAGAATAACCTGAGAATTTGTTTAGAAATGCAGATTCCCAGGCATAATCACCTGCTGATTGGTTTAGATTTCCAGGGATGGAACCTGTATTTGTTGTTTGTAACAAGTTTCCCTGGAATTCTGGATACCAACACCTTCTGAGAACTGGTGATTGGAAAAGCTGAGAACAAGCAAGCAACATGCTATATTGAAGGATTTAGACAAACACTCTTCAGTTATTAACATTTTATTCTAGCAACTTGTTTTATAAAATTAAAATGAATTCCTATAATACACATAGAAATATAAGTGGTTTTTTTTTTTTTTTAAATAAAAATCTTCTGAAAGGGCTTAGTGGGCATAATTGATGAGAAAATTAAAAACAAATGCTGAGATGCCTAGGTGGCTCAGTCAGTTAAGAATTCAATTAGGGACACCTGGGTGGCTCAGTGGGTTAAGCCGCTGCCTTTGGCTTGGGTCATGATCCCAGGGTCCTGGGATCGAGTCCCGCATCAGGCTCATTCGGCAGGGAGCCTGCTTCTCTCTCCACCTTTGCCTGTCTCTCTGCCTGCTTGTGTGCACTCTCTCTCTCTCTCTCTGACAAATAAATAAATAAATAAATAAAATCTTAAAAAAAAAAAAGCATTCAATTATTGATTTCAGCTCAGGGCTTAATCTCGGGCGTGGTGAGTTCAAACCTCACACTGGGCTCCATGCTGGACATGGAGCCTACTTAAAAAAAAAAAAAGAAAGAAAGAAAGAAACCCTAAATGCTACTGTTGATATAAATTACAGGTAAAATCTCTATGTCTCAATTAGCAAAAATTTGTAAAAGATTCACTGAACATTTCATATGAGCAAAGCACTATACTTAGTACTTTCAGAAGCTACAAAAATAATAAATAATAAGTTTTCTTGCTGAGGGGCTTTAATCCAGTTGAGAGCCAAAAGAGTCACACCAGAAGAAGCTTAATAATGACCACAACTAAACACAAAGATGTATTCCAGCTTTCCTCTGTGAGGAACACTATGGACCCAGTTCATTACTGTCTTACATTCTGGAATGTAGGATGATGTCTCCTTCTTCCATTTATCCTTGGTTTCTGACACAGGTGCTATAAATTGCTATAAGTTAAATTCAATAGTAATATTTTTCAGAAGTTGAAATAAATTTAAAAATTAAATTATAGCATAAATATTCTTCAGAGTTTCTTTTGCTGGTTTATTCATCATACAGTATGTTTCTTACAAGACACTATGCTTGCACAATATAGGACGATATAAATAATATAGAGATAAATGGCAAAAGGATGCCTCATTAATTTTTTTCCTTCAATAAGTTTATTGCACACCCTGGACTCCATAGAGTTAGAATTTGTGCACTAGAAATAACCATAAAGTCATAAAGCCCTTCTATTATATGCAAATATTGGAGATCGTTAAAAAAGAAAAAAAGCTCTTGTTTACATTTCTTAAAACATACTTGAAATATATGCCTAGAGTTGCTCCTATTAACCATAGGCAAACAGAGCACATGAGGCATGTTTTGTATCTGTGCAAAAATAGCTTTAAACAGAATTTAAATGTACCAGAACCTAAAGTTCTTCCAGATGTATGTTTTCACTGATTTCTGGAAAATTGCTTCCCCATACCCTCTCACAGTATATTGACCACTTTATAAGATCCAGAGGCCACTTTTCACTTTCACGGAATCCACATCATTGACTCATGCTGTCACTGTCATGAAAATAATGTTGTAAATATCCTCTCGTCTTTCCATGCTATCTGGCTTATTTTTCCCCTAAGAGGCTTTGCAAGAGATTTTTTATATAGTTCTGCAAATTCCTGTTCCCATTAATGATTTAAAAAAAAAAAAAAACTGGAGAAATGTTCATTTCATCAGCTGTTTAAAAACATCATTTTTCCTCCAAGGGCTTCTACCCCTTTTGAATCATATGGTGTTTATCAGGAAAATCTTTCTTAGCATATCTTTATTATGGTTATATATCTTTCTCTCCATGTTCTTCTTTTTATTGAGGCATGATTTAGAGTTTTCTCAGAAGAATGTGACCCCTCTCATTTTCACTGAGAATTGGCCAATAGGGTCTCTGTCACCTTTCTTTCTTCACGGCACGATGTCAGTATTGATTCTTTTTTTTTTTTTTAAGATTTTATTTATTTATTTGACAGAGAGAGAGAGATCACAACTAGGCAGACAGGCAGGCAGAGAGAGAGGGGGAAGCAGGCTCCCCACTGAGCAAGAGCCCGATGAGGGGTTCGATCCCAGGAGCCTGATGAGGGGTTCGATCCCAGGACCCCAAGATCATGACCTGAACCGAAGGCAGAGACTTAACCCACTGAGCCACCCAGGCGCCCCTCAGTATTGATTCTTTTTTTTTTAATTAATTTTTTTTTATTTTTTTATAAACATAATGTATTTTTATCCCCAGGGGTACAGGTCTGTGAATCACCAGGTTTACACACTTCACAGCACTCACCATAGCACATACCATCCCCAATGTCCATAACATCACCTCCCTCTCCCGGCCCCCCTCCCTCCAGCATCCCTGTTTGTTTTGTGAGATTAAGAGTCACTTATGGTTTGTCTCCCTCCCGATCCCATCTTCTTTCATTTCTTCTTTTCCTACCCCCCAAACCCCCCACGTTGCATCTCCACTTCCTCATATCAGGGCGATCATATGATAGTTGTCTTTCTCTGATTGACTTATTTTGCTAAGCATAATACCCTCTAGTTCCATCCACGTCATTGCAAATGGCAAGATTTCATTTCTTTTGATGGCTGCATAATATTCCATTGTGTATATACACCACCTCTTCTTTATCCATTCATCTGTTGAAGGACATCAAGGTTCTTTCCATAGTTTGGCTATTGTGGACATTGCTGCTATAAACATTCAGGTGCCCCTTCGGATCACTACGTTTGTATCTTTAGGGTAAATACTCAGTAGTGCAATTGCTTGGTCAGAGGGTAGCTCTATTTTCAACTTTTTGAGGAACCTCCATGCTGTTTTCCAGAGTGGCTGCACCAGCTTGCATTCCCACCAACAGTGTAGGAGGGTTCCTCTTTTTCTGCATCCTCGCCAGCATCTGTCATTTCCTGACTTGTTAATTTTAGCCATTCTGACTGGTGTGAGGTGGTATCTCATTGTGGTTTTGATTTATATTTCTCTGATGCTGAGTGATGTGGAGCACTTTTTCATTTGTCTGTTGGCCATCTGGATGTCTTCTTTGCAGAAATGTCTGTTCATGTCCTCTGCCCATTTCTTGATTGGATTATTTGTTCTTTGGGTGTTGAGTTTGCTAAGCTCTTTATAGATTTTGGATACTAGCCCTTTATCTGATATGTCGTTTGCAAATATCTTCTCCCATTCTGTCAGTTGTCTTTTGATTTTGTTAACTGTTTCCTTTGCTGTGCAAAAGCTTTTGATCTTGATGAAATCCCAATAGTTCATTTTTGCCCTTGCTTCCCTTGCCTTTGGCAGTGTTCCCAGGAAGAAGTTGCTGCGGCTGAGGTCGAAGAGGTTGCTGCCTGTGTTCTCCTCAAGGATTTTGATGGATTCCTTTCTCACATTGAGGTCCTTCATCCATTTTGAGTCTATTATTGTGTGTGGTGTAAAGAAATGGTCCAATTTCATTTTTCTGCATGTGGCTGTCCAATTTTCCCAACACCAATTATTGAACAGACTGTCTTTTTTCCATTGGACATTCCTTCCTGCTTTGTCGAAGATTAGTTGACCATAGAGTTGAGGGTCTATTTCTGGGCTCTCTATTCTGTTCCATTGATCTATGTGTCTGTTTTTGTGCCAGTACCATACTGTCTTGATGATGACAGCTTTGTAATAGAGCTTGAAGTCCGGAATTGTGATGCCACCGACTTTGGCTTTCTTTTTCAATATTCCTTTGGCTATTTGAGGTCTTTTCTGGTTCCATATAAATTTTAGGATTATTTGTTCCATTTCTTAGAAAAAAAAAATGGATGGGATTTTGATAGGGATTGCATTAAACGTGTAGATTGCTTTAGGTAGCATAGACATTTTCACAATATTTATTCTTCCAACCCAGGAGCATGGAACATTTTTCCATTTCTTTGTGTCTTCCTCAATTTCTTTCATGAGTACTTTATAGTTTTCTGAGTAGGGATTCTTTGCCTCTTTGGTTAGGTTTATTCCTAGGTATCTTATGGTTTTGGGTGCAACTGTAAATGGGATTGACACCTTAATTTCTCTTTCTTCTGTCTTGTTGTTGGTGTAGAGAAATGCAACTGATTTCTGTGCATTGATTTTATATCCTGACACTTTACTGAATTCCTGTACAAGTTCTGGCAGTTTTGGAGTGGAGTCTTTTGGGTTTTCCACACATAGTATCATATCATCTGCGAAGAGTGATAGTTTGACTTCTTCTTTGCCGATTTGGATGCCTTTAATTTCTTTTTGTTGTCTGATTGCTGAGGCTAGGACTTCTAGTACTATGTTGAATAGCAGTGGTGATAATGGACATCCCTGCCATGTTCCTGACCTTAGCGGAAAAGCTTTCAGTTTTTCTCTATTGAGAATGTTATTTGTGGTGGGTTTTTCATAGATGGCTTTGATGATATTGAGGTATGTGCCCTCTATCCCTACACTTTGAAGAGTTTTGATCAGGAAGGGATGCTGTACTTTGTCAAATGCTTTTTCAGCATCTATGGAGAGTATCATATGGTTCTTGTTCTTTCTTTTATTAATGTATCACATTGATTGATATGGGGATGTTGAACCAACCTTGCATCCCTGGAATAAATCACACTTGGTCATGGTGAATAATCTTTTTAATGTACTGTTGGATCCTATTGGCTAGTATTTTGGTGAGAATTTTTGCATCTGTGTCCATCAAGGATATTGGTCTGTAGTTCTCTTTTTTGATGGGATCCTTGTCTGGTTTGGGGATCAAGGTGATGCTGGCCTCATAAAATGAGTTTGGAAGTTTCCTTTCCATTTCTGGTTTTTGGAACAGTTTCAGGAGAATAGGAATTAGTTCTTCTTTAAATGTTTGGTAGAATTCCCCTGAGAAGCGGTCTGGCCCTGGGCTTTTTTTTGTTTGGAGATTTTTGATGACTGTTTCAATCTCCTTACTGGTTATAGGTCTGTTCAGGTTTTCTATTTCTTCCTGGTTCAGTTGTGGTAGTTTATACATCTCCAGGAATGCATCCATTTCTTCCAGATTGTCAAATTTGTTGCCATAGAGTTGTTCATAATATGTTCTTATAATCATTTGTATTTCTTTGGTGTTGGTTATGATCTCTCCTCTTTCATTCATGATTTTATTTATTTGGGTTCTTTCTCTTTTCTTTTTGATAAGTCTGGCCAGGGGCTTATCAATCTTATTAATTCTTTCAACGAACCAGCTCCTAGTTTCGTTGATTTGTTCTGTTGTCTTTTTGGTTTCTATTTCATTGATTTCTGCTCTGATCTTTATGATTTCTCTTCTCCTGCTGGGTTTAGGCTTTCTTTGTTGTTCTTTCTCTAGCTCCTTTAGGTGTAGGGTTGGGTTGTGTACCTGAGACCTTTCTTGTTTCTTGAGAAAGGCTTGTACCGCTATATATTTTCCTCTCAGGACTGCCTTTGCTGTGTCCCACAGATTTTGAACAGCTGTGTTTTCATTATCATTTATTTCCAGGAATTTTTTCAATTCTTCCTTAATTTCTTGGTTGACCCATTCATTCTTTAGAAAGATGCTGTTTAGTCTCCATGTATTTGGGTTCTTTCCAAATTTCCTCCTGTGATTGAGTTCTATCTTCAGAGCATTGTGGTCTGAAAATATGCAGGGAATGATCCCAATCTTTTGATACTGGTTGAGACCTGATTTGTGACCCAGGATGTGATCTATTCTGGAGAATGTTCCATGTGCACTAGAGAAGAATATGTATTCTGTTGCTTTGGGATGGAATGTTCTGAATATATTTGTGATGTCCCTCTGGTCCAGTGTGTCATTTAAGGCCTTTATTTCCTTGATCTTTTGCTTGGATGATCTGTCCATTTTAGTGAGGAGAGTGTTAAAGTCTCCTACTATTATTGTATTATTGTCAATGTGTTTCTTTGATTTTGTTATTAATTGGTTTATATAGTTGGCTGCACCCATGTTAGGGGCATAGATATTTAAAATTGTTAGATCTTCTTGTTGTACAGACCCTTTGAGTATGATATAGTGTCCTTCCTCATCTCTTATTATAGTCTTTGGCTTAAAGTCTAATTGATCTGATATAAGGATTGCCACCCCAGCCTTCTTCTGATGTCCATTAGCATGGTAAATTGTTTTCCACCCCCTCACTTTAAATCTGGAGATGTCTTCGGGTCTAGAATGAGTTTCTTGTAGGCAGCATATTGATGGGTTTTGTCTTTTTATCCACTTGGATACCCTGTGTCTTTTGATTGGGGCATTTAGCCCATTAACATTCAGGGTAACTATTGAGAGATATGAGTTTAGTGCCATTGTATTGCCTGTAAGGTGACTGTAACTGTATATTGTCTGTTCCTTTCTGATCTACTACTTTTAGGCTCTCTCTTTGTTTAGAGGACCCCTTTCAATATTTCCTATAGAGCTGGTTTGGTGTTTGCAAATTCTTTCAGTTTTTGTTTTCCTGTAAGCTTTTTATCTCTCCTACTATTTTCAATGATAGCCTAGCTGGATATAGTATTCTTGGCTGCATGTTTTTCTCATTTAGTGTTCTGAGTATATCATGCCAGTTCTTTCTGGCCTGCCAGGTCTCTGTGGATAAGTCCACTGCCAATCTAATATTTTTACCATTGTATGTTACAGACTTCTTTTCCCGGGCTGCTTTCAGGATTTTCTCTTTGTCGCTAAGACTTGTAAATTTTACTATTAGGTGACGTGGTGTGGACCTATTCTTATTGATTTTGAGGGGGTTTCTCTGCACCTCCTGGATTTTGATGTTTGTTCCCTTTGCCATTTTAGGGAAATTCTCTACAATAATTCTCTCCAATATACCTTCTGCTCCCCTCTCTCTTTCTTCTTCTTCTGGAATCCCAATTATTCTAATGTTGTTTCATTTTATGGTGTCACTTATCTCTCGAATTCTCCCCTCGTGGTCCAGTATTTGTTTGTCTCTCTTTTGCTCAGGTTCTTTATTCTCTGTCATTTCGTCTTCTATATCACTAATTCTTTCTTCTGCCTCATTTTTCCTAGCAGTAAGAGTTTCCATTTTTTATTGCACCTCATTAAAAGCTTTTTAAATTTCAAATTGGTTAGATTTTAATTCTTTTATTTCTCCAGAAAGGGCTTTTATCTCTCCAGAGAGGGTTTCTCTAATATCTTCCATGCCTTTTTTGAGCCCAGCTAGAACCTTGAGAATCATCATTCTGAACTCTAGATCTGACATATTACCAATGTCTGTATTGATTAGGTCCCTAGCCTTCGGTATTGCCTCTTGTTCTTTCTTTTGTGGTGAGTTTTTCTGCCTTGTCATTTTGTCCAGATAAGAATATATGAAGGAGCAAATAAAATTCTAAAAAGGTGGTAAAGACCCCAGGAAAATGTGCTTTAACCAAATCAGAAGAGATTCCAAATCATGGGGCGGGGGAGAAAGGGGATAAAAAGAAGTTCAGGAAAAAAAATTAAAAAAAAAAAAAAAAGAAAACAAATTTTAAAAAATATAAAAAGGAAAAAATTTATATATTAGACTGGTGACTAAAACAGGGTCACCCACTTAATTTTGGGAGTTTTGGTCTCTTAGAAGAAACTACTTCCCAAAATTTTAAAGAATGAAAAACATATATAAGGGTAAACACAATGAAGGGATGGAATATGCCTATAAAGATGAAAAAAAAATTTTTTTTTTATATTTCTAAAAAAGGAGTTGATAAAGTAAGTTGGTTGGGAGAATAAAGAAAAAGAAAGTGGAGAGATTTTGCTTGGGCTGGAGACTAGAACAAGCCCAGAGCTAGATTTAGGGCATATTTTGATCTATTAGAAGAAGTTAGACTCAAATTTTTTAGAAGAAAAAACCCTACGTGTATATAAAAAATAAAGTTAGATACAATGAAGGATAAAATATGACTATAATAATGAAGTTTCAAAAAAGATTATTTTTTTTATGAAAGGTATTGTTAAGATAAACTAGTTAAAAAACATTAAAAGAGGAAAGGGTAAAAGTTAAAAAAAATTTAGGAGAAAAAAAATAAAATTAAAAAAAAATTAACTGCAAGACTAAGGAATCATGGGGAGAAAGCCATGAATTCCATGTTTTGCTTTCTCCTCCTCTGGAATTCTGCTGTTCTCCTTGGTACGTGAACTTGGTCCTGGCTGGTTTTCTTGTTGCTCTTCTGTGGGAGGGGCCTGTTGTAGTGATTCTCAAGTGTCTTTGCCCCAGGCGGAATTGCACCGCCCTTACCATGGGCCGAGCTAAGTAATCCGCTCGGGTTTGCTTTCGGGAGCTTTTGTTCCCTGAGCGCTTTCCGTAGAGTTCCGGAGGACGGGAATGAAGATGGCGGCCTCCCAGTCTCCGGCCCGGAGGAACTGAGAGCTCGGGGCCCCACTCCTCAGTGCGCCCTCAGAGAAAAGCGCTCAATCACTCTGTCTCCCTGGTCTCCGGCCATGCTCCAAGCTCACCCAGCCTGCGACCGGTTCAAGGTAACCCCGAGCTGAGGCTCACTCCTCGGCTCTGTCTCTGTAGCCGGCTTCCCCGCTCTAATACCTGTGAGCTCTGCGACACGCAGACACCCCCGATCCTTCTGTGACCCCACACGACCTGGGGCCACGCTGACCCCACATGGCTTCACCCCAGTTTAGCCTCTGGAGCGATGTCCCTCAGTGGAGCAGACTTTTAAAAGTCCTGATTTTGTGCTCCGTTGCTCTGCCGCTTGCTGGGAGCCAGCCCCTCCCGCTGCAGTCTATTTTCCCGTCGCTTTGGATTCACTTCTCCGCCAGTCCTACCTTTCAGAAAGTGGTCGATTTTCTGTTTCTAGAATTGTTGCTGTTCTTCTCTTCGGTCTCCTGTTGGATTTGTAGGTGTTCGCAATGGATTGATAAGCTATCTAGCTGATCTCCTGCTTACCTGATGCAGTCTCAGCCTGCTACTTCTCCACCATCTTGACTCCTCTTCCTCCTCAGTATTGATTCTTAATGCTGCATAACAAATTACCAAAACCTAGCAACTTAAAACAATATCTGTTTTCTCACAGTTTCCTTGGGTCAAGAATCTGCTTGTGATTTAACCAGGTCTTCTGTTCAAGGTCTCCCTAGGCTGCAAAATCAAGATATTGGTTTGGCTATGGTCTCATTTGGAGATTTGAATGGGAAGGGTCTGCTTCCAAAAGAGCTTGGGTTGTTGGCAGTTACTATTTATTTGGGGTAGTAAGACTATAAAGACTTGGGACTCGTACTGACTATTGGCTGAAGGCAGCCTTTATGTCCTAGAGAAAACCCACAGTTACCTGCCAGGTGTAACTCTCCACAGGTGTTTCACAACATGGCAGCTTGCTTCCACAAGGCCAGCAGAAGAGTCTCCCAATTGCATCTGCTAACAATATAGGGGTGTGTGTGTGTGGTGTGTATGCATATGTGAGCAGTGTATGTGGTGCATGTGTGTGTACACATTATAATGTAAACATAGGGGGCGTCTGGGTGGCTCAGTGGGTTAAAGCCTCTGCCTTCAGCTCAGGTCGTGATCTCAGGGTCCTGGGATCGAGCCCCACATCGGGCTCTCTGCTCATCAGGGAGCCTGCTTCCCTCTCTCTCTCTCTCTCTCTGCCTGCCTCTCTGCCTACTTATGATCTCTGTCAAATAAATAAATAAAATCTTAAAAAAAAATAATGTAAACATGGGATTGGTATCTTACCATCTTTGCCATTTTCTCAGAAGAAAGTCATAGGTCTCTTCCACACGTAAGGGAAAGGGATTAGATGTGGGGAAGAATACCAGGAGAGGGGAATTATTGGGGGCAGTGGAGGGGGGTCACACTAGGGTCTGTCCACCATAATCGCATTGAAGTAGAATACTCAGAGAGGGACTATACTTAGATATGCATGCTTTTTATTGTTCTTCTGGAATCTAGTTGTTTTAAAAGAAGCTTATAATTCTTTTAACAAAACAATTTTAGTTCCCTTGTATTTAAAAAAAAAAAAAGAGCCGTATAAGTGATCTTAGGCAAGGCCTGGGAAGCTATAGGACCTAGAAGGGTAAAGAAGTTAAGTAAGAGAAATAATGACATCAAGCACAGTCAGGAAACCGAAACTCCAAAAACTTAGGTATTACTGGTTGACAGGTTTTGTTTGCTTATTTTGTGATTGATTCTGCTTTGATTTTCCAACAATATTTGGAACTACATGTATTTCATCTGTCTGTATCCAAAGTTGGCTGTTACAGCTGATTTCAACAGTTCATAGAATTACCATCCACCTTCTTCAGTCAATTCCCTTCGCACAACACCTAATCCTCTGAAGAAGTAAGTCTGCTTTTGACTTCAGCGCTTGAATACTGGAATGTAGCTCACCATCTGTCCTAAACTTTTCAAGTAACTTTTTGCCAAGACAAATGCGGATTATAAGCAACAACCTGGGACATTTCTGGTCTCTGAACAGGAAAAATAAAGGAACCCTTACGTATTATTTTAAGTACTTTGTTTGTTAGCGGTGTTTGTGGTGAATGAGAAATTGATCCCTAGTTGTGTGAGAAATAGAGAAGTGATCTGCATGCCAATGGCCAAGCATAGACTTCAGAGACTTAGCAGTTTTGAAACTGATATTTATGAACATCTGCTTTTCCCCCATAAATTTTAATATAGATTTCATCCTTTGAAACCTGCAAAACTCCCAGGTGCTTCTTCAGTCTTTATCTTGGGAACATTATTTAAAAAAAAAAATAGTTATTAAACTTTAGCAACTGAAAATGCTGTATTCAGCATGTTGAGCCTCCAAGATGTCCAATCCCAGAACACAAGCCATAATGGTCTTAATAAAGAGTGCTGAAAAGTATTTATTTCTAGTCCCAGTTTATGCCTTTCATTATTCTACAAATATTTATTTAATGCTTGCTTATGTGATAGGCATTTTTAGTGCTGAGATCATAATAGCCATTATAACAGAGAAAATCCCTGCCTTCATTGTGTTTATGTTCCAGTGAATATAAATGTGCTCTTAAATAATCCCCTTTAAATGTTCATAATACTTTCACGTAGGTCATTGGAAAACTTTACATTGGGCTTGCAAGCCATTGCTGTGATTCCATTCCTGATGCTGGACTAGATTCTGGGACTACAACTTTGAACAAAGTGGATGTTCATTCTCCCAAGGAGCTTAGAGTTTGGCATATTTCTCACCTCTGTCAAGAAATGCAGACCTGGGAAACAGGAACTTTGGAGTAGAAACTAGGAAGCCACTTGCCCATTCTCTATTTTAGATCCATCAGAAGCAGCACACACAGTGCCTCCATCCCTGGGGCTCTTGGGCTTACGCTGTTACTCTGGGTAGAAGATCACAGCGTGTGGACCAGAGGAAAGGGAATAAAATCTCAACTCAACAGAGGACAAACACATCCGTCAACTGGGCATGTGTAAGGCTAGCTGGCAAAGACATTAAATCCCTCTTAGGAAAGCAGGCTTTTAAGAGGGCAGTTCTGACCACCCCGTAGCAGAGGCTACAAGTCATTTACATAATAGGAAAGCCTCAAGAGGACAGTAGAGCTATTTAATTTGGTTAGGCTAATCGTATTCCATCCATTTACAGTGTAATGGAACCTCTCTCCTCTGCCTCTTAAGCAGGAATGCATTGGCACAATGCCACGGGGCACATAAGACAAGGACAGTCTTGGTGCATCAATTCAACTCAGCCTTTGGGAGGGGGAAAATTAATTAATTTACTGATAAGTAGTTTAAGACATTATTTTCCATTAAAATCAATACAGCCATATCATGGAATATAATGCAAGATTTGCATATAATCTTAAAATAAAAGGTAGAACTGAAACAGTGCCAGAGCCAAGGGCTGAGGGATTAAACCCTCTCCCACACATTTCCCATCAGCCCCCTGCAAAGCTAGCCTAACAAAAATAATTTTTTGAGATGGATACTCGATTCTCAACTTTACGCAAACTGTACATAAAAGACAAACTCTCCCATAGCATTCCTTTCAACCACATTGCCACATGGCTTCCCCTCCTTTTTATCCCTCTAATGTCTGGAGCAGACATTAGATGCAAGAAAATGCTGGGCCACTTCAGGCCTCACCCCCAACCCTGAGGCCCAAGCTCACTGCCCTCCGCATTGCAGAGAACTCCCTTGGAAGGGCTTGAGATGGCTGCGGTTGTGCAGGATGGGCCAGTAGAGGTTTTCTCACTGCTCCCTCCTTGTCCTTAGCACCAAATCTGAGCACTGGCCACCCTACTCCCATGTCCCTTCTTTCAGTCCCAGAATGCTACATAGCAGGCAGATCAGCTTATGGGTTCTTTGTGCTTTGTGTTCCTGGAACAGGATCTGGACCAGGTACAGCTCCATCTGGAAGAAGTGAGATTCTTTGATGTATTTGGCTTCAGCGAAGCGGCAGGAGCGTGGCAATGCTTCATGTGCAACAATCCCGAGAAAGCGACCGGTGAGAGACCTCTCCCGTCCACTTGCTGCTCAGAATCACTCGTGCCTCTGGGATTCACAGGGACCTCTGAGCCCTGCATTTCTCATTGGCCTTTGTCTCACATCCTACGTTGTAATAATACACAGAGGGGTGCCTGATCACCTCTGTCTTGTGCTGGGAAAGGTATCCCACCAAAGTGGGAGTGAGAGAAAGGGAAGATGTGGAAAGGGAGAGAAACATAAGCCAGAAACAAGCAAGAGAAGTGACATCTTACCTGTATGTAGTTAGCAAGGAAGCTGTACAGACTGTTTTGCCCTGAAAGCATTCATTTCAGCCCAGGTGACCCTGAGGGTTAGAGAAAAACAACCAAACTCTCAAAAGCCCCGAAGGAAGGAGATCAGACTGAGGGAGTGAATGCAGACACCAACCCTGTCATCTCGAGGTCATCCCTCACACTCCTGTTTCGTGATGGAGCTACATAAAAAGTGAAACTTTTGAAGAGTGAGGATTTGAGGAATACCTTCATAGCTGTTATTTGCCCTCTCACTCCCTTTCTGTTGCCCAAGGAATTTGGTCTACTGACCTTGCCTAAAAGTAACAATTATTAGTGAATATGAGCCCAGCCCTTGCTAAATGTGTTAGGTATAGTTCATTAACATTTACAATGATCTTATCAGGTTGGTACTAACATTATCTCCATTTCACTGATGGGGAAACTGAGGCACAGAGCAATTTGATTAACTGAGGTCACACAGGTAATAAATAAACAATAGTAGGATTTGAACCCAAGCTGACTCCAGGGGCCATGGTTAACATTCCACCGCTCTGCCTCCTCATTACGCTTGTCCCAATCGGACCAGTGGAATTAGGTCGGTAATATGTCTGTCTTCAGAAAGTTATGCTGGCCTTGGAAATGGATTATTTCATCACTCACTTGCCTTCTGAGAGGACCCAGACTTCTCAACACGGACACTGCTCATGAACTGCAGTTTCAACTAAGAGAACAGTGTTCAAACCCCATTGAAAATCCACTTTGTAGGTGATCCATTCTCTAGAGAGCCACGGGTGACAACCCCCCCACCACCACCCTTATATCCGTAACCTCCATTTTAGGATTTGGGGGCCTCTTAAAGATTATCCATTGTGGCAAGTCTGTTCTCTTGCTAACTGCTGAGAAGGTAAGGCTGAATGGAAAAAAAGTGTCTTTATTTGGCCAGATGGGGATGAGAGGGGCTCTCAGAGAGGGACCAATTAAAAGGTCTTCCCCCACAGAAAAGGTTGTGGCTGGAGGAAGCTGGCAGTGAAGGATGGCAGCCCCTGTGAGGCACAGATTGTTGGCCCATTACAGAGTCTGTGTTGAGCTGATGCCAGAGTGAACACCCCGATTTTAATAAGTTAATTTGGGCAAATAAGAAATTGGGGAATTGAAAGTCTCCATTATAAAACTTTCTAATTAAACCTGACTTCACCTATGAAAAAGACAGGGCGTAAAAGAAACTTTATTTGAGAACATGGCGAAGTAAGGCACTTATGTTAGGTGGCTCTGAGAGACCCTTAAGAATTCTCATTCCAAGTCAGCTGAGTCCTTAGTTCAATAAACATTTCAGCGTTTCTGGTCAATGGAGGCCTCCGAGAAGGGTCTGGAAGTTAGAAACACAAAGTGTTCCTTTAATATATGTTTTCTCAAATTCGCTGCCATACACTTGAAAAGGACATTTTGCAATTTACTCTTTCTTACTTGTGTTTCTCACCGTTAAATACAGACTGAGAACACACAGCAATAAAGACTCAAACAAGGCCAAATATTTTATAACAGAACATATTGAATCAAAATGTTTGGCCCCAAAAACTTCCGTGTGCTTACATTTCTTTGCTCATTTCCTTTTGCTACATAAAAGGGGATGCAAGCCTGCAAGAAAATTATAAACTATAATTTTCACCAAGAACTCCCAATTCCCTGAAAAATTTATGTAGGTTGTTGATCTCATCTTGTTTTGATATAAGGGTATAGGTTATACATTTCATATAAATGAAAGGTCTGACATAATACCGCTAACACATTATTCATGGAGACGATGGCTGCCTTCATGTTCTTCAATTGTGAGTTTAAATATGGTCAAGGAATAACTAGGAATAAATATTTTATTGTTTGGTTACGCACAGCAAGCATAGTACCTGCATCCCACTGTTCATTTATGTAAGTATGTGTGTTGCCTTGGTCGAATGTCTTCTGCAGGCTGTGGCTTGGGACAAAATCTGAGTAAGGTGCAAAATCTCCACTCTGAAAGGATTCAGAATCCAGTTAGGGTCAGCCAGTATATATGGAAAAGTCTAGCAGACACCCTCGTATGTTTATGGCACGCAATGAATACTTGCTGAGTGAGTGAATGAATGAATAATATTTGGGAATGGCAACATCAGATACGCCTCGAGTGTTAAAATAAGATGTTTCAAAACTGTGGTTATGTGTTAATCAAATCAAATATATCACTATACCATACCCAGTGCATTGTGAATCTAGTAAATGGAGGTTGGTGCTTCTTTCCTCCTTGAGAGAAGTCAGTAGATATAAAACAAGTGGCCCACTTCCCTAATGTAGCACCTGACATACTGTGCTTGAGCCCTGTTACCATTCTGGGTTTTAATCAGTGCCCCTGAAGGATCCAGATGCCCCTCACAAGGTTTAGCCTCAGAGAGGATGGGGTTTAAAGAAGCAGGGTTGGAGTCTAAGGCAAAAGAAATTTTTTAAATGGATTTGGGTTTTTTATTTAAGTACTGACAAATGATACAACAATTGCTGTCAAGTATCCATTGTTCCAGTATAGAAAAAAAGATGCTATTCAATATCTCCATAAGTGAGGAATAAAACTTGAGGCATTGAGAAAATTTCAATTAGACATCAGGAAAGACATCCTAAAATATAAATCCTTCTTAACAGTGTGTACCCTACACTATGGGACTCATTCAGGAATTGACAGAAAATCATCTGGCTTATGTGGTCACCTAAGTACATTCCCTTCTTCAGATCAAAATCTTATCACCCACTAACACGCTTATCAACATACAGAAATTCACAGGCATTTAATATCTACTAAGTCAGTAAAATGCACTTTGAATCTAGTTAGGTACAGATGAATTCAGAGGAAAATGAAGGCTAGAATAGGCTAAAGATCCTAAAATTATTATAATTACTGTCGTTTATCATGCTAACTATGAGTTAAACATTTTTCTCATTATTATTGACTCCATTTTATAGATGAGGAGACTGAAACACAAAGAAGTTAAGTAATTTCCCCAAGGTCACAAAGCTACCAAGAGGTAGAACCACAATTTAATGCAGATTAATTCCTGAACCTGAACTTCCCGCCTCTTGGGCAAATCCAACTTAAGGACATGGACTATTTGAAATTCCAAGACTGATTATTTCACAATGTTATAATATCTTCCTCCCTGCTGACTTATTCCACTTAAAGAACAGGGGCTTTGGTGTGATCATGTGTGGGAAATGATTACGTGAGGGAAACGGTTACAGTGAAAGCTATTTCTAATCCCTCCGATGGCTGATTCAGTTTCCGATAATCATTTTATAAAAGTACAGAGTCCACGATTAGCAAATCACTGGAATAACTCAAGAATCCTCTGAGATTTGCTTGGTGGTGTTTATTGCCCATCCCTGTACTCCTCATGAATGAGAGAATCGAGATTGAGCAAGTGAAAAGAACAGAACAGAACTTCCTTCTGGAAAACCAAGCAAATCCCCTTTATCAGTTGGCCTCCTGTCTTGGAACTGCAAGTGCACGTTAGCAGTAACAGTGAGTCAGCTCGGCCATCCTGGAACACATCTGGCTCTCTCTTCAGTCACATTTGTCAAAAGGAGGAGGAAGAACTAGGTCATGACTTTCACTCTTATTTCTTGAGACACTTGAGACATTTCTTGTTCTTATACCCAACAAAAAATAACTTAGAGACATCTCGGTTTTGGCACGGGTGTCCTCCTCTGTAAATCCGATTGCTTCCCCGTGTGATTACTCTCTTAGTCACTAGATACTTGGATGTTGTGAATGTATTTGTCCGTAGGAGGGCTCCTTAGCATATGAAAGAAAATGAAAGCATGTCTTTTTTCAGATGACCTTCTTTCAGGATTCCTCTTTAGAACTTGATTTCAAATCTTTGTGCTATAAAACCATGCTGTCTGTTTTATCACACGGGCAAACAGAGTTGGTTTCCAAATGATAGCAAGTAAAGAAAGGCCTCTTGTGAGGAGATTTTCTTCACACCTGCTGGGTAACTGGTAATAGCCTTTGTGACTTTCGTTTGCCGGACGCCTTCAGCATGGGCCGGCTGACTCTCCACTCAGATGCCCATGTGAGAACAGGCTTATGACCTCCGAGGTCAGAGGCCGCAAATAGCTTTGTGAGTCCATTAATATGAGACTTTTCCATTGAATTTCATGGTCAACATTCACAGTACTTTGGAGGTGACAAGAAGAAAGCCCCACTTTGGATTTGTGTGGTGGCTAGGTTTGTCATGTGAGGCCTTCCCTCCTACTACATACGTTAGAACACTGTCTTACGTGCTCAGTGTTGTTTGAGCACCAAAAGCAATGTGGTGCTTGTGTTCATATTTATCTACTGCTAGTGACTACTGAATACGCATTCCTTACATCAAACTGAACCCCAGCTTGTTATGCAAAGATACTTTCTATTCATGACAAAATAAAGACACACATATTGACTCAGATAAATCATTATCCTGAAATCATTTTCCTTTTCCTCCTCTTCCCATTTTCCTGTTTTATGCCTTTCTGGCATGGGCATCCCTCTCTCTTTTAAACCTTCCCACCACACACTCACGTCTCTCTCTCACAACACACACATGCTTGCACGTGGGCACACACACAGTATACGCAGACACACCACCACCCCAGATAATAGATTCCTCTCCTCTGTTCTTTCCGTTCTCTGCCCACACTTCTGGGCTTGTTCTTATCAATCTCCCCACTGAACAGTGAAGCAGGGGCGATTCTTCATCCTTGTATGCCCTACCAAGTACCCAGCGTACAGTAATGCCCAACAAGTATTTGGCGTATGGATGGACTATTGAGTAATTCATGGATAGTGTTAAGTGATAGGATGACTATGGAAGATAGAGGATTTGTTGTGAAATGCAAATTTCAAATCTAATGCTTTCTCAAAATTAAATAAACCCTGAACTGAAACCTTAAAGGAGCAACTTTTGCGAAATAAATGTTTATAAGAAGAAAATGTTACTGTACGTGAGATTTTAAGATACCCAGATCTAATGTTTTACTAAAAGCTTTCAATACACACATACACACAGAGTCCATAGTAAACTTGCTAGTAACATGTGAGCCTCAGTGGGAAATAAGCTGAGATCAGTAACCTAGCCCACTTCAGGGCTTGATTTCTATTCTTCGTCTCCCATCACTACCTAATCCTTCTGCCTTTTCATGTCAGGTCAACAATCCTATCTTGAAATAGGATAAAAGTGTCTGATAGGCCTTATACTGGCAGTCAAGCATTAGTCACCCTGTGGCTCTCCACAAATAAATCATCGGACATGGAAATGTGTCCTTTTCCACTTGGAGAATCAGTTGACTCCAGCCAATCTATGCAGGAGGAGAAACATGCTTTCAAAAGGCAGACTAGAGGGGCACCTGGGTGGCTCAGTGGGTTAAACCTGTCTTCAGCTCAGGTCATGATCTCCCGGTCCTGGGATTGAGCCCCACATTGGGCTCTTTGCTCGGCAGGGAGCCTGCTTCCCTCTCGCTCTCTGCCTGTCTCTTTGCCTACTTGTGATCTCTGCCTGTGAAATAAATAAATAAAATTAAAAAAAAAAAAAAAGGCAGACTAGAGTGAGTAACTCAGTCTCTTATCACTACACAGGCTTAAGATAACATTAATTTTAAAAAATTTTATGTCCCTCCAAAATAAAGCACTTAGTATATTTCAAAAGAACTCTAGTCATCACCTTTCAGAGTAACCCTAACTTATTTACCTATATAAACACATTAAGAAAGAAATTTGTTTTTCAGCCACACACTCACCTATATAAATAACATATAGGTGCTTTTAGCAGCCACAGAAAGTCATCAAATATCTCAAGAAGGTGGTGATATTTTGTGAAGGATCTCATCCTTCCCACCTTCTCATACACATCACCCTTTCTTACATATTTTGTTTCTTCTTCCCAACTGAATCCTCCCATTGGCTTTTTCTTTAACTTATTTTATTTAAACTCGATTAGTTAACATATAGTGTAACATTAGTTTCAGATGTAGAGTTCAGTTATTCACCTGCTGCATGTAACACCCACTACTCATTAAATCATGTGCCCTCCTTAATGCTCATCACCTTTTTATCCCATCCCCCCACCCACCTGCCCTCCAGCAACCTTCAGTTTGTTTCTTGGAATTAAGAGTCTCTTATACTTGCCTCCCTCTCCAATTTTGTCTTATTTTATTTTTCCCCTCCCTTCACCTATGATCCTCTGTTTTGTTTCTTAAATTCCACATATGAGTAAAACTATATGATAATTGTCTTTCTCTGATTGACTTATTTTGCTTAGCACAATACAATCCAGTTCCATCCATGTTGTTTTAAATGATAAGATTTCATTCTTTTTGATGGCTGAGTAATATTTCATTATATGTATATATTATATGTATATCTTTCACCATATGTGTGTGTATATATATATAACATATAGCTATATATAAAGAAGTTTATACATATAAAAAGTTTATGCATATAAAACTTTATATGTATATACTATACATATAACTTTATATGTATATACTATACATATATACTATACATATATATACTATACATATATAGTATATATACTATACATATATATACTATACATATATATAGTATATATACTATATATACTATACATATATATAGTATATATACTATATATACTATACATATACTATACATACAAAACTTTATATGTATATACTATACATATAAAAGTTTATACATATAAAACTTTATCTATATATATCCATATATATTATATAGATATTTATATATAAAACTTTCTTTATCTATTCATCTGTCAGTGATCATCTGGGCTCTTTCCATAGTTTTGCTATTGTGGATATTGCTGCTATAAACATTGGGGTGCAGGTGTCCCTTTGAATCTCAAGATTTGTATTCTTTGGGTACATACCAGTATGTTTGTATTCTTTGGGTAAATACCAGTAGTGCAATAACTGTGTCACACATAGCTCTATTTTCAACTTCTTGAAGAATCTCTATACTGTTTTCCACAGTGGCTGTACCAGCTTGCATTCCTGACAACAGTGTAAGAGAGTTCCCCTTTCTCCACATCCTCACCATCTGTTGTTTCCTTGCTTAATTTTAGCCATTCTAACTGGTGTTATATCTCATTGTGGTTTTGATTTGTATTTCCCTGATACTGAGGGATGGTGAGTATTTTTTTTTCATGTGTCTGTTGGCCATTTGTATGTCTTCTTTGGAGAAATGTCTGTTCATGTCTTCTGCCCATTTCTTGACTGGACTATTTGTTTTGTATGTGTTGAGTCTGTTAAGTTCTTTATAAATCTTGGGTATTAGCTCTTTACTGCTAAGACATTTGTAAAAATCTTCTCCCATTCTGTAGGCTGTGTTTTGGTTTTGCCGACTATTTCCTTTGATGTGCAAAAGCTTTTTATCTTGATGAAATCCCAAGTTCATTTTTTCTTTTGTTTCCCTTGCCTTGGGAGACAAGTCCAGCAAGAAGTTGCTGTGGCAGTTGCTGACTGTGCTTTCCTCTAGAATTTTGAAGCATTCCTGTCTCAGTTATGCCTTTCATCCATTTTGAGTTTATCTTTGTGTATGGAATAAGAAAATGGTCCAGTCTCATTTTTCTGCATGTGGCTGTCCAGTTTTCCTAACACCGTTTGCTGAAGAGACTGTCCTTTTTCCATTGGATATTCTTTCCTACTTTGTTGAAGATTAATTGGCCATAGATTTGGGGGTCCATTTTTGGGCTCTCTATTTTTTTTTTTTTTTTTGAAGATTTTATTTATTTATTTGACACAGAGAGTTCACAAGTAGTCAGAGAGGCAGGCAGCAAGAGAGGGGGAAGCAGGCTCCCTGTTGAGCAGAAAGCCCAATGTGGGGCTCAACGAGGGGCTCAGTGTGGGGCTTGATCCCAGGACCCTGAGATCATGACCTGAGTCGAAGGCAGAGGCTTAACCCACTGAGCCACCCAGGCATCCCTGGATCTCTCTTCTGTTCCATTGATCTATGTGTCTGTTTTTGTGCCAGTACCATGCTGCCTTGATATTTACAGCTTTGTAATAGAGCTTGAAGTCCAGCACTGTGATGCCCCCAGATTTGCTTTTCTTTTTCAATATTCCTCTGGCTATTTGGACTCTTTCCTAGTTCCATAAAAATTTTAGGATTATTTGTTCCAGCTCTGTGAAAAATACCAGTATTTTGACAGGGATTGCATTGAATATGTAGATTGCTCTGAGTAGCATAGGCATTTTAACAATGTTTATTCTTCTAATCCATGAGCATGGAATGTTTTCCTATTTCTTTGTGTCTTCCTCAGTTTCTTTCATAAGTGTTCTGTAGTTTTCAGAGTACAGATCCTTAACCTCTTTGGTTAGGCTTATTCCTAGGTATCTTTTGGTTTTTAATGCATTAGTATATTGGATTCCTTAATTTCTCTTTCTTCTGTTTCATTGTTAGTGTATAGAAATGCAACTGATTTCTATGCCTAGATTTTATATCCTGCCATATTGCTGAATTCCTATATGAGATCTAGCAATTTTAGGGTGGAGTCTTTTGGCTTTTCCACATAAAGCATCATGTCATCTGCAAATAGTGAGAGTTTGATTTCCTCTTTCCCAATTTGAATGCCTTTTATTTCTTTTTGTTGTCTGATTGGTGAGGCTCGGACCTCTAGTACTATGTTGAATAACAGTGGTAAGATTGGGCCTCCCTGTCATTTTCCTGACCTTATGGGAGAAAGTTCTCAGTTTTTCACCCTTGAGAATGGTATTTGCTGTGGGCTTTTCTTAGATGTTTTTTTATGACATTGAGGTATGTTCACTCTATCCCTATACTGTGGAGAGTTTTAATCCAAGAAAGGATCCTGTATTTTGTCAAGTGCTTTTTCTGCATCAATTGAGAGAATCATATGGTTCTTGTTCTATCTTTTATGTATGTAGTGTATCACATTAATTGATTTCCAGATGTTGAACCATCCTTGCATTCCAGGAATAAATCCCACCTGGTCATGGTGAATAATCCTTTTAATGTATTGTTGGATCCTATCTGCTAGTGTTTTGGTGAGAATTTTTGCATCCATGTTCATCAGTGATATTGGTCTGTAATTCTCCTTTTTGATAAGGCCTTTGTCTGGCTGATCCTGCCAGTCAGCCTCCCATGTTGCAGCCAGAATGGTCTCTTCAAAATGCAACTCTGATAGGGCCACTCCCCTGCATGAAACCTTACAACAGCTTTCCATAGCTTTTAGCTTAAAGACCAGATTCTATAATATGCCCCTCACAGCCTCACATGCAATGGTCTTTCCCATCCTCTGCAGCCTCATCTTTTCCCATATGTCATCTATTGTCTCTCCACTCAGGCTAGAAGGATCTTCTTTCAGTTTCCCATACACACCATGCTTCTTCCTGTCACTTCCTCCCCTCCTTATCTGGTTAATAGAGATCTTAGCCTTCCCATTACAATTCAGATTCACTGCCACAGGGAAACCTTCTGTGATCTCCCTAATACTAAGGTCCTCAAAGCCTTTCAGACTTCTACTTATGACAGTTGTTACACCTGCTGTCTTGTGTTTTTATTTGTGGCTATTTGATTAATGTCTATTTCCTCTGGTAAATAGTAAAGTCTATGAAGGGAGCTCTCCTCATCCATCCATCTTCAGCCCCTAGCACACAATGCTCAATAAATATTTACCAAATAAGTGAACATCCAAAGTTTGTATCATCTCAGAAAATTTTTAATAAAATTTTTCTCAGGTAAATGGTGACAAAAAACAAATTAATGAATTCACAGTGATTCATTTTAAAGGACAAAGATATTAATATAACATTTTGAGTATAATTTTTGTGCCAAATATATTCTTTGAATAAATAGTATCTTCTTAAATAAGTTCTTTTCAAAAGTAATATGGGATATCATTTTATTTATATATAATATAAATATATAATAATTACATATTTATATTATATATAAATATATCCAAATATCATATATAAATATATATATATATAAATATCAAACACACACACAAAGCATGATGGCATACATGTATACATGTTACAGATAAAGCTTCCAACTTCTATTTATTGCCAAAAGATTTGAACCACAACAGATGGAACTTGTGCTTAATCAATTCTATGAAAGCATTGCAGACAACACCTTAGAATGTTCTAATATGCCAAGAATGTACAGGGAGCTGGGACAATGGCTAGGATGTGCTCAATTTACACAACCCAAACAAGTGGACAAGAAAGTATGTCATATCTGTTTTTCCCTGTGCAAGGAAAGCAGCTCTGCAGTACACAGGCAGTCAACATTTACAACTGTCTAAATCCTATGGCCAGTTTTGCCAGCAAGACAATTAATTCATATTAATGGAATGGCAGTGTGCACCCAACACAAGAAACGTGTGTGAAATCCTTCTCATTCAAAGTTCCATCCTAAAGTTGAGCAATTATCTTTATTCACTTCCATTCTCCCTAATATTTTCCCATTGGTCCCTACCAGTCCTAATGGGCAAGTCTGGGCCAGTCTTCATTGATAGCTTCCCATGAAGGCATTAAAGTATATCATGCTTGCTGCACAAAACTAGTGAACAGGGGGTACCTGTGGCTCAGTGGGTTAAAGCCTCTGTCTTCAGCTCAGGTCATGTTCCCAGGGTCCTGGGATCAAGCCCCACATCGGGCTCTCTGCTCAGCAGTGAGCCTGCTTCCTCCTCTCTCTCTCTCTCTGCCTGCCTCTCTGCCTACTTGTGATCTCTGCCTGTCAAATAAATAAATAAAATCTTAAAACAAAACTAGTGAACAGATTACCTTCATAGCAAGTGGCTTTAGAATTTTTGTTTCACTGATGATATAAAAAATAAGCCAAATTCCATGAATACTGATTCTGAGCATTTTTTCTGTAACTCAGTTGATTTAATCCAAAGACATGCATGTTATCTTATACTGCTATCCTGTTTTTTAATTTTATGGAAATGTCATAACAATTTTTGTCCCATTATTGGTTTGCAGTTTAACTAGTTTTTGTATTATGTGACCTATTACTGTCATCTACCATGAAGTTCCTTTCATTTCCTAGAAGTTCTTGAGAATCACCAGGGCATCTTGTTAAAAATATAAGGCCCCCTCACCCCACCCCAAAATTATGATTCAGTAGATTTGGGCAGCACCTGGGAATGTACATTTAACAAACCAGCAAGTAACTCCAGTGTAGGTGGTCCTCAGAACACAGTCTGGAAAACATTGTTCTATAAGCTTCTAAAATAGTCGTTCTGAGGTTTCTTTAGATAAATAGTTCAGTGATTGACAGAGAAGCCTAAAAAGCATACTATGTTTTTTGTTTTGTTTTGTTTTGTTTTTTAAGATTTTATTTATTTATTTATTTGAGATAGAGCACGAGTGGGGTGAGGGATGGAGGGAGAGAGAAGACGACTCCCTACTGAGCAGGGAGCCCAATATGGGATTCAATATGGGGCTCGATCCAAGGACTCCAGGATCATGACCTGAGCCAAAGACAGACATTTAACTGACTAAGCTCTCCAGGTGCCCTGTGTTTGTTTGTTTTAGCATACTATGTTTTGATGGATATAAAATTATTGATGAAGGAAACCATTCATTTACATGTGAAAGTGTCCTCCTCAAAGGGCTGCTGTCAAATTGAGTTTGTCTGTCATATTCTGGACCACACAGCATCTTGTAGGATGTTTCAAAATCTATGTTGGATTATGCCTCCTCATTCATTCACTACTGATAAAGAAATATGACCTCCTAAAACACTGCCTAGATATTCATTAGAAACATACCATTTGTTATGATCCGTAGTGATTTCTAAAACCACAGACAGTGAGTTTACTAAATGTGGCTTCTATGACCTCCTCATCTAATACTTCTATCCCTCTTTAGGCATTTCCTTTGTAATTAGGGTTGGCTTTATTAGAACTGGCATGCATACAAAAAAATCAGTAAAGCCATGGAAGGGAACTCAAGTAAATCTGAGACTCTCAATGCATACAAAGAAATTCCCCACAGACTGTATCAGAGTTATAATTCCCAGAAGCAGTAATTTCAAGGGAAATTGGGAAAAAACAACAACAACAACAACAAAAAAAAAAAAACAAATAACCAAAAAAACCCACTTTTTCTCAGTTCTTATTTAAAAGTGAAGTATTTGAGATCTATAATTTTTTTCTTCCAGAATATGCCTTCTTTTGAAGATATTTACCTCTAATAGTCAGGAAAGACTATCTAAGAATTCTCTCCTTATTCCTAACACCTTCATGTAGATTTCACTACATTCTTGATTTGAGGGAGGGAGACAGGTTTTATCCTAGAGCCATTGGGTTATGGTATTTATAAAAACCAAGTGTTCATCATCACAATAAAAGCATGATGATGATCATTTTATGTTGTTGGTGATGATGATATCATGATCATGATGATAGTAGCTACTACTTATTGATCCCTTACAATGCACCAGGCATTTGGTTAAGCAAGGCCATTGTTAATCTTAATGACACTTTTGTGTGTTTTTATTTCTGGTGGATGAAATCCACTTGGGGGTGTATGGCTTGAACATCAAAATATAAGCTGAATTTCAGCCTCTACTCACCACCTTGGCTGCCTGTTTTTGTGCAGTGAATAACCTACACACCGGTTCATGGTGGCCCTGTTGTTAAGCATGACATATCTAGAGAGTTGGATAAAACTGACAAAATCCTGTCCAAGGATCTTTAGGACTGGCACTCCCTTGACCTTCACACCAACTCTGGCCTTCCAAGTCCCACCAGGTTCCCATCACATAGTATGAGTTAGTTTCTAGAAGGCGTTGCATGAGCCTTTTCTAAGCCTTGGCCTTTTGCCTGTTTTTTGTTTCTGTTTTTGTGTTTTCAGTATACCTCTTCTCCCTTCACATTCCTCACTGTTATTTGTTCTTCAGAATTCAGCTCAGACTCATTTACTCCAAGAAGCTTTCTTGCTCCCTCTGCCCAGTTAAGAAGAGGTGCCTCTCCAGGGTGTGCTAAGTCTCCCTTACCTCTGGCTTTCAGTTACAGTTGACCGCTAGCGACAAAGACAGATGATCAGAGGGAGGGAGAAGACCGAGGTTGGGTTATTTATTCCCAGCTTGCCCTCTGCTTGGTCGCTGCAGGTTGACTGTGTCCTATGCCCAAGACCACAGCTCCTGTCAGTCAGTTCTCTATACAGGTTTCCATCTGAGTCCTAACTGTTCTCTCCCATCTCTTCTTCACACAGAGGCATGTTATGCCTTCCCACACTTCCTGACCCCAGAGTACTACGGTGCTTTTCCTACACCTTGCTCACATCTGTGTAAATAGTCCCTTCATTAACTCCCCTCAATTACCCAGCTTGAGGTGTCCTCTGTTTCCTGCTGAGATGTTCTGTGATACATAAATGATCCCATCTGGGGCCCAGAGGGACTTCATGCCTGTGCTGGCTCCACCTTCACAGGCTCTAGGCTCCTGCTTAGTCCTTAAGAAAAGCAAAGTCCATTCTAATGAGTCTTCAAAAAGACCTGCAATTAAATTCCAATACGACCTCACCATGACAGTTTGTTACCCAGTCTCTTTCCTGGATCTTAAACCTAGAAAATCTTTCATTGCCTTCACACTCTCCGCCCCCCTCCACCTATGGCTTTGTCCCAGAGCAATTGCTTTATGAAGTTTCTTCTGAGTTCATGGATCCTTCCATATTCTTTAAGTTCTTTTCTTTTCATGTTCTCTCTCTTACACATCCCTCTTGTACTTCGGCCCTTTTCTGCCCTTTTCCTAAATACCCTTTTTCCTTCCCTAGTACAGGCCCAGCTACCATGTCACCTCCTCCCAACCAGAAGTAGAATTTCCTTTCTTTGAGTGTCATGGTGCTTGGCTTTTCCTTCTTCAGTGGCACTCGCCAAATTCACATTGAGCTGTATAATTTGTAAAATGCTTTACCTCCCCTACAAGATGATAAATCCAAGAACTCTGAACCTGGCATTTTAACTCCCTCAGATCTAAACATAATGCCTTACAGCTTATCTGTGGTCAAAAGTGCAGTGGGATGGCTGGGTGGTTGACAGATGAACAGAGGACTATTCTTTATTGTTTTGCTCTTCTTGCCATGGGGCTCCTCAGGCTTAAGGTCTCTGGTATTACTTTGCTCTGACTCACCACCTTCATGCTGAGTAAGACCAATACCTTCAAAATTCATTTTTTAGCAGCATAAATATCTTCAATTCTTGCTACACAAAAGAAATACAATTAATGTATACACATCTGTGTTGACACTCAGAAAGACTTTTAAGTTGATAAACACAGTAACAGTTTGGGCTCCGATTGCTCAAGGTAATTCAGTTTAGTATTCCATAGCTTTTTAGCCAACTGACAACGAGAAGAACAGATCCAGGTTGGTAGAGAATACTTAGTCAAATTGTTGCACTTTAAATGAACTAATTAATTAATTGGCAAGAGAGAAAATATTTATTTATCCTGCATGTGTTATGTGCGAACAAGATAGTTTCAGACACATGATCATTCTCACAGTCTCGTTCCATGTGTTATTTTTGAAATAGAATATGATCATCCCTAGAAAGAATTGGTTCCCTGTTTTGATCATGAAGACAGTGTTTCATGAGAATTATTGCTTACAAGGACATGATATGGGCAATAGACCTATTAAAATGACACATGGCATCTTTTGCCTATGTTGGATATAATTGAAAAAAAAAATTAAGACATGGGATAGTAAGTGAAAAAATTTTAACTCTTTTTATTTTCTGCCTTTTGAAACTATTTTTGAATTAATCCTAAAGCTACAAATAGCTTGGTTTTTATAAAATTATCTGAAGTTGACTCTGATGCCTAAATTGGGCCCTCACAGGCAGCTTCTTTAAAGTTCTGCTAACATTCCCTTCCTACAAGCCTTTCAGTGGACTTTTCCCCCCGGGTAATTTTGGCGGGGCCCTACAGTGAAAAGCCTCTGTTTAGCAGCATTTCTCAACAGTCCTTCATCCTTTTGTGCTCCAGTAAGCCTATCATTTTGTCTTGAGTCTGTCATGGTCATTATGGTCACATAGTCATTATGTAGGTCTGTGGGTATGATATCCTATCCACTCTGTGTCTTCAAGCAATTCCTTCAATTATTTTCCCAAGTGCTCCTTGCAAACTTCTGTCACATACTCTTTGGGTGCAATACTTGTAAAGTCTTTTCTTTTCTTTCTTTCTTTTTTTTTTTAAGAGAAAGAGAGAGAGCAAGTGAGCATGTGGGCAAGCGGGGGAGAGGCAGAGGGAAGGGGAGAGAGAGAGAGACTCTTAAGCAGGCTCCACACTCAGTGCATGCAGCCCCAATGTGGGGCTGGATCTCAGGACCCTGAGATCTTGACCTGAGCTGAAATCAAGTCGGATGCTTAATCAACTGAGCCACCCAGGCACCCAAGTGCAACGTTTGGATCTGCCTTGAGGAGAAATATTTGAAGCTAATACCCTATGTCAGATCCAGAAGGATCCATGAGCATAAATATTACCTAAATCAACCACGATTTCTAATCAGCTCAGGCATCATGACTATTTCTAATGCTTCTTTGAATAACTATAGAAAATTGAAACTAGAGAAAGGTTCTGTTATGAAGCCATTACATTAAATCATCTTACCATTAAAACCATGGCAAGGAAGCAATGTGATTACAAACTATGAAGTAAAGTCTAATAAAAGAGGAGTATGGAGGGGTCCGTAGTGCTTACTTACCTGGTGTACTCACATAAGTTTCTTAATTTTGAATTTTGATCTCATCATCTTTGTGAAGAGTTGGGATCTTGCTGATCAGAAAACTGTAGTTGAAAGAATTCAAGTATAACTCTACAGAATTCTTATTAAAAAATCCTTGACCATCATAATTAGATTAGCAATTTTTTCTCATTTAAAAGCATAGAAATTGATGTTTTAGGAAAGATTTTAATGTAAGTCTCAGCCTGGGTCTTTCATTGTTTGTTTAGAGTTTGCTTTCTTTTTATCTTGGATCTCCCTTTGGACCTTCTGTTCCTCCTCAGAGACAGACTGTTGTCCCCTTCATGACTCAAGAGCACACTGTTAGTAAACACTGAACCCATGGTCCAGGCCAACACTGTAAAGCTGATCTGGCTATCTAGGACATACAGCACAAGAAAGACAGAGCATCTGTCCTAAGTGCTTTATCCAAGGTAACTGCAGAGTGTAGAGACCGCACAAAGGAAGCAAGCACCATGTTTATGGGACAATTAAATTTGCAAAGAGCATATGGTCTTTAATACTTTAAATCAGATGATTCCTAAGTAAAGCAAAGCAGAAATCGTTTTCTTTTCTTTTTTTTTTTTTTTAAGATTTTATTTATTTATTTGAGAGAGAGAGAGCACAAGCAGGGTGAAGGGCAGAGGGAAAAGCAGACCTCCCACTGAGAAGGGAGCCTGATGCAGGACTTGATCCCGGGACCCTGGGATCATGACCTAAGAGCTAAAGGTAGACACCTAACTGACTGAGCCACCCAGGCACCCCTGAAATCATTTTTTTGAAATTGATAGTCAATAATTCTTGAGTTCCTGGTTTCCCTATACTCTGCTATGCACAATACAGGTCACCATGAAGCTTCTCATAAGATGGGAGACACTTCTCAATGCTAAAGTCTCAGATTGAAGATCCTTTCAAATGTCCAGGCTCTTTCCTGACCACCTATGTGAGTGTGCACTAATCCCCAGGTCACTCCCTACTTTATTTTCATCATAGTCTTATCACTATCTAATAATATATTTGATAGTATTTTCAGTTTTTAGCTTTAATTTGGGATTGACAAAAGAATATCCGATTGAATAGTCATCAAATGGGGTGGGGAATGTCAAACTTGCCTTAGTAGAACTTTGTGAAAACTATACATTTCATACATTTCATCATTCTTATCCTGAAAATCCTGTCAAGGTGGATAAATCCTCCTTGTCTAAAGTAGTTATGAGACCTATATTAGCAAAGAGAAATGGTAGGTTAGGGAGAATAGGTTGTGTTTATATGGTCAAATAGGCATTGTCTAAATTTCCAAATGATGAAACACATTTTATTACTTTCAAAGTGCTATGAAAATTGAACATAATATATATAAGTATATATTGTCATAATCCCTAGAAATCAGATGCTTACTTATAAATTTAGAGAGTGAATCTTTCATTTTATTTTATTTTATTTTTTCAGTGTTCCAAGATTCATTGTTTATACACCACACCCAGTGCTCCATGCAATACATGCCCTCCTCAGTAACCACCACCAGGCTCACCCAAATACCCCCACCCCACCCCACCCAAAACCCTCAGTTGGTTTCTCAGAATCCAGTCTCTCACGTTTTGTCACCCCCTCTGATTTCCCCCAATTCACTTTTTCTTTCTTTCTCTTAATGTCCTCTGTGTTATTCCTTATGTTCCACAAGTAAGTGAAACCATATGGCAATTTACTCTCTCTGCCTGACTTATTTCACTCAGCATAATCTCCTCCAGTCCCGTCCATGTTGATACAAAAGTTGGGAATTCATCCTTTCTGATGGAGGCATAATACTCCATTGTATATATGGACCATATCTTCTTTATCCATTCATCTGTTGAAGGGCATCTTGGCCCTTTGACAGTTTGGCAACTATGGCCATTGCTGCTATGAACACTGGGGTACAGATGGCCCTTCTTTCACTACATCTGTATCTCTGGGGTATATACCCAGTAGTGCAATTGCAGGGCCATAGGGTAGCTCTATTTTTAATTTCTTAAGGAATCTCCACACTGTTTTCCAAAGTGGCTGCACCAACTTGCATTCCCACCAACAGTGTAAGAGGTTTCCCTTTGTCCACATCCTGGAAAGTGAATCTTATGTAGTTGACAAAATGAATGAAATTCTTCAGCTCAACATTGTAACTTCTGACTCTTGACATTGTAACAGATCTTCTAATTCTATGATTATGTGCAATTCTATACACTCTACTTCACTGTAAAATTAACCTTTTCACATAAAAAATACTTACAGATTCCCTGTATTTGCCAGGTACCATATTAATGCCCTGGTGATATATCAGTGAACAAAGCAAAGGCCCTCATGGAGCTTTCAGTTCAATGGGAAAGACAGACCTGAATCAGATAAACACCAAGAACAGTCTACCAATGATGTTTGATGTAAAAGAAATAGGCCAGAGGCTGTGAGAACATACGGCAGGTGAATCCACTCTGGCCTGAGTTTGGGGAAGTTCCCCCCAAAGAAGCAACATTTGAGTTGACTCGTGGAATGATTAGTTGTTGATTGGGCAGAGATGGACATATGCAGAAAGGAGAGGGTGTATATGTGTTCCAGAGTAGAAATACCGTGTTCAGAAGAGTTACATTTGCCCTTGCAACTTTGTGTCTTCAGGAAAAACACATCTTTGGAGACACTGCTTGGGCTTTGGCTGCCTAACAGCTAAATGTACTTGGTTTGTGATTAGTTATAAAGCATGCTTCTAAGCAGTTCATGTGAACAGAATTTCATGAAATAAGAGTTAAGAAGCACAGAAAGCTGGATATTGGAATATGCCTTAAAAACTGCTAACCAGATGCTCTTTTTGTGAACATATTCTTTTGAAAATCTCAGTGAGGACTTTCTACAGGATCCCACTGTCATATCTAAATTGTGCATTCCTTTAGGGACAAAGGGGGAAAGGTGAACCAAATTCATAATTTATTAGCGCACTTTCCAGATACGCTTACTGGGTTCTGGTTCATTGTACAACTCTGACTTTTGATCACTTGCCAAATAAATAATGGGAAATAAATGATCATTCTCTTACCTCCAACAGTTGTAAATCAAGATGGCCAGCCTCTCATAGAAGGAAAACTTAAAGAGAAGCAAGTCAGATGGAAGTTCATCAAAAGGTGGAAAACTCGTTATTTTACGCTGGCTGGAAATCAACTTCTGTTTCAGAAAGGAAAGTCTGTAAGTTTCCCCCCTGTCTTTTACACTTTCATTTTTAAGGTCTTGATCTCCACCAACCAGCTAGGGATTTTGTCCTGAGTTAATACGCCAATAATTTGTCCTTTTCCATTTATAATTTTACAGTGTCTTTTTTTTTTTTTTTTTTTTTTTTTTTTTTTTGCATACATCCCTTAGACTGGCTGTTCTGTTCTGTCCTCCCTTAGCTGATACACTGTCTCTCCTCAGTTTGTTCTGGAAGATCTTTTTTAAAAGTTGGCTTAAGTTGTGAAGATGAACTGCCAAAGGACCACCCAGCGAGCTTGGCTTGAACAGTGTGCCTTTTGTATCCTTATAGATCACCTCCATAAATTAATAGCTTATGATATTGACCCTGACTCCCTTTATAATTAAAGGTTATATTTGGAGGCAGGGACACAGGGAAGAGGGACAGAAGTCTGGGAGAAAGAAACAATGAGTTATTATAAGTACTTTTTGTAGTCAATTAAGTTCAGTTCTGGTTAGGGAAAACCATTATCATCTTTCAGTCACTTAATACTCAGTTAACAAATATATTAAGGGGCGCCTGGGTGCCTCAGTGGGTTAAGCCTCTGCCTTCGGCTCAGGTCATGATCTCAGGGTCCTGGGATCGAGCCCCGCATCGGGCTTTCTGCTCAGCAGGGAGTCTGCTTCCGCCCTCTCTCTCTGCTTGCCTCTCTGCCTACATGTAATCTCCATCTGTCAAATAAATAAATAAAATCTTTAAAAACAAACAAACAAACAAAAAACATAATAGGGTCCTAAAAAGAATGAATAAATATTCTTTTAATATAATATTCAATCTAAGCTAGGCTGCTCAGTAAATGTCTATACTCTGAATTTTCAGTGGGAAACTTCTGAAATAGCATTTTATTCCAATAAGCAATGCAGAGTTATTCCCTTCTTTTCAAGTCAGCTTTATCTATCATTAAATTCTATTCATTCAGGATCAGGGAGAAAGAAATGTGGACCTACTTCTTGGGTATTTTGAATATAATAATAATAGCTTATCACACGCCACCCTGGATTGTCTTAAAGAATCCTCAAAACAGTCCTTTAAGGTTAGCACTATTGTTATTGCCATGTTTCAGATGGGTAAATCTGGGGTGCCTTTCCCTCCCTCTCTCCTTCCCTGCTGACAGATGGAAGCATATTCCTCTGAGCTAGGTGATCCTCGTGGCCTTCTGCACAGTGCACAGGCCCTGAGAGCCTGGGTCCCAAAATGGGCAGGCACCAGGTTAGGTCTGATGCCAAGAAAGCCTTGTGCAACCAGACTTTAGCAGTGAAGGCACTTTCGGTCTTTATCTCACTGCCAGGCAAGCCAGGAAGGGCAAGATCCTGGCCTTTGGATTTCTCATATCCCACTTTTACAGGTGTCATTTGAACCCCAGAATCAGAGTGATGGGGGAAACATGAGCATATGTACACATGGTCATCCACTCCTGTACAAAGATGCCCAGAGAACACACATACAACACATTGCTGATGCCTTTATATCCATCATTCCCCACTCGTGGCATTTGGGACCCAGGGTCTGTCAGTCATTACCAGGAGTTGGCCTTTGTCCTAATCAAAGATATCTGGGAAATACAAAGGAGCTTAAGGCTCTGACAAGTTCTGCAGGAAAGAGCCCACTTAATTTTGTTTCACTACTATATCTCAAACTTGTTCCTCCATATGGTACTTTTACATCATGTAACATCAGACCCAGTCCCACTCCCTTCCCCTTGTGAGAGAGACAGAGAGAGAGACAGAGAAACAGAGACTCTGACTGGCTTGACAGATGAGTCAGTAAGGTAAAAAGAGATAAAACTGGAATCAGGTACAAGGCAGTGTGACATCAAAGCTTGCTGTTAAATGAGTGTACTGTCCCTCTTCTTATGAACACTGAAAATACAGAGCCAGTGGCAAACCAAACTGTGTTTGAATTAATTAATGAAAGATTTTAAATTATTTAAAAATTACGATTCACTGAGAATATGGGCACTATATCTTCAGAGTGCTCATTATAAAATTTATTTGAACTTTTTGCTCAACAGGAATAAAGTATGGTATATCCGAATTATGACAAATTTTTATGACCATTTTTTTTAATTAATAAAACTTAATGTTAACTTTTTGAGTGAAAAAAAAAAAAGCCCTAAGCTCATGCTACTTTCTTCATCTGTGTGTATTATTAAATATACAGATGGACTTTTCTGTGGCTGAAGATCTTTTTGAAAGGGAAGTATAATGGTATTCTTAATTCAGACAGTTATTGGAGGTCTAAAGAAACTTTTCTTAGCATAGCTCCACATTGAAGTATTTTTAACGTGTTTAAAATGACTGACTTTCCTGTTTTTACTAAAGAAATCAGAAATAGAAGTTAAGATGTAGTGATTTCTCCTATCCCTTGAGATGGAGCAGAGTTAGTGCATAAGAATATTTTTCCTGAACTCAAATAATGATCTTTAAACATCTTGATTCAGAGCTTTTTAATAAAACTTAGAGAATCAGCTATTTTATAATTGGCTAACTTGTTTAACATCTTTATAGGGAAATAATGGTTTGACATTTCAGAAATCTGACAGCACATGTGGCTCAAATATTGAGAAATAATATAATGTACTATAAGGACCACAACAAATTTCCTCTCATCCCCAGGGACACAGTAACCTAGCAGAGGTCAACAGTCCAGCTGAAGCTTCAGGCCCATAATAAGGAAACTTTCTTATAAATGAGAAAAATGGTAAAATGTGCATTTTTAATAAGGACTGAAAGACAATAGCGTTATTTTTTACTTTCACATGCTTAAAGTCTTGATCTCCACCAACCAGCTAGGCAATGGTGCCCTTTGACTTCCTGTCCATTTCTCTTGGGTAATTCACTGTCTCTCTCTTTTTTTTTTTTTTTTTTTTAAGATTTTATTTATTTATTTATTTGAGAGAGAGACAGTGAGAGAGAGCATGAGCGAGGAGAAAGTCAGAGGGAGAAGCAGACTCCCCATGGAGCTGGGAGCCCGATGTGGGACTCGATCCCGGGACTCCGGGATCATGACCTGAGCCGAAGGCAGTCGTCCAACCAACTGAGCCACCCAGGCGTCCCTTCACTGTCTCTCTTTAGAGAACTATGACAACTTTTTGTTTTCTTGATCAGTTCTTCCATGTATCAATTTCTATTCTATAGACTAATCAAAGAAATACAGCTTTATTGCTGTCAGATATTTACCATAAACCAAATTAAGCTAACAAAGTATTATCTAGTACAGGCAACTTCAAACTTTATTCTGTCTATTCCCTAAAATAATCTTGAAAATCTGTGTAATACCTTGCCACATTTTAAGTTTATCATAAGTTTAAACAGTTGCACAAACTGTAATTTCTGTAGAATTGAAAATATTATCATTTTGAAATAAAAAGTTCATACCTCTCCTTTAAGTATAACCATTGGAAAAAGATACCGTAGCAATTCACACCTAACACCATCCATTAAAAAAATACATAAATTAGTTCATCTTTTTTTATTATGTTCAATTAGCCAGCATATTCATTTCTGATGTAGTGTTCAACGATTCATTATTGAGTATAACTCCCAGTGCTCATCACAACATCTGCTCTCTTTAATAACCATCGCAATGCTTACATGGTATCATTTTTCTTTGAAATCATATTGTTTTCTACCTAACCCACAGTATTTTATCCTGATCATCTAATCATTTTTCACTGCAATGAAACTATGTATATAAATTGAAATTTAATTATTTTAATAATTTGTGACTATCAATCTCTAAATGTTAAGATTTTTCATTATTATCTTAAAATTAATTATAATTTTAATTTATAGTCATAAGAATAACACCAAATGCAATAAGTAGTTACTAAACATTAAAAAGGGAAATGCTATTGGAAATGCACCTCTTGATATAGTAGCTGGGGAGTGATTGTTTTGCTTTGTTTGAAGGACACTTCCTTAGCATCAATATTTTGAGTTGATCTTTCCAGTTCTTTGATCCTCCAGAGATTTTTCCAAGTTGGACGATACACCATGGTAACTTTGGGATGAGTGAGAAGGTTGCCTTTCCATTGCAGAATGAAAGGAGAGTGGGTTGTACAGGGGGCATGGGAAAGGAGAGTTGGCCAGATCCTCAAGCACAGGCACATCTTCCAGGAGACAAATATATTCAGGGATGTTAAAGACATTTCTGTAAAGAAGTATTTGATCTTTTGAAACTACTCATACTAGCCCATTGGGATCACCCTCATGTTGTAGTTGTGATCTATAAGCCTCTGTTTTGGTGCCAGAAAAATGTAAATCATTAAGTATTCTTTCACTTAATGTTTGCAGACAAATCATACTTCCAGAGCTCCAGTGTGTCTCAAAACAGTTTGATCTGCTTAAACATTAGGACCCTGTTTATTCAATTAATACACCTTTCTCAGAAATAACACAAAGGAAAATTCAATTTCATACTTCCCAAATTATTTCAGATTCTGAGTTAATAGTACTCCAATTGTACTATTGCATTTTGCTCTATTGATAGTGTTGATACCAATCAAACATGACATAAAATCAAAGAAGTATGAATTAAACATTTTCCCAAATCCCACTGAATAATAATTTCTTATAAATTGGCCATCTTGTGCCAACTTAATATACTGTAATGTAGGACCAATTGCTCACTCCCTCCATTGTTCTAATGAGTGACTCACTGAGGCCTTAGCATTCAAAATAACAAAGGCTATGAACCATTTGCAGTGAAAGGATTCTGATCTTCTTGGAAAATTCTCCAGTTGCCAGAGATCTTTTCATACTCTGGGAGCCAGCTCATGTTCTCTCCTTCCCATATGCATTTCAGAAAGATGATCCTGATGACTCCCAAATAGAACTCAGCAAAGTACAGAGTGTGAAAGTTGTGGCCAGGAAACGCAGGGACCGCTCCCTCCCTCGAGCTTTTGAAATCTTCACAGACAATAAAACCTATGTTTTCAAGGCCAAGGATGAGAAGAATGCAGAAGAGTGGCTCCAGTGCATCAATGTGGCAGTTGCCCAAGCAAAAGAGAGGGAAAGTAGAGAAGTAACCACATATCTGTAGGGATTTGCAAGCCGACCTCACACTGATTGCATACAATGGGCATTGCGCTATCATTGCCAATGTTAAGAAAAAGAGATAAATTCACCAAGTCACACTGTGTTTTTCTAAGTACCAGTGGAATTGTTTTCCCTAAGAAGCAGGACCTAAAAGTGGCGGGATTCTTACGCATTTCATATTCTAATGGCGCCTGCATTAACTCTAGAACATCTGTGTGACCCTACAGGAAAAGGAGCTACAAATGGTATGGGGCAGAAAGGGGAGAATTGGGGATCTAGGAGACTCTGAAGATATGCCATTGTATGTTGTAAGAACACAACTCTACAGGATACCTGAAATACCTATCCTGAGGAAAGATTAAATACTTCTGATGAAAACCATAGTTTGCCAAAAGTAAGAAGGAAAAAAAAAAGCCCTATTGGGAAAAATCAAAATATCAACCCTAAGGGAAAACATAGAACTTATTTATAGACCTACAATTGTGCTTTTTCTTTCTAATGCAAATAAGGCTGACACATGGTAAAATGGCCCTCAAGTGAAAAAAGTTATATAATTAAATGTCTTTCAGACATTTATCTGATTATTCCATTTAGATTCATATAATATGATCTAAAATGTAGGTTCTTGGATATATCCCTTGCCCAAGGCAGTAAGTATAAGCTAGGATAGGCATAGAAAACCATTTTCACCATCTTCAAAATATGGGCCATTTCCATTAATATTTGAGATGTTAAAGTTCTATACCTTTTTTCTTCACATTCAATCTTTTAATATCTCAAAATTACATTCAATGGTTTTCCCTTCACTCATATTTTTTTAAAAATTAAACTGTGGCAGGCAGAATTATAGAATGATTCCCAATGGTCTACACTCTGACCCTCCCCTTGAATGTAGTGGAAATTATAACTTGCTTCTAACTAATAAACTATGGAAGAAAGAATAGAACAATCTCCCCCATGATTATATTACATTACATGGCAAAGGTGAAGAGATTTCTGGTTCTTAATCAGATGACTTTGAACAAGTCAAAAGGATATGACCCTGGGTGGGCCTGACCCCATCAGATGGGACTTTTTAAAAAGAGTGAACAAGTCAGAGACTCTCTCTTCCACTGGCCTTGAATAAGCAAGCTGCCACAAGTTCTACAGCTTCAAGGGAATGAATTTTGCCAACAACCAGTGAGCTCGGAAGAGGATCCCAGCCCCAGCCAACACAGCTTTGCAAAACCTGGACAGAGGACCCAGCTAAGGTGTGCTTAAATGTCTGACCTAGAGTAATCTTGAGATAATAAATACATGCTGTTTAAAGCTACTAAGTGTGTGAAAATTTGTTCCATAGCAATAGATAATTCATACAAACACTAACTTAGTATACATATAAAGGGTCATTTTTTTCTTTTAAAATTTATTGACCATGTAGTCTAGTATAGAAACCTGGAAAAAAAAATCTAAGTAGTCAATATTCTTAATTCTACCTTGACTCTACTACCAACTCCCTAGGATAGGGAATAGGTAAGAGGCCAAGTTTGAGGAGAGAAACATTTGGATTTTAATATGTAAAGTTTGAGAGTATTGTGAATCACAAAAGGTATTACAAATTGAAAACAGTTCTGAAGGTCAAGGTTTTGCCTCATTGGATGTATAGATGGTTACTAAATCTGTGGAACTAGCTGAAGTTACTCAGGGAGAATAAGACAAAAGAACAAATAAGGGCTTCCTTGGGATACCCAACATTTAAACAATGTGCCACTGGATTGGCCAGTCAGTGTTCCGAGATATTATAAACCAGGGAAAACAGTGTCACAAACCCCAAAAATAAGGTTTCAGGAAGAAGGGAGAGATTAACAATGTAAAATCCTAGAGTAATCATTTAAGACAAAGAATGACTTTTGCAGTTAGGAAGGTTCTTGGATATATCCAAGCAATTTGTATCATTGGTAGGAACAATTTCATCAGAGTGTTGAAGTAAAAGTCAAATTCCATTGGGTTGAAGAATCAGTAGGAGGTTAGGAGTTTAAAGCAATAATTGGATAATATTTTCAAAAAGTTAGAGCTAAGATACAGAAAAGTGGTTTGTTGTTTGTTTTAAAGATGTATTGGACTTAAGGGGGAAGAGTCTAACATACAGAAAGAAAGAAGAAAAATAACTTTGCTTGAGCACAGTTTCTAGAAGTGATGGAAAAGGATTAAAATTCATGCCACACCAATTTACGGAACAGCTAGCAAGCAACAGGTACCATGTTTGTCCTGGAGATACAAAAATACCCAGCTCCTCCCCTTAAAGAGTTTATAGGGTAGTGAAGGAGACAATCATAGATAACAAAAATTGAAATGCTAAGAGGCAAGTGCCTTGATAGAGGTTTGCCCGGGGGCCTGTGGAAATGCAGAAGGAGGCAACCCTATAATTGACTTTGAACTCAACACATGGGCACCCTCACTCTTTCTCAGAGCTGTTAGAGAAGGATCGTGTCCTAAAGAACTAAGTGAGAAGGTCATGGGCAGATGAGGAGAAAATGGTCAGTTGAGAGCTGCAAAAGCACAGGAGGGAAAGTGAACAAAACTTGGTCCGTTTGCAAAACAGCAAGTCCTTATGTAAGATTGGAACATAAGGGGACCATTGAGGAATGGTGCGGAATGATGCCAGAGAGGCTTACGGGGCCATAGCATAAAGGGCTGGGTTATGCTAAGGAATCTTAAAATGATAAAACACCATTAAAAGGTTTTAAGACTTGCATTTAGAGAAATAATTTTGTAGTGGTATAGAGACTGGATTGTAGGGATATAAAAAATTATATCAGGGAGATCATTTAGGAGGTTCTTGGAAGTGGTGAGGTCTAGTAGCAGAGGAGATAGAGGGGAATGGAAATGCAGGAAAAATATTGAAATAGTAAAACGGACTGGACACTGGTGGAAGGATAGAGCCTAGGTACAGGAATTGGAAGGAAAGTGTCTCTGAAGATCCCTGGGTGCTTTCTTGGGAAACTTGATGTATGATGGTATAGCATTTTACTGAGAGAAAATTCCAAAACAACAGTTTAAGAGGTGAGCCCAATTGTAAAATCAATTTTAGTGTATACATATAGAGTATAGATTGGTGATTCATCATGGACTGGAGAGACATCTCCAGTGATGAAGTCAGGCAGGAAAAGGCAAGAAGATACAGTTGTAAGTGAGTCTCTAAATATTATTTTGAAATCTAACAGCCCATTCTTAAGAATCTCTTGAGTAAACCTAGCTGTTAATTAGAAAAAACTGGTAACAGACAAATAGAATATCAAATAACACTGCATTAGTTATTAATAATTTAAAAGCTAACAATGTGCTCAAACATTTTATAGCAGAGAAAATTACAGTAACACTCAACCTGGTTGCATACCGATTCTGTTTTCACTGAATGCTTGTCCTAGGAAAGAAGAGAATGGCCCTACTAGCTCAATTTGGAAGAAATGAATTATCTTTGTTACTTGTTACAAAGACCTTGTGATTTCCTTAACCGGATACCTCTAGTTTAGAATGCAAATTGCAGAGCCTTTAAACCAAATCTAGAAAGAAAGAAATGTATGAAGTGTGAATAATGATCTTCCTGGTTTCATTCCACGAGGTAGTAGCAATTCCAAATGCAAGCAAATTCTCCTGGGTTTAGAATCAGACAAGAATCCCAGACTGATTGGTTTCCCACTGATATTTCTGGCAATTCCACCCCTCTTGCCAGCTAGCTTACCACAGACTGGCTTTTCCCAAGAGGCTGCAGTTCCTGATCCTGATCTAAGAAGAAACCACTTTTTAAAACATGTTTAAACCTTTAAAAATGTTGGGATGAATACAATTATAATCATGGTTAGAAATTCAAGTGGTTTTCATTTTCATTTTATTTTGGTTCTTTTTTTCCCTCTCAGATAGCTGTGGAAACAAACGTTTATATGTGAGACTCTCATCTGGTTATTTCTTGAGAACCTGGAGTTCGGTAAAAATAAATGTTCAATACTTTTCTAATATGAGTTTTCTGAAAAATCCTTGTCTGGTGATATTTAGAGACATTTATTGGGTTATCTCCAATTCACCTATTTTCTGTAGGCACTTTTGGATCTATTATTGTAACTTTATTCTCAGGCATAAATGAAGAGTACCCAGTTGAAAAACTACCTTTGAGAGATTTATGTTTAAATTTAAAGGTAAATTTACATTTACATATTGCCTTTAGGAAACCATTGCAAGATGATTTAAGAGAACATGTGAGGGGTATTCGTGGTACACTGCAGAGAAGTCAAAGCCAAAAGGACCCTAGGCAAGATTTTAAATCTGAGGCTTAAAAGCCCAAGCCAGGATTTCCAGTCCCAAAATCTAAGTTTTTAGATGAACAACTAAGAAAAACCCAAAATTTCATCTTGTTCCTGAATACCTCGTTTATAGGCCTCTTGGTACCATTCCTCCCCAAAGGTGCTTCTGAAGGACAGAGGAGTTGAGAAATTAGGGTGACTTCTACCAAGGTAGTGAAGGCTAGAGAAGGTGTCACAGGCTCTGGTAATGGGCACATGAAGATTCAAGTCCTAGTTCTACCAAAACTAAATGACCAACCTGAGTAAATGACTCATCTCTCATCTCTAGGTTGAGGATAATGACATTGATGGAGAAGAATTGGTGCGAGGCTTAAATGTCAAGTACAAACATCCACTAGAGAACCTTTAATTGAATAGGTACTTGATGGCACATTATTTCCTACAGAACAGCAAGGGAGGAAAAAATCCTACAAATGAAATCATGATGCCATGTCTTAATAATATTCTAATCAGTGGTGTTTTACTTCCAAATGTCTTTTACATATTCTGAGAGTTTGGGCAGTTTCTTCTGACTTTGGATACCTTGAGTGATGTGTGATAGGACATTCTTTTGTATCTATTTCAGCAACAAAATGAAACTAGGCCTTCTCTACATGTTGATACCTTCCTTCATTGGGTAAAATATTTAGTGGCTGCATTGCAAGACATAGGGACCTGCTGTGATGGCTCTTTGGTTCCCAAATATCACAATTCATTCCACTCTTTCTTTGCTTCTCTGTGTACCTGGTAACTTTTTGTTTCAGTCAAATCATATTATAATTTTTAGGACATATAAACAGCAATTAATACATATAGTGTCGACCATGCAGGTAACTCATTTGAAATGACAACACGAAGAACTGGGACCAAGTTTGAATGACACCTGGTCACATTCATTCCTAGTAGATGACAACTGCCAAACGCCACTGAATATAAGACACCTCCTGGTTTCAGAACTGAAAGTATGGGAGAAAAAAATTTAAGTAAATGAGTGAAAGTTAAGTATTAATTTAAGAGTTCTATGCAGATTTGTTTCATAGTAATCAAAACTGTTTGTAAACGTTTTTGTGAACAATAAAGCATATTGCATATATAAGAAATTTTTAAATCTTTTTAAATGGTTAAAATGCATCCAATGCATCCATTCTCAAAGGTATGGGATCAGCCATTTCTGTGAATGCTTACCTTCTGTATTACCAGGGTTCTCCTGAGAAGTAAAACCAACAGGATATATAGAGATAGATACGTAAGAGGAGATTTATTATAGGAATTGTCTCATGTGTTTACAGAGGGTAAGAAATCACAATCTCTCATCTGCAAGCTGGTGACCCAGGAGAGCCAGTGGTGTAATTCAGTCCAAGTTGAGAGGCCTGGGAACCAGGGAGGCACTGGTTTTAGTCCTAGAGTTTGAAGTCCAGAGGCAGAAGAAGATGGACATCCAGCTCAAGAAGAGAGAAAGAATCCTCCCTTCCTTTGACATTTTGTTCCAATCAGGCCCCCAATGGATTGGATGATGTCTACCCCCATTGGTGAGGGTGAATCTCTTTACTCAGTCTAATGATTCAAAATGCTGATGTCATCCAGAAACATCCTCAGAGACACACCCAGAAATAATATTTTACCAGCTATCTGGACATCCCTTTGGCCAGTCAAGCTGACACATAAAATTAACCATCATACACTCTCTTTTGATGGAAAACAATATGGTTAATATCCACACACAAGCCATTTCCCAATGCTTCTGTATCTGCCTTTCCATGTTCTCCTTTATGCAAATTCTCTTTCTTTGGCAGGGAAGCTAATAGGGAATGGGCCAAGGTGGCGGGAGTGAGGGTGAGGGCACTGGAGTGTCTTTTACCCATTGTCACAAATTGGAGAGCCTGGAGGTGAAATTAGGATGGTGTCTATGGAGAAATTCCAGACCACATAGGAGAATTTCCAGAAGAGGCCCTCAGGGTCAACCACACTAGAGACAAAATGAGGGAGGCAGGGCCTCAAGCCAAGTTGGAAGCTGGGGAACCAGGGAAGAGTAGAGGGAGCACAGGGCAGAGCAGATAGAAATGATGAAGTCTGTAGGACATTTAACAGAGCACGCTAATTCCCAGGGCTGCCTGTTCTCCGGTACTTGCCCAGGCAAGGAGGGTTCTCTTCAATGTGCTTTGATGAGACAGGTCTTTACCTCCCCATTTGTGTTTTCCTATTACCAGGTTATGTAAGGCCCTATAGCCATGTACTTGGCAGAACAAGTGACTAGCTCCCCCAGAGGCTTTAGGGAGTCTGGGTCACACCATGAGATTCTAGCCTTGCAGAGCACTTTGCATATGGACATTCTTCTCATTCTATACCCCCAACCCAGCACATATTGAACTTGTCTACTTCAAAGAAAAACTTTCTGAGGGTATGGAGAGGGGGAGCTGGAAATCCTAGAACTTCCTTAAGCATTTTTCTGTAAGATGATAATCAGACACATTGTGTTTACATGGTTCCTTATGGCTTTGTGGGCAAACCTTTTTAGAATCTTGGGTCCAATAGAAAGGAAATGCATTCCCTTCTTCGATCAATAAAATAATTAGAATTCACTTTGATACTGAGAACCTGGAAGAGTTATAAAGAAGTCAAATAATGTAAAAATAGAAAATATTCATACAAGTGACAGACTCATTTGTTCATTAGAATAACAATGCTCCTGAAGATCTCACTGGAAACTAAGGAGGAGGGGGTGGTAATAACAGTGACTTCTCATTTTTCCTTTTTGAATTCCTCTTTGCCTTGTTTTGTTCTTTGACCATCAGTCTACTTACGTCAGTGATGACCATAGTACACCTTGATACACATGTACTACACATATATTCTTTTACACTGGTGTGATGACAATAACACAATAGTTTTCATGCATGCATTATAAAGATCAATCTTATTTCATTATCTCAAATTTCTTTCTCTCTCTCTCTCTCTCTTGTCTCTGTTTATCTATCTAGGCTGGGATTTCATGTCATGAGAAGGCCTTTATGTGAGTTCCACTGTTTTCTGGGCAGAGATTCACTTCTACACACCAGATTTCCTCTGGGAGTATTCTGTTCCCTTTTAATTCTGAACTATTGTAATATGGAGGAAATGGTCTAAATACCCTTTCTCTTGAGAGTGAAAAACAATGGTCCTGTTTGCCAAACTAGCCTATAAACTCACAAATCAGAATGGAGCCCATCTTTTTAATTTAACCAAAACCACAGTTTGGAAATGTCTCTTTTTAAAAATTAGCCATTAAATATAATACTTAGGGTATGTGTGATTCAAGTGCTGATTTGAGAACATTTTAATCAGGATTCACTCAAACAGTTCAGAGAGATACCTTACACTTCACACAAACACCTCTCACCCACATATTCATGCTCTTGCCATCACTAACTCCTGCTGTATATCAGCCTCAGTGGAATACAGATCAAATTCCACTTCAGCTGATCCTGTCATGGTGAGGTTCCAATGTGAGGAAATACTGGAAGCCTGGAAGGCAGCCAAGCACACTAGACCAAGTTCTTCCAAGAAAGGGGACTCAGCATCTATCATTCAGGTAATAGTGTATGATGGGCTGGGATGCCTGAGGAGCTCAGTTGGTTAAGCCTCCAAGACTCTTGGTTTCAGAGTCCTGAAACCGAGCCCCAAGTCAGGCTCCATGCTCAGCTTGGAGTCTGCTTGAGATTTCTCCTCCTCTTGCTCCCCTCCTGCCTCTCCCCCTGTTTGTAGTCTCTCTCTTTCTCAAAAAATAAATAAATAAAAGATTTGGGGGTGGGAAACAGTATCATGGGCTATTGGAGTCAGAAGAATCTTGGGGCATGTGAGCTCCAATCTCCCCCTTCCCAATGGAGAGGTCCCTTCATTGGCAAGTGTCATTCCTGGCTGTTCAAACACTCTTAGGGACAGAGAGCCCATTGCCTTGTCACATGCCCATATCTTTATAAAGTAGTTTTTGTCTGATTTAGTTATTGAATTTACTTATTTACTGCATATGAAACCAATACAGTATTGTAGAAAAAGTTAGAAAACACAAGAAGACTATCAAAATAAAGTAACAATTACCCATAATCCCAGAACCCAAACACATTCAATAGAATTGTTCAGATATGATTTCTGTTATGTTATTTTTATTAGTATTAGCTTTTGGAAAAAAATTCTGCCTTTCCCTAATTTTTAACCTTAAGTCCTGCTTCTCTCTCCTGCAACAACACAAAATGTCTGTTCCCTCTGCCCCACCCCCTAACAATCCTTCAAACAATTAGATTCAGGCATTCATTTAACAAATATTTAGAGCATCCAATATATGCCAGATACTGGTAGGGCATCAGGGCTCAAAGATGACTAATAAATTGTCCATTCCTTTAAGAAACTCAGTAAATAAATATATATTTATCTGGTAGGTAAGTCAAAACATAAAGCACCTCCTATGTCCTGGACTATGGATTAGGAATGCTGAGATGATCAGGTGTCCCAGCCTTTGTGCAATTTATATCCTAGTAGAAGAAAAAGATGCTGAAGTCTTTCCTTAATCAACTATGAAATTGCCGTGTGACCAGTACTACAAAGAAGCACAGTAGATAGAGATCCATGAAATGAGACATGTGACCTAGTCAGGGATTTAGGGACAGTCAATCTGAGATCTGAAAAAGAAACAGGAGTTCTTATCTGTGGAAGAGGTGGAGAAAAAGCAGACAAGAAAGAACACAATGAGAGAAGATCCCAGGAAGAAAAGGTGCACAGCCCATCAGAGAAATCAAAACAGGCCACTGTGTCCAAAAAACAGCAGCAGAGAGAGGAAAACTGATGACGGTAGTGAGGCTGGGGAGGCGGACAAGTCATGCAGGCCCAGAGAGGGAGCTATTGACAGGTTAGAACAGAGTGACACAATTAGATCAGCATTTAGTAGTAGTAGTATTATCATTATTATTATTACTGGAATATAACTAACATGCAATGTTATATTCGTCTTGGGTTTATAACATATTGATTACAACGATTCTTTACATTTCTCAGTGTTCACCACAGATATGTAGTCATCATCTGTTGCCATGCGATGTTATTACAGTATTATTAACTATAGTCCCTATGCTGTAATTTTCATCTCTGTGGTTTGTTGATTTCATAACTGGAAGTTTGTACCTCTAATCCTCTTTTTCATTTTTGAAAGAGCATTCTAGCTGCTGTGTCAAGAATGCAACCCATTCCATTGGGAAAGCAAGAATAGAAACTGAGAAAAGGAGGTTATTAAGATAGTACAGGCAAGAGATGTATTGAGAGCTTGAAAGGAGGGAGGAGCACCAGAAATGGAGAGAAATGGAAGGCCAGAGAGATATTTAAGAAAAAATATTGCAGGACTTGGTGACAGATAGGAAGCACCCTTGGGATTCTGGCACCGGTGGGTTGGTGGCAGCACTGTTTATCTTAAGGAGAACACCAAAGAGGGTGAGGTTTGAGGGGAAGCCTTGTCAGCAGAGAAAGTATCACAGAGCTGTGATGTAGGGGCCATGGCAGAGACAGAGTGGGAAGCAGATGGCCCTGCCTGGAGGGAGTCATCAAACCCTCCACTAAAGAGGTGATGATATTCTGGGTCTTGAAGAAGGAATCCACTCTTCTTTTTCACATTCATACTTTTTCAGTCAAAGAAGTCTTAGGGAAGAGCATATGCAAAGATTCAGGATCAAAGTTAAGGTAAGAGACAGCATCAATGGGTGAGGATGAGAACAAGGATCACTCATTTCTATCTGCTTATTTTATTTGTGCCCAGTTCCAAAAATTATCTATCATTCTTTTAAAATATATTCTAGATTTAAAAAATAAGTGAGTATCTTAATCCATTCAGGCTGTTATAACAAATTACTCCAGAATGGGTGGCTCATAAACAAAAGAAATTTCTTTCTCATAGTCTTGGAGGCTAGGAAGTCCAAAATCAAGGTGCCAGCAGATTTGGTGTCTAGTTCATAGATGGTGTCTTCTTGCTGTGTTCTAACATTACAGAAGGGATGAAGGGATGAAGGATCTCTCTGGGGTCTCTTATGTAAAGATACTAATCCAATTCATGAAGGCTCTGCCCTCATGACCTAATCACCTCCCAAAGGTCTCACCTCCAAATGCCATCACTTTGGAGACTGGGTTTCAACATGTGAATTTTGGGGGACACAAATATTCAGCCTATAGCACTGATGTACCACCAACACCCCCTTGAATGAAGAATTTGGTCCTCTAGCTGCAAGGAGTACTTTTGGTAAGTACTCTTTTGCTGTCATTCCCTTCAAGGATTGCCTCAGCATGCCCAATGTCACAACTCTAACCAGAGCATTTGACAATCTAATGAATGGTTGCTGGAGGAATATAAAGATGTGGCTACTCATGCTCAATTTGGGACAACCCTGGGGGCCATTCTAGCTCCAGAGCTCCCTTTGAGGTATTCTGAGGCTATTATTGGGACTGTATCCAAGCTCAACTTCTTCCCCTCCCCAATCTTGATTCCTCTTCACTCCTTAAGAAACATTCTGCACCTTAAATTCCATCTCAGAGTCTGCTTCCCACAAAGTCCAACCATACTGAAAGTAAGTAAAGGCATAGGACAAAAGGAAACAAGACAAGAAAAATAGTCACCAGAATGAGGTAAGTAGGTAACATGAGGTTCCACTCACTCACAAAAGGTAGGTAATGTTCAGAGCTGACTCTGTCTTTTCGTGCAAGCAAATTTAAGGGAGATGTTCAGTCAGATTCATAAGTCACAATTTCCCAGACTAAATATAAACCAGTTACCCAAAGGAAGAAAATATTCCCAAAAGTAACACCCAAGAAATTTTTCCCATAGGGCCTCACAAAGAGAACACTGTAATATATCAACAATGGCCTCCACTTCTTGCTAAAAAAGTCTCCAGAGGCAAGGGAAACAAAGGCAAAGATGAACTATTGGGACTTCATCAAGATAAAAAGCTTTTGCACAGCAAAGGAAATAATCAACAAAACACTAAAGGCACCCTATGAAATGGGAGAAGATATTCGCAGATGACATGTCAGATAAAGGACTAGTATCCAAAATCCAAAAAGAACTTATCAAACTCAACACCCAAGTAACAAAAAATTCAATCAAGAAATAGGCAGGAGACATGAACAGACATTTCTGCAAAGAAGACATCCAAATGGCCAACAGACACATGAAAAAAATCTCAACATCACTCAGCATCAGGGAAATACAAATCAAAACCACAGTGAAATACTACCTCACACCAGTCAGAATGGCTAAAATTAACAACTCGGGAAACAACAGATGTTGATGAGCATGCGGAGAAAAGGGAACCCTCCTACACTGTTGATGGGAATGCAAACTGCTGCAGCCACTCTGGAAAACAGTGTGGAGGTTCCTCAAAAATTTAAAAATAGAGCTACCCTATGATCCAACAATTGCACTTCTAGGTATTTTTCCAAAGGGTACAAAAATAGTGATTTGATTTGTTAGCAGCAATGTCCACAATAGTCAAACTATGGAAAGAGCCCAGATGTCCATCGACAGATGAATGGATAATATAGATATAGATATATAGATATAGAAACAGATGTATATGGAATATTACTCAGCCATCAAAAAGAATGAAATCTTGCCATTTGCAACTATGGGGATGAAACAAGATGGTATTATGCTGAGCAAAAAAAGTGAGTCAAATACCATGATTTCATTCATATGTGGAATTTAAGAAACAAAACAGATGAACATAGGAGAGGGGAAGGAAACATAAAGTAAGGTGAAACAGAGAAGGAAGTAGACTATAAGAGACTCTTAACAATAGGGAACAAACAGGGTTGCTGGAGGGGAGGTGGGTGGGTGGATGGGGTAACTGGGTGATAGGCATTAAGAAGGGCACTTGATATAATGAGCGCTTGGTGTTCTACACAACTGATGAATCACTAAATTCTACCTCTGAAACTAATCATATACTATATGTTAACTAACTTGAATTTAAAGAAAAAAAAATTTTAAATGGCCTTAATATCTCCTTGATAAGGACTATAGCATGTTTTATAAGGATTTGTAAGGTACAGACACCAGCTCATGAATTTAAACATGTAAATAACATAACCGTCTTTATTTCTTTGTATTTGAACTTGATTTATGTCTTAAGCCCTGGATTCCATTTCACCTGGTGGCAAAAAAAAAAAAAAAAAAAAAAAAAAAAAAATAATCTTCGTCAAATCAAGGGAAATGTGATAAACTTGGAGGATTCTCCACTTATTCGGGTTTTTCCTCATCCCTCTTCTCCACAGTACTCCCAAACGTATTACTTATGCAACAAGGTTCATATCCTGGTTCTTCAGAATCATGAATATTTTTAACATCAAAATCTTTCCTTCTAAGACGAAATCCTATTTCCTCAAAGTATTACCTTGACTGTGAGTCTCAGAAATCTATTCTGAAATTCAAAAGCTGACAATTCACTGTTACTTCTGTGTAACTCCTTTTCAACTTCCCTCTTCTGAGGCAATGAACTCCTCCTGCCTAGTGTCAGCGAGGGGTTAGGGGTGACCGAAAGGGCAAAATGGTCTGCAGGAAACAAAATGGGTAACAAGGGATTTTTTAAAACCATATTAGTTAATGGATTGTTACCATTAAAAGAAAAAATAACATTCTAAGGTGAAAATCAATAGCACAACACTAGTATATGGAACAAATAAAAGTAATTTGGGTGTAGGCTGGTGTATAACCCAGACAGACAGCATCTGTAAGTCATAATTATGGCAGGAATACATTTTTGAAAAGAGCAACGGACACACTGTGTAACTTCCAAGCAACCTTTCACAAGGACCATCCAAGTGGAGTGAGAATTCTCTATTATTTTTTATACAATATTTCCATATTTAGGATATCTGCTTCAAAAAAGCAAAGAGTTGTAAAAGTTTGTCTTTGTTGTTTTAAATAAAAGCCCCTGAAAGAAACGTGAGGCTGTCCCCCCAAATGAAAAAGTTATCATGAAAATTCTGTTTATTTTGTTCTCTGCCTCCACTAACTAAACCCAGCCAGTTTTGTTTTAAATTTCAAACCACGGGAGAGGACAGGCTGGGGGGGCGGGGGACGGGGCAGTGGTGGGTGAAAGTCCAGAGAACAGAGCAAAGGTCAAGAGGGCAGGGGGCCCCCTGAAGAGGGAATTAAAATAGCAGATGTACAGAGAGCTCTGTGTGCTGAGAATGCTGAAAACATCAAGAGATTAAACTGAGGTTCTGGGACGCCGTGGGAGCAGACATGTTAGGCTTATACCTGTAACCAAACAGAGAGGTTAAGAGATGATTTCTGGGGGCGCCTGGGTGGCTCAGTGGGTTAAAGCCTCTGCCTTCGGCTCAGGTCATGATCCCAGGATCCTGGGATCGAGCCCCGCATCAGGCTCTCCGCTCAGCGGGAAGCCTGCTTCTCTTCCTCTCTCTCTCTGCCTGCCTCTCTGCCTATTTGTGGTCTCTGTCTATCAAATACATAAATTTAAAAAAAAAAAAAAAAAAGAGAGAGAGATGATTTCTGTTGATGAGAATGGATGCCTTGAGGGTAATCTTAGACTATCTAAAGAATGAGTTTGGCTAGTCATTATCCCAGGACAGCAATCAAACCCGTATAGCTGAATATTTTGTGGGGGAAGGTACTGTTACAGAGAATTACACCGTTACTGTGAAGTTCGCCCCTTAGGTCGTGTCTGCTTGCTGAAGTTTCAATTGTAATTCTCCTTTGTGATCACTTAACTCCACAGCAAGAAAGAATATGATTGTAGATAGCCTGGTATTTATGATGAAATTCCTCAAAATAGAAAGAGCTGTAAAGAATAATCTAATAAACCCCTTACAACCACCATTCAGCTTCAGAAAAAAAAAAAAAAAATCCCTGAAAATGTTTTGGAAGCCCTCTGTGTATCCCCTCCCTAAATGCAATTCCTTCCATACCTTACAGATAACGACTCTCTTGAGTTTGGTAATTATCATTCCAATACGTTTCTATACAAGTTTACTACATAGATATGCATTTCTAAGAAATACATGGTATTGTTTTATACGCATTTAGACTTTACATAAATGGTGTCATATTGCATGAAACTTGCTCTGTTTTTAAGGCTCTTGTTTGTGAGACTTACTGATCTTGATATATCTCTAGCTGATTTTCTTTGCTGTACATTATTCCTTTACATGCCATTCCACTTCAGTATTCATTTCTGGGTGGTGTCTGTCTCTGGTCTTTGCCATGATCAAAAATATAGGAAAACTCTGGTTCTTGGTGTGCAAAGTCAAATATTTCTTTGTGACCCAAAGATCCCCGACTTGCCCAGACCTCTTGACCCCCAGGCAATCCATGAGGTCAAAACCATTTTCCTAATAACACAGAGACACGTTTCCCATGTTCATTGTGTTGTCAGTTGTACTGATGATATAAAAGCAACGGTAGGCAAAGCTGCTGGTGCCTCACACAGATCAAGGCAATGGCACCCAGCCGTACTCGTGGTCGTTGTGTTCATTACCACTGCACATTGGGGATTTTAATAAATCACTTAAGAATATTAATTTCATTAAAATTCAACTCTTACATACTCATCTATTTCGTATTCCGTCTGTCAAATGGGAAGTGAGCACAAAGTACTTTTGCTGCCTACCCGAGTGCAATAGTGGTTCCGAAATCACTGTGGTTGTTTGAGTTGCAAGACAAATTGCCACTTTGTCATGGAATAGTGTTTTCATTTGGAAGAATGACTGGCAGACAAACCACAATTCATTCAGTCTCTGATATCTGGCAGACATTTTCTCAAAAGATTGATGAGGAAAAACTCGAATTTTTGAAAACTTCAATCCAAATGCGAGCTTGACGGCTTCTCAATATCTCAAAAATTCTCTGATGAGTTGGTGGTGATTTTCTGATATTGTCTAATATAATTAAACATATCAACATTTAGAAAATCTGTGTAACTCAGTAAACCAGTATCTTCTTTCTTTTTTTTATTATTAGAATATAATGTATTATTTGTTTCAGAGGTACAGGTCTATGGTTCATCAGTCTTACACAATACACAGCACTCACCACAACACACACCCTCCCCAGTATCCATCACCCAGCCACCCCAACCCCTACCCACCCTTCCCTCCAGCAATCCTCAGTTTGTTTCCCGAGATTAAGAGTCTCTTATGGTTTGTCTCCCTCTCTGGTTTCCTCTTGTTTCATTTTTCTCTCTTTTCCTCTATGATCCTCTGCCTTGTGTCTCAAATTCCACATATCCAGTGAGATCATATAATTGTCTTTCTCTGGTTGACTTATTTCGCTTAGCATAATACCCTCTAGTTCCATCCACATTGTTACAAATGGTAAGATTTCATTTTTGATGGATGCATAATATTCGTGTGTGTGTGTGTGTGTGTGTGTGTGTGTGTGTGTGTGTGTTTATCACATCTTCTTTATCCATTCATCTGTCGATGGATATGTCAGCTCTTTCCACAGTTTGGCTATTGTGAACATTGCTACTATAAACATTGTGTTGCAGGTGCCCCTTCAGATCACTACATTTGTATCTTTGGGATAAATACCCAGTAGTGCAATTTCTGGGTCATAGGGCAACTCTACTTTCAACTTTCTGAGGAACCTCCATACTGTTTTCTAGAGTGGCTGCACCAGCTTGCATTCCCACCAACAGTGTAGGAAGGTTCCCCTTTCTCCACATCCTCACCAAGATCTGTTGTTTCTTGACTTGTTAAGTTTAGCCATTCTGACTGGTGTGAGGTGGTATCTCTTTGTGGTTTTGATTTGTATTTCCCTGATGCTGAGTGATGTTGAACAATTTTTCATGTGTTTGTTGGCTATTTGGATGTCTTCTTTGCAGAAATGTCTGTTCATGTCTTTTGCCCATTTCTTGATTGGATTATTTGTTCTTTGAGTGTTGAGTTTGATATGTTCTTTACAGAATTTGGATACTAGCCCTTTATCTGATTTGTCATTTGCAAATATCTTCTCCCATTCTGTCATTGACTTTTTGTTTTGTTGACTGTTTCTTTTGCTGTGCAAAAGCTTTTTATCTTTATGAAGTCCCAATAGTTCATTTTTGCTGTTGCTTCCCTTGACTTTGGCAATGTGTCTGGGAAGAAGTTGCTGCAGCCAATGTTGAAGAGGTTACGGTCTGTGTTCTCCTCAAGGATTTTGATGGATCCCTGTCTCACATTTAGGTCTTTCATCCATTTTGAATCTATTTTTTGTGTATTGTGTATGGAAGTAGTCCAGTTTCATTCTTCTGCATGTGGCTCTCCAATTATGCCAACACCATTTTTTTCCACTAAATGTTACAAAATGATGCATGAGTACAAAGATCCATTCAAAGTGCAAGATAGAACATAGATTTTCGGAGTGCCTGGGTGGCTCAGCTGGTTAAGTGTCTGCCTTCAGCTCAGGTCATGCTCCCAAGATCCTGGGATTGACCCCAACATCGGGCTCTCTGCTCTGCGGAAAGTCTACTTCTCCCTCTGCCCCTCCTCCTGCTCATGCTTGCATTCTGTCTCTGAAATAAATAAAATCTTCAAAAAAAAAAAAAAAAAAAAGATCACAGATTTTAATTTAACAGAGTATGAAAAGTTCATTGACATGATTTAAATTCCAGTTCAACTAACCTTTAAGAAACTACTACTTGTTAGGGTGCCTGTGTGGCTCACCAATTAAGCCTCCAACTCTTGATTTTGGCTCAGGTCGTGATCTCAGCATCCTGGGATCAGGCCCCACGTTGGGCTCCCTGCTCAATGGAGTCTGCTTCTCCCTCTCCCTCTGACCCTGCACACTCATACCCTCTCTCTCTCTCTCTATCTCTCTCTGAAATAAGTAAAAAAAAAAATCTTTAAAAAAAAAAAAAAAAGAAGCTACTACTTTTTGAGTTTTGGGCATAGTATCAAAGAAAGATTAAAAAAGACTATTGAGATACCACTCCCTTCTTTGATTCCATATTTGTGCGAGTCTGTTTTCTTCACATACTTCAATCAAAACAATACACCACAATAGATCGAATGTGGAAAAAGACTCTAGCTCTCTTCTTTTAAGCTAGCCATAAATAGCAGAAATGTAGAATAATGCCACTTTTCTCACTAAAATTTTTGTTTGGGGAAGATAGAATTATTTTATAGAAGTGTGTTATTCCTATTAACTTGTAATAGGCTTATATTGCTTCTTAAATGACTTAATAAATGTATTTTTAATTTCTCAGTTTTATTTTCTAGTATAATAAATATTGGTAGATATAAATGAAAGCTCTTCAGCATCCTCAATAATTTTTAAAGGTCTGAGGGTCTTGAGACCAGAATGCTTAAGAACTGATGATGTAGGATATACCCAAGAGTGGAATTGTTGGGTTGTAATTTATCTTCGTCAAGTATTTCCAAGTATTTCCAAATTATTCTTCACAATGATTGCATCTAAATTCCTACTTGCACTATATAAGAATGCCTATTATTTACATTCCTACCAGCACTTTGAAATTGGTTCATGCTTAAATTTTTTTATACCTAATGAGATTCAAAGTGTTGTTTTAATTGTGTTGCATTTAAGTATTGTATTTCTCCAATTATTGCTGAGATTATGCATTTTCTGTGTATTTATTGTCTCTACAGATTTTCTCTACTTTGAAAATCCTGCTTACATTTTTTTGCCCATTCCTCTACTGAATTGTCTTTTCACATTAATTTTTGAATAAAACATTCACATTTTCCAGGCATGTATCCTAGCTGGTTTCTCTTTTTTTCACCTTTAATTTTTTACTTTTTTATTGAGATATAAATTACATACAAGAAAAGGTACCTAATGTAAACGTTGAGTTCATGAGCTTTGACAATTGTATAAATCCATGTTATCAACACCCAACATAAGATGTATTAGAATATTACTCTCATTCCAGAAATTTTCTCATGCTTCTCTGCAGAAGCAACCGCTATAGATTAGCTTAGTCTTTTCTGTAACTTCAAATAAATAGGATCATATCTGCATATGTTCTTTTGTGTCTGGCTTTTTCTCTCAACATGTTCTGACATTCATCCATGTGTTTATGTGTATCAGTAGTTCATTTCCTGTTACTGTTCAATACAGTTCTATTGTATAAATATACCAAACTTTGTTCATCCATTATCCGGCAGATACACATCTGAGTTGTTTCCAGTCTTGGACTATTGCAAGTAAAGCTGCCATGAACATTCTTGTACACTTTTGTTCTGTTTTGTATTGGGTTTTTTTTTGTAACATGTTATCATGCCTTCTGGGTAAAACACTGAGGAATGGAATGAAACACCTTCTAAATTTATGTTTGACCTACAAATGTTGTCTTCCATATGTTTTAATTTTTCCTTTTTTCCCCCCATCTCTTTGTACTGTTATACAAGAGCTCTTAAGAGTTATCTCCTGGCTACTTATTACATATACCAAGTTTTCATTTCAATGATTGCATTTTCATTTCCAAGATTTCTCTTTCATTTCTTTTTTGAATCTTCTGGTATTTTTAAGTAGTATCTTATTCCTTTCTCTTATTGTTTAGTCCATGTTTTACTGCCCTGATTGTTTAAAATAAAATATCTTTACTCAATGTTTTCATTTTCTGATTTGGCGGGAGCTCTCATCACATTGTTACTGTTTTTATTAACTCTTGGTCTTTAGTAGTTTATTTCCTCATGGTTTATAACTTGATGTTGGAAAAGGTTTTTTTTGTTGTTTTTTTTTTTTTGATGTTGGAAAAGTTTATCTGTGGGATTTATGCTGTTATTTTGATCATGTGTATATATGTGTATGTGTGTGTATACATATCTATCTACATTTTTTTTTTTAATTTACTGCTTTTCCGCCCCATTCTGGAACTGGAGATGCAAAGTGAGGCTTGGAGCCTGCCACAGGAAAGTCTCAATCTGAGCAACAGGCAGGATTTCCTAGAGAGTCCCTCCATCCTGGAATATTTGTCCTTGGTAGCCAGGGAAAGGGAGACAGTGGGGAGACCAAACTGTAACTTTGACAATGCTAGTACCCATCATAGTAGCTGACCCCCATTCTGAACACTGGGACTCTGCCCTAACCTGGATTCCCTGAGGACCTGAGAGATTTCTTTGTTGAGAGAAGGGAAGCCTGGGATCTGGCCCTTTTTGAGGATAGAGGTACCGCTTGATTTGAGCTTGAGATAAGAAGCCCATGTTCACTCCTTCTCCCTTTCCTCCCTATCCACAACATGGAATCACCACATTACAATCTTCATGGGGCTGCCTCAGGGTGAGAGGTGATCAGAATAGCCTTATGGGGGATTTTGCAGGGAGAGTAGGGCAGGGAACCCTTGTTGAGCATGTATGGCTGCCAGAAGAAATTTTTTTCACTTTCAAGTTCTACCAGTTGGCAGAGGAGCTAACAAAAAGAACCACTTCATTTTAATATCTTAACTCGGGATTTCTGACCACTCAGGGTATATGAATTCAAATCTCAAAACCATGTATAGGTATATCTGATTGATTGATTGATTGCTTTTTGGTTTTTGGTTTTTTTTTTTTTTGACCCAGAGCCCGGATGAAGCAGACAGGTTTTCTTGTTATTTCATTTTGCCTGGACATCTTTTTTCTGGTAGTATCTTTGGGAGTCCTAGCAATTAGGTAGAGCCTTACTTTTACATCCCCACCATGTCTCAAGGCCTTTTGTCCCCACATGTCAGAAACCCAAACTTCATGATTTCCAAGATCACCAAATGTCCCCAAAGCCGGGTTGGGGCTATAATTAGCACCACCTCACTACTTTTGGTGTCTGGAAGTTTATCCTGTTTTCTTGAGAGCTTGATAATTGTTTTTATTTAAATTTAAGGTAGTTAACATATTGTATATTATTAGAGAGCTTGATATTTTAAAGATTATCTGTTACATTTGATCTATCATTTCTAGATGTTTTGTATTGAGAGGTTCTTCAGGGTATCTCATCTATTATGGTGACAGAAAAAGAAGTCTAGAAGCTGTTGTTTCTTCCCACCAAAGTTATCAATAAGTAATGACCACCATTATTTCTCCAAGTCAGAGCACAATTGCTTTGGGATTAGGAAAGGCACACTATCCAGATAAAAGAGACATATATCTTCCTCATATCTGAGAAGCTCCTACCTAAATTCCTTTACTTTATCAGATTCTAAGAGTTCCTGGATTACTGAAAAAGTCAATAAATATGGAGGGCATCCTTTGGGCACATTCCAAGAAGTTTAATTGGGAACAGCAAAATATGAAGCCATTTGAAGTGATCCCAGGTCTCAAGCAAATTCCATATTCTTTCAATGTAAGAATACACTCGCTTAAAGATCATACTCCATGTTTGTTTTGAGGCAAAGAGGCAGCAGAGCCAAAAAGAAAAAAAGAGAAAAGATTAAATGCTAGACTTACCAAGAAAGACAGAATTTTCCTAGTAGATCTCATGAGACAGAATTTGGGAAAGAGAATATTATTATTTTGGAGAAAATGTGCCCTGTTGAACTTGATCATTTAGCAACGTGCATTGGTCTGAGGAAGAAGACTGTGCTATTTCCCTATAATCTCCCACCCCCACATGACATGTTTTCTTTCCTAATTATTGTTTCAAAATCAAAACTTGTGTGTTAAAGGCCTTTTATGAAATGGAAAATAAGAGAACAAGCATAAAAACAAGGGGTCAGAGAAGAATGGTTTTCAAAAGTCTCATTTACACATGTCTAGGGAATACAGTCAAGCCATTCAGGGCACAAAAACAAAAAACAAGAAAAAACTGTGACAGTGACTACTTACTGATGGGAAGGAAGATCCCAATAACAACTAAATACTGGGTTAGACCTGAAGAATATTCAGGAATAGGAGATGTAATGGGAGGAAACAGAGTAATGTCATGAAAAATAGTCACTAACTACAGACTACGTCAAAGCAATAGCCCGTAAGGAATCACACACTATCCCTGGCTCAACTGGGCAACATTATGATGTTTTGTTCTTGGTGATCCACCTCTGCCCATGTAGACTTTCTTGCAGTAATTCTCCTTGGTGCCTTCCTCACATACTACTTCCTGCCCCTACATGCCCGCCTCCTGCATTAGAACACACTGTCTGCCCTTCTATCAGGCAGGGGGGTTGGTGATGTGGGGAGATAATCTGGGAAGATCCAGCAGCTACAACAGGAGGCAGGTGGAGAACTTTATCAGAAGGCTCCCAGAACAGAGAGTAGGCAAACTTTTTAAAAGTAGACAGCTCTGCAATCAAAATGATGGGCCAGCCAAAGAGAGTATATTCTTAGGCTCTGCTCCCTGGGAAGATTGGTGATGAAGGAAACCTGGCAGAACCCCAGTTCAGAAAACAGTATGGACTAAGCAAGAGCAGACCAAAGGAGCTGCGAGGACCAGAAGGCAGTTAACTGAAATAGATCCCATAACCAATGGAGTGATCACGAGGATGGAGACAGCAGTCTTGATGCCAAATCAAGGATTACAGGGAACTTTCTGAGACATTAACAAAGGCTCCTCCCAAGCATCCTTCCCCAGGGCCTCTTTCTGCCCATTACTCTTTATGATTCACCAAGAACAAAGAATCAAATTCTTGTCCATGAGTTCCAAAATAGGCTCTTAAAATTCATAATAGAAATGATCTTATTAAAAGCCCAAGTATTTTTACTTGTATGAATTGGACTTTTGAAAGACAAAAGATTGTTTTGGTTCCAAAAGCATGGCTTTGAATATCAGGATCCAATATTCTAAACAAAAAGTTCATACTATAGTCAAAGTTTGTACTATAAACAACAGAGTTGGAGAGATTGCAAGGTGATAAACAAGCTGTTTTCCTCCTACCACTGTAGCCACTGCCCCCACCCCCAAGACCAGCAGAAAATCTCAGTTTGGAAGAAAGAAGATACTGGGGAAAGAGAGCAAGATAGGAATAACTGATATGAATTCCTGAGAAAAGGGCCTCCACAATCCTGCACATCCCAGGTTCAAATCCATGGTGCTGGAGTCAGGACTTCTAAGAGAATTCCTTTTTAGAAGGACCTGAGAACACAAGAAACTTCTGCTTCATTTCGCAGCCAGTAGCCCAGAGACACGGAGCAAACAAAGGCCCATGGCAGAATCATAAACAGCTGGTAGTGCACAATGATAAGGACCAAGCAGAGGGAGTTATATCTTGTAGATCCCAGCAGAAGACAGACAAAGAAGATGGCTTCCAGAAAACTCACTTCTTTCACCAGAGTCAGGATGAAAGAGATACTGTTGTCACCTGAACACTGCAGAGCTTAGATCACCTACAGGAGAGAGAGAGAGCTTGAATTGGCTGAATCCAGTGTTCTGCCATAGGATAGACACGGTGTTCAAGGGCTAATCTGGATTCAGCTGTTGAGAAATGAAGGTACATCTTTGCCCACCTGATTTTTATAACCGTGGTATTTATACTCATTAAAAGATCCAGATCCAGAGTAACATTGATCTAATGCTGGATCTATTGAACTGGTGTTTAGGGAGTGACACACTGTCTCTAATTAAGTTGTACAGAGTTCGGACGTACACCTAACCATACACGAGAATTTAACATAAAAGCTACATTTAAGACTAGTGAGGAAAAGATTATTCAGCAAGTGGAACTGGCATAACTAGAGACCATTTGGAAAATAATTAAGGAAAATCTCCGTCTTGCTCTTTATACCAAAGTAAATCTCATAAAGATTAAAGATTTAAACTGCAAACAAACAAGCAAAAAAAAAAAAAAAAAAAAACAGAAAAACAACAACAACAACAACAAAAAACCAACACAGACTGTGCTGCAGGAGCTATTGCTCTATCAGCAAAAGATCGTTATTATTACCTTTGTGTTTTTTGCAAAACTGGCAGCCAAATGCAGGGTGGAATGAAGAGAGCAGCAGGCAGGGAGATTAATTAGCTGGTTGATGCAATAGGTCATGAGGCCAGAACAAGGTCAATAGAAGTTAGAATGGGGGAAGCTGGAGAGGGTTGGAAGCAATTTAGAGATGGTAGAGTCACAAGATGGCTACTTATCAGGTGTGAGAAGGGGAGGCGGTAAAGTCATTTGAGATAGCATTTACCGAACCTGGTTGTTGACTGGGGGGTGGGAGGCAAAGGAGGTGAAAACGTTTCTAATTTCATAGACTAGGAAAAGCTGATCTGGTTAAACAACTTAAGGAGCCCAAGAAGGAAGGCACATTGGTTGAGGGCTGGAAGACGCGCTAAATTTTGGAGGTGTTGAGTTCGAGATACCTGTGAGGTGTCCAGCTACAGATGTCAGAGTGATATTTGGAAAATATAGTTGGAAACTACTGAGTGAAAAAGACTGCTCCGTGGGTACCACAAGAAGAGAAGAGAGGGGAGGCAGAACTTTGGAGAAAACCTGCATTTCAGGACTGGGTCAAGGAAGGGGAATCCGTAAAGGGATCGGAGGAGGAATGGTCAGAGCCTCTGGAGAAAAAGTAGTGCTCTGGTAGCTACAGGTCGAGGCAGCCATGAATGCCCAAATGCAGGGGGAGCCATGCTTCCTTCTGAGAGCCCCCAGAAGTTCAGCTGCGCAAGCTAGCCCCAGCCCCACCCTGATTCTCTCCAGCTGCTCTCTGAAATTTGAAGAACAGCAGTCCCAGCTTCTCCAGTTTTGCAGATAATCCTCCTTCTGACTTGTCTTCTTTAGCTACAGCAAGCTGCCTCCATCCTTCACCTCAGCTCCTCTCTTCACGGGGGCATTCTGTCATCTCTCAGCATCACAAGAAGAGGAGTGAGTACAGAACATTAGGATATTTTGAGAGAGAGCGCGAGGCCACATCCATATACCTTTTATAACAGTACATGGTCTTAATTGTCCTATTTTATTATTAGTTATTGTTGTTCATCTCTTACTGTGCCTAATTTATAAATTAAGCTTTATCCTAGGTATGCGTGCATAGGAGAAAGACATAGTATATATAATGTTCAGTGCTGTCTATGATTTCAGGCATCCACTGGAGGTCTTGGAATGCTTCCCAGGCAGATGAGGGGGACTACTGTAATGTTCAGCTTTTTACATAAAAACCCTCAAACATTTTCTAAAAAACAAGTGCTGTAATCCCCTTTGTCCCAGAATTCACAAATATAAAAAGATGCAATCTCCTTACACCCCTTGGCAACTCAAGGGCAATGGAGCTCACAGTTCTTCAGGCCTTAGTCCAAGGCCTCACAGCCAAAACCTTCCAAGCAAATAAACAAACAAAAGCAGCAAAATCCACCAGAGTCTACAGAAAGTCATGCAAATTGAATTACATTTCTTTTTCCATATGAGAAAACTTGCTTCTGACAAGAATATTGAGCTCCTTTCCGAGGTTTTATAGCATAATGTTCCTGTTCTTTTTTAAATCTTCTAAGAATTCCCCAGCAATCTTTATGCTCCTTAAATCATGACAAAACCAAGGATATTCCATAAGGCTGGCTTTAGTTCAAACACCTAGGGGACGATTTCGAGACATTACACATCACTGAGTTTTTTTGGGGGGGGGCAGTTACTAAATGTATAAGCATGTAATTAATCCTAAGGCCCTTCTGATTATTTGCTCGGAAAAAAAATGATTTAGATTGCAATGACAGACTCATAGACATGCCTACGGAATTTATATAAGAAACCAAAGAGTTATTACGGAAACAATTCAAACCTGTATATTGTGACTTAAAGTTGCCAAAACAAACTTAAGATGCAAAGATGTTTTTAATAAAGAATGTTTTTAAAAACAGCTGCATAAGATGTATCCAAAATAAGAGTATTTTATTAAGTAGTATTTTTTTAAAATCAGAAAGCGAAGCAGGCACTGGAAGTGAAACCAGGCTCAGCAGGTGAAGGAATAGTTGTTTCCTGAAATAAAGTACGAAGGACTTGAGAGCATAACTCAGAGAACTTTAATAATTTTGTTTTATAAATCCATTTTTATAAGGAACAGTCCACACATTTTCAAAAACTGTCAGATATTTTAATAGCTGGAAAACTTAATTCTGAGCTAATCTAATTGAGAGTTGGCTTTATTTGGTACCAACATAAGAAAGGAAACTTCAGTAAATTCAAATATATTGAATAATACCTAACTCAGCCACTCTTTCTGGTCTGGAAGTAAGTAGCCGTCCTTCTCCCTTTAAGAGTTAGGCCTTTAGATCCTAGGCTTTAGATCCAATCTTTTCATCCTCCTCAAAAAAATCACCATCTCCACTGACACCCTCTTTGTGGTGCCTTCATTCTGGCCCTCCAGAATCCTCCAGTTTTGCCTGAAAGTGGCCCCTCTGTCTTAGAAATAAATGCACGTGTTAACATAGCCTTGTGATCCTCCTGGGATCTACTCCTTTCTCTTGTTCCTTTCACCCCATATTTCTTGACTGGCCGTCCTGCCAGGGCCTTCCCTGTCTCTGCCAGGCACACTGAAGCCTTTGCCTCCTGCTGCAAAGCTCCTGTCCGCCATTCTGCTCACAGCTCTGTTCATCAAATCAATGGACTTTTCTCAGACTTCATTCTCCTTGAACTCTTTACCATCTGGCCAGCCCTTCCTCAATAACAAGCTATGACGCATGGACTGGTGTAAAACAAATCATTTGAGTTTTTGCAATGTTTAAGAGTATAGATTTTGTTGTCAAGGAGACCCAGTATCACCATTTTTGTAGCTCTTTAACCATTGGGGGAAATTCTTAAATTTCTCTGTCTCAGTTTGCTCATCTGTAAAATTAGGTAAACTCTTCTTCCTAGGTAAGTTATGAGGATTAAATAAGAAAATACATGTAAAATTCTCAGTATACAGTAGGCGCTCAATAAAAATTACCTCTACTATGCACCCCATCTTTCTGACAACTCCCTAGTCTCCTTGCTGTCTCCTCTTCATTTCTCTGTCCCTAACTGTGGATTTCTCCCAAAGCTTTGTGCTGCCCTCTATAAGCTCTCCCTTACATACCCCATCTGCTCATTGTTTCCAGGATGACCACTATACTAGAACCTTCTAGTTTGGGCATGACTTCTCTGCCAAGCTCCATCCAATCCCACTTCATGGACTGCCCTTCAGCACATTCCTCCCTGAATGAGCTGTCCTCCCTCACATTCAACTCAAAACAAAAGGATCTTCTCTTCTACCTCCAAGAAACTCCACCAGTGGCATCACAGATATAGGACCTCAGAATCATTTTTAAATCATTCTTTTTTCACAGCTGCCTGCACTTCACATACTCAATATCCTGTTTTTATTTTCTAATCTCTCTTAGTATTGATTTCACCTTCTCTTTCCAGTAACCAGTGCTCTGGGTTAGGCCCTAATCTTCTTACATTTTGATTACTGAAATAGCCTTTCAAATGGCCTTCTTCTACCATCAACAGACTGATTTTTCTGAAATGACAGTGTAATAATAATGATTCCCTATTCAAAATCCACTGACACTCTCCTCCCACATGATTTTCTACAAGATGAAACAAAACTCTTTAGTCTTTAACTCAAAGTTCTCCATATGCAACAATAATAAACCTCTCCAATTTTGTCTTCCAGTTGAAATCCTCTAAGTTAGAAGGTATGTCTGATTCATCTTCGTATCCCCCATGTAAATCACAGTCTTAGTCAATAAATGTTTGCTAAGCTAATATAGCTGATGTCCTCCCACAATTATAGGCATTTGTTGATTGAATGTTAAATTCATTCTTCATTCAATTCATTTAACTAACTAATACTTATTGTCAAAGTGTCTGAAACTATACAAGCTCTACAACTATACAATATTTATAATGAGTAAGCATATTAATCAAGGTAAGCCACTTTATGCTGTGGTAACAAATAATCCCAAACTTTCAGTGGCTTCACATATATTATTATGTTTATCACTCACACAAAGCTCAGGCAGGTGACCTCCAGTGAAACTGCCTTCCTATGGGGTCCTGGGATTCCTGCATACTTTAATCCAACGGATGTCCATATCAAAATATCCTTTTACAATCACCATGGCCAGAAACAACAGCATGGAAAATCATATACTGGCTCTTATACACTTAGACCTGGAAGGGACACGCAACATCTTATACCCAATGTCAAGGAAATGAAGAAGAGAGATCCTCCCATTTGTCCAGGAAGGGAAGAAGAACCAGAGGGCTGATGCATTAAGAATGAGAACAGTAGGCTAGTCAATGAATTGGAGTTTAATACAGCTGCTCGCCAACTTTAGCATGTGTCTGAATCACTGTAAAGTTTGTCAAATCAGAGATCAGTAGACCTCATCCCCAGAGTCTCTGATTCAGTAAGTCTGGGTTGCAACTGGAAATTTTGCATTTCTAGCAAGTTCCCAGGAAATGCTGATGCTGCTAGTCTAGGGACCTCACTTTGAGAGCCACTGGGTCAAAATATACCTAAGCAATCTTTTCCTATTTTAAATGGTTCCTGTTCTCAAAGAGCCTACAATTTAAATTGAGGGGGAGTGAGAAGAAAATGTTCCTACTGAACTGAAATAAATATTGGCTGGAAGTATTCAGGACTGGCCTAGCACAGTAAAAACAATAGCTAGAGCTATTGCATCCCACACCTCCTTCCACTTGCTGAGATTCAACCCTCTTTTTCACTTCCTCCGTCCCCATTCTCTTCCTCTCCTTTCTCTCCCCCCTGACCGGGTATTTCTCCCTACACTTATTGCTCCAGCCTCCCATGGATCCATTTCTAGAGTCCTAACCTTTCCTTCCAAACTGGTCCCCTTTGTCTTTGTCATTGTGAGCTCATAGTTTTGACATTTACTCCCACCACTGACCATTCATAAAATGTTTGCTGTTATCATTGAAAATCTAAAAGAGGACATCAGCCACTCGGATCAGTTCAGCCTAGGGGCCAACTGGGTGCTTCTGTATATGAGTTTCTATCACTTTTTCCAAAATATTTATCCCTTTTAACCAGTGTGGCTCTCTCTTTGGGAAAGGTGGATACAAGCCAGAGGAAATATGAGAGTGTACAAAACTCAAGACCTAGTGGCAGGGTAGGTTGGAGACCACTCAAGTGAGTAGGCCATCACTCCTGCTCCTATGACACCATCTATCACTGAACTTATGGACCAGATATTCGCGGTGTTTTGGGAGACTTTCTCCAGTCTCCCTGGCATGCATGACTATCTGGTATCATCCCAAGCTCTGGTCATCTTTGCAGGTGTCAGGACAGAGGCAGTCCAGGTAACAATGAAAACTCTCCCCACACCATCAGTGAGGCACCATCTATGTACCTCAACCCTGACCTGGAGGGGTGACCAAAGTGCACCAAATAGAAATGCACAAGTCTTCTATCTCTGTGTTATGTGAATTCTGTGGAGCCTGATTCAGCTCACCTGGGGTAAAAAGCTATTGGCTCTAATTGGATGCGCCTGCATTTGAATTCCCATGAACTCACTTTTCCAAAATATTTAGTTGGCTGCATAATCAGGAGTCAAATCATCAAAATTCAGTGAGATCTGTCAAATACCTGAGGAACGGTTTCAAATTAAGTCTGCTGCCAGCAGGGGTGCCTGGGTGGCTTACTTGAGGTCTGCTTGGAGATTCTCTTCCTTTTCTCCTCCCTCCACTCACATTTATGCGGGAGGGGGGTACATGTGTGCGCTTGCTCGTAAATAAATAAATAAATAAATAAATCTGTTGTCAACAATCACCTGACCCATGCAGGGACACCAAGAACCCCTTCTGTTACTTACCACTCAAAATCTATCTGTAGAATTTCTGAAGAGTCAGCAATTTCAGATTTTAAGTAATTTGTAAATTTAAGTTTCTATGTTATTACCACCTTATGATTTTTTAAATTAAATTATTGTTAATAGATTTTTATGTTCAGATGTTAACATTTACTTCCTGCTTAGTTTTATAACATTTTAATCATTTATTTTAGCTCTTTCCATGAGTATGCTTTTTTTTTTTCTGTTTTGTCATAAGAGGATAATAAGGAACTATTAATATATTTTGCTTTGGTTTTGTAATGTCAAGAATTTTTCCAAAAAAAATTAAAAGATAAGCTAGAAAAGAAATTGAGGGGAAAGTGTATATAAATAAACATCTTTCTGATCTTTAAAAATAATATTTATTCTCCAAGCTAAGAAGTAACATGGTTGTGCAGTTGTATTTTCAAAATGGTGAAAAGCAAAGATAAAATCCACTCTTTTGGTGCCCGTGGGGCTGTGTTTACCTTGTGGTATATTACCTTGTGGATGATTTTTTCTGATTTGCCCAAAAACCCATACAGGGCTCCAGTTGTCCTGCTTACTTCCACAGATTCAGCCTATACAGCTATGTACAAAGCAGAAAACCAGATCCCATCCTCCATTCCCCCAGGAAGTAACCCTACTATTAATACTTTTGTGAATATGCCTCCAGATATTCTTTTTACTACTCAATTATTATATCTGAATAGGTAGGTTTTTTTTTTAAATAGAATCATATCAAAATAGTCTCTTTCAACTTCCTTTTTCAAAAAACAATATGTCAGGAACATCTCTAGAAACATGTTTACATGAAACTGTGTACCAGAAGTTCTTCTAGGAGCTAGGGATATAAAAGTGAAACTAAAAAGGAGACCCATTGAAAAGTGTAATTTTTGGAGCAGGGGGCAGAAAATAAAAAGCAAAATAATAGTAATAATAACTTTCATTTAATAGTATGTATTATGAAAAAAATAGTTAAAGGAATAAAAAGCAGAGAGAAATAGTAATTTAGACAGGGTAGTGTTTTGATGTGCATGCCAGCAGGAAAAAGAACTTCACCCTCAGATGATTCAAATAAAGAGACTTTGACTGACAGAGGGGCTGTGTACAGAGGCATGAAAAAGAATACAAGGCAAAAGAGGGAAGATGACAGTATCCCAAGAGGTTAAGGGACAAGGAAAGGAAGGAACAGAGTCACAGGGAGCCCAGTGCAATTGGGGCATGGAGGAGGGGCCTCTGGAGTTGAGGGGATGCAGCTACTGTTAGAGATACAGGCCTGAAGCAAAGGGCGAGTGGGGAAAAAGTACCCTGGCCTTTCTCTTCCCCCACTCCCTGCCATTCTGCTGGGGCCACCCATTAGCAGACCTAGAAGGAACCCAGAGAGCATGGGAGATGCTGAGAAGTAATCCAACTTCAGATAATTTGAAGGCTTTGCTGGCTGGATATGGGGAGTGAAGGAAAGAAAAGCACTAGAGGTGGCACTAAGGTTTTTGGCCCAACTACTGATTGATTAGAGATAATACTATTGAGATGAGGAGGGCTGGGAAAGAAGCAGATTATGGAAGTTAAACGTTTGGTTTTGGACATGTCTGACTTGAGAGGTCTGTTAGACATATAGTGGAGATGGCTAGTAGGCAGGAAAGTGTATGTGTTCAGAGCTTAGAAAATATATAAATTTGAGATTAATCTGCAAACAGATGACCATGGGGCTAGTTAAGATTATCTAGAAAGGGTATGACAGATAAAGAGAATCAAGGATGTTGTCCCTAGATCCTCCAACATTTAGAGGGCCAGGAGATCAGATGGAACCAGCAGAGATGGGGAAGTGTCCAGTAAAGTGGGAAGAAGCTGGGACAGAGCAGTGAACTGGAACCCAGTGACAAGAGTATTTCAAGGAGAAAGGAGTAGTCATCAGGGAACAAGTGACCTGATGAGATCCAGTGACCCTGACAAGAATATTTTCTCATGGAAGCAGAGGGGATGAAAGCCAGATTGGAGTGACTTTTAGGGAGATGGGAGGTGAGGAAGAAAAGAAAGCAATGACGGGCAACCATTTTAAAGAAGTTTTATAATGAAGAACTCTGATTGAAGAGAACTTGGATAGAGAGAAGGTTTTTTTTTAACATGAGAGATCACACATTTTTATGCTGATGGGAATGCTCTGTTGAGGAGGTGAAAATTGATAGTGTGGAAAGGAGAGGGCATGACTGCAGAGGCAAAATGGTCAAGGAGGCAGGACGGTGACTCTGTAAACAGTGAAGAGGGTGTCCACACAGGCACAGAAACTACTGGAATGATAGGACAAGAGGGAAGATGGTTTAGGCATACAAGTGAGTAGAGTTGGAGGTGGGAAGAGAAGCTGGATCTCTCCTGACTGCTTCTATTTGTTTAGTAAGTTAAGAAACTTGGGGGTCTGAGAAGAGAGGAGAGCACGTGAAATGGTCCCTCCTGGTGGAAGAAAAGATAACATACCATACCAGTGTGGTATGATTGTTTGACTGCAGTAACAACAAATCTTAAGTGAGCCCAGCCAGCAGAGTGCGAGTTCTCCACCTGTTCCTTCTCTCCACACACAGCTGCCCAGGGGCTGGTGTGGTCAAGAGAGGGAAATGAGTTGCCCCAGGGTTTTGAGTTTCCCTTTATAATGGCTGCATGAAAGCCAACTTTCTGTGTAGAATGATTTCAAGCTCTGACTTCAGGAATCCAGTTATGGTTTATTTATCCTTCATAATAAGAAAGCGAACTGAAATGTTTAAGAAATATTAAGCATAACTTAGTCTAGGACTTAATTACATGTTTATATTTGGAGGCTTTGAGACAATTTATTTTGAAAGAACATTAGGAATATGTAGGGTTGATGATGTCATGGTTATGTCATTTGATTTTTAGGATTTATACTAAGAAGTAAATTTTTAAATTTCTTTAAATTCCAGTGTAGTTACCATTCAGTATTACATCTGTTTCAGGTGTACAATATAAGTGATTTAATAATTCGTGTATTACTCACTGCTCATCAAGATAAATGAACTCTAAGAAGTAAATTTTGAAAACAAGCTTATGAAGTAATTAGTCGGTGGCTTAGCAACAAACGTTTATATATCCCTATATTGGTCTGCAAGGTGGCTGAGCTCGGGGGGGCCAAATTGAAATGGGGTCTTTCCGTTGATTCAGGTGTGCTCCTCAGGTCTTCCTTCTCAGCCTGAAGGGGCTCCTGCTATGTATGGCATGTTTTTGTCATGGCAATGAAAGAATATAAGAGGTGTGTGCAAAAGCATGCAGTACACCTCAAGGTCTTGCTCAACCCTGGCACATTGTCACCTCCTCCCACATTCTTTTTTTTTTAATTTTTTATTTAAATTCAATTTAATTAACATACAGTGTATTATTAGTTTCAAAGGTAGAATTCAGTGATTCATGAGTTGAATACAGCATCCAGGGCTCATTCCATCAAGTGCCCTCCTTAATGCCTATCATCCTGTTATCCCATCCCTCCACCTACCACCCCTCCAGCAACCCTCTGTTTGTTCCCTATGGTTAAGAGTCTCTTATAGTCTTTCTTCCTCTCTATTTTCACCTTATTTTATTTTTCCTTCTCTTACATGAACCCTACGTTCATCTGTTTTGTTTCTTAAATTCCACATAGGATTGAAATCGTATGATATTTGTCTTTCTCTGACTCAATTATTTTGCTTAGCAAAGTACCCTCTAGTTCCATCCACATCATTACAAGTAGCAAATTTCATTCTTTTTGATGGCTGAGTAATATTCCTGTCATGTGTGTATGCATGCGTGTGTACCACATCTTCTTTATCCATTCACTTCTCCCACATTCTGTTGGCCAAAGGAAGTCACATGGCTAAGCCCAACATTAATATGATGTGAAAATATAATTTGTGGGAAGCATTTCAAGTTTCAATGGCAGGTAACATGGATATATTCTATTACTATAGGAGAGTGTGCAGAATTGAGAACAATAATCCTGATGACTGCTTATACGATGACATCATTGGGAACCACAAACATCATAAATACATGACTTTGGTTTCATATATGTAAGAATTTGATGTTATCTGTGATATAGCCTATCTGAAAACTCATTCTGAGTTCAGAATGATTAGTGGTCTGAACTCCCCTCTATTCCTTTCTCAGTCTCCTAAACTGATATTGAATTGTTATCAAATGGGTCCCAGTGGTTCTATATTTGTGAAATGAATAAAAGTTGGCCCTCAAAAAGGCAACCCTTTCTTCCTTCCTAATCTGGTTTTTGTTTTTTTGTTTTTTTTTTTTAAGATTTTATTTATGCATTTGAGACAGAGAGAAAGAGAGAACATGAGCAAGGGGAGAGGCAGAGGGAAAGGGAGAAGCAGACTCCCTGCTTAGCAGGGAGCCCAATGTGGAGCTCAATCACAGGACCTGGGATCATGACCTGAGCTGAAGGCAGATGCTTAACCCACTGAGCACCCAAGCACCCCTCCCCCATCTGGTTTTGTGCCTGGAAACATTCCCTATTTAAAATCCTTAAGTTCTACAAATTTAAAAGAATTCCGTTTCCTCAGGCAAGCATTTTTTAATTCAAACACAGTTTCAGAATGAGGTCTACCTGGAAATGGTCCAGGATGTGAGGGGGGAGGCAGTGGGGAGATGGTGGGGGAACAGGGACTTAACAAGGAATGTTGCAAATGACTGAGTGACAATACTGAGCATGAGGCAGTGGCTCCCAAAGTCCACTAAGCCACTGTCAGTACAGCTCTGCCACCAGGTTGGTAAAGATTTAAATAAAAAGAAATGGAAGACAAAGAAGGAAAAAGTTTTTTTTTTTCTTTGAAGTCTCAGAGGTGTTAGCTTCTGTAATCGAAAGTGTTATCCTCTTTTCTTAGCAAAGAACCCTTCCTATCCATTCATCACTTAATGGCTTTTCTGTCTCCCCAGAACTCAAATAGGGGTAATCTTTTTTCTTGACTATTTCCAGAGACTGTGATCTTTTCACCCTTGTGCATAGTTTCATTCACCTTGTTTCCTTTTATTCTATTATTTGAGGCTCTTCAAGGATTTTTGGATCCTTGAAACTATATTCCAAGTCTGTTTAATGTTTAATGTTTTTAAATACACACATTCCTATAAAGAAGTGAGATGTATTTTGATGGTGAATCACTAAACATATTGTTGGTATTTTAGTCACTCTCCTTTTCAGTGGGAAATCTTGGCTTCCTGGATGTTGATTTATGCAGAAGCACTCACTTTTGAGGAACCTCCACACCCTCTCACTGCATTACCAAGTGCAAAACATCTCACTTCTTTTTTGGTCTGTGAATTTTTTTTTTTTTTAAGATTTTATTTGTTTATTTGACAGAGAGAGGGAGAGCACAAGTAGGCAGAGCGGCAGGAAAAGGGAGAGGGAGAAGCAGACTCCCCACTGAGCAGGTAACCTGATCCAAGGCTCTATCCCAGGACCCTGGGATCATGACCTGAGCCTCAGGCAACCGCTTAACCAATTGAGCCACCCAGGAGCCCCTGGTCTGTGAATCTATGAGCCAACAATTCCAGAATCATGTCTTGAATTAAAGGCCTTGCAATGCTTTCCCTGTTATGGTTAGTAAGAATCCAGAGCCAGAATCCTAAAACATTGTAAGATTAAACCAGTCACAGACAGAAAGCCTGTATTTTCTGCCATGTTATTATTTAAGAAATCGCTCAGCTTCTTGAGTTTTTAAAAAGGAAAGTAATGGCTTGTGGCCATTTTTAAGGCTTTTAACTTGAGGGTATTCAACTTAATTGAATCTGACCTTGTTACTACTTTTTAATCTATGAAAATAGACCTTGGGTATAATAGATACATTTTTTAAAATCAGCATATTAGCTGGATATTAAAATTCTCAGACAAGACATTGGATTTTTCAACTTTTTAAAAATCAATTTGAAATGTTTGCCATATTAAGAATTTGCATAAATGAAATTGTTATTTATTGCCCCTAAGGCACCCTAGCTCCCAAATATCAGAAAAACATTTTATTTAATGAACACTTATTGTCTTTTTACTTAAGTGGAAAGGATTATTCCTCCTCTGTTATCTCCCTCCAGATATAATTTCTTGAAGGTAGATATTTATAACCTACTCAATTAATATCTAGTATAATATCCTAGGACCGTTTTATTAACTCAGTGGTTATTCAATTAATAATTACTAAATGAATTTTTTCAGACTCAATCACTAATCACTTGGTAGTAATTACCTCAATACAATGGCAAACCAGAGTCAGAAATAACTGACTTCATCTGGATTAAATCAATAGGGTTTACAATGCATTTCAATGGATAAAGACAAGGATAAATGCCTTAGGGGCAAACTGCAGGAAGGATTAAAGGGAGCAGTGTTGACCCTGACTTGAAACTATAATAGCTTTACAATCTAGTTTCTTCACCAATAATTGTTAATTCCCAATATTTTCCAATCCTTCTGGGCATATTAAAAGGAAGGGTTGTATATTGAAAGAGACTTCCCTTATGGCCTCAAGTAAGAATATAAATAAGGAATCTGAGTCTAATAATCCAGCGTTACACAAGTCCCCCCCCAAAAAATATGTGAAGCTTGAAACATTTTAACCTTTTAGTCTTTTTAGAAGACCTAGAGAAAAACCTCACCTCTTTTTGGCATGGAAAACAAATAAGCAGTGTTCACTGTTTTATTTCCTTCACATTTTAGAATTTAAAATAGAACTTACTCTTCCTTCTCCTCCTTGCCACAGCCCCTTCCCGTGCATGACAGCTCAGTCCTAAAGCCATGAAGTAGGGCAGAGTCAAGTAAGCATCTGCCCCTGAAGGGAAGAACCCCAGTGCTCCACAGCAGGGTGCCAGAGCTCAAATCAAACAAGAGACTGACCACACAGGATGGCATCCTGATGTGAGTGTAAGAGTCAGAGCTGGGTAAGGAGGGTGTCCATGAAAAAGGGACAGCCTGGTGTCTGCTGTCAGAGCACAAGCAGAGTAAAGAAGGCACCAGGCATGAGGGCTGCCCAACATGGAGTGCTGAAGCCCAAGGAGGGTCAACAGGTGTCAGCAAAGTGGTGACAGCCCAGCACAGAGTGAGGTGAGCGCCCTGGTGGGCAAGAGTATGGCAGCATTTAGGTAGCATATGTGGAGATGGATGGAATAATTAAGTAAATTAAGGCTATTAAGAGTCAGCTTCCTCATTGTCAGAGAAGGGAGAAAACGAGAATGAAACCTGTGGTGTTGGATTGGAATGGAAGGATATCCGTGTGAACTCATAATTTTCAATGTATATATGAGTATAGAGATACAGAAAAGTGTATAGATGCATGCAAATGTGTCTATGTAAAGATATAAGTGTGTCTACACCCATCTTTATGCTTTATAGATATACTTTATCAAACATGTAATTCTAATTATACCAACTGAAACACAGTCTTTTTTTTTTTAATTTTATTTTTTATAAACATATATTTTTTTTTTCCCCAGGGGTACAGGTCTGTGAATCTCCAGGTTTACACACTTCACAGCACTCACCATAGCACATACCCTACCCAATGTCCATAACCCCACCCCCCCTCTCCCAACCCCCCCTCCCCCCAGCAACCCTCAGTTTGTTTTGTGAGATTAAGAGTCACTTATGGTTTGTCTCCCTCCCAATCCCAACTTGTTTCATTTACTCTTCTCCTACCCCATTAACCCCCCATGTTGCATCTCCTCTCCCTCATATCAGGGAGATCATATGATAGTTGTCTTTCTCTGACTGACTTATTTCTCTAAGCATGATACCCTCTAGTTCCATCCACGTTGTCGCAAATGGCAAGATTTCATTTCTTTTGATGGCTGCATAGTATTCCATTGTATATATATACCACATCTTCTTTATCCATTCGTCTGTTGATGGACATCTAGGTTCTTTCCATAGTTTGGCTATTGGAGACATTGCTGCTATAAACATTCGGGTGCACGTGCCCCTTCGGATCACTACGTTTGTATCTTTAGGGTAAATACCCAGCAGTGCAATTGCTGGGTCATAGGGTAGTTCTATTTTCAACATTTTGAGGAACCTCCATGCTGTTTTCCAGAGTGGTTGCACCAGCTTGCATTCCCACCAACAGTGTAGGAGGGTTCCCCTTTCTCCGCATCCTCGCCAGCATCTGTCATTTCCGGACTTGTTAATTTTAGCCATTCTGACTGGTGTGAGGTGGTATCTCATTGTGGTTTTGATTTGTATTTCCCTGATGCCGAGTGATATGGAGCACTTTTTCATGTGTCTGTTGGCCATCTGGATGTCTTCTTTGCAGAAATGTCTGTTCATGTCTTCTGCCCATTTCTTGATTGGATTATTTGTTCTTTGGGTGTTGAGTTTGCTAAGTTCTTTATAGATTCTGGACACTAGCCCTTTATCTGATATGTCGTTTGCAAATATCTTCTCCCATTCTGTCAGTTGTCTTTTGATTTTGTTAACTGTTTCCTTTGCTGTGCAAAAGCTTTTGATCTTGATGAAATCCCAATAGTTCATTTTTGCCCTTGCTTCCCTTGCCTTTGGCGATGTTCCTAGGAAGATGTTGCTGCGGCTGAGGTCAAAGAGGTTGCTGCCTGTGTTCTCCTCAAGGATGTTGATGGATTCCTTTCTCACATTGAGGTCCTTCATCCATTTTGAGTCTATTTTCATGTGTGGTGTAAGGAAATGATCCAATTTCATTTTTCTGCATGTGGCTGTCCAATTTTCCCAACACCATTTATTGAAGAGGCTGTCTTTTTTCCATTGGACATTCTTTCCTCCTTTGTCGAAGATTAGTTGACCATAGAGTTGAGGGTCTATTTCTGGGCTCTCTATTCTGTTCCATTGATCTATGTGTCTGTTTTTGTGCCAGTACCATGCTGTCTTGATGATGACAGCTTTGTAATAGAGCTTGAAGTCCGGAATTGTGATGCCACCAACTTTGGCTTTCTTTTTCAATATTCTTTTGGCTATTCGTGGTCTTTTCTGGTTCCATATGAATTTTAGGATTATTTGTTCCATTTCTTTGAAAAAAATGGATGGTACTTTGATAGGAATTGCATTAAATGTGTAGATTGCTTTAGGTAGCATAGACATTTTCACAATATTTATTCTTCCAATCCAGGAGCATGAAACATTTTTCCATTTCTTTGTGTCTTCCTCAATTTCTTTCATGAGTACTTTATAGTTTTCTGTGTATAGATTCTTAATCTCTTTGGTTAGGTTTATTCCTAGGTATCTTATAGTTTTGGGTGCAATTGTAAATGGGATTGACTCCTTAATTTCTCTTTCTTCTGTCTTGTTGGTGTAGAGAAATGCGACTGATTTCTGTGCATTGATTTTATATCCTGACACTTTACTGAATTCCTGTACAAGTTCTAGCAGTTTTGGAGTGGAGTCTTTTGGGTTTTCCACATATAGTATCATATCATCTGCGAAGAGTGATAGTTTGACTTCTTCTTTGCCGATTTGGATGCCTTTAATTTCTTTTTGTTGTCTGATTGCTGAGGCTAGGACTTCTAGTACTATGTTGAATAGCAGTGGTGATAACGGACATCCCTGCCGTGTTCCTGACCTTAGCGGAAAAGCTTTCAGTTTTTCTCCATTGAGAATGATATTTGCGATGGGTTTTTCATAGATGGCTTTGATAATATTGAGGTATGTGCCCTCTATCCCTACACTTTGAAGAGTTTTGATCAGGAAGGGATGCTGTACTTTGTCAAATGCTTTTTCAGTATCTATTGAGAGTATCATATGGTTCCTGTTCTTTCTTTTATTAATGTGTTTTATCACATTGATTGATTTGCGGATGTTGAACTAACCTTGCAGCCCTGGAATAAATCCCACTTGGTTGTGGTGAATAATCCTTTTAATGTACTGTTGAATCCTATTGGCTAGTATTTTGGTGAGAATTTTTGCATCTGTGTTCATCAAGGATATTGGTCTGTAGTTCTCTTTTTTGATGGGATCCTTGTCTGGTTTTGGGATCAAAGTGATGCTGGCCTCATAAAATGAGTTTGGAAGTTTTCCCTCCATTTCTATTTTTTGGAACAGTCTCAGGAGAATAGGAATTAGTTCTTCTTTAAATGTTTGGTAGAATTCCCCCAGGAAGCCATCTGGCCCTGGGCTTTTGTTTGTTTGGAGATTTTTGGTGACTGTTTCAATCTCCTTACTGGTTATGGGTCTGTTCAGGCTTTCTATTTGTTCCTGGTTCAGTTGTGGTAGTTTATACATCTCCAGGAATGCATCCATTTCTTCCAGATTGTCAAATTTGTTGGCATAGAGTTGCTCATAATATGTTCTTATAATTGTCTGTATTTCTTTGGTGTTAGTTGTGATCTCTCCTCTTTCATTCATGATTTTATTTATTTGGGTCCTTTCTCTTTTCTTTTTGATAAGTCTGGCCAGGGGCTTATCAATCTTATTAATTCTTTCAAAGAACCAGCTCCTAGTTTCATTGATTTGTTCTATTGTTTTTTTGGTTTCTATTTCATTGATTTCTGCTCTGATCTTTATGATTTCTCTTCTCCTGCTGGGTTTAGGGTTTCTTTCTTGTTCTTTCTCCAGCTCCTTTAGGTGTAGGGTTAGGTTGTGTACCTGAGACCTTTCTTGTTTCTTGAGAAAGGCTTGTACCGCTATATATTTTCCTCTCAGGACTGCCTTTGTTGTGTCCCACAGATTTTGAACCATTGTATTTTCATTATCATTTGTTTCCATGAATTTTTTCAATTCTTCTTTAATTTCCTGGTTGACCCATTCATTCTTTAGAAGGATGCTGTTTAGTCGCCATGTATTTGGGTTCTTTCCAAATTTCCTCTTGTGATTGAGTTCTAGCTTCAGAGCATTGTGGTCTGAAGATATGCAGGGAATGATCCCAATCTTTTGATACCGGTTGAGACCTGATTTAGAACCAAGGATGTGATCTATTCTGGAGAATGTTCCATGTGCACTAGAGAAGAATGTGTATTCTGTTGCTTTGGGATGAAATGTTCTGAATATATCTGTGATGTCCATCTGGTCCGGGGTGTCATTTAAGGCCTTTATTTCCTTGTTGATCTTTTGCTTGGATGATCTGTCCATTTCAGTGAGGGGAGTGTTAAAGTCCCCTACTATTATTGTATTTTTGTGGATGTGTTTCTTTGATTTTGTTATTAATTGGTTTATATAGTTGGCTGCTCCCACGTTAGGGGCATAGATATTTACAGTTGTTAGATCTTCTTGTTGGACAGATCCTTTGAGTATGATATAGTGTCCTTCTTCATCTCTTATTATAGTCTTTGGTTTAAAATCTAATTGATCTGATATAAGGATTGCCACTCCTGCTTTCTTCTGATGTCCATTAGCATGGTAAATTCTTTTCCACCCCCTCACTTTAAATCTGGAGGTGTCTTCGGGTTTAAAATGAGTTTCTTGTAGGCAACATATAGATGGGTTTTGTTTTTTTATTCATTCTGATACCCTGTGTCTTTTGATTGGGGCATTTAGCCCATTAACATTCAGGGTAACTATTGAAGATATGAATTTAGTGCCATTGTATTGCCTGTAAGGTGACTGTTATTGTATATTGTTTCTGTTCCTTTCTGATCTACTTTTAGGCTCTCTCTTTGCTTAGAGGACCCCTTTCAATATTTCCTGTAGAGCTGGCTTGGTGTTTGCAAATTCTTTCAGTTTTTGTTTGTCCTGGAAGCTTTTAATCTCTCCTTCTATTTTCAATGATAGCCTAGCTGGATACAGTATTCTTGGCTGCATGTTTTTCTCGTTTAGTGCTCTGAATATATCATGCCAGCTCTTTCTGGCCTGCCAGGTCTCTGTGGATAAGTCTGCTGCCAATCTAATATTTTTACCATTGTATGTTACAGACTTCTTCTCCTGGGCTGCTTTCAGGATTTTCTCTTTGTCGCTAAGACTTGTAAATTTTACTATTAGGTGACGTGGTGTGGACCTATTCTTATTGATTTTGAGTGAGGTTCTCTCAACCTCCTGGATTTTGATGCTTGTTCCCTTTGCCATATTGGGGAAATTCTCTCCAATAATTCTCTCCAATATACCTTCTGCTCCCCTCTCTCTTTCTTCTTCTTCTGGAATCCCAATTATTCTAATGTTGTTTCGTCTTATGGTGTCACTTATCTCTCGAATTCTGCCCTCGTGGTCCAGTAGCTATTTGTCCCTCTTTTGCTCAGCTTCTTTATTCTCTGTCATTTGGTCTTCTATATCGCTAATTCTTTCTTCTGCTCACTTATCCTAGCAGTGAGAGCCTCCATTTTTTATTGCACCTCATTAATAGCTTTTTTGATTTCAACTTGATTAGATTTTAGTTCTTTTATTTCTCCAGAAAGGGCTTTTATATCTCCTGAGAGGGTTTCTCTAATATCTTCCATGCCTTTTTTGAGCCCGGCTAGAACCTTGAGAATCGTCATTCTGAACTCTAGATCTGACATATTACCAATGTCTGTATTGATTAGGTCCCTAGCCTTTGGTACTGCCTCTTGTTCTTTTTTTTTTGTGGTGAATTTTTCTGCCTTGTCATTTTGTCCAGATAAGAGTATATGAAGGAGTAAGTAAAATACTAAAAGGGTGGCAACAACCCCAGGAAAATATGCTTTAGCCAAATCAGAAGAGATCCCAAATCGTGAGGGGGGGGG